>NC_080762.1:40799318-41425227 GCF_020826845.1 Diceros bicornis minor | reverse complement strand
ACTGTCACTATTTGCAGATGACATGATTTTATATATAGAAAACCCTAAAGAATCCACCAAAAAATTTTAGAAGTAGTAAACGAATACGGTAAAGTTGCAGGATACAAAATCAACATACAAAAATCAGTTGCATTTCTATGCACTAACAAAGAAGTAGCAGAAAGAGAAATTAAGAATACCATCCCACTTACAATTGCAACGAAAAGAATAAAATACCTAGGAATAAACTTAACCAAAGAGGTGAAAGATCTGTACACCAAAAACTATAAAACATTGCTGAAAGAAATTGAAGAAGACACAAAGAAATGGAAAGATATGCTGTGCTCTTGGATTGGAAGAATTATTATAGTTAAGATGTCCATACTTCCTAAAACAATCTGTAAATTCAATGCAATCCCTCTCAAAGTTCCAACAACATTTTCCACAGAAATAGAACAAAGAATCCTAAAATTTATATGGAACAACAAAAGACCTCGAATAGCTGAAGGAATCCTGAGAAAAAAGAACAAAGTTGGAGGTATCACACTCGCTGATTTCAAAATATACCACAAAGCTATAATAACCAAAGCAGCATGGTACTGGCACAAAAACAGACACACAGATAAATGGAATAGAATCGAAAGCCCAGAAATAAACCCACACATCTATGGACAGCTAATCTTCGACAAAGGAGTCAGGAACATACAATGGAGAAAAGAAAGTCTCTTCAACAAATGGTGTTGGAAAAACTGGATAGCCACATGCAAAAAAATGAAAGTAGACCCTTACCTTACACCATACACAAAAATTAACTCCAAATGGATTAAAGACTTGAATGTAAGACCTGAAACTACGAAACTTCTAGAAGAAAACATAGGCAGTACACTCTTCAACATCGGTCTTAGCAACATATTTTCAAGCACCATGTCTGACCGGGCAAGAGAAACAATACAAAAAATAAACAAATGGGGAGTGACGTCAGCATCATGGCGGAGTGAGCTTTCCCGTGAATTCTTCCCCCACAAGATACAACAAAAGCAACAGCCACAGACCAACAACGGAATCCCAGACAGTGAAAACCTAGAGTGGAGGGATCCACACTGCCGCACATCTGAGAGCGGAACGTGCTGGGCCCCCGGAGGAAGTGGGGAGAGGTAAGGAGAACTCCGCTCCCTCCCCATCAGATCAGCGATCCCGGTCCACGCGGCTCCCAGAGAGGGGGGAGGGGCGGCCCTCGGCGGGAAACTGTAGCTCTTCGGGCTCTCTCAGCCAGTGGGAAACTCCCGCACAGAGGGCTCAGAGGAGCCACAGGGCTACCATCAACATCTGAGCAACCCAGAGAGCGGATAAAGAGGGGCAAACGAGAAGCCTCCCATGTCAGGGACACAGAGGGCAAAAGAGAGAGCTCCCCCCTCCCCGCAACCCGGAGTCTGCAGCTCGACCAGACCTAGCGATCCGAGGCAGACCTGAACAAACTGGACTGGACCCGTGGATCGCAGTGGGGAAACAAAACAAAACAAAACAAAACTGCGGATCACAGCAGAAAAACGGGCAGAGCGCAGGGGGCTTAGACTACACAGCCCTTTACCACCAGACAGTGGCGGCAGGTGGAAATTGCAACCAGAGACTTTCAGGATGAGGAAAATCAAAACCAACACAGGAACCACAATGCAAAAATATATGAAATCACCAGACCAGAAACAAAATGACAAGCACCCAGAAATCAACCCCGAAGACACAGAAATCCATAAACTAAATGACAGAGATTTCAAAATAGCTATCATAAAAACACTCAACGAAATACGAGACAACACAGACAAACAATTGAATGAGATTAGGAGTTTCTTCACAAAAGAGATTGAAATCATAAAGAAAAACCAATCAGTGCTGATGGATATGAAGAACACAATGGAGGAGATAAAGGAGAATCTGGAATCCTTAAAGAACAGAGCTGACAATATGGAGGAAAGAATTAGTACTTTAGAGGATAGGAATACAGATATACTCCAGATGGAAGAAGAGAGAGAACTAAGACTAAAAAGAAATGAAGAAAGACTCCGAGAAATATCTGACTCTATTAGAAAATGTAACATAAGAATTATAGGTATTCCTGAGGGAGAGGAGAGGGAAAGAGGAACAGAGAGCCTATTCAAGGAAATAATAGCTGAAAATTTCCCAAATCTGGGGAAGGAGCAGGAAATACCAGTAAGCGAAGCCAACAGGACGCCTATATATATTAACAGACAAAGGCCTTCACCACGACACCTAGTGGTAAGGCTAGCCAGGGTCAACGACAAAGAAACAATATTAAGGGCAGCTAGACAAAAACAAAAAATAACGTACAAAGGAACTCCCATCAGGCTCTCAGCGGATTTCTCAACAGAAACTTTTCAGGCTAGAAGAGACTGGAATGATATATTCAAAATACTAAAAGACAAAAACTTTCAGCCAAGAATACTCTATCCAGCAAAAATATCCTTCAAATATGATGGAGAAATAGTAACTCTCCCAGATAAACAAAAGCTAAGGGAGTTCATGGCCACAAGACCCCCACTACAAGAAATACTCAAGAAGGCCCTCAGGCCTGAAAAAAAGAAGAGAAAGGGAACACAAAGCTTGGAGTAAGGAGAAAAGTAGGTAGACAAAATCAGAGAAATAGTAGATCTTTACCAGAATAGGTTAGCAACCACTTAAATACTAAACTCAAAGATCAAAGGAAGAAATTCACCAAAAATAAATTTAACCTCATCACTGTAAACACACAGCCACAACACAAGATAGAATAAGGTATAACAAGAGCAACTTAGAAGGGGAAGAGGAAAGTGACTGAATTGACTTAGTATAAGGAAATAGGAGGCTATCAGATAATGGACTATCTCATACACAAGATTTTTTGCCCAAACCTCAAGGTAACCACTAAACAAATAATCAAATTAAAACCACATATGATAAACAAAGAGAAAACTAGAAGAATCATAAGACAGAACAACCAAACTGAATTGGCAGTCCAAAACAAATGGGACAAGAAACAAAGGAAATGCAAAAGAACCAGAAAATAAGTGACAAAACAGCAACATTCAGCCCTCATATTTCAATAATTACCCTAAATGTAAATGGATTGAACTCTCCAATCAAAAGATACAGAGTGGCAGGATGGATTAACAAGCAAGACCCAACAATATGCTGCCTTCAGGAAACACATCTTAGCACTAAAGACAAGCACAGGCTCAGAGTGAAAGGATGGAAGACAATACTCCAAGCTAATGGCAAACAAAAGAAAGCAGGTGTTGCCATACTCATATCAGACAAAGTAGACTTCAAGATAAAACAGGTTAAGAAAGACAAAGAAGGGAAATATATAATGATAAAAGGGACACTCCATCAAGAAGACATATCACTTATAAATATATATGCACCCAACATAGGAGCACCAATGTACATAAAACAACTATTAACAAACCTAAAAGGAGAAATCAACAACAACACAATAATAGTAGGGGATCTTAACACCCCACTTACAGCAATGGATAGATCATCCAGACAAAAAGTTAATAAAGAAATATTAGACTTAAATGAAAAACTGGACGAGATGGACCTAGTAGACATATACAGAGCACTCCACCCAAAAACAGCTGACTACACATTCTTCTCAAGCACGCATGGAACATTCTCTAGGATAGACCATATGTTGGGAAACAAAGCAAGCCTCAATAAATTTAAGAAGATTGAAATCATAACAAGCATCTTTTCAGACCATAAGGCTATGAAACTGGAAATGAACCAGGAAAAAAAAACTGGGAAAGTGACAAAAATGTGGAGATTAAACAACATGCTACTGAACAACCAATGGATCATTGATGAAATTAAAGGAGAAATCAAAAACTATCTGGAAACAAACGAAAATGATAACATGCCATATCAAACCATATGGGACGCAGCAAAAGCGGTCCTGAGAGGGAAACTCATAGCGATACAAGCCCACCTTAACAAACAAGAAAAAGCCCTAATAGGCAACCTTAAATTACACCTAACAGAACTAGAAAGAGAAGAACAAACAAAGCCCAAAGCCAGCAGAAGGAGAGAAATAATAAAAATCAGAGCAGAAATAAATGATATTGAGACCAAAAAAACAGTAGAAAGGATTAATGAAACAAAGAGTTGGTTCTTCGAGAAGATAAACAAAATAGACAAACCCTTAGCCAGGCTTACTAAGAAAAAAAGAGAAAAGGCTCAAGTAAATAAAATTAGAAATGAAAGAGGAGAAATTACAACGGATACCATGGAAATACAGAGGATTATAAGAGAATACTATGAGAAATTATATGCCAACAAATTGGACAATCTAGAAGAAATGGATAAATTCTTAGACTTATACAACCTCCCAAAATTGAACCAAGAAGAAATGGAGAATCTGAATAGACCAATCACAAGTAAAGAGATTGAAATAGTAATCAAAAACCTCCCAAAAAATAAAAGTCCAGGACCAGATGGCTTCTCCAGTGAATTTTACCAAACATTCAAAGAAGATTTAATACCCATCCTCCTCAAACTATTCCAAAAAATAGAGGAAGATGGAACACTTCCTGAATCATTCTATGAGGCCAACATCACCCTGATACCAAAACCAGACAAAGACAATACAAAGAAAGAAAATTACAGGCCAATATCGCTGATGAACATTGATGCAAAAATCCTCAACAAAATATTGGCAAACCGAATACAACAATATATTAAAAAGATCATACACCATGATCAAGTGGGATTTATACCAGAGACACAGGGATGGTTCAACATCCGCAAATCAATCAACGTGATACATCACATCAACAAAACAAAGAATAAAAACCACATGATCGTCTCAATAGACGCAGAGAAGGCATTTGACAAGATACAACATCCATTTATGATAAAAACTCTCAATAAAATGGGAATAGAAGGAAAGTATCTCAACATAATAAAGGCCATATATGACAAACCCACAGCTAACATCATACTCAACGGGGAAAGACTGAAAGCCATTCCTCTGAGAACAGGAACGAGGCAGGGCTGCCCACTCTCACCACTCGTGTTCAACATAGTACTGGAGGTTTTGGCCAGAGCAATTAGGCAAGAAAAAGGAATAAAAGGAATCCAAATAGGTAAAGAAGAAGTGAAACTCTCACTATTTGCAGATGACATGATTGTATATATAGAAAACCCTAAAGAATCTGTTGGAAAACTGTTAGAAACAATAAACAACTACAGCAAAGTTGCAGGGTACAAAATCTATCTACAAAAATCAGTTGCATTTCTATATGCTAATAATGAACTAACAGAAAGAGAGCTCAAAAAGATAATACCAGTTACAATTGCATCAAAAAGAATAAAATACCTAGGAATAAATCTTACCAAGGAGGTGAAGGACCTATACAATGAGAACTACAAGACATTATTGAGGGAAATCCACGATGACATAAAGAAATGGAAAGATATCCCATGCACGTGGATTGGAAGAATAAACATAGTTAAAATGTCTATATTACCTAAAGCAATCTACAGATTCAATGCAATTCCAATCAGAATCCCAATGACATTCTTCACAGAAATAGAAAAAAGAATACTAAAATTTATATGGGGCAACAAAAGACCCCGAATAGCTAAAGAAATCCTAAAGAAAAAGAACAAAGCAGGAGGCATCACAATTCCTGACTTCAAAACATACTACAAAGCAATAGTAATCAAAACAGCATGGTACTGGTACAAAAACAGACACACAGATCAATGGAACAGAATTGAAAGCCCAGAAATAAAACCACACATATACGGACAGCTAATTTTCGACAAAGGTGCTAAGAACATGCAATGCAGAAAGGAAAGTCTCTTCAATAAATGGTGTTGGGAAAACTGGACAGCCACATGCAAAAGAATGAAAGTGGACCATGTGCTATCGCCATTCACAGAAATTAACTCAAAATGGATCAAAGACCTGAAGGTGAGACCTGAAACTATAAAACTCATAGAAGAAAATATAGGCAACACACTATTTGACATTGGTTTTAAAGGAATCTTTTCGGATGACATGCCTACCCAGACTAGGGAAACTAAAGAAAAAATAAACAAGTGGGACTTTATCAGATTAAAGAGCTTTTATAAGACAAATGAAACCAGAATCAAGATGAACAAACAACCAACCAGCTGGGAGAGAATATTTGCAAAACATACATCTGACAAGGGGTTGATCTCCATAATATATAAAGAACTCACACAATTGAACAACAAAAAAACAAACAACCCGATCAAAAAATGGGCAGAGGAAATGAACAGACACTTCTCCAAGGAAGATATACAGATGGCCAATAGGCACATGAAAAGATGCTCAACATCACTAATCATCAGGGAAATGCAAATCAAAACAACACTAAGATACCACCTCACGCCCGTTAGAATGGCTATAATCACCAAGACAAAAAACAACAAATGTTGGAGAGGATGTGGAGAAACAGGAACCCTCATACACAGCTGGTGGGAATGCAAACTGGTGCAGCCTCTATGGAAAACGGTATGGAGATTCCTCAAAGAATTAAAAATAGAGATGCCCTATGATCCAACCATCCCACTACTGGGAATCTATCCAACGCACCTCAAATCAACAATCCAAAGAGGCTTATGCACCCCTATGTTCATTGCAGCATTATTCACCACAGCCAAGAAGTGGAAGCAACCTAAGTGTCCCTTGACTGACGATTGGATTAAGAAAATGTGGTATATATATACAATGGAATACTACTCAGCCATAAAAAAAGACGAAATCGTCCCATTTGCAACAACATGGATGAGCCTGGAGCATATTATGTTAAGTGAAATAAGCCAGAAAGAGAAAGACAAACACTGTATGATCTCACTCATATGTGGAATATAAACCAACACATGGACAAAGAAAACTGGACTGTGGTTACCCGGGCAGTGGGGGTGGGGGGTGGGCACAAGGGGTGAAGGGAGTCATATATGGGGTGATGGACAAACAAAAATGTACAACCCAAAATTTCACAATGTTAGAAACCATTAAAACATCAATAAAAAAATAAATAAATAAATAAACAAATGGGACTGCATCAAACTAAAAAGCTTCTGCACAGCAAAGAAACCATAAGCAAAATGAAAAGACAACCTAACAATTGGGAGAAGATATTTGCAAACCATACATCTGATAAGGGGTTAATCTTCAAAATATATAAAGAACTCATTCATCTCAACAACAAAAAAACTAACAACCCAATTAAAAACTGGGCAAAAGACCTGAATAGACATTTCTCCAAAGAAGATATACCGATGGCCAATAGACACATGAAACGATGTTCGACATCATTAACTATCAGGGAAATGCAAATCAAAACTACAATGAGACATCACCTCATGCCTGTCAGAATGGCTATAATTAACAAGACAGGAAACATGTGTTGGAGAGGGTGTGGAGAGAAGGGAACTCTCATACACTGCTGGTGGGAGTGCAAACTGGTGCAGCCACTATGGAAAACAGTATGGAGATTCCTCAAAACTCAAGGATAGAACTACCATATGATCCAGCTATTCCACTGCTGAGTATTTATCCAAAGACCTTGAAAATACCAATGCGTAAAGATACATGCACCCCTGTGTTCATTGCTGCGTTATTCACAATAGCCAAGACTTGGAAGCAACCTAAGTGCCCATTAAGGGGCGAATGGATAAAGAAGATGTGGTATATATACACAATGGAATACTACTCAGCCATAAGAAACGATGAAATCCAGCCATTTGTGACAACATGGATGGACATTGAGGGTATAATGCAAAGTGAAATACGTCAGAGGGAGTAGGTCAAATACCTTCTGATCTCACTCATTAAGTAGTAGATAATAACAACAACAAACAAACACATAGGGACAGAGATTGGATTGGTGGTTACCAGAGGGGAAGGGTGGAGGGAGGAGAGAGAAAGGGATAATTCGGCACATGTGTGTGGTGATGGGTTGTAATTAGTATTTGAGTGGTGAACATGATGTAATCTATGCAGTAATAGAAGTATAAGGATGTACATCTAAAATTTATACAGTTATAAACCAATGTTACTGCAATAAACAAAAAATTAAAAAATAAATAAATAAATGAATAAATAAACCAAAAAAAAATAAAATAAACTGTAATACAATTGTATATGTAACAACTATGGCAAATAGCTAATAATATACAAAGAGCCTTCACTGTATATTTAGAAAAGAACTCAAAAATACCAATAGAAAAATAAATAAAATCCATGAATAGGAAATTCACAAAAGAAGTAATGGGGAAAAACTCAATACAGAAGAAAAAAAACTTGCTAGTAATACGAAATTCAAATTAAAACTATAACGATTTCGGGCCGGCCCCGTGGCTTAGCGGTTAAGTGCGCGCGCTCCGCTGCTGGCAGCCCGGGTTCGGATCCTGGGCGCGCACCCACGCACCACTTCTCCGGCCATGCTGAGGCCGCGTCCCACATACAGCAACTAGAAGGATGTGCAGCTATGAGATACAACTATCTACTGGGGCTTTGGGAGGAAAAAATAAATAAATAAAAATCTTAAAAAAAAAAAAGATATTTAAAACTATAACGATTTCAACATCAGATTGCAAGCCCTGTAACAGCAGCAACCATATATTTTCACCTGTGTGTTTGTCATATATTAGGCATCAATAGGTATTTTTCAACAAGTGAATATTCTGCCTCAATTTGCAAAGATTTAAATATTTATTAATTTTCTCCTCAAATAATTACTTAGTAACTATGGGTGTCTAATTGTGCTGGTTCTTAGACACACTAGAGAACAACACAGACATAGCCTTTCCCTTGATGGAGATTAGTACCTTTTTTTGTTTGTTTGTTTATTGCAGTAACATGGGTTTATAACATTGTATAAATTTCAGGTGTACATCATTATACTTCTATTTCTGCATAGATTACATCATGTTCACCACCCAAATACTAATTACAACCCATCACCACACACATGTGCCGAATTATCCCTTTCTCCCTCCTCCCTGCCCCCTTCCCCTCTGGTAACCACCAATCCAATCTCAGTCTCTATGTGTGTGTTTGTTGTTGTTATTATCTACTACTTAATGAGTGAGATCATACGGTATGTGATCTTCTCCCTCTGACTTATTTCGCTTTGCATAATACCCTCAATGTCCATCCATGTTGTCACAAATGGCTGGATTGTTCATTGCAGCATTATTCACAATAGCCAAGACTTGGAAGTACGTTTGGATGTCAGCAATGCTGAGAGGCAACAACACAGGCATTCTCATACGTTGCCATTGGTGGCAGTGCAACTGAATATAACCTTTCTGGAAAACACTTTGACAATGTGTGACAAAATCTGAAGATGGACTCACTCTCTAATTCCACTTTTAGGAATTTTTCCTAAAGAAAAAATCAGAATGGCAATAAAAGATTTGCTTTCAGGGCTTTTCATCGCAGCATTATTTATTAGAGCAAACTTGGAAAGCAGCAATGGTCAATACCAGTGAATGGTCAGGTGAATCACGGCAATCCACAGGATGGAATGTAAGGCACTCACTGAAAACCACATTTTTAAATCATATTTAATAGTGTGGAAATTGTGCTTTGTGAAATAGCAGGGAGAAAGCAAAATACAAGAACTATTATCAATCAATTTTTAAAAATCGCTAAAACCTCAATAGGAGAAAAAAGGGGGGGCACGCACTTGGAATCCAATACAAACATCAATACATACACATATACAAACACAGGGCTGAAAAAAGATTAGAATATTCAAGTTTAGGACTATGGATGATTTCAAAAATTTTTTATTCTGTATAATTTGATATTACAAATTTTCTCCAATGTGCATGCATTGCTTTTATAATAAGATAACTGAACACAAACTGTAGTGACCAAAAACAAAGAGAATTTAATACAAATACAAATGAGACATGAATGGTGATAAAAAAATAACCCTGTGGTGGTTAGTCAATCAGTTAAATATATGGCTTAAAGAACTTCAAAAGTAGTAAAAGTAAGTTTGTATAAGACAGAATTATTTAAAGTTAAAAGATAATTATTCGCTCAACATTTATTTAATATTTACTATTTGCAAGGCATTGTATCAGCCAGGAGCTAAGTTAATTAGACAATTATTTCATAGTCAAATGAAATAGACTAGATTATTGTTTTATAGCTATCAATATTTTATTGAAGCATAATTTATTGGACAGAGATAATATTCATTTGGTATCCAGATTGGGGGATAACTAAAAGGAAAAATATTTTCTTCTCCAAAAATAATTATTGCATATTTCCTGCAGCGATTCTCAATCTTCTTGGAAAGATGAAGAGAATATCAGAATGGACTTAACGGGTCCCCTGAGTAGTTTGTTTAGAATTACCCATGAGCAAGACGAGATCACACAGTCAAGAAGATTGAGAACGACAAGCCACCAAATTAAATCAAAGCTCATGGCAGTAAAATGTCCAGGGAGGAGTTTTGAAGAGAAAGGATAAGATCAGGAACCATAGGCAGTTTTTGTATCCTGAGCTGTAGTGGTACAATTGGTGAAAGATAATTTCAAGGATGCCCTGAGGTAGAGCTTCCAACTATGGGCTAAGGAAACAGCAGCGAATCCACAAGCGGAGGTGGGCCAGTCTCTTGAACAGAAGAATGGACTGAGTCACAAATATTGTCAGCCTCAACACAAAGCAATTGTAGGCTGAAATACAAGATACACTGTAGGTATTTGCTATCTGGATAACATGGCTTCCCACATAAGCTTCTCCATTTGAACGTGAATACAGGGAACTCATCATTTCTGAATTATGCAGCATAACACTGAAAATACCACATACCCTTTATTTTTTTAAAAAAATTCCTAAACCTTTTTCTATATGAATTGTCACTTTAAGTTTTTTGTTTTGTTTACTTTGTATCTAATCACTATAACACCCCCACCATCGCTACCATCATCATCTCCACCCTGCCCATTCCTACCACAGCATCTTGCCATGTAAATCTGAGCTGCAAAAAAATATGAGTTAAAATTTACTCACTCTGGTAAGAAATTAAGAAAACTATGCTAAAAGATAGAAGATAATGTTGTTCATTGCAGAGAAAGTTCAGGGCAAATTTGATACAAATTCATCTAGGAATGGAAAACAAAAACAGAAAATGTTTAAATGAAATTGTCATTTCACACATCTATCCACAAATAGATGGGGGGGTTATTTTAGAGAAAAAAAAGTCATTAAGGCTATCAGTCAACACAAATTAGCTCTCAAAATAAGCAAACAAGATATTGGAATGTAGTTGTAGAAGAATAGAATATAAAACAAAGGAATAATATTTAATCTTGCTTGATAGATCTAATCTAGAATACTGTGATTTCCTTTAAGGTACAAAATGTGATTCCAGTTTTCCTGCAACACTTTTTCTGTATGTTACATTGGCTTGTAAGAGTTTTCTTTTTTTCCCCTTGATAAATAAATGAAAAGCAATAGGATATATTGGAGTATATGAGGAAGCCATTTGGTCTAAAACTAATTCAGCCTGACCTTGTTTCTCCAAAAGGGCCTGATATGGCCTGTTGACCATGCGTTGCGCATCTGTTTTAAATACTTTCTATGTCCCAAAGACAAGAATGATGCCTTTAAAGGTAGGGATGTAGCTTCCCCCTCCTGGGAACTAAGGATTAATTACCGACCTGCTGTGCTCACCTTGTGACCACTGACCTGCTGACCACTGAGCTGCTGTGCCAGCTAAGCATCTCACGACATTTGTAAATGGAACGTTCCTATATTATGTGATGTATGCTCTTTGTTCCAAGACGGTATGAAACCACTCTGTACACCCCACTTCTTTGGTGCCCTTCCTTCCTTGGAAGGAAGGCCCCGAGCTAGCCATCGGATCTGGCTCATAATAAACTCAACCAATTCTGATTTATAGATTGATTATGGATATTTGCATTGACACCGTTTTATCAGAACTTCTTTAAAAGAATTTCTTTATTTAAAAGAAAATATTTCTACATCACTCATTTCATTAAAACCCTTGCCAATGGCTGCCTTTACCCTTTCTCCCTTTTGAACTGTTATTCTTACTTTTTCTTCTTTTTATTTCTTAATATTTTAAGTTTTTTTTTTTCTACTTAACTTACTGCCTTTTTTTAATTTCCCCTTGTGTCTGATGTTTTACTAATGTCAACCTACAAAAACAGAAACCAGTTTACAAGGCAAAGTGTTTATTTGGGATGAAAGAATTATAACTTGGGGAGCACAGATTCAGGTAGAAATCCAAACAGTGTCCCCATTACAGGAGAGGGGCTCAGGGTTTTATGGGAAAAAGGGCAGAAGATGAAGTAAGTTGTATGAAAGGAGAGTTCATTGGTGCTAGATGAGGTAAGGCTAGGTTTGTACTTAATAGATTGGCTTCAGATTTGGTCATCAGGTAAAAGGCTAGACTTGTGCTTCATTGATTGGTTAGCAATTAGGTGATCAGCCAGTCCATCAAGTTCAGTTTCATTAGTACTTACAAACAGGATGTTCTCGTTGTTCTTACTGACTTCTTGGAATGTTGACAGTTTGGTCCAGTTTGAAAGATTAAAAAAACAAGACATGCAAGGCAATTCCTCTGAAATGGCTACTCCAGCTCTATTTTAATATGGCTCCACTCATGTCATCTTACACACTACATAGTCTATTTCTAAATTGACAGCCAATATCTAAAATGTTCCAATAAATTTTCTATTTCTAAATTCCAAAGAATACCTTAGGTGAACCTTCTCTTGGGTATAATATTTATTTTAAAACAATGAGTCTCATCAGAATAATTTTGTGATAACTTTAGTTGTGGAAAAATACAGATTTTAACAATTTGTATTGCTTTTAGAACTTTGTCTAACCTTGTATTTAAATGGAAATCTTCAACGTTTACAACTCAAATGTCTTTGGGAGGAAATTACAATGAAATGGTGATTGCATGCATTTTAAATATATTGATTTAAATAGGAAGAAAACGTTTCAGAAGAGAGAAAACAAAAGTAAAGCTACTTTTGAAAAACATTACTGAAAAATTTGTGCAGTTTGCAAGGCTTCCATGTTCTTTTTCTGAAAATAACAACTTTCCACTCAGTAGAATCTATACTTTTTTCACCTAGGTAAGAAGACTTTTAGGATATTCTTGGGAAATTATAACAAAAATAAAATATTTCCTTAGATCTCTTATGCTTTTAAATATAAAGAGAGGTAGAGATTGAATAAGAAATTATCTAGTGAATAGAAATTAGATATTCTAATATCCAAAATATGGTTTGAAAATAATTTAACTTTTATTTTCTTTTCATAGATATTAACAATTATAGCTCAAAATTAGGGTAAAATACTAGAATCCATTGCTATCACTGAGAAATTGATATGTTCCTTTGTTAGATCTTAATACAATCATAATGATATTGTTTCAAAAATCACTTTCTTTGCAGCAAGTTGTGTTACTGCTCAGATGTTTAACTAACTATGAGAATTCTTCACGACTCAAATAATGACCCAAAAGTTGACTACTAATTTTGTCAAAGGCTGTTACATCCTTAGGCCAGCCCATAAATGCCTGTTTAACTCACAATGTTATTGAAACAAAAATATGTTTTATAAAGGAATATAGCAGAAAATAATTACAATATTACACTTAAAAGAGAAAAATAATAAAATTAAAAATAAATAGCAAAAGTGGCTAGTTATTTATGGAGATAAATGTAGACATTAAGTTTCTGAAAGAAATTTTCTGGTAAACTCATAGGCTTGAGGAGTGGATAGCATTTACTCTTTATTATGACTAAATTTACTTTAAAGTCACATTTGTTTCATTTTTGCGATAGCTTGTCTCCAAAAATTCTGTCCTCCTCTTCACCACATCTCAATGAACCAGGCCTTCTGGCACTCGTGTATCTGGGTAGTCCCCTCCCACACTGAATCTGAGACGGTCTTGTATAGCAAAGAGAAAACAGCAGAAGTGGTGCTGAGTGACTTCCATGGTCAGGTTATAGGATGCCATGTAGCTTTTGCCTTGGGCTTTTAGAACACTTGCTCTGGGAGAAGTGAGTTCCCATCTAAGAAGTCCAGTCACTCTGAGACAGCCATGCTGTGAGGAAGCCCAAACTAGCCACAGGGATAGGTTACATGGAAAAGGAGGGAGCAGGAGAGCAAGAGAAGGAAAGAGAGAAATAACTGACCAGTTTCCTGCTATTTTTCAAACCATCCACAGGCCATAAAATGTAATAATATATTGTTGTTTTAAGCTACTAAGTTTGTGATTTTGTTGTTACACAACAGTAAAGACTAGAATAGTTTGCCTTTGTTAAAAGTATAGCACCAACATTAAATTGCTTTCATCAACTAAGATTAAAAGGGCATAGAGAAAAGAAAAGATTTTCCTTATTGGCTCTGCCAAAGTAAAAGGAAAGATGGCTGGTCAAGAGGTGATGAGTTATTCTGATTTAATTGCTTTTTAGACAGTTCTGAGGAATCATTTTATGGTGCAATGTTGATAAACCAGTCTCCAAAACTTTTAAAAAATGTCTCTATTTTGGAAATTAATCTTGATTTATAAACAGCACTTCCAAAACTTTTTAGTAAAGACCTACAGAGTCATGGAGTTGTAACAAAGGTAGAATGTTATCATAGTCTGTGATAGTCTCTGTGTCAATGACAGATCACAGATAACCATCAGGATATATTTATTTATGTATGCAAATACATACCTTAATGTAGTCGTTCTTCACACAAACATAATCCTGCACCCTAGAGAGATTTTAGTGCAGTTCATAAAATTGGAATCAGAAGATTCAATTTAGTCTGACCTCCTTTTGGGGGGGACCATGGCTTTATCTGAAGAAAAGCTGGAATATTACATGTTGTATTAGAACATAAAATTAAATTCTGCTATCTCAGAGGACAAGTTCAGATTTAATAAAAATAAATGTGACTGCTCATTCACTCAAAGAAACACTCTCATTTTCCTACAGATGCTTCAGTAAAGAGAACACTAATCTAATTATAGTATTTAAAAAAATAAATTGTCTTTGTGCTTGCTATAAAATAAACAACACAGCTGCAGGGCCTGCAGAGCTTCACTTATTAAAGAAAATACCTTTTGATGATTTACAAAGGCAGATTTGTTTGAAACATGAATATGCTCACTGGAGTCTCCTGGATGGAGGGGATTTTCAGAAAGGGAGGATTTCAGTGAATTGAGGGAAATGTAAACCTAGATAATTAGAGTTAGATAACTTTTGCCTCCTTTTGATTCACAGTATTGGCAGGGGTGAAGGATAGGGGGTAGAAAGAATAAAGGATAAAGGAAAAATATAATATTGGTTTCCTAAAAAATAATCTCTAATTGCTTTTTGACATAGAACTTTTATATTAAGACCTTTTGGGTAAAATGGCTCAATTACTGTTACAATTTCCCAAACATATTGCCCATGTCAGGCTTTGGAGAGTTGGGATTTTAACCTTGGGTCAGGTTTCACTATAAATCTTTGAGCAGGTTAAGTCTTACCTATGTTCACCCCTATGGGGTTATCAGGACAGTAATAATGAGAAAATTTCCTATAAACTAAGCATTTGGCAGAAAATCTTAGATAGCATCCAAACTGGGCTGCTTTTGAGAATAAAGGAAGCACACTTAATAATTAACTAATTAATAATTATGCTGGGGCAATAGGCATAAATAATCACTGTCCCTGGTAAACCTGAACATATGGTCACCCTACATAGAGAAAATGATATTTGTCATTGCGATGGTCTCCCTGTGTATAAGAGTGTAGGACCAGTTCTCTCATTTTACAGTTGGGGATACAGAAGGGGATTAAATCCTTTGTTCAAAGCCTCATAGTTCACTGGCGGCAGAATAGAACACAGGTCTCCTAGTGCTTTTCCAAAACCATTGCAGCCAAGGACTCCCACTACTAATCTACCTAAAGGCTTAATCTTAGAGATATTTCTTTGATTTGTGGATACATATTATGAAAGATCTTGTCAAAAATTTAAATGTTATTTCTGAGTGGTAATGTATTAAGCCAACAGCACCAAATAACTCAGCAAAGATACATTTATCATATTAACAACCTATTTTCTTAGAAAACAAGGAACAGAGTCCCAAGGAAATGAGTCATAGGACAGACATTTCTTTGTGAGAGTGACCATGTTAAATGAAATGTCCAAAGATGGGAGGCACTGCAATAGCAGCAGGGCCAACACAAGGATACCCCAAAAGCCATTTCTCACCCCATACAGCTTACCGGCCACCTTAGAATAACCCTCCTCCAAACACAAAGAGCAAAAGTTCTGCAGCAATTTTCTTTTTATTGTTGCTGTTCTACAACTCTCCATATTGGGCTTCTCGTCCTCATTTCATATTCCCTTAGCAGACGTCATAGACTATAACAAATCTCCCCTACAAATACTTAAATTTCATTGCAGCCTATTTGCAAGTGTGAATTAAAAAACCTAAAGAAATCTAAAATATACACTACTTTTTTGACTATGATAATGAGTTTGTTATGCTTTCATATACTTCCTTGGATTTGTTCAAGTGGGAGAGTTCACTATAGGGACATCTGTGGAAACAGAGGATGGAGGTATCCACATGGCTGGGCCTCGCAGGTACCCAGATAAGGTCATGTAACCTGGTTCCACAAGAAGAACAAAAATTGCGTATAACCAGGCCTTGTTCAAGATTCCTAGCAGGTGTGTCAGGAAAGTTGGGAACCAGGAAAGTTCCAAACATGGAGCTTCCATTTGTCCTCTCCTTGTGGACTCATAGACAGCATTAAATCTCCCAGAAACGAAGTGTGACCATACACATGCAGTACTGCCAACTAGGGAAGCTTACCTGACCCTTGAGTCTAGAGTTTTTATTGGGTCCCATTATGGAAACACAGTTAATTGCCCATGTGGCTAACCTCAGTCTCCAGCTGCTCTGAAATTCTAGCTGATACCATGTGACCCAGGGCCCCCACCATAAACCACATTTTTAGATTATATGGGATGGACAAGGCCTCCAGGTAAACAAAGACACTTTTATGAGGCAGGGCTTCCAAAGGTTTAGAGATTACCTTGCAGGAGCAGAAGGCAAAGGCCCAACCTCTCTTTGGATAACGTTAAATTCTTTATTGCACACCTCTATAGCAGACATTCCTGAAATCCTGCTTTAGGGCTCTGCATTGACAGAGCTCTGCCATCCTGCCTCCCACCCACCACCCACACACCGACTCACCACTTTTTCCTGTGTCTTCCTCTTTTGGTGCTCCTACCAACTGGTAGATTTGTTCAGATACTACAGTTCAAATTTCTAAGAGAAATAATTGGTCTAGTTTAATCACCATAATCTGTATGAGTGTGAAGATTTGTTAATGGCTCCTTCATGGGCTTCTGACTAACCCAACTAGCCCTCAGTTTGGCTGTTCTTAGATCAGATCACAGCCCTCATTCAATCAGCTGTGGCTAAGAGCAGTGGATCATTGGCATTTAACCAATGCAACCGTCATCGTCATCAGTAATTGTCTTAAATGCTGTCATTTGCATAATAAAACTTATGCCTGTCATAAAATATCTGATCTGTTGGTGCCAGGTATGAAGGACCCAGTATGAACAGCATCTACATTAAAGATTGATAATTAAGAGTACTTTGATTTCCAAGGCCACATAAGAAAATACGTTCTTTTGCTTTATAGCCACACTATTGACCGTTTGGCTTTGAACTTTGTATAAGTGATATTTACAACCTATGTTTGCCACTGAGGTTCAGAATTATGTCAATTCAGGACCAATAATTCTTTTGCCACTCAGCAGGTATATATCTACCTTTTAGTCATCTTTTACGATGAGAGGAGTAGAAAAGCTTATATCCTATCATGAAATATCAAAGTAACTTTCATTTTATTTCATAATGATGAAAAATGGGTATCTTAGTGTTATAGGCTGAATTGTGTGACCCCAAAATTCATATGTGGAAGGACTAACCCCCAATGTGACTATATTTGGAGATATGGCCTATAAGAAGGTAATAAAGTAGATGAGGTCATAATAAAGTTAGATGAGGTCATAAGGGTGGGGTCCTAATCCAATAGAACTGATGTCCTTACAAGAAGAGGAAGAGATACCAGAATTTTGTTTCTCTCCGCACACCACAGAGAAAAGGCCATGTGGGGATTCAACAAGAAGGAAGCCATCTGCAAGCCAGGGAGAGAGCTCTGACTAGAAACTGAATCTGCCAGAACCTGGATCTGGGACTTTAGTCTCCAGAACTGTGAAAAATAAATGTCTATTGCTTAAGCCACCCAATTTGTGGTATTTTGTTATGGTAGCCTGAGCAGACTAGTACACGTTGAGTTATGACTAAATGAACAACTGAATAAATAATTGAATGGATATCTTTATTGAATTTGAACTTAACAAATAACTGAATAAATGAAAAAAACTAGTAAAAATAAGGATGTGAGCATATTGTACTCTTAGAAAAATCATTTTTACTCTTAGATATAAACTCAAAATTTCCCAGTGAAGGACCTAGAAATCTAGAAAGCCTTTGATTTGGCTTAGGTCTGTAAAATTTATATAATTTTCTGTCATAGATATAATAAGATGTTTTACATTTTGTGAAGACAATGGAATCTTTCATTTGCCACACATTCTGAATGAGACTGAAGTCATCTGAAGATCAAAAATCAGTGAAGCAGCAGAAAGCATGAGTGAGTGAGAACAACTCACCATGTGATCATCTGCCCCACATTCTGAACTCAAGAGACCTGGCAAGTCTATAAAAATATCATGCATGAACTTTCTTTAATGGTCATATTTTTTACTGCCAGATATATTAATTTTCGATTGCATTTCAATAGGGCATTAGTGATAACCAGTTAAACAAATCCAAGATCTTAATGGATATATATATCATAGGCTTCTTTTTCACATTTAAAGGTAACATCAAATTTATACCACATCGCTCAGGAATTCACTTATTTATTTTCCGTACTTTATGGGTGCTGTGATGCCTCATAAAATTTCATATTAGCTAGGATCTCCTGCTAGGAAATAATTTGGTGTTTAAGTTAATTTGCATTTCTCTACTGCAGATATTTAGCTTTGTATTTTTGCATCACTATATGTATTTTCATGCATTTTATAAAATGTCCTCAGACAGAAATGAATTAGAGTGGGGAAGTCAGATCATCACTTGATGTTTTCAATATGATTTGCAAACAGTTACGGAAAATAGAAGTGGCTTGGAATTATTTCAGGAGTGTCTGGACAAGTGTTCTGATAACAGAAACACACCTAGAGACCAAGGCACCATAATTACCTGAAGGCACATCTGTGTCCTACCTCTCCTCCTGGCCTCCATGACCAGAGCTGGAGATCTAGGGAGGATGAGGTCTCTGTTCGGTGGTCAGGAGAGATGATTAGGCTGATGTGCTCCTCTACGTGCTTTGAGACTATAAGATTTGTGAGGGAAGGACTTGGTCTCCTTTATTCACCACTCTGTTTCCAGAGCCTGTATTTGCTCAACACACACAGTAATTATTCAAGAAATATTTGTTGACTCATTGACTGGAAGAAAATGAAACCAAATGTCATTCCTACTGCTCTGAGAAGGAAAAGAAAGGAAATAAACTAAATTGTTGAGACTTCCTCCTTTCTAAGCCAGCTGTCTTCTCAGCTGGCAAGATCTCTGAGAAAAAGCTTAGAGATAAGTGGGCCATACATGACAGCTTACCACACTCTCTTGAAGGCAGAAAAAGAACAGACATCTTTTCTGTAGCTTTCTACACCTTCCTACAAATTAAATAAATAAACAAAATAAAATAAACAAAAGGAAGGAAAGTATGCAGAGCATCATGAGGAGGGGTCTTAGCCACTTGTAGCAACTCGGGGTGGTTCAGGGTGCCTCGGGGAGGGGAGACTTGGAGAGGGGAATGGGCCTTGGCAGGCAGAAAGACTTTCTGAAGAGCCTTTACTCGAGGAAGGTGTATCAGCTGGTGAGGAGCCATTTGACTGCTCAAAACAAGGACTCTGCTGAGAGAGAGAACAAAATATTCCCAGTTCCTGGAACACTGTGTCTTCCTTGACAGAGTTGTCCCAGAGTTATCCATTGTGCCAAAGGAGATGGCAGCAGAGGAAACCCTTCGTTTACCTGACTTTTGGATGCTGTCGTTTCCGAGGGATCCAGTAATAGAGAGGTCAGACCTAGAATCAGAACAGGAAAACTTTCCGCCTGCTGCTAGGCGGGAGGCAACTGTATAGCTTTAAGCTAGATGAAAAATCACAATGAAATACCAAACGTTACTTAAGAAAACTGAACATGCAAACTGGACAGTACTTCAAAACAAATTTATGATATTAGTGATAATTACAATTGCTCTGTCATTGCTGAAATGTGTATATAGGAGGGGATTAGGGCAAACCAATCAGAACAGAAGAGGGCAACTTGAAGCTGTGTTTGAGCTACTACTTAGATTGTATTTTACAGACAAAAAATAATCTAAAGATGCTTTTATTGACATTTGTATAATATTGAAAAAATATACATTCTCCTTGACAAGGAATGTTATTTTCTTTCTTCGGCATGGTTGAAGCATTGATGGTGATGCCACTCGTTACTTGTAATATAAAATGATGGGTGTAAACAATTAGTTTTTTAATAATAAAAGTCATGGTTAGAAGTAAGTTGACAGGGAACCAGAAGTGACATGTGTATATCCAATTCCAGCTAAAATCTGTTAGAAGTCAAGGTTAAGCATCACTAAAGTTATAGTGGAAGTCTAAGTGGAAATATGGTTTGATTTATACATTGTTTTCTCAGGAATACAGTCATCGTATACACTGAGTTACAATGTTATAAAATATCAAGAAAAATAAATAAATGCTCTGACATAAACACTGAACACCTTGAAGCATAGGTATTAAGAATAAAAACGTAAGCAGTATAAAAATGCTTTGATTGACATGTAATGTAATGTATTCAATACATATTGGCTTCCATTCTTTTCTTTTCATAGGCAGGTGAGCTGGTTACCCTCCAATCTATTGGGAGTAAATAGGCCTCTGACCAACTCAACTCAGACACACTGAGACAGAATAACCAACGACATTATCTTTAAAGAACGTATAATCGTATGTACATGCTAAATTTACAAAGTTCTGTCTCTGTATATTTTATATATTTTATTTTGCTAGTGACCAGTACATGTTTGTTGAGTTGAACTGATTTCGTACATATATGTGGGCTCTTGAGATAATTAAAAGAGCCTGATCACTTCATTCTATTAGTGTTTACCTTGTTAAGGTATTTTCTCTTTTTTCTCTTCTTATCTCTTTTTTGACCCTGAATAAATCAATTTCTGGGGCTTTGAGCAGAACTGATGTTTACTGGCTATGCTGGAAAAAAATTTCTTTTTCCTATATCCATCCAGGCTGAGGGGGTCATATATAGATATATACATATTTTAATTATCATTCTCATTATCAGTTTATATTGCCCTCGAATACCAACTACCCTATTTACTGATTGTAGTTTATCTCAGCTAAATGTTTATAAATTGAATTCTGGATTCAGATTAACATTTCTTAGTAAATATTAAGGAATTAATAATAATTATTGTTACTATTATTGTGTATTGAGAGCTTAATAAATTCTGCTAATTGAGAAAATCAAGGTAGCTTGATCTTCCAGAACTAAAATACCTCAAGTGAAAGGGAAAATATTGTTTTGTGTCCCATTCAATTACACTTTGTACTATTGATATTTTAAGCTTCTGAAAGGACAAGTTAGAGTTAGAAGAAAGAGTCAGAAGAAAGAAAGAAGTACTATAATCAGAAGAGAGTGTATAAGCACAAGAATGCATTTCATGTTCAGTTAGCTGGAAATGATTGATATAGTCAAAATACACAGGAAAGTGAGAGGATGGCATGATAAAACACTAGAGATCTAGATGATGGGGAGCTAAGGAATTGGGACTTTATCTTATGGGGAAAGAATTTGTGCTGGGGGAGTACAGTCAGATTTGACTACTACAAAGATCACTCTAAGAAAGTCTGGATGGTGTATTGATGCAGGGATGCAAACCCTGTAGGTAATTACAATTGAACTATTGCATTAGTCTAGGCAAGAAATAAACTTAGTGAAAGAAAGAATAGAGAATAGGAAACAGATTTGACAGCCATGTAGTAGGAAGACTGACAAAGATTCCCACATTTCTGGCTGGGAAGATCAGCAGAAATTGATCATATTTACCCAAGTTCAGAAATCAAAGGAAGGAGGAGCAGATTTAGGGGAGCAAGGGAGGGAAAATGATGAGTTCAAAGCCATGTTAAGTTTGTGGTACAACAGAGAACTCAGGTGCAGATGTTCAGGTAACAAGTCAATTTGAGGATACAAGAGAGGGAAGTCAAGGCTAGAAATATTGGGAAACAATGAAAAGAGAAATGAAGAGAGTATGAACAAAGGCAGTAACGGGGGAAATGGTGAAAATGGGATAGAATTAGAAAACGTATTGAAGTTAGATTCAGTACGACTAGCGCCAAATTGATTTAACATTAGAAAAATTCATTGCTCTTGCTAAATACCAGAGCCAGTGCAGCTAAAGGTATGTAATTCTGCAGGTACAACTTCTAACCTTTAAACAGAACTGTAATTAAAATTGAGTTTTACAGAAATATTTTTTTCTATATTAGGCTATTAAATGTAAACTGTAGGTCAAGTCACATTTTATCCAGTTTTAGTTTTCAAAGCATCTAGTACTGTGTATATGACCAATACATGTTTGTTGAACTAAATTGATATATCTATGCTACAACTTTTATCATATTATACATCTTTTTCAGCATATCCTTACTGAATGTATACTATGGATCTAGCCCTGTGTTTTTTGGTAGGGACAAAAAGATAAAAATAATAGTTTTATATTCAAAAAGTTCAGTCATCTTCTCGTAAGTGATGACATTTAAGCCAAATCTTGCCATTGAATAGGAGTCAGCCAGGTTTGTTGGGGTGGTGATGGTGTACAGTTGGAGGTATTAAAGGCATGAGTATCATCCTGTGTGAGTAGCACACGGGGGCTGGGAGATCATAAGGCTTTCAGAGTAACACTGGCAAAATAGTGAGATGATGAAAGGGGGAGAGAGAAGAGAATAATGAACCATGAAGATGAATATTCAGGTAGGAACAATATGTCTCTATGCCGTGCTTAGGAACCTGAGTCAGAGAAAAATAGGAAGAGAAGATAGTTTCAAAGAATAGGCTATAAGTTCAACATAAGACATATTGAGTTGGAGATGTATATTAGTCAGGGTAGGCTAACTACTATAATAAATAATGATTTCAGTAGCTTAACCCAATAGAAGTTTCTATTTCATCAATGTCACAACCCAGTGATGGGTGTGGGGGAAAGTCTATGCTCAACGCAGCCATTCAAGCACCAAGGCTCTTTCCATCATTTAGTCTGGATGCTAAGGATCTAGAGATCCTTAGTATCATCTCCATGGAGCCCATGGATGAGCAAGGATTGGAAGGGTATATGTAAGATTATTTTATGAGCCAGACCTGAAAGAGGTATGTATCATATGAACACATGTTCCGTGGGTCAGAAGTCAGTCACATATTCATACCTGACTTCCTGCAGCACACTGGGGAATTCAGTCTCCCTATATGGCCTGTAGGGAAAGTAAAAAGGATTTGGTGAACAAGTTTCTGTCTGTGAGTAGAAATAAAAAGTACATAGCTAGGCTTGAAATCTATTAAGACATTTATGAATTCTGAACATAAAACAGTAGTAGTTTAAATCATTTTAAATCATGGAAGTGAATGAAATCTCCAAGTATGATCAACTATATTGCAAAAAAACTCAAAAGAACTTCAGCATTTCATGGATACATAAAAAAAGAGCATGAAAAACGAACTGAACATAAATGGCCAGAAAAGTAGGAGGAAGACAAGGAGAAAGAATGTCAAAGATATCAAGTGAGAGTTTTAAGAGAGAGAGAATGTTCAAAAGCATTTAAGCTCCAAGGTAGTTAAGTAAGATAGAAGCCATTGTCCATATTCTAAAACTTCAACTACTTCTATTTGCTATGAATTCATCAGGTCATTTAGATGGTTGAGTGACCTACAGGAAGGGGACTATGACTGTATCTAGAGCAACAAATTGCTTTTATTTATCATGTCTCATCTTGTTTTAAAATTTAAGATGGTAAAGTTCACTGTGTAACTTAATTGCTGAGATTTTAAATTAGCTTTAACAAAAACTTAAAATCTACATCTACAGCTACTGTTGTCACATAAGTTTTGTGTGTGATGTCTTTCTCAAAAAGATTAAAAAATCAATAAAAATCACTTCTAATTCAATTTACCTTTTATGTTTATAATCTCCCTATTAAATATATTCCATAATCTCCCTATTAAATACATTCCACTGTCAGCAGCTTTTTTGTGGATTCAGAATAGATGTAAACTATATTTGAATATATTCTTCATATATGTGTGCACATATATTCATATACAGATCTATGTACTTTTTCATGGAGATGTCCGATTAAATTTAAAATAGTGACAACTAAAAGCAAATTATATAAATACCTTGCTAAACATCTCAAAGTGTGTTTTAAATTATGAAAACCCTTGTTGCCACAGTTTGGAAATCGTGTAGCTTCAAGGGGCAATGTGGATGGGAAGTGGGACACGTTATCTGTGTTTTAATATCAATGTTTACAATATTTAAACATTAATACTAAATGCCCTGAAAGTGTAGGTACATATTGCTTGGCATTGAAAATAACATGAAGAAATAGTTTCCCAATATTCTTTTATTATTCCTTTCTTAAAAAAAAAAAAGGCTTACTCACATTCCCAATATATTAAATAGCTACAAAAGAAGCTCCTATGTTTGATGGTTCCCTTGCTGGTGACCTCTGAGGCAAGTCTGAGAATTCCTAAGTTCAAAGGAGCAGAGTTGGAAAACAGCTGTTATGAAGGGTGTGCTGTGCTACGGCAGGGACTGCCATAAGAAGGCAAAGTGTTGATGGGAAAAAATGTGGGGTCGAGATGCTCATGAGCTCTAAGTAGGAAATTAAGCAGTTGGCCAGTGGCAGGCTCTCATAATAAAATAAAATAAAGTAAAATCAAAGAGTTGGCGTAGGGTAGCATGTCGGTGCTGAAACAGACCATGAGGCAGGCCCAGGCCTGGGAAAAGCTTGAGAGGAGAACTTCACAGCAGGCAAAGACCACAAAACAGCAAAACAAAAGAACTCCAGACATTTGAGCAGCTAAAGCACAGTCGAACGATATTTAGCAGCAATGATTAATGTAGTTAGTAACATGAATGAAACTTCTGCCCCTTAACTATAAATAACATGAACCATGAAATGTTCTCACCTTGAATTCAAATTCCCTTCACATGTATTCACTCAACATGGATCTAGCACCTGTGAGCTGGGCTCTCTGCTAGGTGGTGGGGAGATGAAGAAGAAATCAGACACAGTCTCCTCTGCAGGAATCTTTATTCCTCATAGAAGAGGAGTGCGTACCTAAAAATAATGGCAGAGGGGAAAATGTCATTCTAGTGGAGCACAGACACGGGGCTTCTAAACCGGATAGATGGGCCAGGCAGAGAGGATACTTTCCTGGCAGAGAGGAGACTTGAATTGGGTTAGTGATAGACCAACAGGGGTACTTCGATGAGTCAGACTTCAGCAACAGTAACACCAACAATGACAGCAAACTAATAAATCCCAAAGAAAAACAAAACCACTTGTATTGATGTCTCAGTGTATGCCAGACACTGTAGTCTGTGGTTCACTTGGATTATCTCATTGAACGTGATTGTTTACAATTAGCCTATGCACTATGACCTCCATACACTTAACCATACTTTATAAATAGGAGAGTGATTACATCTGGTAAATATCTTGCCTAAGGTAATAAACTCTGCCTTGGTGGCTAAACCAGGATATAGGCTCAGGCAGTCTGACTCCAAACCCTGTGTTTTTAACCACAGCCAACTGTGATGAAGTATTTTCTACAAACAAGAAAGCTGAGGAGACCCCCCACTGTATCTGCGAAAAAAGAAAAATTCTCTTTTTCTTTCCATTTCCTTCTGACTGATGTCAGCTTACTAGAGGGATCCCAAAAACCAGCAGGCAAGTTTGAATACGCAGAATTTACTATGAGAGGCAATATCTAATTCTTTTTTTGTTTACAATTTACAATTTTGAACAATATTAAGAAAAAAAATCCCCCAAATGTTTGGGTTGTTGTGGCTTTTTCTCTTGCCATTTTAAAGGCAGGTACAATGGGGCCGGCCTGGTGGCGCAAGCGGTTAAGTGCGTGTGCTCCTCTGCGGCGGCCTGGGGTTTGCCGGTTCGGATCCCTGGCATGCACTGACGCACTGCTTGTCAAGCCATGCTGTGGTCGCATCCCATATAAAGTGGAGGAAGATGGGCACAGATGTCAGCCCAGGGCCAGTCTTCCTCAGCAAAAAAAAAGAGGAGGATTGGCAGATGTTAGCACAGGCCTGATCTTCCTCACAAAAAAATAAATAATAAATAAATAAATAAATAAATAAAGGCAGGTACAACAACAACAAAAATACGAACAGCATAAGGAGGTTGTGTGTCTATTGTCTTAAAGTGCAAATCGCAAAAACTTGAAAATTATCGTCAGAAATTCATTCTTAGTCTTCTTTTCAAAGCCAGTGATTTTTGATTCATATAAATATTTCACACAAAGTATAATAAAAATTCCCATCTGCCACTAACTCTCCATTAGGCCCCTATTTCTCCCTTTACTCAATTTAGATTTAACATCCATCATGGTACTCTCTGCCTTGCTTGGTTCTCAACACCCCTCACCTTCTTGCTTCATTGTGCTTGCTTGTTCGAACCACATTTCTAGTTAACCCAACTGTCCCCCAGCTCTGAGCCTGCACCCACCACAGCTGAATGTGGCTGGAGATAAACACTGTCATGCTAACCAGTCCCACCTTAAATTCATGATTAAACGGGTCATAAAAGTTGCTGGGCAATCGTGCTGTATTTCCCAAGTCTATGTATTCGCTCCCTTTCCTAGATGACTATATATATACATTCTCTCCAAACTTCCATCACCTTTACTCTCATTCTCATTTACAGCTGCTGCACTTTTTTCTCTATTTCACTTAGAAAATACAAGCACACACAGGAGAACTTCCACATCTAACACCTATCTACATGGTGTCCGTAAAAGAATTATTTTGCTGTTCATGCTCAAAGCAAGGGCTAACTCCTCCTTTAGTGCACTAGAGCCCATCCCCTCTCATCTACTCAAGGAAATCTCTTGAATAATTCTCCCTATCTCTGCTGTATTGTCAAAGTTCTCTTCTCAATCTTTCTCATTAGCATATAAACATTGTTATTGTTTTTCTGCCCTTAAAAATCTGTCTCAACAAATTTGTCAAAATGGTGATAAACGGCAAAGCTGGGTAATGGGTACCTGTGAGTACATTATACAATTCTCTCTCTGTACACATTTAAAAAAATCTGTAATGCAAAAGCAAAAATGAAAACAAAAAATCTCTTTTGACCCTTCTATTCCCTTATATATACCACATCAATTCTCTCATTCACATTGCCACAAAACACCTCAAAAACTATTGATACTTTCCCTAAGTTTGTCACTTCCATTTTCTCTTCAATTCACTTCATTTAGATATTTTCCTAGCACTCCATGGAAAGTAGTCTTGTCAAGGTCGCAAACGGCCTCCCTCTTGCTAAATCCGATGGCAGTTCTCAGTATATATGTTACTCGGTTTTTCAGTAGCATTTGGCATAACCGATCACTCCATCTTCTCTGATACACCATCTTCTCTTGGTTACCATGATATTTCAGTCTTTTGGTTTTCTTATACATCCCTGGCTCCTCCTTCTTGGTGTCCTTTGTTCATTCTCTAGGCAGTGGAGGGTTTTTAGACTCAGTCTTTGGACATCTTATCTTCTCTATACGTACTCATGCCTTTGGTGATTTCATTCAGTGTTGTTATGTTGAATGCTATACTAAAGCTAATAACTCCCTGTTTCATATCTCCAGCTAAATCTCTGCCCTGACTCTTGTATCTAACTGCCTTCTCTACCTCTCCACTTGGATCTCTAATAGGACTTCAAATTTAGCGTGTGCAAAACTGAGTTCCTCATCTCCATCCCCCAGCTCAGATAGTCATTGCCACCTCAGTAAATGTCAATTCCATTTTTTAACGGTTCAGAACAAAAACCAGAGGGGTATCCTCAAACTCTTCTCTTTCATTCCTTAAATCTGTTCTTTTAGAAAATTCTGTCATTTTTAGTTTCAAAATCTATCCAGAGTCAACACCACCACCTCTACTGCTACTCCTCTGGCCCAAGTCACCATCAGCTCTCATTCAAACTATTTAAAGGACCTCCTAATCCCTTCAGTCTATTATCAGGAGAATAGATAGAATGATCTTTAAAAAGCACAGTCAGATCATGTCTAAGCTCTGCTTCAAACCATCTAATGGCTTTCCATACCATAAGGAAGTCCTTTTGATGCTTTACAACTTCACTACTCAAAGTATGGTCCATCACCTGCGAGCTTGTAAGATTCAGAACCTGTGGTTCCAGTCCAGACCTACTGAACCAGAATCCACATTTTAATAAGATGCCCATTATTTGTTTGGGGAAGGCCCTACACAATTTGTAACACCCTTCCCCCGTCATCACTCTGATTTCATCTCATACAATTCTGCCCCTCACTTACTCTCTTCCAGATAATATAACCTCTTTGCTACTCCTTAAACATACCAGGCACATGTCTACCTCAGAGCCTCTGCTTTACCCTTTCTTCTGCCCGGATAGCTCTTTCCTAAGATATCTGTATGGCTGTGCCTTCACTCAAAGTTATCTTCTCAGTCTTTCTCAGGCTACTTTGTAAAATTTCACCCCCCACTCCCATGTTCCTTCCCCATTTTTTCCTTTCTTTCTTTTTTCCACAGCATTAATCATTACCCAACACAATACATATTTTATTCAGTTATCTATTTTGCTTCTTGTATTTCCTAAATAGAATGTAAGCTCTGTGAGCACTACTTTTTTTCTGTTTTTGTATTGTTTTTGTTGTTGTTGTTGTTCAATGTGGTTTCTCCAGTACCTGGAAGATAGTTTGGCAAGTAAATGGTGCTTAATAACCATTTGTTGAGTGGATGAATGCTTCTTCTTTATTTTCTCAAGCATCCCGCATAGAAAATGTTCTTCAAGCCTCCTTAACCTCCCTTCCATTGACCCCAACTTTTTTCTCTATGCTTTGGTTCTGTCACGGTCTGACTTCCCTATCTTCCTCTCCCTGGGGAAATCTCTGGCAAACCTGAAGCCTCTGACAGACTCAGGCATTTGCCCCACCTACAAGGCTAGACAAAAATAGAGAACCGTTGTCATTGTATAAACCAGGATCACCAGCCTCAAGTGCTCACTCAACACTTATAACAATTTTATCAAATTTTGTTAGTAAGACTTTTTCCCTATCTTCCGAATACTAAATAACTGTTCTTTTCCCTATGTAAAGCAGTTTCCCTGATACTTTTCTTACCCTAGATTAACAGTCTCTGCTCAGAGGAGCTCATCTGGTGACCAAAAACACCCACTAAGTTGTATTTTTCTGGCATCAATGTTCTCCCAAAGGGAATTCTGTGGTCAGTCTTAAAAGTAACTATTTTCCCTCACTATACATGGAGGAAAAAAACTGATGTACCAATTTAGAATTTCATAATTTTCTAAATAATATACAGAAATTATTTTCTCAGCTTCTACAGTCTCAAAATGATGATGAATGGTACATGTTATGAAATGTATCTGTAAGATCAATATTCTTTTGACAATGATGTTTTTAAAAAGAACACTGAAACGTCTTAGATGTGCAAGGCCATCATTACTTTATAATGAGATCTCATTACTTTATAATCTCATTGAGAAAATACATACTTAATTATACGTAAAAATATGATTTAAATCCAAATTATGTCATTCCTACATTTAGGCTAAGAATCAATCTTTTACATTTAAAAAATTATATTTCCTTCTCTTTCCCATCAAAGTCCTTTGAGAATTTTTGTTTAAACATCTCCGTTTCTAATTCTACATAATTTATTAAGCCTTTAATTATTATCATTAGCAATATAAATAATGTAAAATGACATTTTAAAAGATAATGGCATTTAATCTACTAAAATAGATTTATCATCTATTAGAGATAAAATAGACTTATTTCATCGATACAATTAATCTATTAGCGATGAGGTAACTAATCAAATTTACAAACTGAAAAATCAATGAACCATTATATAAGCAGGACAATTTTGCTGCAAGTGACATAAACGCACCTTGTTTGCTACCTCTAGCAAACAAGAGTAATTTACTAGCTAACATAACCAGAGTAAGGACAGAGTCGTAACCAGGGCTCAGGGATAAGTATTATCCTCTTCACTTTGTTTCTCTCTTTCTGTTGACTTCTCCCCAAATTGCTAGACACAATGTTCCTAGCAGCCTCCACATTTCAGTTCCCTAAAATACAAAACCAAAGAGGAAGTAAGATTTCTTCCATATTATCCCAAGTTCTTGAATCCCAAGGAAAGATTCTTATTGGTCCTGCCTGAGTCAGATGGTGACTCATTAACAATAATTACCATCAACAGGGTATCAGAATCTGTAAGAAGATGGCAGCTTCCTTGGGAATCATCTAGTCAGTATTGGGACAAAGAAATTGCTAGAATGAATTGGTGAGAATGTGGTGTACATATGGTGAATTGCTGCACCGGGTAGACAAAACAACAGATGTTTTTTAACAACTATTTGTTTTGTCTTCTTACTTTCTAATTGGATACCATTGTCCTAGAAGCTTAATTATACTTATCCTTTGTTGCAATACAGTAAAAGGGCTTCCACAATTTTAAGGCAGCAAACAGAACAGTTTAATTCACCATATTGTCAAAGGTACAGAGAGGAAAACTCAGGTTAGTCCCAAAGGAAAACTGTTCACTTGAAGCACCTTAAGGGGGTTATAAACCTTTCTAAAGACAAGTTTATGGACTGAATGTTTCTGTGGCACGCACCCCCCTCCCCACTACCACCATTCATGTATTGAAGTCTAATCCCCAATGTGATGGTATTTTGAGGTGGAGCCTTTGAGAGATAATTAGGTCACAAGTGTGGAGCCCTCATGAATGGGATTAGTGCCCTTATAAGAAGAGATCAGAAAGCTAGCCTGCTCCGTTTCCATCATGGAAGGACACAGAAGTCAGTGGTCTGCAACCCAGAAGAGGGCTCTCATCAGAACCCAACCACCCAACAGAATGTTTTTCTTTCCTACTTTGAATATATGGTAACTGTTTACTTTTCAACAATTAATATTTTTCTTTTGCACCTGAACGTTGTGAACTACGTCTGCGAGACCCTAGAGATCCAGGGAGAGGTTTCAGTGAGTTAGGAACAAAAATAATCAAATAAATTAACAAAGAAACCAGAAGATTCTTTCCTTTAATCTCTTCGCTATTATTTTGAAAATTACATAAAAAAAAAATTTTAGCATTAATTTTATAATTTATGTTATTTATTTATTTATTTTGCTCAAAGCATTTATTGAGTGACATGGAATGCTGCTGTACATACTTAGGTTGCATACACTGGTGATGCATTACCATATAATCTCTATGGTGGAAGGGGCTTTGGTCTTGTTCTGTTCACTGCTTTATCCCCAACACCCAGAGCAGTGCCAGGGTAGATGTGTCAAGATTTTTTAAAAAATAAATTAGCTAATCTTTGTCATGTTGTAATTCCAGAATATTTTCAATTGATATATATTAAAATTTGTCCTACCATTTTGATTGTGGACATCAGGTCCAGCTCAAGTTAGCAAATATAAATTTTAAAAAAGAGAGGTGAAGGAACTTATGTATCCTTTGATCTTATTCTCATATCACATTTCTGAAAATCATGGGACCTAAAAGTCAGTGTTAAGTTGAACCAAATAGAAAGAGAATCTTATACCTGGCTATCATACAAACATAGATGATATGGATCTATTCTAGGAGAAAAAGCCTTAATTTTTAAGATTGGATATTTATAAGAACTTAGATTTCTCAAACGAGAAGTCATCTATTAGAGCATCACATAAGTTTGCTTATTTCATTCCCCAAAAAAATAAGTCACCATATTGGAAAGACTTTTATGGAGCCATGTTCAGCTATTTTGTGTCTTTGAGCTGTCAAAGAAAATCACCTTTGTCAACAAATGTCATCTGTTCTAGAAGTACTGATGTTTTCCAGTATTTTAAAGCAAACCTTGAAGGAATTGGCAGCCGCGTCATTTGCATTCTGCATGCAACTGGACAAAAATATAGGTGTCCCTCAGTGAAGCCGACTCCTAACTTTCATCTATTGTGTGCACATTGTTGCCATCAAAGAAGAATTTGCATTTAATGAGCCTATTTTGGAACCTGGAAAGAATGTCAATGTCTTCAAAATGGTGAAAAGCTTCTTTGCCAGGGAAAGCTTCCACTGGAAGACAAATCTTGGTGTTCTGTGCACAGGTGGAGCACCTGCGATGCTTGGCAACACATCTGGTTTGGCTGCTTTTTTGAAGAAAGGCGCTCCACGTGTCATAATGACTCACTGCCTTCTGTACCGGCATGCAATGTCATAAGACTCTGCCAGCAATTCTGAAAGAAGCTTCGTCCACTGCCATGGAAAGATCCACTTTATCAGAGCCAAGGATTTAAATCTCTCATTTCAGCATGTTTTGTCAAGGGATGAAAGAAAAACATGAACTTCTTTACTACATGTTCCAAAATCAAAACTTTAAGTACCTCATTGTATTTTGGGAGACAGTTGTACCTTCTATTTTCTCCTTCTTTCTCTCTCTCTTCTTAGTTTATTTCTTAATTTTTTTGGAGGGGGATAGGTGGAAGATAAAGCAGTATAAAGGAAAACTCACTTAGAACTACTATTGACCCATATTTTGGCTACGGGAAGGATATTTTTGACAATATGAATGAGGTAATTCCTTTAAGACAAAGCCTTGAATTATAGATGCTGCTAAAAACAAAACAAAAGAAACATATCACCCCATCCCTACCTCAAACAACCACCACACAAACCACAGACTATTATCTCCACGTTACCAGTTCCAAATCCAAGACTAGAATCAGGCAGCTAACCCAAATTTATAAATTCTAGAAAAAACCTTGTTTTTAGTGTAGAGTCTTGCCAAATTCTCTGTGGGAAGAAATGTACAGATCCCTGGAAAAGCTACAGAGTTCTTCCCAAGGTTACTTCTGCTCAAACAACTTTATTGAAAACTGGCTTCGTGATCCTCTTCTTGCTGACAAAGAGAGCATCACTGTGGCAGATTTTGACCTAGAAGGCTTCAGGACAAAGGACTTGCCATGCCAGGATTTTAAGTCAAGAATTCCCAGAGAATTCAGTTATTGCTTGACAATGTACACTCGCCTGGCAGAGCCATTTGTGAAAACATTGATTCCACTCATTTTTTTGTAAACAAGGTTATTAGCACATAAAGCCACCTAAATAAACCACCAAAAATATAAAAATTAGATGTCAAAGACAAAAATGTATTCTTTCAAATCAATGACAATTCCATATTTTTTAAAGCTGACTAATATCAGATTCTTGTTGAGATTTCCTTTGGGGAAGAATTTATTTGTCATATTTGTAAAATTTGGATCTTAAATTTTGGATGGCTTAAATTTATCAGTAAGCAGCCTTTAATTATATTTATAAATATATGAGGCCAAGAAAAGTATAAATCTTTGTAGAGATTTCTTTCATGTTATATTTCTAACATTTTGTGATTGAATAGTTTGGCATAACAGTTATAAAGTTATTGTTTCCAAACTTAACTAGGTGTTCCAGAATGACCGGCAATCTGGACCACTCTCTCCAGAAAGCTTTGTTTCCAGTTCCTCATGGAAACAATCCAAACTTCTTTACACGTTTGATTTATAACCCTGCCATGCCCCCTTGCTCTCAGCAGATGACCTCGATTTCTCCTTCACAGAAGTTTCCTCTAAACTTCCATCACCACACCCGTAAACAAATATGCATCTGTAGATCTACTCTTTCTCTTTTCTCTCCATTTATAATGACAATTTGTACAAATGGCTGGAATCCAGAGGCGGCAGGACTCCAGCTTCAACCGTGCTAATGATAACGTCTATGGATGGCAGATCACCCAAATATAAGTGTGCCTAAGAGCCTGTGTAGACAGAGTTGAGCTATCCTACCAGCTTGGTTTCTTCATACTGGGACTGTTATGGGATAGAAAACTAAATTTCTTTTTCCTGCAGTCAGGATATTATAGGGTTCTTTTGTTACACTGATTTAGGTTTACTCTAATTAATTCACTGAAGTTCTATCACTCTTTCTACGTGATCTCATCTATTGCTGTGACTTCAATTATTTTCAAATGCTACTAATTCTAGTATCTCTCTCCATAGCCCAGAGCTGCATATCTAAACGCCTCACTGCATACTTGGATATCCCACAGAAATTGAAATTCAACAAGCCCAAAAGTTAAATTAATCTCTTCTTACTCAAACTTTTCTTTCTCTTCTGGTGCCTATCTGAATGAAGGGTACCATCAGCAACCCGGAGGCTTAGAATAGAAATCTCAGATTAATTTTCAGCTTTTCTCTCTCCCAGACCTCTCACGTCCAAATAAATAAAATCATATCTATTCCACTTCTTACAAAAATCTCACAAATCCAACCACTTCTCTTTATGTCCCTTGCCAAGAGTACAGGACACTATTGTCTCATCCTTGTGTTGCTGCAGTTGGCTTATTACTGCTTTTCCTCATTCCAGTTTTTCCCCTCTCCACTCCATTCTCCACAGCACTTAGAGTAAGCTTTCTATAGCCCCAATTCTAACTCTACTTAAAACCTTGCAATGATCTGCATTGTTTTTCAGTTGAGTCACGATTTCTTAATAGGGCTTACAAGACCCTGCATGATCTGGCCCCTGCTCAGCTTTCCAATGTTATCTATTGTTTCTGTCTCCTCCTTATGTCATATTCTAGCTTTTCCAAGCTTCTTAGAGTTCTGCAACTACTCTCTCTTGTCACCACATGTTCCAATGATCTGTTTCCTATGCTAAAAACAAACTCCTCCTTCATTGACTGGCTAATGCCTACTTCTCCTTCAGGTTCAACTCAGAAGCCACTTCCCCTGGAAACCTTTCTTGATTCTTTCAAGTCTAGGCTAGATGCTTCTCCTATGTGAGAGAGCACACTGTATTCCCAGTAAACAGCATCAGTCATTGCATTTAATTTCTCTACTGTTCCATCTCTCACTGGGAAGGGACAAGGTTTATGTTATTTCTTTTTGTATGCTCTACACTCTGCCATCCCCATGTCTATTACTGTTACTAGCACATAGTAGGAGTTCAATAATGACTTACAATAGGAACAAATTATGCACATCATTTTGCTTGAATTTCTTTAACGCACTTTCTTGGGAAGAGTTCATAACTTTCATTAAATTCTCAAAAAGGTCCATGGCTTCAAAATGGCTAAGCACACTTGCAGTATGCTGTTAAACATCATAAAATACAATCCTTCAGATTTTGAGAGTATACAAAAAAAACCTCTTTTTTCCCACATATCTGTACAAATGGTCAATTGAAATAACCACAGATGGTTATCTTATCACCCCCATACTGACAAATATACAAATATCACTCCCCCCAATACACACTCACATGCGCGCGCACACACACACACACACACACACAATACCCTTTTTGGATCCACCCTGTAGCAATAGACACGGAAATTGCCATGAAAAATATGAAGGCTTTCAAGAACCTATTGTTCAAAAGCACAAGAGAGAAAACACTGTGAAAATCAAAAATAGTTCAGTGAATTTGGCTCGTGGACAAAATCAAGACTGGGTTGGTTTACTTTTTTTGTTAACTTTTTATTTTGCAATAGACTCACAAGAAGTTGCAAAAATAGTACAGAGAGTTCTATTTAATCACCACCCAGCTTCCCCCAGTGGAACATTTTACATAACTACAATGTATTATCAAAACCAGGAAATGAGTTAGATTTTATTAGTTTTCCTGATAGAAAATATTGTCTTCCGTGACTGAGTGTCTTATTTTCACTATGTAAAACTGTCTAAAATTTGATCAATTCAAAAATCATTTGAGTTCCATTTATTGAGTATTTAATGTCTGTTAGCATATTAAGGATTTAAAATTCTTTAAATTAATCCCATAGAGTAGATACTAATAGCACCCTGCTATATAGATGATGAAACTGAGGCACAGATAAGCTAAACAACAGGCTTAAAGTCACAGGTAGTTAGTAGCAAGCCCCGGTGTGTGAAAGCACTTATGCCTGACTTCAGAGTCTGCAGGCTAAATCACCACATCTGAATGCTGATCCGCTTCCAAAAATGCTTTTCACCTCTGGAAGAGTTAAAGATTGATTGAGCATCTCTCATCATGAATTAGATTAAATGCTTACATGCTTGCTTGCATTCTTCTAAAAACCTATCTAAGGTCATCTCCCTTGAGGATGGGAGGGAAGTCAGGAAAAAAAGAAGAAAGAGGAGATCATGTTTCCCAGGCCCGGGTGGAAGGCCAGGAGGACCAAGCAGAAGAAAGCCCCGGGGGGAAGATTGTTTCTAGGGCCCCTGTGGATGAGGTTTATTGAGGAAGACAGGAAAGTGGAAGGAAACTGAAGGTCAACATCAAATATCTCAAAATATTGCCCCAAACAGGTTCTGAATCCAGGAAGGAGGAATTCGAGTCTTTTCATCATGCTCTTGCAATGCGACGCCTCCAGGATCCAGACTCAAGACACTCTTCAGCACATTAATCATTCATTCCTGAATTTAAGGGTCAATTCTAAGTCTGATTATTCTGGTCTCATAGGTTTTAGACATAAAACATAAATATCCTAGAAAGTTCAGTATTATGCATTACCTTGGCAAAATTCTCAAATTATGTCTCAATTTTTCAGACCTGATTATTTCACAGCCACTCTGACCCACATCCTGGTGCACACCCTACACCTCCACACTTTGTCTCTTCTGCCACCATAAGGTCAGAATTATTTAGATTAATTTGATATTTCCTCTAAACGTAGAAATATTTATAATGTCTTTTTTCTATGAAGAAGCATTTTGAAATCCTAACAACTGCTTTCTGCATCACTTTGGGATTCAAATGGTTCAGAAGGGAGGAATTGCCTGTCCTCTCTGGTTTGATGGTAAACACTTTATCCTTGAAACATTTTCTCTACTGAGTAGTTCATGGCGAGGAAAAATCCACCGTTTCATCTCTGGGATGGCTTGTAGTATATATCAGATATAAGACAAACTCCTCCTTCCTCCTGTTCCTGGCAGATGTCTTAATTAATCTTTCTTTCATATAAATGAAGGGCTCAACTGCAGGACTCACCCAACTCTTCTAAAAAAATCTTCACTAAAGTTAACAACCTCAGAGAGTTTGCAAAGCCAGCATGGAATTTACAGAACAAGGCTGTGGAGAGAGCCACAGGCCTTCTCTAATAAAGACATTGCTTGTTTCTACTGCAGAGTTTTGCTTACACAGCTTTATAGATGTTCTCTGTCTTGAGGGGACTAAACCCATTCAAATGCCCTATTTTTCTTCTAATTGCTTTTCTGCCACTAGCTCGTTAGCAGGTCTCACTATCCCCCACACACACATACACTCCCTTCCCCCTCTTCAGCATTTACCACCATCCCTGCATGTCCATCTGCCTCAGGATGTAGGAAACACACTGCTCCTTAAAAAGCCAGCAGAAATGTTCATATCTGAACCTTCGTGCAACATTTATAAGCTCTGTCAGTTTCTCCTTCTCTTTTCTTTGTGTTCTGTGATATTCAGCATTTTCTGCAAAGAATGTAATGTAAAAAAAAATAAGAAGATCAAAGAAAGTGCTTATCTCCAGTGACTTGTCCAAACAGGCACGCCGGCCCTCTCTAATATGTTCATCTAATTTGCTCCCAAGCCCAGGCCTGGAAGAAAAGCATCTTGAGAAAGTTTTCTTCCATGGGCCGAGCCATCTGCTAATGCGGGTCTGTGCCAGTAATTTACAAGTAATGGTTTACAGCTGTGAACCCTGGCTTCTGAGCTGTTTTGGTCATTTAGTAATTACAACAGTTTCATTAACATTTAAAGGGAATAGTCTGCTCAATATCAATTAGGGACAATCTGCAACTGTGTAGCTCCATTTTCATATTTGCATTTGACATTTAATATTCTGCACACATAAATTCTTGGTCTTGAAAATGCATTGCCACGGAAGGTCAAAATTAATCCAGAGCCCATTTCTACCTAGTTCGACTAAGCTTTAGGAAATATTTCTGCAGAGAGTGGGAACATAAAAGGTTATTTTGGGGTGGTTTAAACATCTGAACATTTAAGTACTCTTTCCCACCACTAAAGTTAAGGTTACAGAGTTCTCCTCAATTCTTGTTATATCTCCTGTATTCTGGGGACATTCCAAACTTATCTGAGGCAGATTTGCATAGCATTAAGCTGAAAGATGATATCTATTACTTGCAAATCTTACATAACTGCAGTGATATTTAACTTTAATATTTGAAGGTATTGGGGGATACTGTGGATTTCAACACTTAACAAATGGAACTAGACTATGACCAAAAAAAAAAAAAAAGTCTTCCTAAAATCATTTACATCAGAGAAAAGGTCTTGATCTCTAATTACATTGTTGAGCAAGTGGTGGCTATGCTAGGGTTTATCTCAAAAGAAACAAAAGACCCATGGTAATTTGAATTTTATGTGGCTGAGGAAGGTCCAAGGATTTGATCCCTGATGGTGAGTGATTTGGGTAGAGGACAGAGTGAGAAAGAGCAAATTTCAAGTGAGCTGAAAACCTTTAAAAGAGTAGAAAATTAGAAGCTCCCATCAGGAGAGAGAGGAGTGGTTGAGATTATTAGGGGCAGATCACAGAAGTTGTCACTATGAATGGTTTGAGTGACAGAGGTTAAAAACAGTTCAAGCTGAAGTCTGAAGTTTTTTTGGCTCTTCATTCCCAGGGTCTGGCTGTGATATGAGGTGAATCACCAAGCATGCACCATTATTCTAAGGGTCAGAGGTAGGGAAGAGCCTACTGAATGAAGGAAGAGTGATGAAGAGGGTATCAAAAGAGACTCCCAGGGGTCGGTGTAATTGGATTCCACACAGGTATGTGCAGATATGAAACTGTGACTTACCTGCTGTGGCAGAGTCTGCACCTTGAGATGATTTAATGGAGCTTCATTTGTTCGAATTTTAAAGCTATTCACAATCTTGTGATACTCAAGCAGATAGAGTGATTTGAGGCACACAGATAAAGTAAAAACTTGAGGGGGGGTGTGGAATCTGTATGTCCTAGGGCCTTGAGGTTTGGAAAGAAGTCCCACTTCCCACCTCGCAGCACCTCAGCCTCAACCAGGCACCTGTAAGGGGTGAAAAGGAACAGTGCCTGCCAGCAGGGAAATATCCTGATCAGATCATTTAGCTTGTCTTCACTATTTATATCTTATAATGCATGTAATCTACTAAAAATAAGGTATATTTTATAAAACAGTTTTCACGGTCGGTTCCATTCAGTATCCATAAATGACATCACCTCACATATTCCTCAGCTCCTCCAGAACTTACTTGCAATGGTTTCCTATTGTTTTCTAGACCAATCCAGAAAGTTTGTTTTATCTTGCCAAATACTTTATGATTATCATCATATCATTATGCATCTCCAGTTGGTTTGTGCATTTGTAACTCTTCTCCCCAACTAGAGTATCGGCTTGAGGGGGACAGAGTCAGAATCTTCTACTCTTCTATCCTCATAATTCCCAGCTTGGGCCTAGAAAATTATTGCCAGCTCTGAAAGTTTGATCAGGCAAGAAAAAAGAAGAACTTGTAATCAAGGAGATCATAAAAATAAATAAACTGAGAAACTCTAGCCTCCAAGACTGAAAGTCAGGGGCATGACTTTAGTACTTGAAAAATCTAGGGCAGAGAATGATGCAGAGTTCCAGAAATGAGAACTGGGGATCTAAGTTGCTGGGTGAACACAGAGCTTAGGACAAGAAGGCAGGCTCCTCTGTTTGCCAGGTCATCAGGTAGGCAACTTATTCCATTGGCTTATGCTTATGGAGAGAGGTACTTAGTGTCTTTTTTGGGATTTTAGGCATTTGAGTGCAAGAAGGTAGGAACCAGAGCCCAGTTCCAGAGGTAGTGTTCCTGGAACACTGGAGAAAGGGATATTTCAAAAAAATAAAAAGAGAAAAAGAAATAAGAGGATTCCAGGACATGTGAACAATCAACATCATAGTAGCAGGCTCTGTCTGGATCCCAAAGTAGGCTAGCTCCAATATCTTCAGCAAAGCCTGGGTCTGGGGTCTTGGGGAAGCTTGTGATGAAGAGGTCCTACAGTAGCTAGTAAGGATCAATTCAGAAGCTTGAGCTGTGAAGAACAAATATTTCACCCCCGGAAGAAACTGAGATAAAGAAGTCAAAGGCTCAGGAATGTGATGAGAGGAAAAGATCCAAGACCTGGGAAGCGGAGTATTAGGTCATTACAGGAATAATATTGAGCCTGATTCTGAGTCCATGAGGACTGACCCATAGCTGCTCCAGTTTCCTGTGTCTCGGGTTGTGGCGTGCCCACATCGTGGGTAAGGCTGAACCTACAGGATAGTGGCTTTGGCCATCCTGGAGAGAGACCCAATCACTCATGACATAATCACTGCATGGGTGATCAAATTGCAATCTTAACCACAATTAACAAAGCAAAGTTTTTTAAAATTACAAAACTTGTGGGTGCTTGCACTTTTTCCCCTGTATTAATCAGGTAACTAGCTGCTGGGTCATATAAATGCCTAAGTCTCAATAGTTTAGCAAAATAGGGGCTTATATCTTACTCATGTATAGTCCACCCATGACTCCAGGAAATCATATCCAGGGACCTGGCTCTTTCCAGCTTTGGCTCCCCTTTCCTCTGCATTCAAGCAGCACTGAGTGGAGAGCAAGAAGGGAGAATTAGTGCCCTTGGGCCAGGACAGAAACCAGTCAGAACTCAGCAAGTGGTTCCAACTAGAGCCCAAATATGACACTGGGGGAAAGGATATTTCCTTATCTCTGTCCATAGCAAATAGAAGTTGAGAAATGTAGTGTATCTGTGTACACAAGAGAGAGGGAAATTGATTTAGTAAATGACTGACATGAGGCCAGCCCGTGGCTTAGCGGTTAAGTGCGCACGCTCCGCTACTGGTGGCCTGGGTTCAGATCCCGGCAGCACCGACACACCACTTGTCAGGCCATGCTGAGGCTGTGTCCCACGTACAGCAACTAGAAGGATGTGCAACTATGACATACAACTATCTACTGGGGCTTTGGGGAGAAAAAGGGAAAAAAAGGAGGAGGATTGGCAATAGATGTTAGCTCAGGGCCGGTCATCCTCAGCAAAAAGAGGAGGATTGGCATGGATGTTAGCTCAGGGCTGATCTTCCTCACAAAATAAAAAAAAAAAAAATGACTGACACACTTTTGAAATTATGGAATTCACAGATGACTAGAGAATGAAAGAGAGACGAAAGAAACCTGTATTGAGTTTTATACATTTTATAAATTTTATGTCAGGTCATCTACCAAATTATTTTAAGGTAGATATTATAATCCTTCACTCTCCAAACAGGGAGACTGAAGTCCAGATAGTTAAATAGGTTAAACATTATATAGGTAGTAATTGTCAGAGCTGCGGTTAAACTCAAGCTTATCTGTTTCTCAGGAAGCTACCAGAAGTCTTTGGTGAATCGTATTATGACATAATGGGGTGGGGGGGTCAGATTCAGACAAGTTCACATGAGTCTATAGTGTGCACTTGCCACTCACTTGTTTGTGTCTCTGAATTAGTAAGTTCTTTGAAGCTATGTCCTCAATTATAAAATGGAACAGTCATGATATTTGCAGTTTTTGTGATGATCAAATAAATAATACACTGTTTCTAAAACTTGCCTGAATATTGGAATTACCTAGGATGCTTATAAGAATTACTGATATTTTGACAACTTCTTTCAAATTCTGATAGAACGGGTCTGGATGGAAGTATGGGAATTTGTAATTTTAGCAAATGGCCTAGGATAGCTTGAAAAACACTGAATTAAGATACATACATTAGCACAGTTATTATCACCTAAGTTAAAGATTAATGGCTGTTACTGTTATTATTGAAGTTTCCAGCCTGGTTACTTACATTTCCAAATATTATCTGCTCCAGAAGTCCTCATGATTGCTCACTGCCTACCCATCAAGCTACTCCTATGGTTCATGGTGCACCCTCTGGAGCCCTCTTCAAGTTTGGGTCACAACTTATTATCTACTTTTTACTCTGAGAACACTGAGCTCTGTCATGCAGGTAGATTTTTATAAGTTGAGGCTGAGCCCTTAACTGCAAGCATCAGAGACTAGACCCAGCTAATTTAAGTAGAAAAATAGTTTGTTACAGGATATTGGATGATTCAGAGTCTCTCAGAAGGGGAAGATGTGAACTAGAGAAGCAGAAATTTGTCCAATATCCCTCACTTCACAATCATGTGAAGAATCTACTGTTGCTGGGTCCAAACATCAGCCCTTGTTCCTCTGATTCCACCAAAACTAGACACCGATTGCCGTTGGTCTAGTTCCTTGTATGACTTGTCCCCAAGTCACTTGCCTGTATCTTAGCTGTGAGGTAAGCTGGAGAAGTGAGACTCCTATGATCTCTGCCTCTTTCACAACCCATAAGGTATGAAGCTTCCCAAACAAAAAGGGGATCCAGAAGCTAGGCGATAGAAAGAGTGAGAATTATCCACCATGCCACCCATTCTGATGGCTACCTCTCCCTGGAGTCAGACTGAGGGGATGCTCCAGAACTGAGGACAGATGAAGACAGAGAAGCCCCAGATGAAGACAAACAGCAGGAAATGTTTGTCATAAGTTTGAGAATCTAATATAGGTGCCATACCATATGTATTCAGTATTTGCTCAAAAATTTTAATGACTGAATAACTGAAGGAAGGAAGGAAAGAAGGACGGTTTCTCCTGCAGTTCCCGTGTGACTGAAATGCTGCATAATACATGATGTCAGAGGAATTAGATTCATGCCTTACGATGCATTCCTCAGTAAATATCTGCCTCTGATTTTCGCTAATCTTCCCAGAGAAAGACAAACCCTAGATTCTCCCTGATGGTACCCCTGATGTGCAATACTGGAACTCTCTTACACTGTCCCTGGCTAAAGTAGGCTTTGACCCTGTTTCTGCGGAACCCTAAGAACATGGTCTTCTCTTGAATTTATCTCCAAGACTGAAGCTGCATCACCCTCCTTCCTCACCACCCATCCATAATTACCTCCAATTTACTCCTTCCAGTATTGCCTTTAGCTGAGTTCTGAAGACTACATTATGTTTTATTTAAACCTCTGGTGTCCATGGCCTGACAGTAAAGTGAGGCATTCAAATATATATTCTTCACATTAAAAGGATATTGCTGTATTTTGTATGTCTATGGTTTTTTTAGTCAAAATTTTTTCTCCATCATGAATAAAAAGTAAGCTTCAAACTCATAGTGACACCAACTCATTGAGTGACATTAAACAGTTATAAAATTCTGAACTATGTTTGACCAGAAACCAAGAATTAAAAAAAGGAAAATACATCTTTATTTGGATCTTCAAAATTGTTATCCTGGAATAATAAAAATTCATTTAGGGAGTCTGCTGAGTAACTAATAACAAGAGAGGATTATTTATCTGAGAAAATTGGTCCACAGAGAAAGAGTGGGCATCCCATTATTTGCTCAGTGCATTATTTTCCCCCAATTTTTCTAATGGTAAAAAGGGTGATAGTAGTTTAAAAATACAGAACCACAGAGAAATTACTTTGGGGAGAAAAAACTAAAAATCAGATGGCAGACAGTAAACCTCGTATTCTTAGTTGAAAATATAACCTAAAGCACTAGTGATTTTTTTTTTCCACATTAGTGATCCCTGCTGCTATCAGATGAAGTTCATCCTTTCATGCAAGAGTGGTAAAAAATTATGTGAATTGGAAGGTTTATGTAGATATATTTATTATCTTGAAGGTTGCATCTTACTTCTCATTTACTTTGGAGTAAAATTTTCTTAAAGGCCACAATAAAAGAGCTGTTTTTTCCATTATTACAATAAAAAGTATATTAACAGGCCTGAGAGATAGCATCATTATCAACATCTCTCATATGTTAATATGTCAACATCCAGTGGGAATTTAATTTTGGTGTAAATTTTGATGAGGTCAGCTCTTGGATATTCAGGGTTAATGCTACATTCTATCTGCATTATTTTATTCACCATCATCATTTTTGTATATTGTTATTATTTAATTTTAAAGTTTTACTAATTCATTTAAAAAGTAATGTAGGATTCCGGGAAGATGGCAGAGTAGGAAGCACCAGAAATCTGTCTTGCCACCAAGATAATGATTACATTGGTAGAATCTGTCTGATGTAACTATTTTGGAACTCTGGAGATGATTGAAGGCTCGCAACTTCCAGGGGAAATCGTGAATGGTAAATTGTGGTTAATTTTAGTCAATTTCAGCTCTCAGCATAGCAGCACAACCCAGGTCTTCAACCCTGTGGCAAGCAGCTATGCATATGTTCTTGGAGTAGCTTGCACACAGCTTGCAGGAGCCAAGGTGGGCAAAGAGGGCCCAATTGTCCAAATATCAGGGATCTATGCTCTGATCACTGATTGTTGCTTCTGCTCTAGAGGTACAGACAAGAAGTCATGGCCACCTGTTGTTGCACTTCCTCCTATTGTTCCAAGCCCCTGCCCCTCTGGCAGAAATGACTTCCAGGAGATTTAAAGGCCTGGCACCATTTTTATCCCCTTTATTTTTCTGTATTTCCTCTTTTGGGAGCCAGACATTGAAGACTAGGACATTCAAAGGCAATCACATATACAAGGGCAATGAGAAAGTCACTACACACACCCAGGGAAAGATGCAGGCTCAGAAAAGACTTGAGAAGACCTTAAGTTTACACCTCAGGCTGATGCTCAATACAGAGACAGTCTACCACAATCAAAACTATAGAAATAAAAAACAGCAGACTCTAGGGCAGGTAAAGAATCTTATTTCCAGAGTTACCACATTATTATATTCAAATGTCTGATTTTCATTAAAAAATCACAAAGCATACAAAGAAACAAGACAGTACAGATCATTTAAAGGGAAAAAAATAAACCAACAAAAACTGTCCCTGAAAAACTGTCCTACTGGTGGATTTACTAGGCAAAGACTTTAAACCAACTGTCTTAAAGATGTTCAAAGAACTGAAGGAAGACATGGAGAAAGTCAAGAAAACAATGTATGAATGAAATGGAAATATCAATGAAAAGGTAGAAAGTCTAAAAAGAAACCAAAAAGAAATTCTGGAACTGAAAAGTACAGTAATTAAAATGAAAAATTCTCTAGAGAGATTCAAAGGCATATTTGAGCAGGCAGTAGAATCAGTGAACTTGCAGATATAATGATGGAAATTATCAAGTCTGAGGAACAGAAAGCACAAAGACTGAAGAGAAGTGAACAGAGCCTAAAGGACATGTGGAAGACCATCAAGTGGGCTGACATATGCATTGAGGGACTCCCAGAAGAAGAAAAGGAGAAAGGAGTAGAGAAAACATTTAAAGGAATAATGACCAAAAACTTCCCAGATTTGATGGAAGACATAAATATAAACATCCAAGAAGCTCAACAAACTCCAAGTAGGATGAAATCAAAGAGACCTGTGGAGACACATTATAATCAAACTATTGAAAGACAAAGACAAAGAAAGAATTATGAAAGCAGAAAGAGATAATTTATCACATATAAGTAATCCTCAGCTAGATTATCAATGTATTTCTCATCAGAAACTTCAGAAGACTGAAGGCAATAGGCTAATATATTGAAAGTGCTAAAAGAAAAAAAAACCTGTCAACCAAGAATCCTATATTTGACAAAATCATTCTTCAAAAATGAGAGAGAAATTAAGGCATTTCCAGATAAACAAAAGTGTAAGGAGTTCATTACCACTAGATCTGCCCTGCAAGAAGTATAAAAGTAGTTCTATAGATTGAAGTGAAAAGACACTAGACAGTAACTCAAAGCCATATGAAGAAATAAAGATCTTAGTAAAGGTAAATACATGGGAAATTATAAAAGCTAGTATTATTATAACAATGGTGTGTAACTCCACTTTATGTACTCTGCATGATTTAAGAGACTAATACATTTTTTAAAAATTTGTTAGTCTAAAAGATAGTATTATTGAAACTTTGTTTGGTAACTCCACATTGTTTTCTACCTAATTTAAGAGACAAATGCATTAAAAAAAATCATTAGCTTATGTTTTTTGGACACACATTGTGTAAAGATGTAATTTTGTGACATCAACAACTGAAAGGGTTGGGGATGGAGATGTTAAAGGTGCAGAGTTTTCGTATGTTATTAAAGTTAAACTGATATAAATTAAAATCAGAGTGTTATAACTTTAGGATGTTAAATGTAATCCCCATGGTAACACAGAGGAAACAGCTAAAGAATATACACAAAAGAAAATTCCAAAGAAATTTAAATGTTTCACTACAAAAAATCAACTAAAGAAAAGAGGGACTAATGCAGGAAATGTGGGACAAAAATGCTATAAAGCATATAGAAAACAAATAGCAAAATAACAGAAGCAACTCCTTCTTTGTCATTAATTACTTTAAATGTAAATGGATTAAATTTTTCAGTCAAAAGACGGAAACTGGCAGAATGGAAAAAAGAACATGGTGCGCCTATATGCTGTCTACAAGACTCACTTTAGATCCAAAGACACAAAACAGGTTGAATGTAAAAAGATAGAAAAGGTTAACCAAAAGAGAGCAAGGGTGGTTATACTAATTCAGACAAAATAGACTTTAAATCAAAAAAGTTTACAAGAGAAAAAGAAGGCTATTATATATTAATAAAAGGTTTAATAAAGAACAAAAATATAGCAATTATAAACATTGATGCACCTAATAACAGACCATCAAAATATATGAAGCGAAAATTGACAGAATTGAAGAAAGAAATAGACAGTTCTACAATAATTGTTGGCAACTCCAATATCCCACTCTCAATAAGAGAACAACCAGGCAGAAGGTAAGTAAGGAGATAGAGGATTTGAACAAAACAATAAACCAACTGAATTTAACAGATATATATAGAAGAATCTACCCAACAACTTTGGCATGCATATTCTTTTCAGGAGCACATGGGACATTTTCCAGGATAGATCATATGGTAAGCCACAAAGTAAAGTTAAATGGATTTAAAAAGATAGATATCATACACAGTAACTTCTCCAACCAAAGCAGGATGAAATTAGAAATTAACAAAAGAAGGAAAAATGGAAAATTCACAAATTTGTGAAAATTAAGCAACACACTCAAATAACCAGTGGATCAAAGAAGAAATCACAAAGAAAATTAGAAAATACTTAGCAACAAATGAAAACAAAAACAGAACATACTAAAACTTATGGGACATAGTAAAATCAGTGTGAAGAGGAAAATTATTGCTATAGATGCTTATATTAAAAAACAGAAAACATTTCAAAATAACAACCTAATTTTACAACTTAAGGAAATTTAAAAGATGAAAAAACTAAACCCAAAGCTAGTAGAAGGAAGGTAATAATAAGAATTAGAACAGAGATAAACAAAATAGAGAATAGAAAAATAATAGAGAAAATCAATGAAACCAAAAGTTGGTTCTTCAAAAAAATCAACTAAATTGACAAACCTTTAGCTAAGTGAACTAAGAAAAAGAGAGAGAAGTCTCAAATTACTTAAATCAGAAATGAAAGTAGGAACATTACTACCTAGGCTATAGAAATAAAAGTATTATAAGAGTGTACTATGAGCAATAGTACACAACAAATTGGATAACCTAGAGGGAATGGACAAATTTCTAGAAACACAAAACTTACCAGACTGAACCATGAAGAAACAGAAAACCTGAATAGACCTATAAGAAATAAGGAAATTAAATCAGTAACCAAAAATCTCCCTGCAAAGAAAAGCTCTGGACGTGATGGTTTCACTGATGAATTCTACCAAACATTGAAAAAAGAACTGACATCAATCCTTCTCAAAATTTTCCAAAATACTGAAGAGGAGGAAACACTCCCTAATTCATTCTATGAAGCTAGCATTACCCTGACAGCAAAGCCAGACAAAGGCATGAAAAGAAAACTACAGATTAATATCTCTTATGAACATTGATGCAAAAATCTTCAACAAAATACTAGGAAACCCCACTCAGCAGCATATTAAAAAAATTATACAGCATAAAAAAAATGAGATTTATTACTGGAATTCAAAGACAATTTTACATACAAAAATCACTTAGTGTATATACCTCATTAACAGATGAAGGAAAAAAACCCAAGTGATCATCTCAATTGCTTCAGAAAAAGCATTTGACACAATTCCAACAGCCTTTCATGATAAAAACTCTCAACAAACTAGGAATAGAAGGAAACTATCTCAACATAATAAAAACCATATAGGAAAAACCCATAGCAAATGTCATACTCAATGGTGAAAAACTGAAATATTTTCCTCTAAGATCAGGAACAAGAAAAGGATGCTTGCTTTCACTACCTCTATTCAACATAGTACTGGAAGTACTAGCAAGACCAAATTAGGCAAGAAAAAGAATAAAATGCATTCAAATTGGAAAGGAAGAAGTAAAATCATCACTGTTCATAGATAATATGATCTTACACATAGAAACCCTAGACTCTCTACCAATACAAAAAACTGTTAGAAGTAATAAATGAATTCAGTAATGTGGCAGAAGACAAAGTCAACATACAAAAGTCAGTTGTTTCTGTGTACTTACAATGAAAAATCCAAAAAGAAAATTAAAAAAAATTCCATTTGCAATAGCATCACAGAAAATAAAATGGTAGGAATTAACCAAGGAGATGAAAATATTATACAATGAAAAACTACAAAACATTTTTGAAAGAAAGAAGATCTAAATAAATGGAAAGACATCCTATGTTCATGGATTAGAAGATTTAATATTGTTAAGATGTCAATAGTACCCAAAATGATCTATAGATTTAATGTAATCCCTATAAAAATGATATTTTTTTACAGAAATAGAAAAACCTATCCTCAAATTTATATGGAATCTCAAGGGACCCTGGGTACCCAAAACAATCCTGAAAAAGAAGAGCTGAAGAACTCACACTTCCTGATTTCAATATTTACTATAAACTGCAGTAATCAAAAGAAATGTGGTCCTAGCATAGAGACATATATGCCAATGGAATAGAATAGAGAGAAATAAACACTTGCATATATGGCCACGTGGTTCTCAACAAGGGTGTCAAGATCATTTGAACTAGGAGAAAACAGTCTTCAACAAATAGTCCTAAGAAAACTAGATATTCACATGCAAAAGAATGAAAATAGATCCTAAACTAATACTATATGCAAATGTTAACTCAAAATGGATCCATGACCTAAATGTAAGACCTAAACCTATAAAAATCTTAGAAGAAAATACAGGGCAAAATCTTCACAATGTTGGATTCGGCAATGATTTCTTAGATATGACACCCAAGGCATAGGCAGCAAAAGAAAAGATGAAAAAAATGGGCTTCATGAAAATTAAAACTTTTGTGCATCAAAAGACCCTATCAATAGAGTAAAAAGGCAACCCACAGAATGGGAGAAAATATTTGCAAATCATATATCTGATAAGGAATTAATATCAGAGTATAGAGAGAACTCCTAAAACTTATCAACAAGGAAACAAACAACTTGATTCAAAAATGGACAAAGGACTTGAATTGACATTTTTCCAAAGAAGACATACAAATGGCCAATATGTACATGAAAATATAGACAACATCACTGATCATTAGGGAAATGCAAATAAAAAATACAATGAGCTACCACTTCACACCCATTAGGATGGCTACTATCAAACAAAACCAGAAAACAAAAAGTGTTAATGAGGATATGGAAAATTGGAACCCTGTGCACTATCGATGGGGATGTAAAGTGGTATATCTGCAATGGAAAACAGTATAGCGGTACCTCAAAAAATTAAAAAAAGAATTACCACATAATCCAGCAATTCCACTTCTAGGTATGTACTCAAAAGAATTGAAAGCAGGGTCTCAAAGTTATACTTGTACATCTATGTTCATAGCAGCATTATTCACAATAACTAAAATGTGGGAGCAACCTGTTGTCGATCAGCATATGAATGGATAAGCAAAATGTGGTATGTACATACAATAGAATACTATTCAGCCTTAAAAAGGACGAACATATGGTATAACATGGATGGAACTTGAGGACATTATGCTAAGTGAAATCAGCCAAGTGCAAAAAGAGAAATACTGTATTATTCCACTTATATGAGGTATTTAAAGTAGTCAAAATCTTAGAGACAGAATGGTGGCTGCCAGAGGCAAGGGAGAGGGAGGAATGGGGAGTTATTGTTTAATGGGTATAGAGTTTCAATTTTGCCAGATGAAAAGAGTTCTGGAGGTGGATGGTGTTGAGGTTGCACAACAATATGAGTGTAGTTAATGCCACTGAACTATACACTTAAAAATGGTTAAGGTAGTAAATTTTATGTTATGTGTATTTTACCACCATGAAAAAAACTGGAATAAAAAATTGGTAGGAAGAAGAAAGTGATTGATGCTACTGAGTAGTAGGTTAAGGTTAGGCTATTTTTCGCAAAGGATGTTACAGCAGGGTCCTGGACAAACAGATGGCACAGTCAAATGAGATAAATAGGGAGCATTTAATAAAGGAAATATCTTCCAAGGTGTGAGCAGGTTAAGAGAAACTGTCCAGAACAGTGAAGTCCACTGAGACCAACAAACTAGGGGAGCCATTACCACCCTCTGATGAGTGGCAAGGGGCGGAAGCAGTTACTAGGATCCAGAGACAATAGCTAGAGCTGAAGGCAGCTGGATTTAAAATGCTGTGATCTTTGCTTAGAAAAAATTAGCCAACTCAAGGCCTGTGGGAGGGAGAGAGCGGACTAGAAACACAGACTCATTCTCCTTCTTCTCTACATTTCCTGCCAATGCCTCCCATTGGTCAAACCCAAGCAGAAGTTGGAAGGCAAAGGAGCTCAGTTAATGCATTCCATAGAAGTCAGCCTCCTGGGACCCAGAGCAGTGGAAATTGGATCTCTAGGGACTCACGAGACATTAACCAGGAAAGGATTGAAGGAGACCTCTAGGAACTGAGGGTGGCCTTTGGCCAACAGTTAGCAAGAAACTGAGGCTGTCAGTCCAACATCACACAAGAAATTGAATGCCATCTTATTCACAATAGCCAAGACTGGGAAGCAACCTGTGTCCATCAAGGGACGAATGGATAAAGAAGATGTGGTGTATATACACAATGGAATACTACTCAGCCATAAGAAACAATGAAATCCAGCCATTTGTGACGACATGGATGGACATTGAGGGTATTATGCTAAGCAAAATAAGTCAGAGGGAGAAGGTCAAATACCATATGATCTCACTCATAAGTAGAAGATAAAAACAACAACAAACAAGCACATAGAGACAGAGGTTGGATTGGTGGTTACCAGAGGGGAAGGGAGGAGGGAGGAGGGCAAAAGGGATGATTAGGCACATGTGTGTGGTCATGGATTATAATTAGTATTTGGGTGATGAATATGATGTAATCTATGCAGAAATAGAAGTATAATGATGTACACTAGAAATTTATACAATGTTATAAACCAATGTTACCACAATTAAAAAAAAAAAAAAAGAAAGAAATTGAATGCTGTCAACAGCCAAGTGAGCTTAGAAGTAGATCCTTCCCCAGGCAAGCCTCAGATGAAAGCGTATTCCTGGCTGACATTGTGATTGAACCTTTGTGAGATCCTAAAGCAGAGGATCCAACCAAGCTGGACCCACAGAAACTGCGGGTTGAAATGTGTGTTGTTTTAAGCCAAGGATAAAAAAGAAAAAAAGCCATGTGACCAAATTATAAAAACTACATTAACTGGAATAATGACAAAAATAACTCAGTATTCTTCCACTCTAGTAGAACTTCTTTTTGACATTTTTATATTTCCATTCAATCATCTTTTTCTTATATATCCTTTAAAAATTATTTAAGCATAGTATTGAATAACTTTATATCATTGAGTTTCTTTTCAGCCATTTTCTTTTGTTTACTAGAAAATATCAGAGATTATGGACTGAGAAGGCTTAACAGTAATTGTCCATTCCACTGACCCTTGATCTTGAAAAAAGGTTAATTTAGAGAAGAGGTAAAATTATTGGCTAAATTTCGTGTCATTAATTCTTGTTGTCTCTCATCTCCATCACATACATGGACAAAAGTAGTCCACATTTTGGTACAGAGAAGGTCTTTGGGTATGTTTTTTTAAACCTATGCTTTTAGTAAAAGAGAGAATGGACGTCAATATTTTACAGGTATGACAATAAGTCAGGAGGGGTTTGGTTAAGCTGTGGTAACAAACAACCTCCCAAACTCAGTAGCTTAACAAAATAAAGTATAGTTTTCAATCACTCAGAGCCATCTATGAGTCCAGGGCAGTCACCCTTAATAGATGACTTGGGCTTCTTTAACATCTTAATACAAGCCCTGTTACACAATCAACCTCAAAGGGCAAGAAAGAGCTAGAGATTCAACACTGGTAATTAAACACTTCAGATTGAAATATTTCACTTTTGCTAATATATAAGTAACCAAAGAAAGTCCCATGGCCACGCTTGATTACAATGGGGCCCAAAGGGCAATCCTACTGTGTGCCCAGATGGAAAGGAGTCCTGGAGATATTGGTAAGCAGCTGTCATGTTGACCAAGGTTTCTCCCAGAAAATTTTGGGTATGTATTGTTAGCAGTGAGGTAAAATAATACCTTAGGACAAAGATTTATTTGTAGATTGTTATGCTCTTTTTTTTATTGAAATCTAAGAAGTCTCACATAAATCCGGGGGGGGTTGTTTTATTTTTTAACCATGAGAATAGAGATTTATTCCATTTACGGAGTCAAGTGTTATTATTGTAGAAAAGGAAATGAGCACTTGATCTATTTATCATAGTATCATTGGGAATGACTAAATATTTATAGATGATTTGGAGAGTTAACAGTCGCTTTCACCCCCATCAAGATCAATACTGATGACACTGGGAAGCCAATTTTTCATTAAGTAAAGTCAATAAGGATGATACAGATCTATATAAAATGCGAAAACAAGAGCTGCTGCACATTTTATTGAAACTTACAATACGTATAAACAAGATTTAAGTGAAAATAGCTAATCAAAATGGCTAGATATAAATGGAACTTTAAAAAAAAAAACCTTCAAGGTTGAAAACATTTCTCATTTTATTCATTTCTGCTTTAGAAAGTTCTATTACTTGATTCTCCCACAGCCTCTGGAAGCAGCATCCTTGCACCCATGCTTTACCCAGGCTATGGCTCATTAGATCCAGACAGACCTCAATCTGTTGGATGACCCAAAACCAACCATGATCTCTTTTGATAATATGATTCTTGAGATGTCAGGTGGTATTTGGATTTGAAATCCCCAGTAAAGAATAATAGGTGATGAGAATGTTGGGCCATGTGCAAGAGAAGGAAGGATTGGGGAGCTGGTTAGGAGATCAAGGAGAGCGAAGCAGATTCGGGGAGAAACCAAAATGACAGAGACTCTTGGGTGCTGAAGGACTGGTATTTGGTGAGCCTTAGGCTCAGCTGGATTGTGTTTCTCAAGCTTAGATACCTGTGGGAATTATAATAATTCCTCTTATTTCAGCTATTTTGAATAGGTTTCTGTTCTTTTTTTTTTTTTCTTTTTGTGAGGAGATCAGCCCTGTGCTAACATCCGCCAATCCTCCTCTTTTTTTGCTGAGGAAGACGGCCCTGGGCTAACATCTGTGCCCATCTTCCTCCACTTTATATGGGACGCCGCCACAGCATGGCTTGCCAAGCTGTGCGTCGGTGCGCGCCCGGGATCCGAACCGGCAAACCCCGGGCCGCCGCAGCGGAGCGCGCGCACTTAACCGCTTGCGCCACCGGGCCGGCCCCCAGGTTTCTGTTCTTTGAACAAGAATTTTCAGTGAGGCACACATTGAAAGCCCAGTTAGCTAACACACACCATTTTATGGTAACTGTTCCAAAAACCTTGTTACAGAAAACATCGTTAAAAATTGCCTTCTATTTGCACAAATTTGGTTAACCTGACATCAGTGCATGACTACCATATACATAATCGTAGTAACATTCATACTAAAAGCAAAAGCTATATCAAGCATTTACTAAGACCGTTGTTTTTTAACTATTTTCATGAACTATTTCATTTAATCCTTACTTCAACTCCAGTAAGTAGAAATTATCCTTAACGTTGTTTTCAAATGAAAAGATGAGACACAGAGATTTATAAACTGGCTCAAGTTTATACAGGAAGCAAGTGGTAGAACCGAGACTTGAAAACATACCCTGATGTATAGGGCATCTCATCCAATAGAACATGGACTATCTGTTGCTGCATTATTAATTTTCTCACTCTACCAGATTCCGAAGGCCCTACGATATTTTTTAAAGGCCCTATGGTTAATTACTAGTTTTATTTGAACTACATTGTTTAGTATTAAATTATAATATTTACCATATACTTTAAATTTATTTAATTTTTATGTATAAAAAGGATCTTTTTGAAGGTTGTCTAATGCAATTTTCATTTACACAATGGAATGTATCTTCACTGAATATCACAAAGTCTTTTAAGGGCAAATCAGAATTGTGCATGCTTACTGGTTTCAAAAAAAAACCAAAATTGTTTATCTAGTCCATATTTTAAAAGACCAGTCATGGAGTGACCGGTATCTTTGTATAACATTACAATAATATTTTAACTACTTTACCATAAATTTTTACAGTGGGAAAACAAAAATAAAGCAAACTGTGAAAGGGAAGCATTATGTGGAGCAGGCACGTTCCTGAAAAGGGAGAGATGTGAGCATCTTAGAAGAGTTTCTAAGCTATAACCAAATATTCTCGTTCTCAGATCCCAGTTTCTCCTTTCTTCTTCTGTTATGATGCTTACATTCTGCCATACTGACTTTTCAATATTATACATTTGAGTCTTCAAGAATCTTCTTTAAAATTATCAATTTCCATAGAGCGTGGCACTCTCTGAAAACATTATCCATCTAGATCTGTGGGAATGGGAACTTTCCTAGAATAAAAATCAGGTGAAAGGAGCTAGCCTTCATATCTATCCTCCAAGATGATCAGGGGATGAATAATTATGAGGAATTGTGGAAAGAGGAAGTGGGATGAAGTTGGAAACAGTTTTCATGAAGCTTTCTTTATTTCTTTGCTTTTTATTCATGCTAATGACACCTACAGCAGAGAGGGCTGTGTTGTCCGAGTCAGAGCAGGGCGATTTAAAGAGCCTATGTGTAGAGACAAGCTGAGATAGGAATCCTGAATTGATTCCGACATGATCAATATCCAGCTGTGTGAGCTTGGGGAAGCCATTTTAATCTAGCTATGCTTCTCCCACATGGTTAAGATGAGAACAGTAATGTCTACTATAATGGAATAAATTCATTGTAGGAAGTGTCCCCCCTACCCATGAGCCACACTGCTTGCCTTGTGTGTGCCTTTTGGATGTATGTGTACAGATGTACTTGTAAAAACAATTATCAATTATTTAGTCTGTGTTGGGAGCTATGCTGTGTGCTTTATATACATTATCACATTTAATCCTCAAAACAATCTTATAATGCAGGCTCTATTTTTATTTTGTTTTACTCAGAAGGAAGCCAAAGACTTAAAGAAATGAAGGCAATTTCCCCAAACCTCACAGCTAAGGATCTTGGCAACTGACTCCAGAACCTACACTCTTAATCACTTTATTATGACGCAACCCAGATTTGCTGTATTTGGAAATACAATATATTTTATATATGCGTATGTCTTGGACAGATTTAGTAAAAAACTAATTGTCCATTGTGCAGGGTATCCTATCTGCCTTATACAGGATGAATACGTATACAACGAGGGCAAGTAAATTTGAAGAGCTCCTCTCAAGCAAACTAGATAAAGATAAATCTACGACGGACAAAGTGACCTCTGTGGTATAATCATGCCCTGCTGCTCACAGCCTAGACAATGACTTAGCCCCCTGGACCGTCCTTCATCAGCAGACCCATTGCTAAGCCAGGCTGAGTAAGCATTGCCACTAGTGTTTTGTACCATCTCAGAAACGCTAGAAAAACCTCATCCTGCACTTCTGTGGCTGCCACAAATCATTAAATGAATCACCCTAAAATAGTAAAATATCTAGCACCTATTTGATATGAACATCAAATGAATGTCAAGCCCATGACTCCAGGATCTGAGAAGTATTCCATCCTCAGGACTATGGTGAGAGTAAGCGAAGGAGTCTGGAGCTGGTGGAGCGGGGTAGGGATGGAGGAAAGAATATGCTCCTACATACAGCAAGGTGTCTGTCAACCTGTGGTGGGATGGTTCAGGACGCCCTAGGATGCCACGCTTGAGTCTGCCAGAAAAGTAGAAAACATGAGGAAGATCCAGCGTCCCTGGAGGTAGCTGTACTAATAAAAATTAACTGAGGACCAAGCAAGACTAAGAGATTTCAGATAAAGGAAAGAAGAGCTCATTTGTGGATTTCTTATAAGTTGCACAAAGACTTCAAGCAGCGCCTCTGGAGCAATGTCATCTGACCCCGGAGTTAGAGACCTCTCCACTCTCGGCTTTAGCTGCCTATGCAGATCATTTCAAGCCACCTGTTCAGCAGAGTTCTTGTGATATTTATAAATATCCTTTGTAAAGTGCCTAGAGTTTACATACAAGGTATTCAACAAATGTTTCATTTACATTGCTAAATTTCTGCGATATGTGGGTTGGCTTTTACATTTATGTGGCACTTTAATTAAAAATAACTTCTCTCTTGGATGCCCTTAGGTGCCCTCTCTAGAAATGACTGCCATTCTTATTCCATGTGGGAGAAACTGAGATACAAAGAGAGACTGCTCAGGGTGACATGCTAGGTCAGGCTCATATGTCGTCCAATTCTGCTAATTCCCTTTGCAAGGATGAACGCCTGTACCACTTTGTCTTCAACATATTAATATATATAGCAATCTAGCCATGTGGCAGATGCTTTAGCCAAGAATAATGCCTAGATTCTGAGATCTGAGCACCAATTATCAGGAGGTTCAAAGCACTGATTTATCCCAGTCCGTGCTCCCCCTCCGGCCATGTACGGGAGCTCTAATGATGAGCAATGGAGAAACAGCGGCTTTCCTGTGTTTATTACTCTCCAACAAGATCTTAACTTGATAAGGCCACCCTGAAAAGGCTAGATCAGCTTTAGACAGGGGAGCAGGTGCATTTATCAACTGCTTTTGTTTGCTTAGTCAGGGATTGCTGTGGTTTTTAACTTGTTTTCCCACTACAGAAGTTACTTACTTTTTTTGTTTTTTATGTTTAGGGGATTGTTGTATATTCATGACAGCATTTTCAATTATGGTACCTGAAGAAGGTGTTTAACCTTTTCTCCCAGTTTCTAAAATCATGTCTTTTCAATAAATTGTATATATTATGCAATGTGTTGCTAGAGAATTGTCTCATTACCTCTCCCTCCAAAATACTAGCATATGCCTAATTAATATGGAGATATTCCATAAATCATAGGTGCCAAGAAAAACCATGTAACTGGGGAAAACTTTACAGAGAGTATCCATCAGACTCTGGTACTTGTCATTTAAGTAGAGCACAATTCTCTCAAGGTTTACCAGCCTCTCTCACAGCACCAGCATTTAGAAACATTAACTCCTTGTGCCATCTGTCCTCAGAATAAATGAACTCCAGCTCGCTCACCTTTTTATTGTTCCTGGTTTTTGGGGGGAGGAGGGTATTTTTACAATGTTTTGCAAGTCAAATGAGTAAGTTCAAAAGAGGGGAAATGCTGAAAAAAAATCAATGCAATGTCCTTATATGACAGCGCTTAGTTTGGCTAATTACGGGGTACAGGTAGGAAACACAGCTAATGGGGCTTAACAACAGATGGGGAGTGGGTACAAAGCTGTAGGTTCTTCCTCTGCCTGCTCTGTGACTTCCTGCGGTGTTGAACAAGTCATTCAACCTGTTTTTGATTCACTTCCCTTTCACTAAATTATGGATAATAATGCCTACCAGGTATGTCATACATTGTTGAGAAGAATAGCTCATAGGAAGATCACAAAGCACTTTCAACGAGTTGAAACGCTCTATAGGCACAGGCTCCGCAGAATCAAGCTGAACAGGAGATGCACTGTTCAGTCAGGTCCTCTGTTCCCCATTTAAAACCGAAACGAATGCTAATCTGAAAGTGACTTTGTATTTGCCACGCATCCCCTCTGCCTCCCAGGCATTCTATCACTAACTGATTGTAACTATGCAAATGATACTGTTATCTGTGGCACCGCACACTAGCATTTGTACTGCAGCACCAGCAGTTTAAAATGCTTGATGAATCCAAGGCTGATTGGCAGTTCCAAACTTATCTGTGACCTAATTTGTGGTCAGGAAGTACCCGCAGATTGAGGTAAGGGCAAAACCAATGACAGCAGGCTTTCCTTGAGGTTTAAAAGACTTGAAGTTTGGTTGCCAGGGATTTAAAAAATAAAAATAAAATGTCTGCATCTGGGATCTGGATTGAAAGCAAAATTCGTCGACTGCACCAAGAATTTTAAAGCTCTAGAGAGCTTCACAAAGCAAAAGTAATGCCGAGACAAAGAATGGCAACGATTTCTGCTGCAGCTGAAATGACTGCGGAGGGATGATGGGTGGTGATGATTTCCCCATTGTCACGGAGAAGGGAAATCTAATCGGTCCCCAGGCCAAAGAAACAATGGATGTACCTCAGTAATTCCCAGGTGCTTTAAGCACTGGATCCTGTACTAAAATAAAAACATATAAACAAATTAGCCAAATGTTAGACTACAGATTACTTTGGCATGGGAAGGAAATCAGAGAAGGACATTAACACGTATTGAATGCTTGCCGGGTTCACAATATCGTCGCAATTTGCAGACCGCGCTACTGAACTATACAGAGGTCAAGTGACTTGCCCAAGTTCACGGAGCTGGTAGGTGGTGCAGCCATGAGAAGAACACACAGCCTCTGCTCTTTTCACTCTCGCAGGCTGTCTCTAGGAGTTGTCGTCTGGATCTATACACCAACCGCGGGGAGAGAGAACGCGGGCTGACCTGTGCAGTACCCCAGGCCAGAACACAAGCGGAAATCCTTTGGTTGACTCGCCCGGCCGCCCGCTGTTGGGAGCTCAGCGCATTTGCCCCATGGGAAGCTCAGTTGTCTCCCTTCCTCTGAGCCACCTCTTCTCTGACTGGTCCCCGCCAGCACGGCCTGTTTGCTGTTACTACTTCCCAGTGATCAACAGCTATTTTATGTTTCCTCCCATTGTACTTCACGGCGCCTTTGTAGTACTTCTGCCCCCCTTCTGCGAGCAGCTCACCTTTATGTTATTGAAGGGCGGTTGTGTTTGTGGCCCGTTATTATGTTCTTGAACAGCTCTATGAAGTGGAACTTAAAGGGGCCGGCTTGGAGAGAAACACGCATTAACCATCACTTCTCTCCGTATCTCTTTCACTAGGACCTTTATGATTGTTGCATATTCGGAAGTTCAAACCCAAAGTCTGTTTGTTTGTCTGTTTGTATCGTTGGTTAAAACACCTTTTAGCTAACATGTTAAATGAGTTACATAATTACCTCAGGTAAATCTAAAAATTGCCCATTGAGGGAGGTTTTGGTATTCATTCCATTTTACAGACTAAGCAACTGAGGTTTATGGTGATGAAGTAGTCTGCCCAAGGTTACAGAACTAGTAACCCGCAGAACCAGGTCTCAACCTTCACACCAAAGTCCTAAATCCACTAAAATCTTAACTCCACTTCATTCTTCACTGTACAAATTTTGTGCATCTCTATATGTTAAAAGTAATTCTTGGAGGGCTTATCTGTTCCATCTCTAAATCCACAGTATTTAGTGCACTACCCACTATGGACTCAGGTAAAATGAGCACATCTACATTGTGACAGAATGATGGAGAATCAAAATGCAAATTTTACATTTATTTTTTTATTTATTTTTTTTGTATTAATAATAATAACAAGTACCATTTATTGGATCCTTATGTGCCAAACTTAGTGCTTTACAAGTATCTAACACTCTTAACAGCCCAAGGAGGTTGACATTAGTGTTGCCATTTTATAGGTAAAGAAACTGGAGTTGAGTGACATTACAGTGTGTTATATCACCTTTAAAGTGGAAAATAAGGTGCATTTTCTTCTATTTTCACACCTCAGAGATGATGTTTGTGAAAAAAATCTACGTAGAAAATTTGACTTCCATCAAGGTTAAAAAAACTTTTTCAAATGACGTAAAGAAAGAATAGAATCTTACATGACTGATCTACTCTCCAATACCATGGCCATTTGCGAATTTTACATTCACCATCACAAATCTGATACTTATTTGTTTGGTCAGGTATAAAACGTGGACCAAATTCTTTGTTGTTGTTTTATATGCCTGTTGAAGTAACCTCAAAAATCTTTCTGTAATCAGACAAACCTGGTTCTATTGTCTAACAGACTCAGATCCTTCCTGTGTGGACACAATTTACATCTGCCCAATGGTACCTTGGGTCAACAGAGGGAAGTCTGCAGTGGTACTGATATGTGTGCGTGAACCAGAATGTGTTTTGCAGAGCAGAGCTGTCAACTAGAAATAATGCATCAGGATGCGTGTTCTGGGCAACCTTAATGATGCTCTCAGGGGTATTCTTAGTGCTATGTTACAACCCCCTCACGATAGTACTTAAGATTTTCGGAAAATAGTTGAATGTCTTGTATGGCTGGAATTGTGTGCCTTGGTGAAGGCATGAAGGTAAATAAGAGATAAATAGCTCCACTTCTAATTACTCTGTTTTGACTATTAAATTCCAGTAGCGTTTCAGGGCCAGCCCCGTGGCTTAGCGGTTAAGTGCGTGTGCTCCGCTACTGGCGGCCCGGGGTTTGGATCCCGGGAGCGCACGACACACCACTTGTCCGGCCATGCCGAGGCGGCGTCCCATGTACAGCAACTAGAAGGATGTGCAACTATGACATACAACTATTTGCTGGGGCTTTGGGGAGGAAAAGGGGAAAAAAAGAGGAGGATTGGCAACAGATGTTAGCTCAGGGCCAGTCTTCCTCAGCAAAAAAGAAGAGGATTGGCATGGATGTTAGCTCAGGGCTGATCTTCCTCACAAAAAAAAAAAAAATTCCAGTAGCATTTCATAAATATCAGATAGCACTATTATCTTCAAGTGAGCTGTTTTCTTGCAATTGCTTAAATCTAGCAACCGGCTCTGAAACTGACTTTCACATTTTAATTAATAAAAAATGCCTCTTACTTATTGAAAACTCGAAGCTTAAGCAGTAGTCTATCCACCGGTAGTAGAGAAGCACTGCTGAATAATGTTCTGTGTCTTACAAACATATCTGATTGTTTTGAGCCATTAAATGCTGATATAGTAGTTGCCTGCAGCATGCTTAAGCAATAAGCCATGACAGGGTCTCTCTCACTGCATGCTGCCTGGGGTACATTGTTGGAGAGTTTTCTCATCACACAAGAAGGAGCGACTCCCAAATATATTACACTAACCAGCTGTTCCTTTCTCACATTATGATAATCACCTGGGTGGTTTATTATATATCTCTTAAAAAATTACTATGTATCTAAGTCAAGCAAAATCACATCAAATATTTGCAGGCCTAAACAATTAAAAGAAAGAACAAGGATCACAGTGTGCATATTCTGCTTTGGGTATTTCCAGTTTTGTTTCATTATTTCATGCCCTCAGCTTCCTGCCCCCAGGGATTTTATCCCTCTCGTATCAAGGTTTCTTTCACCTCCGTCTGCAATAACACTTTCTTCTTTTATTTTAGATTTTTAAAAAGCTATCTCAGGAATTTTGGTATAGCTCCTGATTCAGCTGCATTGATGGTAATTGAGAGGGGAATACAAACTGAACTCAAGTGCAGCTCCACTTAAATTCACTTCCCCTGAGAGAAGAATTTCCAAAGCTGCCAGTCCAGAGGATTCTATAAAATTTGTTTGCAAGAGCAGCCCTTCATTATATTTTATTCTTTTTGAAATGATCTAGAGTGCCGTGAAAATTATTGCAGCTTCCAAAGGGGGTGAGTGAAGTTTGTATGTGTTTAAGAGAAAACTAATGGGTCTTGAGAGCTTTCCTTTTTGTTTAAAAATAAACACTGATATCTCTGAATAAAATATCATGACTGCACTGTCATTCTGTTTACAGACCTCTCCGTGGGGACTTTCTTCTGCACTGAGACAGTGTGTGAAGATCATTGCTCTTTTGTATTTATTTAAAGATGATGGGTAACCCCTGCTCCTTTATCTCTTTACTTCTGTATCTGTAGATATAGATGTACACTTTACAGAGCTAGAGATAATTATAGGTATTTATATTGGTAGATACAAATATAGACATGAGTGAATTCAGTGAAAAAGTCTGAGAGAGGACTAGTGGCCCCTCGCAGGGATTTCTGACTTTTGTGAAGCGTGTACTCTTTTGTGTGGGATATGGCCATAATAACACTTAAAATAAATGCCATTTTGAGTGACAAACAGTGTCATTATTACCATTTTCTAATTCTGCAATAGTTCATTGGCATTAAAGCTGCCTGCAAAGTTCTGAGGTTGTTGAGCTGGATGAGGAGAACCAGGGAATAGGTTTCTACACAAGCATGACTGTGTAATTTAATAGGTCACATATTCAGGGTGTATGAAACCGGGGCAGAGATAATAAATAAGAGTGTCACTAAATTTGCATGTTTAGATTAGATAGAACTGCAAACAAAAATTCTTATGAGGGAAGACTTCATGGTAGAAGTTGCATTTCAATCACAATTTGAATGAAAGGAGAATTGATGAGTTGAAAATTGGTAGGATACCCCTACAAGTGATTTAAGTAAAAGTCAAAATTAGAAACAACCTTAGTGAACCCTGGAGATGGAAGGCAATGGTGAAAAGTTGGGGATCCCTAGAAGGAGAGGGACTCTGAGGCAAACACGCCTTCCTGCACAGTGTGGTTTAGGACCCACCCAGAAGGATATTTATTGTTGCTGAGTCAACTCTTTATCTTTTGAGACTTTCTTAGTGGAGCCCAATCTGATCTCTACAAAGTTAGGATGGGTTTGAAGCACTTTTTTTTTCTGGTTTTATTGAGAAATGATTGCCAGACATCACTGTAAAGGATTTGCCTTCTAGAAAAGTGCTTTGGGTTCTCATCTTGATATATAAGCTAGTGGTATAAAATAAACTGCTTCCTCGCTCTGGTTCTTAATGAGAAATAGCACACATTATTAGTTGTAAATAGAATATTTGTGAAAGGGGAAATAATACCAACTTATTAACCACCTCAGAAGGCATTTCTGAAGATCAAATGAGGCAATGTTTATGGAAAATCTCGTAAACCTTAAAGTGTTGGTCACTTCTAGAGTATCAGGCTCTGCTGTTAGTAGACTTTAGAAACTATGTCCTTCCCTTGTCTCCAACTCAAAGGGTAACTCTGCCTCTGCAATCAGCCCACAGTGCTGGGCCGTCCACCCTGTGAGGGCCATATGCATGGATATGGGGGAAACCAGGAGTCAGCCCCAAGGCCTTGTTCCTGGTTTATCAAAGCATAGAGATGTCATGCCAAGTGAGAAGTAAGCATGAAGGTCCAAAAGACAATGTAAGAAGGTGTGGAATCAGGAAAGGACATGAAGCTTGAGGAGCAAAACAAAAGAGGAGGCCAGGGTACCAGCAAGGCTCAGCCACAGGGTAACCTGGGACGGCAGTTCAGGAGCCAATTCCACAATGCCCACCGTTGTCTGCGTCACGTATCAAGGGGGATTCAGGGCACATCCACAGGCCTTAGGTATGGCAGGCACTGTGCTAGCTGCTGGAGAGATCATGCTGAAAAAGACTATGTGGTTATTGAGCTCCCAGATTTACAGTCCAGTAGGGGAGACTGATATAAACCACAAAAATAATCATAAATAATATACTTATATATTGGGTCCTAAGAAAAAGAATAATGTCAGAGGTGACATTTATGCTGAAACTTGAAAAATAAGAAGCTTGCAAGGCAGAAAACAGGGAGACTCCATCAACAGTGAAAGACTAAACAAAATGTGGTATATATGTAGAACAGAATGTTATTCAGCTTTAAAAAGGAATGAAATTCTGATACATGCTACAACATAGATGAGCCTTGAAAACACTATGCTAAGTCAAATAAGCCAGACATAAAAAGACAAATATTGTATGAGTCCAGATGTCTGAGGTACTTAGAATACAAATTCACAGAGACAGGAAGTAGAATAGAGGTTACCAGAGGCTGGATTACCAGAGGCTGGAGGGAGAGGGGAATAGGAAGTTATTATTTAATGGATACAGCATTTGTTTTTGGGATGATGAAAACATTCTGGAAATGGATAGCAGTGATGGTTGCACAACATTGTGAATGTACTTAATGCCACTGAATTGTACACTTATAAATGGTTAAAATGGTATGTTTTATATCATGTGTATTTTACCAGAATAAAATTTTTTTTTAAAAAAAGGTCAAAATTGGAAACATTATCCAGAAATTTTGGAAAAAAGATGCTTTTGTAAAGTATTAGATTTTTTTTTTTTGAGGAAGATTGGCCCTGAGCTAACATCTGTTGCCAATCTTCCTCTTTTTCTTTTTTCTCCCCAAAGCCCCAGTACATAGTTGTATATCCTAGTTGTAGGTTCTTCTAGTTGCTGTACGTGGGATGCAGCTTCAGCATGGCTTGATGAGTGGTGAGTACGTCTGCACCCAGAATCCAAACCTGCAAACCCCGGGCCACCAAAGCGGAACGTGTGAACTTAACCGCTGTGCCGCCGGGCTGGCCCGAAAGTGTTACATTTCTACTGTAGGCATAGCACTGTACTTAATCACACTCTAGCTGAGCACGACCATGAGTTGCAATAACGCGGAGTCATGTAAACGTGAGGAGGACTGAGGACGGTCTCTGAGGTGAACGCTGCCTGAGAACATTTGTGAGTCCTGAGTGTAACAGAAGTCCTTCCACCTGCCCTTTGATCAGTCAGCTCCTTCTTTCTCCCTCTCTCTGGTTTTCTGGGAATATCCTTTCAAAATAATTTCACATTTTCTTGAAATCCTTTTTCCCACCATAGTTTCCTTTCTTCACTTTGGTACAATTCTAATCTCCTGGTTATTAACTCATTTTTGACCACGTCTTCTCAGTCATTAAGTCATTCTTTAACTTACTAAGCCATGTAAAATATTGACTTACCCTGTGTTCCTTTTGTTAGCCTCTCCCTCTCCTCAGGGGCACTTGGCTCCATGTCAGAATTCTCTTTCTTCTTTCTATTGTTTTGTTTCCATCTTCACATTGGAGGAGGCAGAGATCACTCTAAGCCAGAAAAAAAAATACCATCTTCCTCTTCAGCAGTGTTTTTTTTTCTATATTACCCTTATTAGCTGGTGCTGGAAGCAAGTTGGGTTGATGTTGAACAGGAAAAGGAGACTCTCCTTTTCTCTTGATGAATATTGTCTCCTCAAGGTCAATGATATTTATGAGGAGAGGTGCGGGTACTCAGGTAATTAAGCTAGCACTGGAGAAATCAAGGGCAAAATTGAGATTAAATCAAGACCCGACCAGGGGGACAGTCTCAGGAAAAGAAAGGGACCTAATACTCATTGGGAATAGTCCAAATCTGGGACTCAATTGAAGCTGATGCTGTGATGTGCCAACCTGACCCCCCTCCAGTACTGTGGTACTTACTCTCCAAGTTCCCAAGAGTGTTGGCTGCTGACAGCTCACGGCCCTGTCCAGGAATTGTCCTTGCAGAAAGAAGCTACTTTGCCCAATATTATGTCCCTTCTATGAAAGCAGCTCACATGACCAGTTGATTCTGACCTCAGAATCTGATGTCCAGGGAACCTGAACTCTGACAAGTATGTTCCAAAATTAGCATGTGATAATACGTTATGTTTAAATATAACAGCATGTGGTGCATCATTTCCACAGAGTTGCTAAAGTAGAATTTAGAGAATGGACACACATACTTCCTTTCCTCCAAGACATTGGACATGGAACCATAAGGCAGTAATGCCCCACACTTTGGGGCAGGGAGTATAATAGTACCCACACTGAGTACCACCATCCCATCACTGTTCAAATTGATAAGAAGATATCTGTTTGAAGTTCTGGGCCTAAGCAAGAACAGCTGAAAATGGTTTAAATCCTCTCCAAGAGCATGCAGGTCCCAGTGAGAGCTGACACAAACCACACGATTTTGACACAGAGCACTCGGTCTAGAGTCAACGAACCATCACATCACAGAGCCACTGAGCATAGGACAGGGCTTATGGGAAGAAAGAAAGTCTTCCACAGAGACCAATGAGTAATTGCCTCACAAAGACTGTACTTTGGTCAAGGACACATTTAGAAGATTAAGATATTGTGTCACAAAGTGACCTAGGAAAACTCAGTGATGCACAACTGTTGGGATCTTTTACATAGTAATGTAGCTGCCACTTCCCATACTTCCCAACCAACAATAATGAAAGCAAGTGTCAGATCAGATTCTACCGCCCACATGGAATATATTAAACAATCATTTGTTAGCAAGCAGGCGAAAAACATTTCAAAGAACTTACTCTATAAGATGAATGAAACCTCAGTCTCCCACATTTGTAGCTTCTACTATCATGCTTTGCATGTGAGGGTCACTTGAAGCAGATATGACAATGTTCTAGAGACCAAAGGCTGGATGCATGATTGTTAAGGGATCAAGCCTCAGGCACCATCCCTAAGGGTATGCCCTAAAGGACGTCCTAAAGTTTTATATCTTGTTCATGAGAAAGTAGATATTGTTTCTGAAATAATTAAGCCAATCCACATGTCTGAATAGCATTAATTTTACCAGAGAAAGATTATTTCCAAAATATATTAATATACATGTCATCACAAATTTTACCAATGAACACTCATCTTCATAAAGGTATTAAACTAAATAGCTAAGCCTCTATGTTGATTAAAGTTATGAATTGCTGAAGTGATTATATTAATTTGAACCATAAGAAACCGACAATATCCAACCATGTTTGATCAACAAAAATGGCATCTGGTAGTGCCCTTTCTAATTAGATATTTACTGCCCCCTGGAGTGAATTTATGATTAGGGCAACTGACCACCTCTAGAGTAGCTGTCACATATGCGACCTATGCTGAAGTATTTTTAAATTAATTCTATTCATCATATGAAATGATAACAAGGATATAGGAACACAGAGAAGACATTCTTTTTTTTTTTTCCTGAGGAAGATTCGCCCTGAGCTAACATCCACTGCCAATCTTCCTCTTTTTTGTGTGGGTGTGAGCTCCCACCACAGCATGGCCACCGACAACAAGTGGTGTAGGTCTGCACTGGGGAACCGAACCCTGGGCCACTGAAGCAGAGTGTGCCAAACTTAACCACTAGGCCACTGGGGCCTGCTCAGAGAAGATATTCTTGATAGTCCATTTTTTGTAGGAGAAATGGGACGTGGGAGAACAAGAAGAGGAGTAAAACTGAGCCACAACCATTTACCTGGTTGTGCCACTCATAACTGTCATCAATTTGTTGGTGAGAAGAAACTAAAGACCATAAGAAATCACCACCAACTCTTAGGATTTATCGTATATAAGTACCATTCTCATAAGAGAGTGTGGGATGAATCAATCTCAGCACGTTCTTTAATTATCTCCATAAGAGTTTGGAGTATAAGGAGCCTTTCTCGGTACTTCTCTGCGTAGATAGGTGGACCTTTGTGACTACTACAGTCAAGAGCCTCTGCTCTAGCCCCTGCACCTCGGACAAGGCTCTCTTATTGAGGCTTGTTTGTTTGTTTGTTTGTTTGGATGTGGACAAGGTTAAACTGTAGAATAGTAGGAAAAAAAGGAAAAAGGCAAGGCCCTATGGTTAAGAGATTTAAGAGTTAATACTTTTTTAAGACCATCAAATTGTACTTTTGAACTATAATTACAGTTATAATAAAAACTCAATCAATAAAATAGACATAAGACTCACACGACCACCGTTTATTGATTTTGTGAGCATTACTCTAGTATATTTGATGTGCATGGTGTCACCAAGTATTACTGATTCAAGAATCTGTTGAAGGTGGAGAAATGCTAAATCAATCTTGAGGATGGTGACATTTGTACAGAATGATGGGCCTTTGAACAACATTTATATCTCAGAGAGAAAACACATTTTAGTACTAGTAGCTAAGGACTGGAGAGGTATGTATCTACATAAAAACAGTTCTAACAGAAAGCAATGTAAGGGAACATCACAATCATCTTAAATTTTGGAAAGGAGCAACTTCCAAAGGAATAAGACTGCTTTCCAAATCTCTCTTATCTTTAGTGTTTATTTTTGGTGTTTATTAGGCCCAATAAGAAATATGACTATGTTATAATAATCAAAGTACTTGGCTTTTTCAACTTTTTTTTTCTCAAACTCTATGAGTAAAGATTTCTGAATAAGGATCATGAGAATCATAATTATTCTTATCTTTTGTTCCATAATTGCTTTTTGGGGATATAATTTTCTGTGAAAGATGTTGAAACTAAGACACAGAGAAGTTCAACGAATTGGTGAAGCGACACATAGTTCCTTAGTGGTTTTTTTCAACAAGCTATGTTTAAATAAGCAATCTTTCATGGCTAAACCATTTTTTTTGGCAGCAAGAAACTATTCAAATAAGGGAAAAAAACAGAAATGTTTATTGTGTACCAACTACATATTAGCCACATTTTCATATAAGTTATAAACTACTTATTATTCTTATTTTATAAGGACTGATGGTGTGATTCAGTATAATTTGATTAACTTGCCTAAGGTCACAGGATAGCTGGGAACTCCGCATTAACATCCAGTTATGTTTGACTCCAAAGCCCATGACCATTCCATTGATTGAAAATTTCCCTTACCAAACAGGACAAAACCTCAGAAAAGGAACTAAGTGAAACAGAAATGAGCAACCTACCTGACAGAGAGTTCAAACTAAGAGTGTTAAGGATGCTCACTGATCTGGGGAGAAGAATAGATGAACTCAGTGAGAATGTCAACAAAGAAATGGAAGATATAAAAAAGAACCAATCAGAAATGAAGAATACAATACAGGAAATGAAAAATTCATTAGAGGGACTCAAAAGCAGAGTAGAGGGTACAGAAGAACGGATCTGTGAGCTGGACGAAAGACTAGAAGAAATTACCCGAGGTGAACAGGTAAAAGAGAAAAGAATTAAAAAGACTGAGGACAGTCTAAGGGACCTCTGGGACAACATCAAGCGCACTAACATCCATGTTATAGGTGTCCCAGAAGGAGAAGAGCAAGACAAGGGGTCAGAGAATCTATTTCAAGAAATAATAGATGAAAACTTCCCTAACCTAAGGAAGAAAACAGACATCCAGGTACAGGAAGCACAGAGAGCCCCAAACAAGATAAACCCAAAGAGGCCCACACCAAGACACATCATAATCAAAATGTCCAGAATTAAAGATAAAGAGAGAATCCTAAAAGCTGCAAGAGAATGTCAAGTTACCTACAAAGGAAACCCCATAAGGCTATCAGCTGACTTCTCTGCAGAAACCTTACAGGCTAGAAGAGAATGGCACGATATATTTAAAGTGCTAAAAGGAAAAAACTTACAGCCAAGAATACTCTACCCAGCAAGGTTATCATTCAAAATGGAAGGAGAGATCAAAATTTTCCCAGATAAGCAAAAATTAAAGGAGTTTGCCACCAAGAAACCAGTGCGACAAGAAATGTTAAAGGGACTGATTTAAGGGGAAAAGAAAAGACCACAAATAGGAAAAATTATCTATTTCCATGATTAGAACATAATGGATACAAATGCACAACAAAGAGGTTAGATATGATATCAAAACATGAGGGAGGAGGGGAGTTAAAGAGTACAGCTTTCAGACAGAGGTCAAACTAAAGTGACCATCAATTCTGTATAGAAGAAGAAAGGAACAGAGAAGGACTACTAAAACACTGAGAAAAAAAAAAAGTTAAAAAATGGCAGTAAGTACATACTTATCAATAGCTACTTTAAACGTCAATGGACTAAATGCTCCAATTAAAAGGCATAGGGTGGCGGACTGGATAAAAAAACAAGACCTATATATATGCTGCATACAAGAGACACACTTCAGACCTAAAGACACTCACAAACTGAAAGTGAAGGGATGGAAAAAGATACTCCACACAAATGGCAATGAAAAGAAAGCTGGGGTAGCGGTACTCATCTCAGACAAAATAGACTTTAAAACAAAAACTGTAAAAAGAGACAAAGAAGGGCATTACATAATGATCAAGGGAACAATCCAACAAGAGGATATAACACTTGTAAATATCTACGCACCCAATGTAGGTGCACCTAAATATATAAAGCAATTATTAACAGACATAAAAACAGAAATAGACAGTAACACAATAATAGTAGGGGACTTTAACACTCCACTTACACCAACGGATAGATCATCCAAACAGAAGATCAATAAGGAAACATTGGCCTTAAACGACACACTACAACAGATGGACCTAGTAGATATATACAGAGCATTCCATCCAAAAACCGAAGAATACACGTTCTTTTCAAAGGCACATGGAACATTCTCCAGGATTGATCACATATTAGGCCACAAAACAAGTCTACATAAATTTAAGAAGATTGAAATAATACCAAGCATCTTTTCTGACCACAACGGTATGAAACTAGAAATCAACTATAGGAAGAAAATCAGAAAAGCCACAAATATATGGAGATTAAACAAAATGCTACTGAACAACGACTGGGTTAACGAAGAAATCAAAGAAGAAATCAAAAACTACCTGGAGACAAATGAAAATGAAAATACGACGTGCCAGAATTTATGGGATACAGCAAAAGCAGTTCTAAGAGGGAAGTTTATAGCGATACAGGCCTATCTCAACAAACAAGAAAAATCTCAAATAAACAATCTAACAATGCACTTGAAGGAACTGGAAAAAGAAGAACAAACAAAGCCCAAAATCAGTAGAAGAAGGGAAATAATAAAAATCAGAGCAGAAATAAATGAAATAGAGACCAAAAAAACAATAGAAAAAATTAATAAAACCAAGAGCTGGTTCTTTGAAAAGGTCAACAAAATTGACAAATCTTTAGCTAGACTCACCAAGAAAAAAAGAGAGAAGGCACAAATAAGTAAAATCAGAAATGAAAGAGGAGAGGTTACAACAGACACCTCAGAAATACAAAAGATTATAAGAGAATACTATGAAAAGCTATATGCCAAAAAATTCAACAATCTGGAAGAAATGGATAAATTCTTAGAATCATACAACCTTCCAAAACTGGATCAAGAAGAAGTAGAGAATTTGAATAGACCAATCACCAGTAAGGAGATCGAAACAGTAATCACAAACCTCCCCAAAAATAAAAGTCCAGGACCAGACGGCTTCCCTGGTGAATTCTACCAAACATTCAAAGAAGACTTAATACTTATCCTTCTCAAACTCTTCCAAAAAATTGAGGAGGGTGGGAAGCTCCCTAACTCATTCTACGAAGCTGACATTACCCTGATACCAAAACCAGACAAGGACAACACAAAAAAAGAAAATTACAGGCCAATATCACTGATGAACATCGATGCAAAAATCCTCAATAAAATACTAGCAAATCGCATACAACAATACGTTAAAAAGATTATACACCATGATCAAGTGGGATTTATTCCAGGGATGCAGGGATTGTTTAACATTCGCAAATCAATCAACGTAATACACCACATTAAGAAAATGAAGAATAAAAATCACATGATCATCTCAATAGATGCAGAGAAAGCATTTGACAAGATACAGCATCCATTTATGATAAAAACTCTGAATAAAATGGGTATAGAAGGAAAGTACCTCAACATAATAAAGACCATATATGAGAAACTCACAGCTAATATCATCCTCAATGGTGAAAAACTGAAAGCCATTCCTCTAAGAACAGGAACCAGACAAGGATGCCCACTGTCACCACTCCTATTTAACATAGTACTGGAAGTCCTAGCCAGAGCAATCAGGCAAGAGAAAGAAATAAAAGGGATCCAAATTGGAAAGGAAGAAGTGAAACTGTCACTATTTGCAGATGACATGATTTTATATATAGAAAACCCCAAAGAATCCACCAGACAACTTTTAGAAGTAATAAACGAATATGGTAAAGTTGCAGGATACAAAATCAACATACAAAAATCAGTTGCATTTCTGTACACTAACAACGAAGTAGCAGAAAGAGAAATTAAGAATACCATCCCATTTACAACTGCAACAAAAAGAATAAAATACCTAGGAATAAACTTAACCAAAGAGGTGAAAGATCTGTACACTGAAAACTATAAAACATTTCTGAAAGAAATTGAAGAAGACACAAAGAAATGGAAAGATATTCCGTGCTCTTGGATTGGAAGAATTAACATAGTTAAGATGTCCATACTTCCTAAAGCCATCTATAGATTCAATGCAATCCCTATCAAAGTTCCAACAACATTTTTCACAGAAATAGAACAAAGAATCCTAAAATTTATATGGAACAACAAAAGACCCTGAATAGCTAAAGGAATCCTGAGAAAAAAGAACAAAGCTGGAGGTATCACACTCCCTGATTTCAAAATATACTACAAAGCTGTAGTAACCAAAACAGCATGGTACTGGCACAAAAACAGACACACAGATCAATGGAATAGAATCGAAAGCCCAGAAATAAACCCACACATCTATGGACAGCTAATCTTTGACAAAGGAGCCAAGAACATACAATGGGGAAAAGAAAGTCTCTTCAACAAATGGTGTTGGGAAAACTGGATAGCCATAGGCAAAAAAATGAAAGTAGACCCTTACCTGACACCATACACAAAAATTAACTCCAAATGGATTAAAGACTTGAATGTAAGACCTGAAACTGTGAAACTTCTAGAAGAAAACATAGGCAGTACGTTCTTCGACATCAGTCTTAGCAACATTTTCTCAAACACCACGTCTGAGCGGGCAAGAGAAACAATAGAAAAAATAAACAAATGGGACTACATCAAACTAAAAAGCTTCTGCACAGCAAAGGAAACCATCAACAAAACAAAAAGACAACCTAACAATTGGGAGAAGATATTTGTAAACCATACTTCTGATAAGGGCTTAATCTCCAAAATATATAAAGAACTCATGCATCTTACCAACAAAAAACTACCAACCCAATTAAAAAATGGGCAAAGGACCTGAACAGACATTTCTCCAAAGAAGATATACAGATGGCCAACAGACACATGAAAAGATGTTCAAAATCATTAACTATCAGGGAAATGCAAATCAAAACTACAATGAGATATCACCTCACGCCCGTCAGAATGGCTATAATTAACAAGACAGGAAAGAACATGTGTTGGAGAGGATGTGGAGAGAAGGGAACTCTCATACACTGCTGGTGGGAGTGCAAACTGGTGCAGCCACTATGGAAAACAGTATGGAGATTCCTCAAAAAATCAAGGATAGAACTACCATATGATCCAGCCATCCCACTGCTGGGTATTTATCCAAAGAACTTGAAAACACCAATGTGTAAAGGTACATGCACCGCTGTGTTCATTGCAGCGTTATTCACAATAGCCAAGACTTGGAAGCAACCTAAGTGCCCATCAAGGGACGAATGGATAAAGAAGCTGTGGTATATATACACAATGGAATACTACTCAGCCATAAGAAACGATGAAATCCAGCCATTTGTGACAACATGGATGGACATCGAGGGTATAATGCAAAGTGAAATAAGTCAGAGGGAGAAGGTCAAATACCGCATGATTTCCTTCATTAAGTAGTAGATAATAACAACAATAAACAAACACATAGGGACAAAGATTGGATTGGTGGTTACCAGAGGGGAAGGGGGGAGGGAGGAGGGTGAAAGGGATAATTCGGTACATGTGTGTGGTGATGGGTTGTAATTAGTATTTTGGTGGTGAACATGATGTAATCTATGCAGAAATAGAAGTACAATGATGTACACCTGAAATTTTTACAATGTTATAAACCAATGTTACTGCAATAAACAAAAAATTTAAAAAAAAAAAAAAAAGAAAATTTCCCTTACCGAAAAAATAACCTGTGTCACCAGTCGCCTATGTATGTTAATAAGTCATTCCTGCTTTTCCTCACGCAAGCAGCCATCAGCACTCAGCAAAAGAAATATCTGCTATGATATTGGACTCTCCTGCTCTGATTCTTCAATAATGACATATAAAAGGTGGAAGCTAGGAATAGAATTGTATAGATTACAAATGGCAATGGACTTTTCGTGGGACTGGTGCCTCATCTCAAGTTGGCCTTTTCCAGCACTAGAGTTATTTGTGCTGCACATATTTTAAGTGCTAAATGAAATTAGAGGTGATTGAAGCCATCAGCGTCTCTCATCAGGGCACGCAGCCTTCACCCCCACCTTGTCAGACCTGCTGTCAAGATCAGAAATGCCATAACCAGTTTTGGAGCCATTTGAGAGCATAAGTTGGCCTTTAGCTTCACACAGTAAGGGATTTGGTATTTTTCTTCAGGTCGTGCTCAAGGCCCATTTGGCAGCCATTCCGAGTGACTGCACTGATGGGGCTTTGCCTAACTTCAGGGAGGGAAGCATGACACTCACCTACTTAAACAGGCATTTTCCTACCAGCAGCTGCTGCCCTCCCAGGAAGATCCAAATTAGGCCAAACCACTTTTTCATCTCCCTTCTCTTTTTACAACGTCAAGGAAGATTTTCTTTCTCTTTTTCAAGTTTCTTATTAATTTTTTTCTATACTTCTTTCCATATCTGTATTTACTTGTTTATGTTTCTGACTTGGGCATTTTGGATGAGGTTTTGTTTTTGACATGCTGTAGAGGTAAAAGGAAGAAAAAAAGTAAAAAGTATTAAATCATTTTCTCCTCTAAAAAAAAATACAACACAAACTCTAATCTTTGCTCTTTGACACAATGAAATAAAAAGAAAGTGGACTTTAAAATTAGACAAGACTGGAGTTCCACCACTCCTCTGCCACTTGAGAGTCAACATGTCAGACCCTCAAAGTTTATTATTTCTAAAATGGGGAAGCTTTTTACCTTGCAGAGTTGATGAGAGCATTAGAGATGATAAGGTATTAATCACAATACCTAGCTGTGGACAGCATTAATTTAGTTAACTATGGCTACTATTATTTACCTATTACTACTATTGTTATTTTCTACACTGACCCATTAAGAAAGCTGCAGATCAGAAATTTATGAAATGCAAAGCCATAAGCATAGTACCTGGCTGAGATGGAGCAGGGCTTCCATGGCTATTACACTCCAGGAGGCTCCAAAGATGCCCATTGCAAGGTGTCCCAGAACTAATCTCCTTGGGATCCTCTCTCTCTTCTATGTTTGCAGTTCCCAAATCATCCACTTGGGTGAGTGAATGATTTGGGACTTAAAACTAAAGTCTCTTGGCTGTAAATATTCTCTGTATTGCATAAGCAGGAAAGTACAGGGACCAGAGGCTGGTGTTCTTGCTATCGTTCTAGCGTTAAGGCACGCTGTGGCTACAGTGAGATTTGAAAAAGTTAGTTCATGTCACTCCCTTGCTTAAATCCATCTCCACTTACTATAAAATACCAATTCTTCATCATGTCCTAAAAGTCTTTCCATGACTTGGCAGCTACCTGTGTCTTTAAGAGCGTCTCCAACATGTGACACTTTGTTCATACTGCTCTGGTCACCTCTTTCCTCCTTTTAGGGCCTTGGCACTTCCTGTTTCCCTTAAGTGAAATGATCTGTCCTCTGTGCTTCAAATGGCTAGTCCTTCTCAAGCTCCATATCTTGGCTCAGATATCATTCATTCTAAGAGACCATCCATGACCTTCTATTCAAAGGCATCCCTCCCTACACTGACTATTCCCTAACTATTACGTTATCATTTATTTTTGCTGTGTAATTGTTCTGAAAATATAAAATTATAATTTACTGTCTTTCCTACATCCTCTAAAATAATGCATTTGAGAGCAAGAACTACGACATACCCAACCTAGTACATAGTGGGTACTCAACAAAATAGTTGTTGATTAATTCCATATGCCTGGAATGTGGGTGCATGAGGGGAGAATGGCAATAGGTGAGACTAGAGGGAAACAGACAAGAGCTAGGTCATAGCAGGTCTTATTCTACGTACCAGGCTAAAGATTTATTTTCCTTTTTCTTTTCTTTCTCTAGAAGGAATAGAAGTTGAAGGACTTGGAACAAATGAATAGCATAGTCAGATTTACATGATATCTCAAGTATGTGACTTGTGCATGGATGGGGTAGTGGTAGGTAGATAAAGCAGAGGGGATGGAACTGGACACTTTAAAAATGCAGACCTGATAGGACTCGGTGATTTCCTTGAACAAGGGGAGAAGAGGGTATTGGAAAATAATTTCTGATCATGAATTGTTGATTATTTACAGAGTTCTATTTATTCTCATAATTGATTTAAAGATTAAGCTTTAGTGACTGATCATATCTTTAAAAAGATAGTCATGTTTCTTTACCTATCCAGATATAAGCTTTTCGTATTCTATTGAATGTCAGTTTAGGCCTAATTTTAAGAATATATAGGAAGTCACATAGTTTTTTAAATTGATCTAATATCATTGTACCATTTGAAACAACCCCACAAACTCAGCTTAGTTCATATGTCATAGTTCAAATTCATACCTTTGCATTGATTTATCTATTATTTCCCTTCAAAGAAGAACTATCTCAATAATTCATTACTGAGGCCAGTGGTACTCTTCAGAGGTCTCTATATACAATGGAGTCTACTACGTCTGAAATATTTTACAAATTTTCTGATGCCTATTGCTTATATTTTAACTCTTCATCTAATTATCTCGTTCCCAAAACTGTAGGGAAACACACAAGCAAAATAATCAAATACACAAAACAAAAAATGAACTTAGGAGAGAAAATTTCAAGTTGAAAGAGCTACACCATCCCAACTGCCTTGTCCCCTCTTGTTTTCACGGGTTTTGTTTTAGAGGTGATTGCGGGCTGGCTCCATAGATGAGTCTAGGAGGCAGTGAAGTATAATTCTAGAGCATCATAGCATTCTGCTACAGCAAAAGAGATTCCAGATTCAAGCCTGGGGGCTTTGTTCCAGTTCACCCAGCCATTGGTTACATGGACTCTCATTGAACAACTTGAGCCTGAACAGGGACTAGTCTTATTTGACTACTGTTGAGCTAATTACCATGACTCCTTTGAACTGCTATCAGTTATATTACATTTCCCCTTCCTTTGTTTCTATTCTTTCCCCTGACTCAAAAAATTTCCTTCTTTGGTAATTAGAAAACTCAATTTTTCTCTTAAATCAAAAGTTCGTTCCCTCAAAGAACTACCCAGTACATTCACATTTTGTGGTTGAGTTCAGTGTTTGGTTTTACCTTTATAGACCTGGTAAGTTTGGTGTACCTTGAGACAGTGCACCGGCTGGTGCATTACTAACTTCTGCCACTCTCCAAGGTAACCCCCAATGACTCATCCAATCTCACGTCCTTCATCTCCTCTATAAGGGGCAAGTCTACAGATGGAAAATGATTCTCAATTTATGGTCATAATTACATTCAATAAAGATAGTATAGTAATCTTGCTTTTCAATGATATACTTTTTCTCCCTATTCTAAATTTTATTTAAAACACATATTCACCAAAAAGATATTTTTCTTTGTATTTTTTAAATAATATTTCTCATCTTACAAAAGTGATATGTGTCTTTATATTGACATATTTGGAAAACAGAGAAAAAGAAAGAAATCACCCTATGTCTCTCTCTGGCTTAACATCTTTCACTCTTGTAGTCAACTTAAACTTCTTGTCAGGTCTTGGGACAATCCTTTCACATGACCAGCCACCTCACTGGCTCATCCTGTCCCAGGTTTTGCCATTTTCCAGAACTTGGGGCTTCTTGTTGCTTCTGCCTTAAATGCCGTTTCCCCAGAACTGCATAAGCCTGGTTAATTCTCATATGTCAGATTTTAGTTATAAAATCATCTCATCAGCATGGCTTTTCCAACTATCCTATTTGACTATCCTATCTGAAGTTTTTCCAAATTTCTCAATTTCTCAAGAAAATCTAGAAATTTGGACTTTTATGTGAAGATTTCCAATTTTTAAATGTTACCTAATTCATTTCATTCACACTTAAAAACAAATACCTTGCAGGCCAAACAAAATTGGCCATCTGCTAGCCATATATGGCCCCCTGGTGACCAGTTTGAGACTTCTGACTTATTACAATCAATACACAATCTTGCTTATTTGCTTCTTCTTTAAAGTTATCTCCCATTGGAAAAGATGTTCCAAGCGAGCAGAGGTCTTATTTGTCTTGTTCTGTACTAATTCCTCAACACCTGGCTCACAGCAAGTATTCAATTAATATTGACTGAACAAATGAATCTCAAAACCTGAAAATAACATTTTAGTATCTATACATTCTCTTTTCCTATAGATAAACATTAACAAGAACAATATGAATTTTTTACAGTACACATTTTTCTGGTAACTCGATTCCTCACAATTTATCAACTACAACTTCATCATCCAATATTACTATATATTATCCTATATTGTAGACTCTATAGTATCATGTTTTAGCTTCTATATAGAATTGCAGGAAGATTTCGTTGCTTTCTTTCTACCCTCATCACTCTACAGGTTGTCAGTACTTATATGCACTGTGAACATTGTCCACTGGCTTGTGTTTAAATTGTAGCTTCTCTTGAGTCCTTTTCATGTGACTTTATTTCCTTTTTTAGGCTGGGTATTCTTCATGGGGCCAGAACCATGGTCTCAAAATATGTGTGTTTATGCAAATAAAGTTAAGGGATAGTTGTAATCTGGTTGGGAACATCGTTGACTGTCATTTACAAAACAGAAAAGAACCTGGGCCACTTTTGGAGACCTGAATTCACGTTGTTGGCCAAGAGACCTGGGTTTTTATTCCAGCACTGGTACTAACTATGCAAATAGAAACAACCTTTCTGGCCCAACATTTTTTTCATCTGCAAAGTAAAGAAGTTACAGTAAATTGTATCTGAGGCATCTCAGATCCATTAGGATGGTTACTATCAAATAAACCAGAAAATAACAAGTATCAGCAAGGATGTAGAGAAATTGGAACACTTGTGCACTGCTGCTGGGAATGTAAAATGGTACAGCCACTGTGGAAAACAGTATGGAAGTTCCTCAAAACATTAAACATAGAATTATCATATGATCTAACAATTCCACTACCGGGTATATATTCAAAAGAATTGAAAGCAGGACCTCGAAGAGGTATTTGTACACCCACGTTCATAGCAGCATTATTCACAATAGCCAAAAGGTAGAAGCAACCCAAGTGTCCACATGGATGGATGAATAGATAATCAATTCAACCTTGAAAAGGGAGGAAATTCTGACACATGCTACAACATGGATGAACCTTGAGGACATTATGCTAAATGAAATAAGCCAGTCACAAAAAAGGCAAATACTGTATGAATCCTCTTATATGAGGTACCTAGAAGAGTCCAATTCACAGAGATAGAAAGTAGAATGTTGGCTGCCAGGAGCTGGGGGTAGGGGAGGATGGGGAGTTATTGTTTAATGAGTTCAGAGTTTTAGTTTTGCAAAACGAAAAGAATTCTGAAGATGGATGGTAATGTAGGTTGCACAATGATGTGAATGTACTCACCACTGAACTGTACGCTTAAAAATGGTTAAGATGGTAAATTTTATGTCATGTATATTTGACCACAATTGAAAATAATTTTAAAAATTGTATCTCAGGATTCTTCTCGTTAGAATGTTTTATAATTCTAGACGCTCTCATAAAGACTATGCAAAGAGCTACTTGCAGGCTTTCTCAGACAGACCATCTCTTCACTAAAGGAAAACCTGGCTCTGTGGCAAGGCTGGGCGAATGGTCCTCGACTTCAGTTATCTATGTCTCCCAGTTCTAGGTCCCAGAAGACAAAGGCGATTCTTTCTAATTTTCTCTATGAGAAAAAATAAATAAATCAAATGTTCCTTGTAAATGATCTATTCTTCGACTTGCAAGCTCGAGTTTTATTTTCCCTTTCTTCCTTTTCCTAACACATTTCCAGCCCTCACCCTCACCACCTACCCAGCAGGCTCACGGCTACTTTCGTAGGCATTTTATCCTCGCATCTCAAAGAATCAATCCACCCTCTGCTTCCTGCTCCTCTGGCGCATTCAGTTCCCCTGAGCTGTGTTCAGCTGTCAGCCTCCGCGATGAGCGGCAGCGACTCCCCGAGTTATTACGGAGCACTTGGAGCGTCTCTGCAGCGCTGCTACTGACAGAGAACACACAGGAGCAGCTGGCTCAGTGGGGAAAGAGAGGGGAGGCGGTGAGAGCTATTCATTGCCGTGTATTTATAACTTGGCCCCGAAAGCAGAGATGGCGGTATTCAAATCGGAGAGGGTGAAAAGACACTTTATCCTAATTAAAAAGGTAATTAAGTAACACAACGAAGAATTTAAATCAGTGCTCTTGGTTTTTATGACAGGTCTGATGGTATAACTACCCAGAAACCTTTCTGGAACAACAAATGCTGCTTCTTAAGCTCTATTGCTTGCTGAGTGGCCAACTATGGATGGCAAATTACAGTAGGAATCCTAGGCAGGAGTGTCTGAGATAGGTCAAGGTCCCTCTCAGAGGAAAACAATGTATACAGGCATGAAATCTCCAGCCAGCCAAGATTAAAATTCTGTGCTCAAATCACCACCACTACCATCACTCCCCATCCGCCCCTGATCCAAGCTGACCCCTCAGTCTGAGCCTCACTGGAAAATCTTCTAGTCTTTCCACAGCCCACCTCTTTTTCTGCCACCCTTTCTGACTCGTGGCCTTTCCTGCCATGCCCTTCACTGGGCTTTTGCTTCCAAACACATTCAGACTAAATGCAGTTTTATTATCAGGTATGTATTTATTTTAACATTTGATGCTGTATCTATCTTCCTGACTATTGATATCAATATCAAATCCACGTGCAGGACAATGGCCCAACCAACTGTTGGCTAGATTTTGAAAATTTCTTACAACTTGGCTCAAAGTCTGGAAACAATTATTTTTATCTTGCAAATGAAGTTATTTTAATCAGGTGTACTGGTAAACTTCTGATTGTTATAAAATACCATAAATAAATTATTTTTCACTTGTTCAATTTTTTTTCTTTTTTTTTTTTTTTTGTGAGAAAGATTGGCCCTGAGCTAACAGCCATTGCCAATCCTCCTCTTTTTGCTGAGGCAGATTGGCCCTGGGCTAACATTCATGCCCACCTTCCTCCACCTTTATATGGGACAGCCCCACAGCATGGCTTGACAAGCAGTACGTCAGTCCATGCCCAGGATCTGAACTCATGAACTCTGGGCCGCCAAAGCAGTGTGTGTGAACTTAACTGCTATGTCACCAGGCTTGCCCCTCATCTGTTCGATTTTTAACTCAATTCTGGGTACCAGTTAGCATTGAAATAGTGGTCTTCTTTAGATTACTTCTATAACAAATGTATAATTATATTCAAATTTATTTGAGATAATTGCACTGTATATAAAATAGTCATATGCACGTATCCTTATATATATACACATATGATTATTTAGTTCTGCAAATGAAAATATAAGACTCAAATGTGTGTGTGTATGTGTGTATATATATATGTACAGTGCCAGATTCAGTACAGTTATATATAACAAATATTTTATCTTATGCTATTTAACATGAAAAGATGAAAGAAACCTTAATAGGCTAACATGATATGACAATAACATCTTAATGTGACTTTCCATAACAAAACCCAATCAAAATATTTGGAAAATTATTCCTACCAAATGATAATCTTTATTAATTTGCAGGTACATTCTTTGGAATGCTCAGCCAAGCAAGGAAAAGTTGAGATATTGTTTATAATACCGCATTTGTTTCTTATAAGAAAGGCATCATAATATAGCATACAAAGATTTTGGGGTGTGACAAATACTGAATTTGTACATTGTCAAAGAAAAGAGTAACATCAATAGTTCCAGTCTCACCTGAGAGGATTTATCAAAAAGTATATGAAGTCAATTTTTATTATTTGTGGTAGTTACATTCTATACATTGCCATGAACACTGAATTAGTGAATACAGAACCGTTGCTCCTAGGGGAAATATAAGGTTAGGTTCCTGTGAGCCTCTAGTTGCAACATTTCATCAACCAATCAATACACAACCTTGTTTATCTGTGTTTCTATTTAAAGATACCTTATTCAATATGTATTGTTGATACCAATGAATTCATAGCCAACAGCACTATAACTTGTCTCTGAACAAAGCTTATCTATAATATATATTTTCTCTGTAAGGCACACCACAGCCTTCTCTTGTGCTTAGAAACAATAGACGGCACTTTATTACTGTGCTTGGAGACCGCTTTAAACAGCATAAACAAAAAAGCACAAAAATGTGAAAAACTGGCTAAATAGACCATGGAAAGGACCCTTGTTTACAGTACAAAAGCTGAAAATGGCAGAGCATCACCTCATTCAACCTCAGCTGAGAACAAGCGCATTGGGCAACTTAAATTTTTTGCTTCTCTGTGCATGAATGCAAATGACCGTGAAAGCCCTACAAGTACTGATTTTGACGTTACAAATACATTTTAGCAAGTAGGCAAATTTGCAAATATGGACACTATGAAAAATGAGGATTGACTGTACCTCCCTTTAAGTTTTTGGAAAACTATCAAATTACCATAATGAGCATTATTTTTGTTAGCACAATAACCTATTTTATCCAGCCATTTAAAATTATTTTGATTTTATTATTAATGCCAAATTAAAAACAAGAGAAGATAAAGAATATAAATATTTAACAAGTGAAGATTATTGATCCTGATAAAAATCCAAGTTCTCTTGGATGCAGTTCCACATACTGCATTGATTCCAACTTCTTTGTCAGTAACTACGTTGTTTTCTCATTTTCGTGATAGAAATTCTTTTGAGAAATATAAATAGGTTCTTATTTTTACAGTCTGGACCAAATGTCTGAATGGCATTGGTGGACACACTTGGAATGTGGAGATTTCAGGGGATTCAAGAGGCTGAATCTCCACATATCTTTAAAATGAGCAATCTTACTGAGTTCACATTTTTAATAGAGAACTTTTTATGATTTCAAAGGGAAATTAGCAATGCCTTTGTCAATTGCTAGAATAAATCAACATGAAAAATTTTGAAATGATGACATATGACGAGTTACAATGTTAAAGAGATTTTTCAATGATTGGGCTTTAAAATCTTCTGATTCACAGGTAAAGACTGTAGCACATGGTTACATATTCTTTATTTACAAAAATTACACACATACTCAAATATTTTTAACATAAAATTTACATGATGATAAGAAAAACATATTTCGTGCTTGCTGGAAAGTCTATTTTATTTTAAGTGTCCAAAGGTGTATATACTTGGGATAGTGTTACTTTGGGAACCTTGCCTTAATTCAGTCTCACTGAATATTTCTATGGGTTTTAGTATATGGGTCATAGCTGAAATAGCCCATGGCTCTTGCTTTATAGACCACCATTTTATGGCAAATGTCATTTTGGAGAAAAATAAAATTTAGATTTTTCTATGGCTTTTAATCAGGAATATTTGTGCCCTGAAAGGTGCTCCTGATTTTTTCCAAAACCTAGGGCCTAGATAGAAAGGTTTTTTTTTTGTATTTCAAACTTGTTTTTCATTTCTCTGAAATTAATTTAAAGGTAACACTGACATTTTCCAAAGAGAAACAAACAGAACTGCCGAAACACAACGTTTCTTTTTCTCTTGTCCGCCAATCTCCATAACGACAACGACAAAAGAAGACATTAGACTCTCTAAATTCTAAAGTGCACAAATATTGGCAGTTTCAGGGTTTTTTTCTCTCTGCGTCTCAAACCTAATGAGGGTGAACAGTAGTGAGTCCATGAGCTTCTCCAAGTGAGCCTAGAGGGCCAAGCTTATCCCTGATGGGCTGTTCCCTGAAGCTCTGGTGTTTACCAAATGTGTCAGATGGATAATGTTCATTAATGAACCTGAATATCTTGAAGCAGAGCGATTCCTCCAAATATTATGATGCTTTAATGACACTTGTAATAAGACCGCCAAGGACTACCAGCAGCTAACAAATACACATTTCCAAATGTAATATTAGTAAACGTGTGAATGCAGCAAAACCTTAAAACTGGTATATGAAATTCTGCTCATTTTGCCTCCTGAGGATCTCGGGAATGAATACGTGATGAGTAAGATGGCCCCGCATGCAGCATTGTGACTGTGAGGAAACGGGGCAGCAATGGTTTTCCAGTGATTTGCATTTAATACACAAAAAAGGGAGAAAGAAATAAACTTAGGTATAGAAGTACAGAAGGAAGCAGAGATGAAAAAAGGGATAAAATATATCAAATTATATTCTTTCATGAGAGAGAAAATGAATTCCTGTATAGTGTCCCAAGAATCATGGTGAAAATGTTATTGAAGTGCCCTTGTCTGGTCCAGCTCCTATTGACTGCCTTATGCCAAAGCACTGCCCTGGGACGGCCTGTCTGCTTGTGGCGTTTTCTTCTTTCTACCCAACTCCACAGTTTTGTTAAGCATCGAGTCTTTAAGTCAGTCCTTCCCTAACTTCACAGAAAGAAAGTACATTCAACTTTTCGATGCGTCTCTGTGGAATTTCATGGGCAGCTTTCATATTCTTCAGCCCGTGTTTTTATACATCAGTTGAATATGGTAGTTTCTTTTATTATTAAGTAACCGACATGATATTACTTGGAATCCATGTCTGTTATTTTTTTTCCACAGCAATTCTTACTGTAAAAATACTAAAAACTAATAAATCTAGTTTCTTCTTCCCCATAGAAATACAAGTAAAGTGTTTTTTGAAGGGTAGGGACGTGACTATTAATAGTGTACACTCTAAAATGTAACTTCTTTTAGAAAATCAAATTACTGTCCACTCAACTTAGTGAGGTTTCAAATATAATTGTGTGTGCATAATGTTTTCTAAAATGAGACAAACTTTATGTTTCTTATAAATGTAATGCCTTGCTTTGTTCCTTCCCTCCCTCTCTCTCTCTTTATAATCTGTAATGATCTTTCTTGCACACAGATACCAGAAAACATTTATTAAAACGTTTCTCTGTTCTCCTTATGTTATCTGGATTTGAGCTCTGATTTTTACTTCTATGTATATCTAGGTAGTTACTGATTGAAATACACTCATCATACAAATAATACTTACAGAATATGGAAGACCCAGACCCTTCAACCCCGCCACCCACTGTTCTATTCTCATCAAAGTGTGTGTTTATCCAGGAAAGCTCATCTGAGCCTTCCATGCGCTAACACTAAAGACTATAATTCTACATCAAAATTTTATGGAAACAAAGATTAATTAGCCAAGCAATTTATTAAACTGCTGCACACATTTCTAATCTTAAAGGCAGCTAAAAATAGCTAACAACTGTTTTTATTATGCCTTTAGTAAATAAAAATAAGGTTATATTTTGCCCATCATTTGGCAGTAAGTAATTACATTCAATAAACATTTTTTACTTAGCAAAGAATACTAAGTAAGGTTATGATTTGAGAGTCAGTTGAAGATAAAAACACTGTTTATGAATTTACATTTTGTTCTTCCTTGTTATCTTTGCTTCTAAATTAATATATCTAAATGTAATACTGTCCAACTAATAAGATTCCATTTTTTGAGCTTTCAGAGAGATGAGTTAAGACATGGTATCTTACATCTAACTTAAAATATTTGTACTGAAGTGGTTTTTTAAAATTTATTTACTACATCAGTGAACAAAAATATGACATGAGTTCTAAAATCCATTGTCAAGATTCTAAATTCCATTCCTAAACTCTGCTTCCAGTAACATGGCAAAACATTGCCCCTAATATGCCTACATTACTCACAACTGTCTTCATTAGGGCATATTCTTTTTCAACTCAAAAATCCAAAAGTGGCGTGAAATTTTTTTCTGCTCCCCACTGCCATGATTGTGGTTACCAGTTTCTCCTGGTGGATCCATTCTTTCCATCACCATTAGAACATTCCATGTTTATAATAATGCCTCTTAACATCCTGCCCTCCCAAATTCTTAATGTCGTCTCTTCCAATGATCTCTGTCTCCACTCAGTCACCCACTGGCAAAATCCCATCTCACAATGTATCAATGAAAATATATTCTTTTTCAATATCTTGCCTTGAAATTACTTTTCCGTGGACTTCTCTTTTTATATTCTCCAGCTATTTACAATTGAGTTTTGGCTTAGAAGGCCTTTGACTTTCAGGTTTTCACTACTCTCCTAGTTTATCATACCCATCTTGATTGCATGTCCCCTCCTTTCTTATCTAAACCACCTCTCGGTCATATTAATTATTTACTTATGACTAATAAGGACTGACTCACTCTTTTACTTTTCTGTCATTCACAGCCTGACAACCTAACATTGTATATTCCCCTGTCTTCTTGCTTCTGTTCCCCAATACTCACTTCCCTAGTGTGTCTAACACAACACATATCATACTTTATTTGTACTGTTATAACATTCTGATTTCAATTTCAGGTCTGCTCTTTATGGAGTTTCTCTTGTCATCCCACTTTTAAAGAACCCTTAGATTCCTACTTCAAAGATGCCTAATCAGAGGGTGATGAAAGTCGATCCAAGAGAGTTTTTCAATTTCACAGTACTGTAACCGTAAATGGAAGCACTAGCTAGTTCTTCACTAAAATTCATTTTCTTTTCTTTTCAGGTCACAACTAGGATCTATTTCCTACCTTCTTTTGCAGTTAGGTGTGTCCTTGTTATTGAGTTCTAACCTATGGAATATGAGTAGAAGTAATATGTGCTATTTCTGTTTCGAGACTTTTAAGAAGTAAGTGAAGGGGGGCAGAATACACCACCCCAAAACGTGTCACATTGGGGTGTGGAGCTGAAGGCGATCAAGACCCAGCAGACTCAGGAGAAGCTTTTTACCTCTCTCTTAACTCTTAAAATAATTTAGAAATAGGGTCTGTACCAGGAAGAGAGCTATTACCAGAGAGAACTTTTTATCTGAAAGACTCATGTGCATGGCAGGGCAAACATTTATTTACCAAACATTTGCTTTTCTCATCTTCCTGTGAATTGTCTTCCTACTCTTTGAAGCCCCAGACCCCTATCCTTTTCCCTAGCTCAGGATGGTGTATAAGCCTCAATTGTCTGACTGCCTTTGACTCTCGTATTTTTATGGGGCTCCCATACATACAAAATTAAATTTGTTTTTGTCCTGTTAATCTGTCTTATGTCAATTTAATTATTAGACCAGCCAAGAACCTAGAAGGGTAGAGGGAAAATTATTTTCTCTCCTCTAGACAGGTATGCAACCTGCACCTTTCCTTTCCCCTTCTGAAAACAGATGCAAATGACAATGAGGGCTTACAGAATAGTGGATCCATTAGGTAGAAAATTACTGCATCCTTGAATCTCTACATGCAAAATATTCACCTGCTTTTAAATTTATGTGTATGAAAAACTATCTTCTTTTGTGTTTGTACCGTTATACTTTTCTGTCTGTTTTCTGACTACTAGCAAAATCTTAAGTAAAATCTCATTTATCAACAATAGTTTGAAAGAAAAAAAAGCGTGTTAAAATTTTTTTAAATTTTCGTTTTGTACTTTAGTCACTTGTGCACTTGTAAAATTTTCTCTTACTAGATTTTAAGTTTCTTGGTAAAAAATAGCTTCTTGAACTGTATCTATTTCATCCTTAATAAATGATGATGTCTATACTATTCAATTAGAAAGAAAGAATATTATGTTCTATAAAAAATTGTATGCAAATCCATTAAAATTATATGTTAAGAACTGGCACATAACAACCTTTATCTTAAACATTCAATGAAAAATGTGTGATAAATTATTTTAGCCTAAAGTAGAATCCATAAAAAGTATTAGATCCAAGAACCATAGACCTGGAAAGTGCTTTATTGTGTCATTTCCTCTTTGCCACCTATTCTAATTATCATGGTTTTAATAGCTACCTACCATTTTTGAAAATCATTAGGAAGAATCTGATATCTGCATTGGCTAGATTTCTAACTGTCTATAGCACTGATCAATTAGAAATTATGAAAGGCTCTAGCAGGCTATTTTACTCTACAGAAATCCTGTAGCAAGGCACCTAGGTTTCTGGTTTATATATAATCTTGCACTCTACTTTATTTTTTTGGTAAATGAATTCACTTGGGCTATATATCATTGAGGATTTTGTTTGTGAGGGGTTCAGAAAGAAATAGCCGACATAAAGTAGCAGTGGCAGATAATGAAACAAGTCATGAAGCATGTGACAACACAGGTTTGAGAACCAGCTTATGGATGATCTGCTGTCTCTGAACCCCCTCACCTAATATTTGTAAGCATATAGCTGGCAAAGCTTCCTCTATTTTTCAGAGCCTTTATTGATTTACACAGGAATAACAAATAAGACCCATGGCAGACATTCTTTCTAAAATGGTGTTTATATCACAAGAGAATAAAAGGCATCTCTTGTTTGGTCTGATTTGGGGCACAATCCCCTTAGTGTGTGAAGCATTAAGTGCCTTTAAAACAAACCCCTTATTGACCGCACTGGAAATAGGAGGAAGACTACTTCTAGTAACAAAATCATTCAGGAAAATTTGAGATTTAACAGCCCATTAACCTGCTATTAAAGACCACTGATGGGAATTTCTTAGAGAAATGAAGGTGCCTTGTGTAAGAAGTTAACAATGACACCACAAAGGGAACTTGGCAAGGGGAGGGGGCCAGAAGGGAAGATTCTTATCAAACACCACGCTATTAAAGAAATGAAATTGGAGCTACACAAAGCTGAAGACAGAGATTACGGGTAATGGTGCAGAACCAGGTACATCAGCATTGAGTTTCAGGCAGTTCCCATTCCATTCTACCTGCATTTGCAGAAAGTTGAGCCAGTGTCAACTTCCACTTAGAATGCAGTTGATCACAGGGCTAAGGAAAGTCAAACTGACAGTTAAGAGGAAGCAAAAGGTTCAGGGTCACGTCTCAGCTGGATTTTAATTTATTCTCATTAGACACACTAATACAGCAGAGCATACAGTGGTGATATTTTTTTTCCTTTCTTTCTTTCCTTCTTTATTTTTTTAAGACCACAAATCATGAATATTAATGCAATTCCATTCAGGTTGCCACAGAGTTTACAGGATGGTGGTGGAGGGAGCAGTGGGCTGCCACATTATCATGTTATTGAATTTGTTTAAAGAAAAGTTTCTGACACGGTTGGTTCTCCAAATGCAGCCGGGTGAGCAGCCCCGCTCTCTTTGTGTTGCATAATGTCCCATCTGTGCTCATGGAGCGGGGCTTGATGAGGATGCCATCAGGTGATGTTTCTCACTTAATGGTATTCTTTCAGAGCTGGAGCAATAAACATTAGGAGCCTTAATTGTATTGTTTGCAATGGGAGCAATAAACATTAGGGGCCCTATTGTACCCTTGCCCAAAATGTCCCCCAAGCTCAATTTGGGGAGTGTCTTGATAGCCAGTTCTAATTTCAAATCCTCCCTCCCAATCCATGTGTTTTGAAATTGAGCGACTGGACAAAAACAAGTAAGCTAAATTAATAGGCATATCTCCACATAACCAGTTTCTGGAAAGATGCCGCAGCTCCTATTATATACCTGACCCATCAGAGCCCTGACAGAACAAAATAAGCTGAGTCCGGTGATCTGATTCGTCTCTCTATGGTGACAACTTTTGATAAACTGCAGCTACAGCTGCAGAGCTTCAGGGTTCTTATGTGGTACATAGAGAAGATCCAGGGGACAAAGGATTAAGTCACTTTGGAGATTGAGAAGATTGTAGGATTTTAAACTGAATCAAGCATGAGGTGATAAGTCGTGATAATCCCTGATTCCATATTTTATCTACATATTTCTGTCTTGGCTTTTTATTTTCCTTTGGTAAAATTAACACTAAGATAACAAATTTCCCATGACATTAGAGAAGTCTCACTTCATCTTCTGTAACATCAGATGGTCAACATGCTATCAAGGAAAAAAGACAGTTTTAAAATTATTTTTTTAAGATCTGCACCTGACAAGTTCATATCAGTGAGTTATTAGATTCCAGTGACTTTGATGGAATTAATGGTATATTTGTTTTCAACAACATCATTTTGTTGTTCTAATTTTGCTCTCCTCTCTGCCACAATTCTGTGTGTCTCAGGTATAGGCCTATGAACCGATGTGTGGCAGCATATCATTTAAAGTGATAATCCCATCATTTCTTCTATTGTATATTTTGTCACAGTTTTTCATAGCTGTGATGTTTAGCTAAGGTAAATCGCACAAGGAAAATTTACAGAGGAGTCAGCGTCAGAGTCAGACATCATGTCTCATGCAGAAGCTTTCCAGCTTGGGCATCTAAATAAGGAAAATAAAATGGACATAAATACAGTTGGATGCTATATTCTGAAGAGTTTAAATAATCTCAATACTTTGTTAGTTTAAATGCTAGCCTTTACTCCAGGTTGGAAAGTCAGGGTTTCCTTTTATTTAAACAAAATTGTAATGTCGTACCAAAAATAGGGAATGAGCATGTGAATAGATTTGAGCAAAGAAAGTAGAAATAAATTCCTGTTGATTATTTTATTTAACACTGTGGTTTCTCACACAAAGACATTTAATTTCAAAGTGCTTTGACTTGGCCACAGCCATAATTGTGTATAATATCCATTATCTTTTAATTGGAATTATCTTTTATCTTTGGCTACATTTATCTGAGGATCCCTTCAGAAAGCCCACCAGAAGCTCAAATTCCAATTTGTTCTCTCAGCTTGACTAATGATGAAAAGTATCAAAAACGACTATTATGTGTTTATAAATCACCTCTTTTATCCTGATGCGGTTCTGGGATTTTACGCTAAGTATCATTTCTCTGTGGAATGTAAATGCAAAATAACAACAACAAATTCAGCATAAACAATGGCACAAAACAAAAAGGAACAAAATGTCTTTAAAGGAAGCATCACAAAAGCAAAGTATGAAAAGAGAACAAGCATAAAATATCGATGAGAAAATATATTTCTCACAGATTTAAAAAAAAAAAACTGTGAGTCAAAAATAGTCCCCATTCCCTTATCACCTAACAGTTTTATTTGGAAAAGCAGAGAATCTGTGGCACAAAAGCAAATATATCTTAATTGGGCCCACTTTCATCCACCTGCTATAGTTTCTTTTTAGTCACATTGAATTTGTCTGACAACACTTGTTTACATTCTCTTGCTAGCACAGTAGCATTTATTTCATTTTCTAAAATAAGAAATATGGCCAGTTTAAAACGTTGATGGTACAGTGGCCAAGAAACTTCAGGTCAGCTTGTGGAATGCAGCAATAAACATACACACCTTACTGTGAAGTATTACCATTAGATCATAACATGCTACCCAACATGCTCGATTAATTAAATCATTCATCCACCGGTTATTTATTGAGCACCTGCTGTGTGCCAAGCAATCGGTTAGGGATTCACAAGGAAAAGTCCACAGGGCTGGGCTCCAGCTCACTTTTCCCCCAGGCTTTGTCTTTCCTAGCTCCTCCCCAGCATCTCCACTGACCTCCCTTCTGCCCAGTCTCCCACCACAGCTCCTGTCCTGTTGACTAAGCTCTGAGTTTACATAAATATGGACGGCTATGCTACCTCCACGTACAATCAGCACTGTGTTTCCCACAGCCTCTGAAGCTAAATATTGAGTCACTTACTTATTGGCTCGCTGATGTTTGTGGGGTCCTGCATTGTTTCCTAAACTCTCTTTATTGTCGACTAGACGTGATACCCACCGCTGCCAGTATAGAATATGGGAGCTTGTAATACTTCGGAGGCTCCTGAGCCAGCTATTGGCCCTGAGCCTCTGGGCCTTGTAGAGAGTTCTAAGGATTTTGCCTTATTGTAACCACAGAGGCAGCCTCCTCTGCTGCAAAGAGATGGACTCTCAAGTTGGGGCCTGGTGTCTTTTGTTCAGTCTCTTCACAGCCCCCTAGCAGCCACCTTCTGATGTGTTGAGACATGACCAAACCAAGCCCCCCCTACTCCTCTGGCCTCATCTTTTGGATCCTGTATCTTATCCCCAGCACAGCATGGCACCACAAAGTTTTTCTCCCAATCACAGCACAGGTAAGTGGCATCTCCTCACTCGTCTTGCCTGTTGATCCTAAGCCCAGTTTCTTTAAAATGTGTGTGATCCTCAGCATAGCCTATCTTTCACATATTACACTCATGGTTTTCTGTTCATTTTTCCTATCCCTTTTTTAAGAGGCTTAACACTTGTTTTTCCCCCAAATCATAATTCGCATCCCTCTGTATTTCCATGTCAACTGAGTACATATGCCTTAGTTCCAACCCAGAAGTTTCACCCAGTTATTCTACCTAATAGCAGTGTCCTCTATAATGGACCTCAAGACTTCCCTGAGGCCCTGTTTCTTGTGAACTGATGCCTCAGATGATGAGCTTCTGACTACTCTCCGGTGCTACTGAGTGTTACCTGCATAGGAGCACATTCTTGTGACCTTCCTACCTCTTGGTACCTTATTATCTCACCTTGACATCCCTGGTGCTGATCACAAGCTGAAGTTTGCCAGACTTCAAACAGTCCAGAGATGTTCTCTCTTGACACTGTGAATCGGAGCTCAGCTCTACCTCCTCGTGCAGACTCAATAATTGACCAGTCCACTAAGTCCTTTTTTGACCAGATGTGGGGGTCTTGTTCTTAGTCCCAACTACTTCCTTTTTTCTACTTGCTTGAGAGGGAATTACCCCACCATGTCCAAATCCTAAGACACAAACTTTTGAGCTCTGAAATGTTTATCACACCCTCCACTTGTAGATTGATCAGTTAGAATTCTTTCATTAGCAAACAATAAACCTTGACTCAGCTGGCTTAAATAAGAAAAATGTATTATTTCACATAATATGAGTCCGGAGGTAGGGTAGTTCCAGGTTTGTTTAATTTGGCAGTTCAACGATGTCATCAAGAAACCACATACTTTCCATCTTTCTCTTCTGCTCTCACAGCATATGGCTTGTCCTCATGGGTTGGTTCCTTTTACAGTTACAAGTTGGTTGTCTCCAATTCAAGTATCATAGCGACATGAAAGGCAGAAAGATAGGAATGTTAATTCCATCTCATACATTTTCATCCACAAAGAAAACCATTCCCAGCAGTCTCTCAGAAAGTATTTGTTATTGCGTCACTGGTTAGAATTGCTTCTTATGCTTGTGCCTAAATCAATTATTGGTAAGGGAATGGTTCCATTCCCTTTGATTGGCTTTGATCAATCATAATTCAATCAGTATGTCTAGGGAAGAAATGAACCTCCCCCAAAGCACATGGAGGCCCAGTGAAGAACAAAACTTCTGTTATCAAGAAGGAAGGAGAGTCACGCCTGTTGGGCAGGCAGCCACATAAGTCGGCCATGTTTGTTATCCATGGCTATACTGTGGAGTAGAAATGAAAGCTCTGCTTACTTACTGTCCCACTGCACAGGCGTGGTCCACCCAGGCCAGGACTTGCTCATGTGGCTGCTGTTTGACACCCCTCCATGATGCACTAGGAATTTTTCCCCTTCGGTCCTCTCTCAGAGCTTGCTGAGTAAGGCACAGACTGTTACTCTTGATGGGAGCAGCACATTTCCTGCTTTTTATAATAATTGTATTGTTAAACACAGCAACGGAATTGTCCCCTTTCTTAAAGTATTTTGTTTCTGTACAGTGATAAAGGAAGAGGGAGGTTTAAAATGAGGCTGGAGAGACATGTGACTCTGTCAGGTTATGTATGGTCTGGTGAGTGAAGCAGGGAAGGAGGAGAAGAGAGAGAAAATAATTAATAAATAACTCAATATTTTGGTTTTATCTCCAGCTCCTAGTACTATGCTGGGACCTAGTGAGTGCTCAACAAAAGCTTGTGGTGAAAGGAAGTGAGGAGGAAAGGAGAGTATTTCACCAGAATTCCATAGCAGGCTCTCACAATTTTAAAATCAAGAGAATCAATTCAATTAAGTAATCCAGATTTGATTGAGTTGTAAGGACTAAAGTTAACTCACACTCACAAATAGCCTTATAAATAGAGTCTATTGATTTTAAATAGGGGTATATTCTTTCTGAGTGATTCGGACACCTGCGTTCAATCCACAGCCATTATCTTCCCTTTAGGAATCAGAAGATTTTGAGATAAGCTTGGAATCGAATGATTCTGAAAGATGATTTGCTGCCTTGCACTGTAGAAAGTATTGATTAACTATCCCACCCTCATGTCTCGAGGAGACAAAAGTAAGTGCGAAGATCTTCTCAGCACAGTACCAACTTCAGAGGAAGGAGGCAAGAAAGACGCAGTGGAATTGGGATACTTAACAACATGGCTGTAGATTCAAGGTCAAAGACTCATAGATTGTTGCACAATTTCTTTACTTTTATTCTTTGAAATAAAAACTATATTATTTGTTTAATTTACTGATATTTTTGAAATAAATATTTACTATCTTTATATATATATATATGTAAATGTCTGATACTTGTTTCTAAACATGTATTATGAAAATCTTTAAACACAAAGCAAAATTGAAAAAATGGCACAACAAATACCTGCAGATTCTCTGTCTAGTTTCATCAATAGTTAACATTTTGGAAAATATGTATACGTAATCACACACACACACACACACACACACACACACACACAGCAGATTTATAATACCCTTGAATATTTCAGCATGCATCTCCTAAGACTAAGGACATTTTTCTCCATAACCAAAATGCCATTATCATTTTTAGAAAAATTAACAATGATTCCCTAATGTCACCTAATATCCAATTCATATACAAATTTTCCATTTGGTCCACATATTTTTTATAGTATTTTTTTTTCCTAAGCTTGGGTAGATTCACATATTGCATTTGATTACTATGTCTCTTAAGTCCCTTTTAATTTCTCCACTCCAACTATCTTTTTATTTTTTTTTCATAATATTGTCTTTTGAAGAGTCTAAACTTGTGGTTTTGTAGAATGTCCCATGTTTGAGCTCTGTCTGATTATATCCTCATTGTGTTGTTTGTTTCTTCCCTCTCATATATCTTGTTAACCAGAAGTTAAGTCTAAAAGCTTAATTAGATTCAGATTAAACATTGCCATGTATATATTATATTGCATTACTTCATGAGCATAATTTCAAGTTGTCCCACTATTAGTCATGCTAGGTTTGAACATTTGGTTAAGGTATGGTTTTCAAATTTTCCTATTGTGAAAATATAGTTTTAAAAATTATTTCATAGGGAATATGTATTGAATAATTTTGAATACTTATTTTTTTATTATTGTACTTGTTTTTAAAAAATTAACCTCTTCCACTCCAAAATTCATTACAACAAACTTTTTATATTTATACCAAGATAATTTGAAGTTTTACATGAACATGCTATTTTTAAACTGGGTTTAAAATGTTGTCTGTATTTATTTTTTTTTAATTTTTTGTTTATTGCAGTATCGTTGGTTTATAACATTGTATAAATTTCAGGTGTACATCATTATACTTCTATTTCTGCAAAGATTACATCATGTTCACCACCCAAATACTAATTACAACCCATCACCATACACATGTGTCGAATTATCCCTTTCTCCCTCCTCTCTCACCACTTCCCCTCTGGTAACCACCAATCCAATCTCTGTCTCTATGTGTTTGTTTGTTGTTGTTATTATCTACTACTTAATGAGTGAGATCATACGGTATTTAACCTTCTCCCTCTGACTTATTTCACCTTGCATAATACCCTCAATGTCCATCCATGTTGTCACAAATGGCTGGATTTCATCGTTTCTTATGGCTGAGTAGTATTCCATTGTGTATATATACTACATCTTCTTTATTCATTCGTCCCTTGATGGGCATTTAGGTTGCTTCCAAGTCTTGGCTATTGTGAATAACACTGCAATGAACAAAGGGGTGTATGTATCTTTATGCATTGGTGTTTTCAAGTTCTTTGGATAAATACCCAGCAGTGGAATAGCTGGATCCTATGGTAGTTCTACCCTTGATTTCTTGAGGAATCTCCATACTGTTTTTCGTAGTGGCTGCACCAGTTTGCACTCCCACCAGCAGTGTATGAGAGTTCTCTTCTCTCCACATCCTCTCCAACACATGTTGTTTCTTGTCTTGTTAATTATAGCCATTCTGACGGGCATGAAATGATATCTCATTGTAGTTTTGATTTGCATTTCCCTGATAGTTAATGATTTTGAACATCTTTTCATGTGTCTGTTGGCCATCTGTATATCTTCTTTGGAGAAATGTCTGTTCAGGTCTTTTGCCCATTTTTTAATTGGGTTGTTAGTTTTTTGGTTGTTGAGATGCATGAGTTCTTTATATATTTTGGAGATTAAGCCCTTATCAGATGCATGGTTTGCAAATATCTTCTCTCTATCAAAGTTCCACAACATTTTTCACAGAAATAGAACAAAGAATCCTAAAATTTATATGGAACAACAAAAGATCCTGAATAGCTAAAGGAATCTTGAGAAAAAAGAACAAAGCTGGAGGTATCGCACTCCCTGATTTCAAAATATACTACAAAGCTATGGTAACCAAAGCAGCATGGTACTGGCACAAAAACAGACACACAGATCAATGGAATAGAATCGAAAGCCCAGAAATAAACCCACACATCTATGGACAGCTAATCTTCGACAAAGGAGCCAAGAACATAGAATGGAGAAAAGAAAGTCTCTTCAACAAATGGTGTTGGGAAAATTGGATAGCCACATGCAAAAAAATGAAAGTGGACCCTTACCTTACACCATACACAAAAATTAACTCCAAATGGATTAAAGACTTGAATGTAAGACCTAAAACTATGAAACTTCTAGAAGAAAACATAGGCAGTACGCTCTTCGACATCGGTCTTAGCAACATATTTTCAAGCACCATGTCTGACCGGGCAAGAGAAAAGACAGAAAAAATAAACAAATGGGACTACATCAAACTAAAAAGCTTCTGCACAGCAAAGGAAACCATCAACAAATGTTATCTGTATTTCTATTCTCGAACCTATCAGTGTAGTAATTTTATCTTTTAAAATAGCTCTCTTGCATTCCTGAGATTACTTTTCTTGTTTTAGAAAAAACATTAGTAACTTTCACAGTTTTTCATTGATTTGTGGTTATAATTTTTCTAACAAGGGGTCCTTGGTGACGTAAGTGGTTGGTGACCTGCACAGCAATCTCAGCGTGAAGCTCATCCCAGCAGGAGGGCTGCACTGAACACTTACCATGCCACTTGCTCAATCTGCTGAGATATAAATTATAAGGAAAAAAAATTGAAAAGTGAGTTAGTATTTTAGTTGGGAAAATATATATCATTTAGATTTAGAGGGAAATTAGTTTTAACCCAGAGAAAAATAGAAATCTAAATTTCTGTATAAGAAAGCTAAAACCAAGAGTCCTTTGGAATCCCTCCTGTGAGACTTCTGTATGTTATAAGCAATGCATACACTTCTATAGAAAACCACTAAACAAATAAATGTTCAAACATTTTTACCTATAGCTATTCACAATTCACTTTAAATAATAAGATTTTGCCTTTTTTGTTATCTGACCATTTGAAGGGTCTTAGTGTTTTTCTTTGGAAAATGTATTACGGGCATTACAACTACAAAGTCAGTTGACTCAAAAATGCAAAATTATGATGCTGGTATCAAATATTCTTGACATGCCTAGGAGACTTGATTTGAGGATGAAAGCATCTTATTGAGAGATACCTACTTCTTTAGACTTCCTGGCCTCACCATTCGGCCTTTGCATTAATTTTTCATCAGCTATGTTTGTCATCTATGAGGGTGAACATGATGTGAAGCATAAAGCAAGAAAATATGGGTGGGAAGGTTCTCTTCACATCTTTGTCTATACATAGCTTCTTAAAGTTGTCTTGACTCTTATATAAGGCTTGGCAAGATGTGAATATATTTCTTCAGTAGTAATAAGGAGTTCTTGCTTAACGTATTTTATCATTGGCATGACAGCTACTCTTTAAAACATTCCTTGTAGTTTTAGCCATTATGACCTTTGTGACCATAAATACTTATTGCTTGATCCCGTTATTTCCATGCAGTTTTCTGAAACTTCAGCGTAGGCATGTTAGTACATTTAACTCCAATCAGTGGACTTTACTGGGGTTGAAACTTCACGTCTGGAGTGTAGGAAATATAGGTTAATTAACTTTTCCAATTACATTTGCTGTTCGTGTCTTTTCATTTCCTTTTATAAACAATGGGAATTATAAGAAAAAAATACCTGAGATTTGGCAATAAAGTTAAAAAATGAAGTCTAAAATGGTATTAAAATGGCGTCTAAGGCAATTTGTAAATTTATTTAGCAAACAGATGACAAGCTAGTAGAAAAAAAGTATCAGAAGAGTTTATTATTTACATTTTCCTTAGAATGGCTTACTCAGCATAAACATTCACCACTTAAAGCTTTCCCTTGCTGATATACTCCATGTGATCTATGCCTTCTTTATATTGAGGATGTTGAGGCTAGTAAGCGTTAGAGCAAGGTACCAAATGTTAATGACGATGTTTCCAACTGACCAAAAACTTTAAAGCACACATTATGTTCCATGCTTCATTAATGTCTAAGTTATTTATAAACACCCTTAAAATCTTTCCAAATGGGCATGATTAATTTCCATACATCTTTTTGTAGAGAAGAGGGATGGATCTCATTTTTTACAATGCGATTGTTCCTAGTGAGCTACCGGTAGAAACATTTAGGTTTTGTAAAATGAATGCTTTTTTTGGTGCTTTGTATCAGTTGACATTTGCTGAGTAACAACCACCACATCAACACTTGGTGACTTAAAAACAACAATTTTTTTAGCTAATGGTTGCATGGATTGGCAATCTGAGCTGGACCTTGCTGGCTGGTTCTGATGATCTTGGTTAGTGTATACTTCTGTGTTTTGGGGTAGGTGCCATCTCAGCGGAGGTCTGGATGACAGTTGACTGGGATGCTTTGGTCTTCTTCCACATGGCCTCCCATCATCTAGCAGGATAGCTCAGGCTTGTACACATGAAAGAGTTAAGACATCCTAAGAGCGCAACACGATGCATGCCCTCTTGGTGACCAGGTTCAGAACTTGCATGTCATTCTTACCAAAACAATGTACAAGTCCAACTCTGATTCAAGGAGTGCAGAAATAGACTCTACCTCTTGATGGGAGAAATTGCAAAAAATTGTGTCATTTTGTGACCTCCCACATACCTAAGAGAGTGGGAGAATTTAAAGGATTCTCTATGTAAATATTTTATAAACTAAATACTTAATATGTAGTGAGTTACCATGTTCTTTTCATCATTTTTATCTCTGCAAACAAGATGTTTATATGTTAGAATTCTAAAAAACACCCATTACTTTCATAGTATTGTTTGCTTTGCAAAGAATTTTCACCTTATTATGCACTTAAATTTCCATAAAAAACTCATGAGATAAGTGAGATCGTTATTGTTGAAAACACTAAATGACTTAATAAAATGGTTGAACATCATTCCACCTGCCTTTTATCATGCTCATTGAAATTTTAGCTACCCTTTAAGAAAACATTACCCTAACACTTGACCCTGAAGCATTTCCTCCTACCTTAGATAGCAAGAGCATCTTTAAAAAAATCACTAAAAAGTACAAGGCTAACTCAAACCTTTAGATAATTGAATTTTAATATTTACATGTAAAATAATTAAATTTAACTATTCTGAGCAATAATTGGTTTGCTTGGTATAGTTGAAAAAAAGGTAGGAGACCAATTTATATAAAAGTTGATCCCTCATGTACAATTCCTCTAACTCTGCATTATTCTACTTCAGAAATTATTGTTGAATTGCTCGTCTACCACTGGACACAAGAAAGCTGTGAGAATAAGTAATAGGTCTATCAAATTCACAATAGTGTCCTTAACTTATTGCCTGATATATAATAGGTGATCAATAAATCAATAGATCATTATTTTATCTTATTATTTATTTTATTACTTATTATTATTTATTTTATTATTTATATGTGTATTTACTATTTAAAGTAAATTGTATTAAAATAATTTTGTTCTGGAAATTGAAAGGTTTCAAAAATAATAATATTCTATTGAAAAGGAATGAAGCTATCCAAGGATGTTATAAAATCAAGATGGGAAATCTATGACTTTAAAACACACTACTACTACTAAAATAACTCATTGGAGTGTATAACAATCAACCAATAATTACTCATTAAGATTGACGTCTAGATATTCTCTTAACATTCTGTGGAAAAAAGAGTTTCTAAATATCTTTTATGGAAAAAAGTGTTTCAAGATCAAAATGTTTGGAATATGCTACATACCATATTACTTTGGGGGGCTTCAATTCTCCTTAGGTTATCAAAGTTTCCACAGCTTAACACAGTGGCTCCTACCTTTTGGACATGGTACTCTAATATGAGATGGTAACATAGTTCCACTAAGCACATTTTTGAAAAATAGAATTGTAGAAAAAATATTTCAGAGTTAAAATACATTAGATATCAGATAGATGGACTCAATATGTTCTGACAATTTGCGGATGACAAATACCAGATACAAATTCACTTTGAATTGCTTTGTATAAAATGTATATTCTTTTAATTTTTGAAAGGCCTTGCCTCATTTCCTGTATTAAAGATTTTATAAAGATATTTCTTAACACTGACTTGTAAACCATATAAAATGTTAAAGACTGTCATTACAGTATGTTTCCACTGTGATTTAAATGACAGTTGAAGTGGTTGTTAAATTTGCTGAAATGAAACTCTTCCTGTAGAAGTTGTTCGTGTTTTGAGAGACACTTCTAAAAGATCTTATGACAATATGTTATGCTAAGTACACAGATATGCTTCTAAGAGACAACTACAAACTATTACTCCTGCATCTTCAGAAGTTACTGTTAGACATATTTTAGAGTATTTAGAGCAAAGATACAAATGAAAACATGGTAGTACACATTATTATGAAATTTCAGATGTTATCTATCTTGTCAGATGTGAAAAATGCTATTATCATAAATGGATTTCAATTTCAGCAGCATGGTGGCTTAACAAATACAAATTATATCTGCATATATTGTTAGAAACAATCCCACTCCTTTTGATCTTAACTTTTCGATAAATCCAATATCCTCCAGCTGTCTACACTGATCTGAAAGATTGGCAGAGGCTAGAATTATATTGTTATGTTTGATTCAAAGTTATGATTAGAATAATAGTGTGGATTCTTCTATTGCTATAGTCATAGTTACAGATTTCCATCTATTCCTAATGCCAATACTGATGAACTGACTGTGTCACCTGGAGCAGGCCGCTTTTCTTTATTAATTTCATTTGTAATGTAACTTCCAATAATACCAAACTGTGTCACTTGAGTATTCTCGGGATTGATGAAAGAACTACCAAAAAACATTCTAACATATTTGGTTGAAAAGAACCATCATAACTAGAAAAACTGATATGTGAATTCCCATTTAATCTGTTTTCTATATATTTTAGAAAATACAATGTATTTATTAAAAATATTCAAGTGATGTTCCAAAAGTTAAAAAGGATTACTTTGCAAACATTAAAGTTATATGCAATTACAGAGTTATATTATCCTTTGGGGTAGTAATTATAAAGAACATTAAAACAGGAAGTGCAGAAGTTTTTAAACTGAGATATTTACATTTCCTAGTTTCTAAGTAAGGATGGTTGGAAAAGAAGCTGATGTCATGGCATTCAAGAAGAAGGACTACGGTAAATTCTAAGCTGCCCAAGGCTCCCTCAACGTGGTTGTGCTAATTAGATGGACTGATATCAAATAGCCAAACAGAAGAATATATATGTTATGTGAAAGTACAGATAGATTTGGTCCAGGCAGCCTTCTGTGTGAAACACTTTCTAGACCTGCTACTCCGAGTATCAGAATCTTGACACTTGCATATGCCGCTTTGGTCCTCCTGGTTCACATCCCTTTACTTCACAGCATCTGAAAGTTTCCTTCCTTCCTTTCCTTCCTCTTCTTCCCCTTCCTCTCTGCCTCCTTTCTTTCAACTCATGACTTTATAAGTAGTCAAAAGTATCAATAGAAGAACTAAACATTCATTACAGAAACAGTAATGCACAACTAACTCTAACAAAACCAAGTTTATCATAATATATATTTTAAATAATATGTAGCCTAGTGAAAAATTATATTTAATAGAATCAACAGCAATATCATTTAAATATTATCTACATAAGACCCATTGATATCTTGGGGTGAGTATTTCAGCCTATTTTAATACATTTTTTCTTTATAAAAAAATGAATTTAAATGTTTGAAATGGAAAAGCTATATATGTCAGTCTGAGAGAGAGTATTAATGTTAGCTTATGGTAAAGAAAGGCTTTATCCATAGTAAAAGAATACTCAATTTTGGCAAATTGATAAGATTCATTTGGGAGTGGAAAAGTCAGAAACCTATTTCTGTATATCTTATCTAATATGGCACCTAACAATATTTTTTGTAGGCAAATTAATAATCATACTTTATGTGAATATTTCGGATTACATAGAGTACGTATCATTAAATCATATAATTCAAAATTCTGCTTAACAGAGAGAAAAAAAAATTGCTTCTCTATTTCCTCTGCTTACTGCACCACACCCATCTTGCTAATTGTTTCTTAACCTTGAAGAAATCATATTCCAATTTTTTTTTGGAAAAAGTAAATGAGAGTAAATTTACATTTTATTAAGTGAAAACTGCATTTCTAAGAATAACCTTGAAAAGCACCATAATATTTGCTATTGCAACAGAATAAGGTTATTTGGAGAAAGAGAAGAGTGTAGTGGTAGGAAAGAAAAAAGTCCAAATATTGGTAACCATTGCTAGCCCTTGAATTTTGTCTATGCTTCTGATTATATACAATCCAATAAAAATCACATGATTTAATACATCTTTAGTTTTAAGATTTTTTTGTGGGAAAATGATAAACAAGTATATTCACTCATTTATGTACTAAAACATAGGATTTTATAGAATGTTACCCTAATCTGAATATTAAATAAACTTTTTTGTAAAGAAAGCAAAGTAAACCTCATAGGTAATAAAGAAGTGTGGTTGATTTCTCAGATACTCTTACTCAAATATGGCTGTCCACATCTTGAAGAAAAAATTTAAAATCTGAACTAATTGTAGGACTCCAGGTTATTTATTTTATTAAATTAACAAGAATCATGGTGTATTTGACTATTCTTACTACTAGACTTTCATTAGATGTTTTAACCTAAAATGATTTAATGTTGAAGTATAATGCACATGATACTCAAATACCTCAAAAACAAAATAACTCTTTTAATATAAAATAATCATAATTTTAATGGAAATAGGCCTATTCCTTAGAAAACTTGGCATTATCTCTTTAGTCTTTAAGAAAGTGGAAATAAAGTAATAATCTTTAGGGTCTCTATCTCACAACATTTGGACAGAAGTTTACAATAATCTTTATTCTGCTCTGTAGCTACACGTCAACCACCAGCCCCTTATCTTTCCACCCTGCCAGCAATTTGACAGCAGACAGCCCAATACCAAACAGCCAAAAGCATAAAATTAAACAAACAAAAGATTAAATCTATGCGATATGAAGTTGATCTTACCAAACTATTGTAAAAATAACCCTACCAGCTTGGAGAAAAGGGAAACTGGTGTCAGTACCTCTTTTCTTCCTCTCCTACTTACGTTTCCCAACCGTCCTTCCTTCCACCTGCCACCACGTTCCACATTCTAGCGTTTCTAGAGACTCTGAGGTTCATCAAGGTTTGATGATTTCTACGATTAAGAGTTTCTTTAAATCAGTTGTAGTTTTATCTGATGATATGTTCTGGAAGATTCTGAAGGCTTAATAGTTTGGGGTGGATTAACTGGGAACACTCAGCAGATATCACACACCTGTTTCATGCCTCTCCAAACGGCAGCTTGCCAGAAGTATGGTGAGTGGTTTTATGGTCCCTGATAAACCGAAATTCCCAAAAAAAACTTGAGCATTTGTTTTCAAAATGGCTCTAGAGACATTTTTAAATATCATACTGTACATAGAATATTATTTTGGAAAGAAAACAACTACATAGCCTATGTCTAAATATTTAAAAATTAAAAGTCAAAGTAAAGATGTTTTATCCTTCCACCCTGACAAATATACCTTCACAATGAAAGTATCAAAAAAATTGTCTCAGTGCCGGCCCCATGGCCTAGTGGTTAAGTTCGGCATGCTCTGCTTTGGCAACCTGGGTTCGGTTCCTGGGCCCGGACATACACAAGTCGTAGGTGGCCATGCTGTGGCGGCATCCCACATACAAAATAGAGGAAGATTGGCACAGAGGTTAGCTCAGGGAGAATCTTCTTCAGGAAAAAAAAATTTTTGTTCAGCTATGGTATTTATTTAACAGAATGTCAACAAATACAAAGACAATTGAACTTAGTTATTATTGTTCATGACTAGGCATGGGTTGGTGACATTTAGATAAGGAATAAAGTAAAGATGTAGATAAACCCATACATTTTTATATATTGTTCCATAACATATATTTTCTTGCCTTTGTTTCAGCAAAATAATCTTGTTATAATAAAGAATTTACTAAGTTTTTGTTCTATTGAAAGTAAGGTGTACATTTTGAATACGATTATATCTTCTTTTTAATCTTTTAACAGAATATAAACTAAATATAAGAAAAAATTATTTTTTATGTTTTCAAAGGTAAATTTTCTTTTAAGTATTCAAAGTTTTATGTACACAAAACATAATTTATAACTATTAAAAAACAAATTATCCAAATAAATGAAAACTTTAATTTTTGCAAAATTAATTAAATTTTATAGAATATGTTTATACAAATAAAACCATTCAGTATTAGCGTGTCTCTGTAGTTGGCATTGTTAGGAATTGGTCTCATACTTCACGCATGTTAAATCGGCACCAGCATACACACAAATTCAAGAATCATAAGAATTGTTTAACATTGCAGAAGATTTCTCAGCTGCGATAAGCACGATGTGCTAATTTTTTAGTCTTCTGGAATCATAATTGGAATGTGAACAGAAGCAAGAGAATGGATACTCAGCACTACTGGGAAGCAATACTTTGTCATGCAAGAATCTCTTGCATTCCTACTATCTGAGAGAAGGATTTGACAAGTTAATTAATTTGAATTTTTCTTACCTAAGCACATCCACAGCTCAATTCTCCGGCCCTCTGAAATACTGTCCGTCTCTAAATTGGGCAGAGATGTAAACCACAACTCTTCACTATATTCAAAGGTGGTTACTTTTTGTTCAGAAGAAATAGGGAAAAAGCGGTAGAGCAGAGTATCCTTGGAGCCTGAAAGATGTCAGTTACCCGGGAGGGTGTGTAGGGTCTCAGGTTGTGCTGCATGCCACTGCTGGCTGCTTGATCCTGAGCGAGAGAGGTTTCTGTAGTCTTCAATATATTTATTTTCCAGGGGTTTGTGATCCACGAGGCCCTCTAAAGCACAGGATGGCAAGGGATTTCCCTCGTCCAGGTCTATAGTGATCCTTTATCAGTACATGATTCCATGACAATTGAAATGGCTTTCTAAGGCAAATGCAGAAGCGTAGTGTACGGAAGCAGTGGCATATATATGAATATGGATATATATGAACATGTATATGCATATACATGAATGTATATGTCTGTATATATGAAGTCTGTTTATACCTATTATCAAACTCTGTTTCTTTATAAAGAGATATTGTTTTAGGATTAAGAGAAAATACTATCTGGAAAATCAGAAGGAGTTGAGCATCTTCCTTAGGAACAAAGTGTAAGAATAAGGAAGGAGACAGGGAGTAAGAGAAGAAAATGCTTCTCATTGAGTTTGCAAACTAGCATAAAAGATATGATAATAGAGCATTTGAACTGTGAGTTTAAAGGCAATACAATCAATTCTACTAAATTTATAAATTTTGCCTTCTTCTTGAGCAGATTCGTACATGTATGTAAGTATTTTACTCCCTAGTTGTTACACAAGAAGTAACTATGATTGGAAAGATAGGGAGGATGCTCAGCAGCATTTCTCTTTGAAATCAAATAGGAAAATAGAGGTCTTGGTATTTAATGTTTATGGTATTTATCCCATTTGCTTTCATATCAACAGTATATGTATGAATATAGGAAATGCTTGAAGCGAAAAGCTCACGAATGTCTCAGCTCCCTCTTCAGCAGAACCATGACAGTCACTTATTATCATCCATGGTCCTGGGCAAAGCAGACAGAGGGTGGCATCCTTGTGAGAGTTTGCTAGACCATTACATTTTAGCAGACAAATCAGACGCATAAATCCTGCCATGGAGGAAGCCTAAAGGCTGCAGGCTCTATGTGGGAAATTTACAGGTAGAGATCAGGAAAAATGAGGGCACGATACTCTGGACCTAATAATGCCGCTTTGGTAGGGGGAAAAGAAGTTTGAGGAAGGAGTTAAGTGAGGGGTGGTCATAGGAAATGGCAGGGTCGATGGTATAATTGAGTTAATGAATTTAACCTAGAGTTAACCTTTATAAAAATTCTCTAATCCAAGATGCATTTTTTAACTCTAGGCTTATTCAATCTGAAAGCATCCCAAGATCTTTTGGGGATTGCATCTTTGCCAATATTTGCATGCTCATGCAGCATCACAAATAAAAAATAATAGTTTAATGTTTTATTGGGGAGGCTAAGCATTCAAATAGGTGAGCAGGGATTAGCTGCCTTCTGATTATAAAGAGGGCTCTTAGAGCTTAATCCCCAGGAGCTATTTTCTCCAGTGTTTTTAATGGCCCTTAATAGCTCAAGCCTGCATAGAACACATATGCATGTATTTATATTTGTATTGATACATATTTCATGTATCAATTTCTATTCCCTATCTGGAACTTGTGCTGTGAATTACCATAGTACTCTTTTGTCTAAAATGTAATTATCTAATTATGTGTTCTGGGAGATGGCATAGCTAGGCTCATAGAGCACCAATTCACAAGCATTTAATTTTTGTTTTTAATAAGAGACTGTGAGAAAAGGGATCTTTCTCCCTCAGGATGGGGGACGCAGTACTCATGCTTAAGTGGTACTTTCAGAATTGGAATTTTCCTTGCCAGCTCCCCTGGGCATCTCATTAAGTGTTTCTAGTCCTACAGGGCAGTTTTGCCCTCCGATACAACCCTTAAAGAAACCCTGTTAGTAAATCACAGGCTAAAAAGTCATGCAATGTGAACCTAAAGTAACTATGTAACATCAAATAATGCTATCAAGAGGTGGTCTTTAATTTTTTTAAGGATGATATAAACCCCTGTGAAGTACCCCCTCTTTCAGGTTCACTAATTTAGTAATATTGTGAGCCTGCAATGATTCATCCCAATAATTTGGTTGAATCAAAAGAATTGGTAGAAGCTTATGTGATTGGCCAGTAATCGTCAAAAGGGTGAAAACCCAGCCTCGAAGGGGGCATGTCAGCTCCCCTCCCACATGCACAGGCTTTGAAATGTTTAAACTGCACTGTCACAAGTACTTTAAACTGTGGAATGTTATATCTCTTTTGATAATGAAGGCTCAGTTAAAATTATGTTTTGGCACACTTATAGATGAATAAAAGCCTATCTAAAGTTGGTATATCTAATACTAAACGTCACATTTTACCGGTTGGCACGCATTTATCACTCATTTCCCAGGACAGTAAACAACATGTAACTCACCAGTTACTTTGATTGACAGCAGCTCTGGGCATTTCTTAGCACTCGTGTATTGTATTGCATGGAGTCAAACTTCCATGGTAATTGGCTTCAACAACAATAATAATAATAGAAATAATAATTCCAGAGTTAATTTAAAAGAGCAAAAAGAAGTAAGTCAAATATAAGGACAATAAATTATGGGGATTTCTCATTTATGTAACAGGTTTAATAGCTTTCTGTAAGTACTGAGATCATTCAGTTGAACATCTGCTTTCCAGCTGTGCATATTGATATATTACCAGGTTTTTATTCCCTTCTACTCTAAATGTATCCATAAGTTTTTAGGAGTTTCACTACCTGAATTTTTGACAAAGCCTTGATTGTGAAAGATATAAAAATGTCAAAAAATCTGTAGGCCATATTATGCCCAGCATATTATTTTTCAATTGACTCCAAAGACAGATGTCTATGAACAATTAAACCATTCTCCAATCACACCTTGTTCCAGCTGGGATCAGAGAATTAAAAGGAAATAAGCCCTCATAATTTACTTATTGCTGGAGTTCCTATAGTTTCCTGACTGTTAATAGGTTCTTATTAAATAATTCTATCAGTGGAAAAAGTATATTGTATGGTACTTGAACTTCAGAAGTTGGCTCTTTGATATTAAATTTAGTATTTTTCTCTTATAATAATTCATATACTGAGCAACTACTTTCAGAAAAATCCCATTAGATGGAGATTAGGTTATCTTAAGCTTGCTAAATCTCACGTCAAGTCTTAGAGAGTTTAGTCATAAAGTACCTCACTGAAACAATCTGTACTAAAAAAAAGTGAGACTTGCTAATCAAAATGGATGTAACCCAATATCTTGTCTAATAGGGCAACATGGAATGTGTTCTCCCCTTTCAACAAAAAAAAATCTCAAATAAGATGTTATCTTCTTCCAATCAGCCTTTATCGTTACTGTCACCATAGCAACTAAATAGCTCAGAGTTGCAACCTAAACAAGGGACCAAATAACATGAGCTTATGAGCCACAGCATTATCAGTGTTCATAAGATAGTAATTCAAAAATGCTCAAGTCATACCCACAAAGGAAAAGCCTTTATTCTCTCTTTCCCTGACCAAAAGTATGGTTAATAAAAGTATTTCACCATGTTCTAGGATTTATGGATTAAACAGCTTAAGATGTGGGATGATATAACCCAAAGGGACCATGTACTTATTCTAGTCCCAGGACACACATCACAATGGCAATCTGCTAGCTGGCAAAGTTAATACACAACTGAAGATGAGATTTATTGATTGATTGGTTTAATTTTATTAAATGACACTAAAGAAACACGAGTTGCTTTTTTTTTTCTCTTAACAATGTATGTAATTAGGAGAATGCCATATATGAGAATATGAAGTAGGACAGATTTGGACTGCTCCAAATGAGTTCTATAAATAATAGATCCTGAGCCATCACAGCTTTTCAGATTCTTAAAAAAAATACTATAATCTGTGAGATGTTTTCAAAATTCTCTATTATTATTCAGAGAGCAATAGTTTTTGGGTATCTATGCACTTTAGGTACATATCTAAGGATAAAAGTTAATAGCAATAACAACAATAAAATTAACGATAGTTTATAGTTATTGCATACCTTATAACGTGCCACTTGCCATGTACTATGTCTTTTAATTCACACTATTGTTCTCCCCATTTTACAGATGAGCAAATTGATTCACAGAGAGAGTAAGTAACTTCTCAAGTTTAGGAAGAGTCAGAGCTAAGATTTGAACCCAGACTCTCTGACTTCAAAGTCTGCTCTCAACCACTGAGTACTGTTCAAATATTTTTGTGTTATGCCCATAAGGTCCAGCAGTGTGGCTAAAAATATAAATTGATGTATATTTCTTGATCTCCCTTCATCTCTATTTAATGAATGTGCTGTCTCTTCTATTATGATTGCACCTTCTTCCTGTCAAATTTATATCTAATTTCAGCTCTGTGTCTTTCACATTATTCTTGGCAAGATTAATTTTGGTTACCTTTCACAAATTTATATTTTAAAAATGGTAGTCTTTAAACTCTGGTAGCTTATAATGTCTATGCATTTAATACTTAACATATCCAATCTAAAGTTATCCTTTATCTCTTTAAAGACAGTTAGAGTTTCCCTCTCCTCCTGCCCCTCAGAAAACAAACCTGCTGATGGAGAGAAGGTTGCAGGCTGGATCATCTCAAAGTACCCTGGTCAGAGGGCTTGCCCAGAAGGGAACTGAATTTTTAGTGATGAGAACCAACCAGAAATGAAAGTAGTGAATCCTGAGAGTAAATTTTAGCATGAGTGGGAGAGAAGCAAACAGGCCAACAGCAGCTCCATTCCAGCTTTTCACACTGAGTGGCAAGAAGGCGAAAACATCAGAGTCAGGGATCTGATGCACAAGGGCTTTTCCAACAGGCAGATAACAAGTCTTTCTCTGTGGTTGACTGTGGACAAGTGGTATCAGAACCACTGCAGTCCCTATAAAATCAAGAGGCTCCTAGTCTAGTGGGAAATCAGAGAAATAAATATGAGGGCTCTAGTAATACACTGTAGTCATGATACCACGAAAATTATACACTGAAATATCGTATGAAGTCAAATTGCTTCTCTACAAAATTCTAGATACATTTCCAAGCACTTAACAGCCAGCACTTTTGTCCCCTCTCTTTACAATCAAGCAAGATGCATTTCATAAATAATAAAACAGATGAGAAAAGCTTTTGTGTTTTTACCTGAAAAGGGTCAACTTTCTCCCTGATAAAATATTCTGAAAACTATGCTAAGCTATTCTACCAAGGAAATGGTCATTCAAAGAGCTATGAGGGTTATCACGGGGAGAGAGGATCAGCCACATCCAGGATCAACATCTGAAGCTTAGATGCAGATGGACAGTAAAAATTTACAGTTCATTAAGACCTGAAGGTTTTGCAACTTAAATAGGAAATGAAGTATGAAGAGTCCATGTAATCACAACACAATGTGACAAGTTCTATGCTAAAAATATAAGTACAGGGCGCATAGAGAACTGGTATTCCAGCCAGAATGGAGGAAGGAGGGCCGAGGACGAAGAAGAAGGCAAAGCATGATCAGGAAGGTTTTTGGTGGATGTGACATCTCAGTTAAGTTTTGAATAATGAGAAGGAATTTACCAGCCAAAGGACGGGGTGAAAGAGGTGATATTCTGTACCCAAAAGTCCAGCATAGCACTTTCAAGGATCCTTACATAGTTAAGCCTGGCTGGATGGTAGAAGTTTATGAATCAGAAAATTTGAGTCTGTAGACTTTAGCAGACACCAGATCATGAGCAGATTTGGCTTATGTTTTGGGGTTTGACTTTTATTCTGAAGGCACTGGTGAGCCACGAAGGAGTTTTAAGCAGTGAAGTAACAGCTCTTCAGGTTTTTCAGAGGTTTGAATTTTTAATTCCTCTTTCAGCAAGTGGAATATAGAAAAGATCAGAAGCCAAACCAGCCCGGGGCCTAGAAAACAGTCATAATAATTCAGATGAGGCAAGATGCAGCTGACAGAGAGAAGCTGTGGGAGTCAACAGGAAGGGATGCAGTTGAACACAATTACGAGTCAAAATTGATGGGACTTACTCACCACTGGGTTGGGAAACAGAGTGAAGAAAAGCAACAGATTAGGAAGAGCAGTGTGTGAAGCCCCATTAGTCCTGGGATGCAAAGTTTTTCCAGATCTTCAGTTACTGAGCTCCTAACCTATAGTACAAAATGTCTACAAGTGGAGACAGCCCACTGTGGGCAAATTAAAGAACTGGTCGTAGACATGGCTAATGCATTCTAGCGAATTCATGGGAGGTTAGGCCAGGAGGACTTGCAGCGTCTTAGGAAAAAGGAAGAAGAGGAATTTCTTCTGGCAATTTTTCAACATGCTCTCCTTCTTTTATCTTTTTAATCAGAGAGAAGAAATAAAATACACTGACCAACAGTCAGTGTTCAACTAGAAGTATATATCCTAAGAATAATCCTGGCTTTGTCATTCTACAAAAACATATATCACATTTTTAAGAATCTTTTCTTCTCTGCTAGATTTTTTAAGGTAAAGATGGTGTCTTATACCATAGTAGCTCTGGAAATGTGGGGAAAAAAAGTATGTTGCGAGGTTAAATCTTTGCAGATAATCTTTTCTAAGGCTTGTGAACTCATCTCAGCATATAGCAATGTTAGTACAGCGTTTCTAAGTTGTAACCATTCACAGAACAAGTATTTACTGAGCACATACAATGTGCTGCTCGGCGCTATTCTAGGGGCTGAGGGTATAACAGTGAACAAAACAGGCCAAAATCTCTGTCTTCCTGGAGCTTACATTTCAGGAAAAGCACAGATAATAAATAAGAAACAAATAAACTGCGTAGTATGTTGGATGATGGTAAATGCCGAGGGAAAACATACAGCAGGGAAAGGGAGCAGGGAGGGTCAGAGGTGGCTGCAATTTCAGACAGAGTGGCCACATTTGGTCTCATTGAAAAGGCGATATTTGAATAAAGATCCAAAAGGGGCTGAGCAGCAAGCAATAAAGATAGCTAGGTGAAGACCTTCCAAGGAGAGAGAGAAGCACGTGCAGAGACCTTGAGACGGGAGTGAGTCCAATGAGTGTCAGGGACAGTGGGGGCACAAGAGGAATAAGCAGAGAGAACAAGAGGAAGAAGAGGAGGATATGAGACCAGAGGAATAATGAGCCGCCACACCAGGTGGGTCCAGGCATGCTTAGGGAAAGATTGGCTTTTATTCTGGGGGCCGTTAAAGGGCTAATAGCAGAGGAATGTTATGGTCTGACTTACGTTTAAACAGGATCACTTTGGCTACTGTGTTGAGAATAGGCTACAGGAGGGAGAGTAGGGGCCAAAGCATGAAGAAAATTAGGAGGCTTTTGCAATTATCTAGGCAAGAAATGAGAGCAGCTCGAAAACTGGAGCAAGATTGTGGCTGTGTGGCAGGTGAGAAGTAGTCAGTTTCCAGATATATTATTAAAGTTTCCATGCTAGGGGACAGAAGGCCAATCAGAGCAGAGCATGTGGTGACCGGTTTGAAACTGCCTTAGTCCCTGAAATCAGAAATTCCAGGATGTGCAGTTGGCAATTTGGAGACCCAGGAGATCTGATGTGTAGTTCCAGTCCGAAAGCTGGCAGGCTTGAGACCCAAGAAGAGCCAATGTTTCCGTCTGAATCCAAAGTTGTGAAAGACCAATGTTCCTAGTCAAGCAGTCAGGCAGCAGCTCCCTCTCACTCAGCAATTTTGTTCTATTCAGGTCTTCAATTGATTGGATGAGCCCCATCCACACTGGGATGGCAATCTGCTTTACTCAGTCGGCCAATTCAAATGTTAATCTCATCTAGAAATACTCTCACAGACACACCCCAAGTAATGTTTGAATAAATGTCTGGGCACCTCATGGCCCAGTCAAGTTGACAAATAAAATTAACCATCACACTCCACCCCTTGGCAGCCTGGCACCTCCTTAAGCCATACTTAGGCTTCAAATAAAGACAATAATAAGGTCATAATTCTACCTAATATGATATAGTTATCCTGTGTACAACTGAAAACGCATTAACCTCCCCCTCAGAAGAGGAACTAAAGTCCTTGAGTGATGTTTGCTCTTCTCCTTGACATTCCATAACTAACTAACAATACATAACTACTATGATTTCAAGTCAATATATCTTATATTACTTGATAAGGGAATATGAGAGGGAAGAAAACAAAGATATTTACTTAATACACACACATATATATTCACAACAAAATAAGAAGGAAATACTCAAGACAATTGCAGTCCTCATTTCTGTAATTGGTCACATGGTTGAAGCTGATAACTACCTTCTTCCGTACCCATTCTGTATTCCCTTTGCCTTCAGCAAGCACTTCATCTGGTTGTGGTGACTGGTAAGGTGACTCAAACCTTCATTCCTTAAGAATCTGGGCCATTAGTAGTCCTTCCTGGATTGGGATGTTGTAGTTGTCCGCTGACCTTAATCACAGGGCCTGGTAATACTCAGAGACACACTAAAGGATCTCCTGTACTCCAGACATACTCTTCCTTGCCTCAATTTGGAATAGTAGTCCAATTTCCCGTTGGTCATCAGAATCAACCCCAGCCAGCATAGTAAATCTCTCCCTTGCCTGTTAATTCAGAGGCATGAGGAACCCAAAGTGGCTGGGCAGCAGTCATAATTTCCAATTCAATGGAATCATTGTTGTTTATCCTGTTGGAAGTTCCTCCCTTTGGAGCTAAGATCTCTAGGCCAACAGAGCATAAGGTCACAGAAACAGGAAACAAAAATTTTGCTAGAGGTTACTAGTGGTAATAGTGAGTGGTGCCACTACCATTTCCACCTATGATTCCTGGACCCTTGAATCTTGGCAAATGGAGAAGCAATGCCGTATATTGTATGCTGATCCAAAGCACGTACAGCCATCTGGAGAGAACCTCGCCCCAGCTCTTCAAGGAATTGTCATCTAGCTGGCATTGTAACTAGGACTTTAAAAGGCCATTCCATAATTCTATGAAGCCAGCTGCTTCAGGATGGTGGGGAACATGGTAAGACCAGTGACTTCCATGAGCATGGGCCCGCCATACTTCTTTACTGTGAAGTAAGTTCCTGGGTCAAAAGCAATGATGTGTGGGATACCAAGATGGTGGATAAGGCATTCTGTAAGTCCACAGATGGTAGTTTTGACAGAAGCATTACATGTAGGAAAGACAAATCTGTATCCAGGGTCTATTCCAGTAAGAACAAAATGCTGCCCCTTTCATGTTGGAATTGGTCCAATGTAATCAGCCTGCCCCCTGTTAGCCGGTTGATCACCCAGGGAAATGGTAACATACTGGGGACTCACCGTTGGTCTCTGGTGCTGGCAGACTGAGCGCTCAGCAGCGGCTATAACCCAATGGGCCCTGGTGAGAGGAAGTCCATGTTGCTGAGGCCATGCATAACTCCATCTCTGCCACCATGGCCACTTTGTTCATGAATCCATTGGGCAATGACAGGGGTGGCTGGGGAAAGAAGCTAATTGGTATCCATGGAACATGTCATATTATCCACTTGATTATTAAAATTCTCCTCTGTACAGGTCACCCGTTGGTAAGCATTCACATGGGACACAAATATCTTCACATTTTTTGCCCATTCAGAGAGGTCTATCCATATACCTCTCCCACAAATTTTCTTGTCTCCAATTTTCTGATCATGTTCCTTCCAAGTTCCTGATCATTTAGCCAAACCATTGGCCACAGCCCGTGAATCGGTATATAATTGCACACCTGGCCATTTCTCCTTTCAAGTAAAGTGAACCAGGTGCACTGTCTTTCACAGATGTCCCAGAAATGGGCTGTAGTGCTACAGCTGTCCACTTTTGGGTGGTGTCTGCATATCGTGCAGAACCATTTATAAACCAAGCCTGAGTCTTCTCTTCCCCTGTCAACTGATCATAGGAAACTCCCCACGAGAGCATAGGAGCAGGCTGGGAAAGAGAAAATCATGTAACAGGAGTGGAGACCATGGGCATTTGGGCCACTTCTTCATGTTACTTGTGCCTTCAGTGCTTGCTCGAGCCTGATGTTGTATATACCACTTTCATTTGTTGATAGAGTGCTGCTGTGCAAGCCCAACTGTATGGCTTTGTAGGTCAGATCAGTGCCAGTTCATGACGGGCAGCTCAAGTCACACAGTTACTTGGTAGCCAAGGTTAAGTGTTTAATGTCTACTAAGACCCAGTAGCAGGCCAAGAGCTGTTTCTCAAAAGGAGAGTAGTTATCTGCAGAAGATGACAGGGCTTCACTCCAAAATCCTAAGGGCTTCAACTTGCCTATAGGGGCCTGCCAAACGCTCCACACAGCATCCCTATCTTCCGTTGACACTTCAGGCACCACTGGATCTGTTGAATCACATGGCCCAGGTGACAGAGCAGCTTGCACAACAGCTTAGATCTGTTGTAGAGCTGCCTCTTCTTCTAGGCCCCAATCAAAACTAGCGGTTTTTTAGGTCCCTTGCTAAATGGGCTGGAGTAACACATCCAAACGAGGAATATGTTGCCTCAAAAATCCATATATATATATAATTTATTTTTTATAAGGGATTGCCTCGTGATTTGGGAGACGAAGAAATTCCAAGATCTATGGTTAGCAAGCTGGAAACCCAAGAGAGCCAATGTGTAGTTCCAATCTGAGTCCAGAAAACCAGGGAAGCCAGTAGTGTAAGCGCCTTTCCAAACACCAACAGGCTTAAGACTTAAGAAAAGACAATGTTTCAGTCTGAGTCCAAAGGCCAGAAAAGACCAATGTTCCAGGTCAGGCAGTCAGGCAGGAGGAGCTCCTGCTCACTCAGCCTTTTCGTTCTATGCAGGTCTTCAACTGATTGGATACTACCCACTCCCGTGAGGGAGGGCAATACGTTTTATGTAGTCTGCCAATTCAAACATTAATCTCATCTAGAAATACCCTCACAGACACACGCAATGTAATGTTTGGCCAAATATCTGAGCATAAAATTAACCATCATACCAAGTTTTGTTCTAGTCTAGCTTTAAGAATGGATGTGCATCCAGGGGAAGAAAACCATCAAGAAAATGAAAAGGCAACCCATTGAATGGGAAAAAAATATATGCAAATCATATATCTGATAAGGGGCTAATATCAAAAATAAGTAAAGGACTTATACAACTCAATAGCAAAAAAATCATACAATCCAATTTAAAAATGAACAGAGGATCTGAATACACATTTTTCCAAAGAAGACATACAGATGGCCAACAGGTACATGAAAAGATGCTCAACATCACTAATCATCATGGAAATGCAAATCAACACTATGAGCTATCACCTTGCACCTGTTAAAATAGCTATTATGAAAAAGACAAGAAATAACAAGTGTTGGCAAGAATGTGGAGAAAAAGGAACTCTTATGCACTGTTGGGAATATAAATTGATGCAGCCACTATGGAAAACAGTGTGGAGGTTCCTCAAAAAATAAAAAGAGAACTGCCGTATGATCCAGCAATTCCACTTCTGGGTATTTATACGAAGAAAATGAAAACATTAATTCAAATAGATATACACACCCCCATGTTCATTGCAGCATTATTTGCAATAGCCAAGACATGGAAACAACCTAAGTGTCAACCAATGGATGAATGGATAAAGAAAATGTGGTGTGTGTGTGTGTGTATATATATATATATATATAATGGAATATTATTCAGCCTTAAAAAAGAATGAAATCTTGCCATTTGTGACAGTGTGGGTGGAACTTTAGGGCATTATTCTAAGTGAAATAAGTCAGGCAGAGAAAGACAAATGCCATATGATCCCACTTATATGTGGAATTTTAAAAAAATGAGCTCATAGATACAGAGAATGATTGGTGGTTTCCAGAGGTGGCAAGAGTTGGAGGGTTGGTCAAAACGGGTTAAGGGGGTCAAAAGGTACAAATTTCCAGTTATAAAATAAATAAGCTATGGGAATATAATGTGCAGCATTGTGACTATAGTTAATAACACTGTATTGTGTAGTTTTAAGTTGGTAAGAGAGTAGATCTTAAAAGTTTTGATCACAAGACAAAAACATTTTGTAACTAGGTATGGTGACAAATGTTGACCAGAATTATTGGTGATCATTTCATAATATATACAAATATTGAATCATTACATTGTACACCTAAGGCTAATATAATGTTATATGTCAGTTATACCTAAAAAAAAAAAAAAAGATATGTTTCTAATTCAGACCTGTCCTACCGACTTTAGTAGGGATAAAGTTTGTTGCAGAGATAATCTGGAATTTTGGTCCACACATTATGTTAAGGATACAGTATGGAATAAATTAATAAATTAGAGAGAAGATCTCAACATTTTAGCATATCCTGTCCTGTAACCATCACCCCAGGACAGGACAGAATGAAGGAAGTGGGAGATCAGAAAGATGATGCAAGCTCACTGCATGGGAGGCAGTAGCAATAAACTGAGTAATACGTTACCTAGTAGAGAAGGTTATCTCTTTCCATACTCGATACTGAATGCAATATGCAAAATGCAATTAAAATTTTTTTTATTTTAACACAGGAAGGATGTTTGGGTCTGAACCCACATAGTGGTTCTTGAAAATATAGTACCATAACCTTTCAGATGCTGACCTGGTTGTTACAGTTACTGCCTTATTGGCACCGACCTCTGTTTGATAATCTACCAACAGATGGTCAGGGTATCTTGGTACACTTTCTAGTCCCTTGTCTATTTGTGCATCATTTGACAGGATACTTCTGAGGCAGCAAAATTTAGCTGAAGATGTTATGGATCATTGTTTCCAGCAATGGTTTTGGCTTTATCTAGAATTCTTTGATTCAAATTGACATATGACTGTAATCTTATTCAACCTGATTGTCAAACAATAAGGATGTGACAACTCTCTAAAGTTTCAAGATCTATTGTTGTCTTTTATAGTGTGCATTTGTGGCTAGTAAACAGGAATATTTTGAGAATTGATTTAAAAATGTTATGAAGGTTAGTTATCTTTTGAATTGAATTTGTACAACTGAACAGTGTTTTAATACTAGAGCACTGTATTGCTGGCAAATATAAAAGTATTATCAAATGAATCATTATTTATTTACGGATAAATGGTGGCACACAGATTTTTATCACATTTTTAAATGATACTAAATTATCCTCTTCATACTTGGAATAGTTCCATTGTAACATCAAGAATAATGGAGAAATTCAAAGCCAAAAACACATTGGAATTAACATGGTATAATGAAATGTTTGGCAGAATTCAGTATATACATGATTTCAGAGCCCTTGTAAAGAAATATCACAAAAATAAATTGGCAATATGGATTGCAAGGGTTGAAATTTCACATCATTTGTCCTGAGAATTCTACTATTTTTCACTCAGATGAAGTATCAGAAATGTGGACCGAATTTTAAGTACAAAGATGATTATCACAGCATTGTATATAAAAACAAAAGTGAAAATTAATTTTAATTGTGGGATATTTGAATAAATTATGCCATATTAACTTGATGAATTTTAACGCAATGAATATTATGACAGTTACATAGTGTTTCCAAAATATTGATAAATGAAACAGTATATATAATTTCAACTATGTGTATGTGTGTTTGTGTATGTGTATGCAAGAAAATATAACAAAATGTCAACAATGTATCTTTGATGGTGGGATTATAGGTGCTTTTTATTTCTTCTTTTTTGTTGAATTTTTGCCAGTTTCTACAATGATACATACATATAATGTAATTGGAAAAAATCCATAATAGTTTAAGAACAAAGCATAAAAATATTTTAGTTCTTAATTCTGTACCATTGATAGAGTTATTAGAGGATTTTCCGTTTCATTGATTGGTGGATAGACGTACCTAGAAAGATCCCCTGAGTTTTATTTACTTTAGAACAAGTCTTATTATGATATTCTAACAAACCGCATAGATGCCTTCTCTTATGTACTTTTTAGGAATTTAATAATTAAATGAGTAAATATTTCTCTTTTTTGAGGTTCCCGTAAGAATTAAGCAATACTCCTAGTGATTTAATCAACCTACTATCTCAGTATCTTCTGAATTTGAATGGCACTTACATCAGAGCCACAAAAAAGAAAGCAAACAAACATACAGCATTGACTGAATCAATAAAAACCAAGCAGAGGAAATTATTACTCCTGGAGCAGTATCAGATATGATACCAAAGGCAACCATGATGACAACTTATATGAAAATTTACAGTTTGTAAGGCATCTACGAAACTGAAGACATTTGAATGAAAAACATTCTAGTCACATCTGCCTCAGTAAGAATTTTGTTCTATGTAAAATACTAACACATATTGAGAAATGTTTGTTGGCATTATATGTTTATTTAACAAGTCAGGCAATCATTTATTTCAGTTTTTTTGTATAAAGTATGGAAGTACTTCATTTTTATCACCTAACTGTTTACTAAGGTTTCACTGTGTCTGAATGTCTTGTTTTAACCTTGTTACTGCGTCACCAGATTTTCTCTCCTGTGAATTCCTCAGTGAAACCCAACAGCCTAAGCAACATTAGGAAGGAATGAAGCTCTGAAGCTGGATAAGTCTTAAGTCTGTTCCTTACGAAACGTATGAAAGAACTAGGGGAATAATAAGTCAGCGTTTCAGCCCCACTTCTTTCTTGTTAGATACATTTGAAACTAAAGCTTAGTAATCAAATTGGTAAAGGAAAAAATTAGTCTTAAAGTTTTTAAAAGTAAAATAGAGAAATTGTTCTGCATTTGAAAGTTTAACCAAAAATAATTCTTCCAAATGAGGACCTGACACAGTGTCAGCTAAAGTCTTGTTTAAAACTATAGTGTGTCTCAGTAATTTTGAGGTTATTCTGGTTCATTAGTTAACAGTTTCAATGTCATTGACACCACCAAGCTGACTGATGACACCAGAATGACTCACCTAATATAAAGGCGTTTTTTTTCTAATAAGGTATTTTTTTCTGTTATATATTTCTGAAGTAATTTCTTTCTAAATTGTATAAATCATAGCAATGTACAGTCTAAATCAATTAAATTTAATGAAAACAAAGCCAACATGTTTAATGATATTAAAATATTTTTATCAGTTGAAGCAGATCAGATCTAAGAGTATGATCTAACTCCCAAGGGATTTGGAGTCTGCTTAATAATTTTCATTTTTACTATCTTGTTTACACTATTCAGTGTAACCAATAAAAATATGAATTCTATAAAATGGATTTTCATCTGCCATCCCATTTATCAGAATATGGTTGCAGAATTAGGAAAAGAAGTTTGTCGCAGGATGGTCTTGTGTTGGAATCCTATGATGGCACACTGGTCTCATATGTTCCATAAATTCTCTCTTTGCTTATATCTGCCTGTTTATAACATTAACATGACTACAATTATGTCCATGTGAGATACTGTCTCCAGTTCCTGGCATAGAGCTCCTAAAACTCTTGTAATTTCCTGGGTGATAAGAGCGTCTTTTGTTCTAATGAGGCAACTCTGCTTGGGCTCCCGGATGAGGACTGGTCATCAGAAAGACAAAATCACGATTAGAAGCTTGGCATTTTCAGCACCCCCACCCCCGATTCTCTTGAGAAGGGGGAAGGGCTTCAAATGGAGTTAATGGTCAATCATGTCTACGTAATAAAGCTTCCATAAAACTCTCAAAAGTATGGAGTTCAGAACTCTTCCAGGTTGGTGACACATCCACATATCAGGATGGTGATGCACCCCAATTCCACAGGGATAGAAGCCCCTGTGCTTGGGACCTTCTCAGACCTCGCCAAGCGTAGCTTTTCATCTGGCTGTTCATCTGTATCCTTTGGCATATCCTTTAATAAACTGGTAAACATAAGTAAGTGTTTCCCTGAATTCTGTAAGCTGCTCTAGCAAATTAAGTGAGTCCAAGGAGGGGTCATAGGAACCTCCAATTCATAGCCAAGTCAGACAGAAGTTGTGGGTAATCTGGGGACCTACTACTTGCCATTGGCATCTGAAGTTGGGGGGAGGGCAGTCTCGTAGGACAGAGCCTTTAACCTGTGTGATCTGATGCTACCTGCAGGTAGTTAGTGTCAGAATTAACTTGCAGGACACCTAGCTGGTGTCACAGAACTGTTTGGTGGGGGAAAAACCCACACACATCTGGTGTCAGAAGTGTTTTGTGTGCGTGGTAGTAGTGTGACAGTAAAGGAGAGAAACACAGGTGGAAAACTGAGTTTTCCCCAAACAGTCCGGGACTGTCCTAACCTATTTTCAAAGAGCTTGATGTCTATAACTGTCCTCCCTAGGAAAGGACCAAGCACTGGTGTGGCTAGCAGGTACTACTCCTAATAGTGTTGTTGAGGAGCAGGTGCGCTATGGAGAAGTTGATGCTGTACAAGCAGTGATGGAGATGAGGGCAGTCCTGGGAAGCAGGGGTTGTCTGATGAAAAGTGGCAGCTATCTCACATGGAAAGTGCTGCATACAGAAACAGCTAGAGGTCCTTATAGGAGATCTGAAGCAAAGGCGTAGAGCATGATCCCTGGTCAGAGGCTATGCAAGGCTTAGAGAAGGGCAAGTTAGATGAGTGGGTGACAGGAGTCTCAATATATATAAATAATGAGTCACCATGAATTGACACATTTCCTATTGGATATCAAACTAGATTGAGTAGATATGACATTGACTATCTCAGAAAAAAATTATTTGCTGTTAAAAACAATGTTGACATTAATCTTAAAGAAAGCAAGAGATCCAGGTTGAAGAAACTGGATTTGCTTTAGTATTCTGGGTCATAAGGGGCTGCAACATAAATTAGAGTTATAGTAAACAGGCAATAAGCAATTAGTCCAAAAGTCTATATAAAATTTTTTTAAAGATTTAATTATATAAATAAGACAGCACAAAACTGTGCAACAATAGAATTACAGATTACAATTCATTATATTTTTGTTTATATAAAAAAATAGTAGAGTAACTGAGTTTTACTTAGCTTTTATCTACTCATGTGTAAAATCATGATAATATCTGTCCTATTTAACTCATAGCTATGAGGTGCAAATGAAAGAATGCATACGACAGCAATGGGAAACTCTAATAATACCCTTTACAGATATAAATAGGTTGATAATGAATCAGATTACTACAAATTCATTTGCCATAGATGAAGTTGAAAATGACATTCATGGGATTAAAAACAAAGGTGGCAAAATCATTGCACATTAATGTTTTTAATGATGATGATGATGATGATGATGAAGAAAATGGTTTTTCTTTAGATGTTACTACTGATTAAAATAATTTATTTTTTATTTTAATATTTTTTCAAATCTACACTGCAATATAAAGCCATTTTGAAACTAATTGCTATAAAGAAATTGATGTGTTTTTCTAGGAGTAATTAAGTTTGAAGAATTAATGCAGAAGTTGTTCTGAATTGGGGGTGGCATGATGAAGAGGTCACCATCAAGGGGATGTCTGGGGTCTTGAAGGCAGATCCTGAGATAAGGACTTGAGTGCAGGGAGTGTGTTTGGAAGGTAATCACCTCCTTTACCTATTATTTTCCCGAAAGTTTATAAAGTAGGAAAACTAGCTGTTAAGCCAGAAAAACCTGGGTAAAAATCTTAACCCTATTAGTAGCTATGCAACTCTGGTAAACATATTTGACATCTCCACCACTGTTTCTTGATAAAGTTGAACAACGTAAAACTACTCTGCAGCTTTGTTGAGAGTATTAAAGGAAAGTGCCCGGCTCAAGTGTTGGCCAATAGTAGGGATTTAACATATGCTATCTGTATTTCCATCTCAGCCTCTGTTATGGCCTGAATTGAATCTCCCTAAAATGCACGTATTGAAGACCTAACCCCCAATGGGACTGTATTTGCAGATGGGGCCTGTGAGGAGGTGATACAGGTTAAATGATGTCATAAGGTTGGCACCCCAACCCGGCAGAGCTGGTGCCCTTGTAAGTAGGGAAAGAGACACCAGAGTTCTCTTTCTGCCATATGAGGATGCAGCAAGAAGGGGGCTATCTGCAAACAAGGAAAAGAGCCCTCATCAGAATCTATATTGGCTGGAACCTTGCTCTTGGACTTCTAGTCTCCAGAACTGTGAGAAAATACATTTCTATTGTTTAAGTCACCCAGTGTATGGTATTTTGTTATGGTAGCCCAGCCAGACTAAGTCACCCTCCTTTTAAATCTGTACGTGTGGTATACAGAATATGGTAATTTCTTAGTCCATTCAGGCTGCTATAACAAAGTACCACAGACAGTATTCACAGATCTGGAGCCTGGGAAGTCCGGGATCAAGGCACCAGCATGGTCATGTTCTAGTGAGTACTCTCTTCCTGGTTCATAGCCGACACCTTGTTGCTGTGTCCTCACACAGTGGACAGAGCTAGGAATCTCTCTGGAGCCTCTTTTATAAGGGCACTAATCCCATTCATGAGGCCTCCACCCTCATAACTTAATACCTTCCAAAGACCCCACCTCCTAATACCATCAGCTTTGGGTGTTAAGACATCAATGTATGAATTTGAAGGGGCGCAAACATTCAGACCATAGCAGGTAGTTTTGACCAAAGTGGCGAAAGTGATTTATGTTTTAATTTAGGCTATTTTTTCTTCTGAGAGATGTATAGGCTACTTCAGAATTGTGTTATCATTACTGCCACTTTCTAGTTAATTATAGTGGACTATTGACTTGCTGCCTTGTGTTTTGTTTGCTTGTTTTTTTGTTTTTTTAAAACCACCTTTAGCTTAATTACCTTTTACATCCAGCTTTATGTTTCAAATATTTATCCCAGTTAACACACTCTTAAATAGTTCAGATTCCTACCTCTGTGATAAGACACAGTTTTGTTTAATCTAAGAGGCTAAAACAATAAGAATTTACTTTAACTCTGTATTTTATGAATAATATGTTATAGATTTGAAATGTACAGAGAAATCTTCCCAACATCTATTTTCACTTATGGCAGCCTCTCCACTAGCTGCTAATCAATTATTACAATTATTACAAATGTGTGTTAGTAACTTGTATGTGCTAGGTCCTCTCACGGGTACTAGGATACAGAGGATAACCCCTACCTTTCCCACCTCCCACTCCACCATGAACTCACAGTCTAGTGGAGGTTATAAACAGACTGCTAGAGTTCAGGGTAACAAATAAATGATAGAAGTATAAAAATGTTGCTATTTTAAGTGAAACACATCTGGGCAGACATAAATCTCTTTAGGGCAGAGTCTGCAAAATGTGACACTAGCCTTATTTTCTCACGCTGGGTGTTGGAATCTTGATACTAAATAGTCAGAGAGAGTCCACTCTGATTATAGAGGTTAGAGAGTTTTTGTTAGTTCTCATGAACATTTGTCTTTTTCCTTAGGGCTTTGTAAAGATGACAAAATGATTTGTTGACGATGAATGAGCACACACTCTGCAATGACAACTATTTTACAGCCTCCTATATGTATGAAATATACACCCACAGACAGCAAACTGTAAAGGATATAGAGCAGATTCTGATATCAGTGTCTTCTCCTCTCTCAATGGGAACAGATAATAACTCTTAACCAGTGCAGCTCCAGGGATAAAAGATTTTCCTTCCGTGTGTCCCACATGGCTCCCTCCCTATGCCATCTGCCTTGACATGTGCACACCAGTGCTTGGAAAAGAGCTCTAGAGGCCTAAGGCATAGATAAGCTGTTGATGCCCTCCCCCTGCTCCTATACAGACACTATGCAATTCAAAATGTAAGTAATATTAAATTCTAAAAGAAGAGTTAAGAAAAATTCAACATGACCTTATTTTTCCATGATCACTATGAAAATGCATTTTTCACATTTTTATTGGAGTATGCTTTACATACCATAACATACCCCCATTGAAAGTGTACAATTCAGTGAGTTTTAATAAATTTATGGAGTTGTGTAGCCATCACCACAATCCAGTTGTAGAATATTTCCATCCCTCCGAAAGATTCCCTCACACCCGTTTTCAATCAATCCTTTCTACCACTCCCAGCCCCGGTCAATCATTGATCTGCTTTCTGTCTTTATAGATTTGCCTTTTCAGAACTTTATATAGATGGAATCATGCAATCTATAGCCATTTGTGCCTGTCAAAGTAGTTTTTGTCTTTTTGTTTTGAAATCACTATAGATTCACAGGAAGTTGCAAAAATAGTACAGAGAGGTCCACTTTACCCTGCAATCTGCCTTCCCTAATGGTGACATCTCATGTAATTATAGTATCATATCAAAATCAGAAATTTACATTGGCACAATGCATGTGTATAGTTCTAGGCTATTTTATCACATGTAGTAGATCACGTATATTTGTATTACGTGTGTAGATTTTATCATTTTGAGAATGTTATATAAATGAAATCATACAATATGCAACTTTTTAAACTTTAATTATGTGCAGTTTACTGTATATTAATTCTACCTATAAAAGGTGTTAAAATGGGGGTGGACAAAGCACTTATTTACTCAGATCAGAAGGACTTTGCTTGGGGCCGGCCCCGTAGCTTAGCGGTTAAGTGCGCACGCTCCGCTACTGGAGGCCCGGGTTTGGATCCCGGGCGTGCACCGATGCACTGCTTCTCTGGCCATGCTGAGGCCCTGTCCCACATACAGCAACTAGAAGGATGTGCAACTATGACATACAACTATCTACTGGGGCTTTGGGGCAAAAAAAAAAAGGACTTTGCTTTACATTTTGGAGGCAGTAGTGACCATTTGGACATAAAATCTCCTTTGTCTCAGCTTCTGATAAAGCAAGGTTGACACAGATTCGGTTTATAACAATATAATACATAAGCAGATTAAAGAATGATAAAAATAACTATTTGTAAAAGTTTTGGCCATAACCCTGCAAACCAGTTGAGGGTGAATGCGCTTCTGTTTACTGAAATATTTCAGCAACATTTCAGCAGCTCACGGGAAGTGCCCAGTCTATAGAGAAAGTGTCCAGCAAAGAAAGATGATGTAACACAGGATTTCTCTTCTGATTTTCCCTCTTCTCAGTGAGGAGGGGGGCAGTTATGGTAACAACACAGTAACAGATCATCCCATTACATTTCCCTAAAGAGTGAGTTATTTTGATTTATCTACAGTGTTTTTTAGTGCATCTGTTTGTATAGATATTTAATGATTGCTCTAGGCATTACACTGTACATACGTAACATCACAATTTACTCATATCATCATTTTACTAATTTGAGTGAAGTCTAGAAACATTACCTTCCTTTTAGTCTCTTTATTCTTCCCCTTATATAATATAATTGTCTTAAATATTAGCTCTAAATACATTGAGAACGACATCAAATAATGTTATAGATTTCTGGGTTGTTGGCTTCTCCAGTATCCAGTCTGGGATATGTAAAGCAAAAAGAAAACGTAGGGAACTTACCACCGAGTTCTTCCTTGGTTCCTGAAGTCTCTTGCTGTCTTCTTTCTTCCTTCTTCTTAACACCTTTCAGAGTATGTGTATGTATATCATATGTATGAAATACATATATATTTGTATATTTCAAGGTTTTCATCTGTTGTAAGTATAAGGAACAGGAAGAAGTGTTTCTACTCCATCTTGATGCTGCCCCCCATTATTTTTTAATTGTTTTAGGTGTATTTATTTTATCTTTACTACTAAATTACTATAGAATCATAGAATTTTCAGGCGGGGGGCAAAAAATTTATAAATCTGTTCTGAAAATACAGCACAGTTTTAGAAAACATAGTTGAGTGCTCCCAGTACTGGCGTCCAGGAAGACGCTGAGTGTAGTGTTTAACATCACCTTGGGCCCCCCTCACTCCGACTCTCCCTTATTACTGAGCTTGGTCTTTGCTCTTATATGAGCTTAACATACAGGCTTCAAATACCGAGACTCCAATGCTTCATTACTGCAGAAATCTCCACTCCCCTTGAACAGCCTCTTCAACATGTTGTGTGTATTGTGTGAGGCTACACCTCCATGACTTTCTAATCTTTTTCCTCTCTGTGAGATCACTTTGCTATTTCTGATAATTCCCCAGGAGAAATTTTTTCTTGAATTGTGTCTGCATAAATAGACCTGATTGTTTCCTTCCTCAGCTGCTGCCCTCGGAGTTTCCTCACACACACAGCCAGCTCCACCTGTCAGTCCTTCAACCCTTTCTTCTCTTTCCTCTAGATCCAACTCCTTTCCACATCTGTCCTTTGCCAAGAACACCACTGGACCAGTTCCAATTTGAACTGTATTCACGCCTCATGCCCCCTGCCTCCCACTCTAACCATCTTTCTCCTGAAACCTCCTCTGATCCTCTCCTCTGCTTTTCCCACCCCGTATTCTTCCTGGTAAAGGTAAGGAAAACTATTTGAATGCTTTCATTTTGAAAAGGTTAAACTTTCCTGATGCTGGATTTGGTATCCACCTGCTCCCACTGAAGAACTCAGCAAGAGGAGCAATGTCTTGGTATGCCAACTCAAATCCCAAATGGGTTGTACATAGGGATACAGATAAATATAGAGGATAAGGTATGTAATATTCTTCGTGTGTCTAGAACGTGTTTCTTTCTTTCAGGACTTTTTCCTTCGTTAATTAGACTTACATGAGCTAGCTTCCAAATTTAACGACTATTGATGTTAATTATATTAAAAATACTCTCTAACGTTTGAAGAACTGACTTTAAAAGAACTATTAGAGCCTAATTAATTTATAAGTTTTAGACAATGCAACTAATAATGTGGTTAATTATTTGGTTATTAAAATAAATTGTTGAAGTTAATAAAGGAAAGCTTTTCTAAAAATAATAGCATACAAGTCAGAGACGAGCAAACGGAATCACATATTCTAGAAAGAGAATTCCAAGGCACAGGCTACTGGTCTATGCCACTCCGGTAGGGATACACTAATATTTGACTATCTTATGTGGGCTAGTGCTCAGTTCATTAAAAATTTCAAATTAATCTAAAGTTTTCATTCCTCTTTCTTATAATCAGAACAAATAAACTCTAACTGTATTTATTATTATAGAATATGCAAAAGCATTTAAAAGTTTAGATCTGAAATCTCATAAAACATATGGCCTGTTATGACATGCAATCAATCTCATTAAAGTAAATACTTATCCCCTGCAACCGTTGAACAAAACCTGCTATGAATAGATTGGCCAATGAGGTGGTTATTCATCCTTTCATACAACATTAGTATTACAAAAAGTTTCCACTGTGTGCTTCAGTTAAAAATAATCTTTTAAAAGCCTGTCACAAAATAATACAGTTTTAGATAGCTTTGGCTTCAGCTTTGTTTTATATTTACTTTTTGTATATGATGCCCCCGTTCTTCAGTGATAGAATTGTAATTTTCTTATTTGACATGCACCATCTCCCCTGCTGCTGCAGGTAATTACACAGAGGAACTCCTGAAGTCCCTTGACCCCTTATTAGAACGTACATTCTCTTCCACCCGTCAGTCACCAAGTGTTCACTACCTGTGGAGTCTTGATGACACAGCTCAGTTCTGCATGTCAAATAGTCACTTTAGTCCAATTAAATTCTCACGGCATGACATTGTGGACTGCTGAAGAGAGCTGGAAGAAGGGGTGCTTCCATTACGGGGTTTAATAGTATGGTTTTCTGACACAAAGTAAAGATAAGTATTCCAAAGTTGTGCTGCATGGCTATTTTCTCTCTTAAAAAAATAATCATCTGACAGTGTAATATTTTCCTGTCTCAAACATCATAATAAATAGGAATTTGACCACAGTGGTTAATATAGTAGCTCCAAGGATTGCAATACTAAGATTTTATTATTGACTTCTCACCAGGAATTAGACCTGCCACGTTATTTCACTGATTAAAGGTTGATTAATCGCCTGCTAACTTGTCAGATTTTACTCACTATGGCAAGGAGCACTATCTATGAAGAACAGGTGAAAGAAATACTGAAAAAAATACCACTTATAGCCAGTCAGATCCTCATCCAACTTCCATCCCATGGATTAAACTATTTAGCAGATATTTCATCAAATATTTCTTTAAACGAATAATGCCACAGACAAAAATCAAAGGGAAAAAATGACGTTTTATATTTAAATTCAATGGAAACCCCCAATTTTTGATTTTTGTTGTGTTGTAATGTCAAGTAATGAAATGGCATATATTGTGAGAGAGAGCAATGTCTTAATGTAGGAAATAGACTTATCCAATAAGTTATTTCAAGTAAAAGCATTATTCAAGATTTATTCAATGGTTAAACAGCAGCTACAAAGGGTGGGAAAGTAACCATTCACTGAAGGTTCTCACTACTTGAGTGGCAACCCCATCTGTGAGTGAATAAGTAAGTTACTGAGACTCCTTGGGTGATTAGCACTGCACAGTCAGGTTCACGGTGGCCCAGAGCATGAGAAGACACATATTAAAAGCTTAAATTAAGGGCTAAAATTCATACTTTATTCCTCAAACCAAGTCTTAGCCTTCTTTTTCTCAACATCGTCCCTCCCTCTAGCCCCCACATTGTTTTTAGGAGACATTCATACAAACATATCACTTTGTCTATGGTCTTCAAGGAATTTGTCTTTTTTCTTGGTAAGTTGTCTCATTTTGGAACTACTCTTCCTTTCTATACAATGTGTGCTTTTTTTTTTTTTAATCTCAGCCCCATCATTAGCAACAGTCACTTTCTAAGCCTGGATTGCCATTCTCGGTTGCTTAGGTCAGTAGGACTTAACTTTCCAGCAGTCTCTGTCTATTTGAGTTCTATCATTGTAGAAACCACATAAATCTATACAAATCAATTATGATATTCAATACTTATGGTGAACTTGTTCGTAGATATATGCAAAATTGCTTATGGTATTCAGTACGTATAGTCAATTTTAAGAACATAGAATGTTTTGGTATTATTGTTCTCTGCATGCTATATTGGTAGTGATGGCCAAGGGCTGTTTCTCAGGTTATAGTTCCACCTGTCTGGATTTTTCACTTTTGGTTGTGCCAAACAATACACACATAAACTCATTTAATGTCGTCTTCTACAACCCCTTGTCCCCAAAAGGGGTGGGAGGTGGAGTGGCATGGAGATTCCCTACCTGGAATTTGTGCCCATCACAAGGTCAGCCAGGAAGGAATCAGTGTGCAGTAATAAAGGGGAAGGGATATGTGCTCAGCTGGACAGGAACAAGAGGAATCAAGAGAGGGACAACTCTTTCTTTAGCAGACCCCAACAAGTGATGCAGCAAAGTGCTCTCTGCCTCAGAGAAAGGAATCAGCATTTCCTCTTATAAGACAGGTCAGTTGTCCCCAGGTTCACCCAGTTGGTTCAGTTTTTGCTCCATCTAGTCAATGGAATTCAAACCAAGGATTAGATCATAAAGTAACATTGTTTACTCCTTAGACCCTCAGACTTTGCTAACTTATTCAGTGACCTAAGGATCTTGTAAAAGGAGTCTCATTACACAATCCAACAGATGTTGAGTTAAACACCAACCAAGAAAGATTATCTTAGGATATCATACACATTGTTTTGGACCATCAAAGACCATTACTATATAAAGAATATTGGAAGAAACACTTCATGTTCTGGTTACTTCTTATATGGCAATGGGTTCATATTGTAATGGTTTTACTAAAAATGGTAGATCGTTAAGTTTTTCAGTGCATTAAAAGAGAATTTGTAGTAACAGGAAAACCATGTCCCATCTAGGTGATTTTAGTCTTCTACTAATATCCAAAGTATGGTTAGAGATCTCGTCTTAGGTGTTGTTGTGTTATCATTACAAAGAAGGAGAGAAAGGACGGAACTATGTAAGAAGAAGAAAAAGTGAGAAAGAAAGAAAACCTCTACTGGTTATGTATTTTGTAATCATCATATGTTTATACTTGTTTTCTTATCTGGCTTATCAGCCAGCTCAGAAAGGTATTTCAGAAGAACAAATGTCCTTCCACTTGAGGACAGGGACATGTGGGTTCGAACATAAGAGTTATTATATATCCTAATAGGAATCATTTTGAGGAAGAATACTTATTTGGATGTGTAGGAGACGAAATTTTCCTCTACCCTACTCGGTCCTTCTGGCTGGTCTAAGAATTAAATTGACATGAGACAGAATAACAGGAGAAAATCAAACAAAGTTTAATAACATGTATACACGGGACAAACCCAGGAAAACTGAGTAACTCATCAAAAGGGCCATTAGTCACCATCTTAAATACTATCTTCAGCTAAAGACAAAAGAGAATGTTGGGGGTAGTGGTTTGGGACTTCAAAAGGTAGGAAGACAATTCACATGGAGATGGAAAAGCAAATTTTTAGTAAATAAATGTTTACCATGCCTTGCAGAGACAATGGGACATGGAGAGGACTTTGATCAAATGGGCCTTGCTAGTTTCCTCCCTGTCTACCACACCTAGTTCATACTGTACTGTAGTTGTCTACAGTGATAGCTCCTTCCTGAAACAGGTCTTCTATCTTGAACTTTTTTAGGCAGTTAGGAGGAAGATCAAAGTTTCTTCCTGAGTCTTTTTTCTGAAAAATAATCAAGCCAAAGAGACACATTTTGGGGTGGCAAATTCTGCTCCCCTACAGATGGATTAGTTATGTTGTGCTGGATAAGAAAATCTGTTTCACTGTGTTGTGACAACAAATAGTACATCATTAAATTGACTAACAGTGAAAAAAAAGAAGCGAAAAATCAGTGAAAGTTGCAACACACTGTGTTCAATCAAGATTTTGTGCTGGAGGGGCCGGCCCAGTGGCGCAAGAGGTTGGGTGCGCGCGCTCCGCTGTGGCGGCCCGGGGTTCGCTGGTTCGGACCCCAGGCGCGCACCCAACGCACTGCTTTGGCAAGCCATGCTGTGGCGGCGTCCCATATAAAGTGGAGGAGGATGGGCACGGATGTTAGCCCAGGGCCGTCTTCCTCGGCAAAAAAAAGAGGAGGATTGGCGCATGTTAGCACAGGGCTGATCTCCTCACAAAAAAAAAAAAAAAAGATTTTGTGCTGGAGAAAACTTGATATTTAGAAATACAAGATTGGTATATTCAGAACACAACATTAAGTAGAGAGCACACATTTGAAAGAGTGAGAGATTTCAAGGACATTGCACACTTGAAAGAGTGAAAGATTTCAAGGACTTTATACAGGGTCCTGGTGCTCTGGCATAGGAGTGTGAGCTCCAGTTTAGAAGGACGGGTTGAGGGCAGATTCCTGGTCTGCTTAGATATACAATACCTAATTCTCTTTTCTGAATTCATCTGCCCTTTTACCCCTTTAAAAATATTAATGTGGTCCATATTTCAGCTTACAACACACACAAAACTTGCCCTACATGTTAAATAACATATGGGGAAAAAAGAGAATAGTAGAGACAGGTCATGTGCTAGAAAGGTGTGGGACAAAGTTGAGCTGCTTTTCCAGTAATTGAAAACTGCAACAATAGGGAATTTTTTGGCCTTTAACCTCATTGAAAATGTCACAATGAGTCCTCATGATGCGACTTAAAATTAGAAGTTCATGTGCATTTTTAGTCTGTCTGATGAAATCAAACCATTCTATAATACAAGACAACCCACTGGGGGAAAGCCATTTGGTGCTTTCCATGTAATATTCAGAAGTATAGGTTCAAAAGTACTTTGCCTTAAATATTTCCTCCTGCAGCCACAAAGGTTTCTAGCAGAGAGACAAGCTTATTATAGTCTCTGGCATAAAACTGAAATAAAATGATTTATAAATTATTACTATTCAGCACCCTAGACTTAATGGTCCCTACAATTTCTGTTGGGAAACCAGGTGCTCTCTATATACTATAAACATAAAGGAAGGATGTAATCACTGCTGTCTTTCAGGGGCCAATATTTGCAATCAGTTGAGAGGACTTAGCACATTAGGGAATGAGGGATCTGAAACGAAAGCTATTGTCAATTTGATTATCCTTTAGATGTGTGCATGGATGTGGACAGGTTATCTGGATGGCCCAGGGTCTAAAATGAATGTTGTTTCTTCATATCTTCACCAAAAATTTACTTTGGTAAATGTGTATTTACATCCTTAGTTATTTAAAAGATTGTCAAGTAGAAAAGAGAAATTCTAGTTCTATTCTGTTCCTAAGCCAAAACTTATTGCAAAGAAACAAATTTATGAAGCGTCAGATTTGGGCTCAACTAAAGGTGTAATAGTAGAAATGTGAAAGTCAAATTAATATTTGTAATTTATATTACCATGAATTTTGAAGTAGAAAAATTATTGCAGACTTAAGAGTCAGAGAACTCTGTGTTCTAATTCTGTTCATATTTATTTATCATCTGAGCTTTTTATCTGCTAAAATGGGGAAGATGATGATACTTACCTAGCAGAGTTTTGTAAAAAGTATACGAGCTCATGATAAAGCATTTAACATAGTGCCTAAGGAAATGCTTACCAATTCCCCATGAACATAGCATTTACAGCATATTTTGGCTACCCAATTATTTGTTGAATGGAGTTATGTTACTATCTACTGGGAGACATAGATGATACTAATAACTTCAGAGATTTTAGTTCAAATAAAAAAGTGATTAGGACAGGTAATAAAAATAGAGGGGTACCATTAAGGGATTTCCTGATTGACTGCTGTTAAGGCAGATAGGGATTCCAATACGGCACAGTCTGAAATACACTAAAACAATGGCTAACCAGGTGAAGAGAGGGAACAACGTAACTTCTGTATTTTCCCCTCAGAACAGAAGCTGAACACTGGTACTCTTTTTCTCTATCTCTGCATTGACATTAAAGAACTCAAGGAAATTGAAACATTATTGTGACCTCAGTCTGTGTGGACAATTAATCCCTTTGGCAACTTGAAACCGGAAATGTTGCCAAATGTATCGTTGTTTCTGTATTTATGGTCTCCTCTCCAGGACTGAGGAAATCATTTAGTCCATGTACCTCATTTGAGAGATGAGGAAACTGAGGCCCTTAGAGAGCATGTAACTTGCCCAAGGTTGTACAGCTGGCTAGTGGCAGAACACATGTCCAGGCCGGTGTTTTGTCTTACAACCTGAAGATCTAGGTGTTACCCCAAAGGTGCTGTTTTAATGACTTTCCGTTAGATGTGCTCTCCTTCTTTTGGTAAGGCCTCACTGTTTTGCGTATATGTCTTGATTACCATACACTTTTTTCCATAAAATGTAAGTAAATTTTTCTCTTCCAAACAAATTAGCTCTTTCCTGAAACCTGGAAAATAGAAATTATTTTTTATTACTCTACCATTAGAATTATAAACAAATTCGGTATCTAAAAAAACTAGTAAGAAAAAACCTTTCCAAAAGAGTAAAACAACATTCTCTCATCCCTAGAGCTGATTTGACTAAAAAAGTCATCTTTTTGTTTGTTTGTTTGTTTGTTATTTCAGGATTCAAATTAAGGCAGAAAATAATACTAGTCACAATGTGGTGGTTTTCATATGACACTTCTGTGGCATTATTTTAAGGAAAATTCTAGGATTTCGGGCATGACAGAAGAAAGAAATTAACGAAGCAAAAAAATAGTCAACAACACTTTTATATTTTAGAACCAGAGAAAGGGCTGAATAATATTTTTTGGGGCTCACCATCAAGCCTAAGACAGAGGCAAAGGCAAAAGAAAGCGAGAGCGGCACAAAATGAAACACAGAAGCAGCACCATATAGTAGGGTGGGAGGGAGAGAGAGAGTGGGGCAGAGAGAAAAGAATTGCATATGGTGGGGAGGAGGAGACTGCCGTAAAAAATGACTTCAGCTGTCACTCAGGATTACTGTGGCCATAACTCGCCTACATTGATCTAGCTTAATCCTCTATAGAACCACTCCCTTTCATTTTTGCTGTCAGGGGCAAAAAAAAAAAGTGTAGGAGAGGAATTTTTCTACATAGATTCCCTTTTTGCAGAAAATTTAATCTTTAACTGGATTGAAATAGAGAGAGATTTTTTAATGTTTCAGATAACATATATTCGAAAGCCAATTCAAATTTTATAAAGCAAGATTTGCAGTTAAAATATTTGATTAAAATCCCTTTTGACTTATTTTCTATTGATTTTAAAACTTCAACAGAAGAAAAGATTTAAAGATGCCATCTGTAATATGTTCTAAATATTTCTGGCTATAAAAAACATTGAATCTGTTAATTTCCTAATTATATAGTTTTAATTTCATAGAATTTACTTCTTCATTATAATAGTCTCTGTTTATGAGTATGTGTGCAATTGATTTAATTAATTCATAGTTTTTAACTGAAAAGACCATCAACATAGTTCAACTGGTAAAACATAGCAGCACCTGCCTGGTATCATGGGTGTTTGTAATAAAGGTAGATCTAGACTTCCAAAATGCAGCTCTCAGTCCTCGATTCTTATGATTGGAGAGGAGGACAATCCAGGTTTTGGGGCAAGAAAATGAATAAATAAGGAGATAGGGAAGCATCAGTATATTACATAAATATTACCAAAAACAAACAACTTTTTGTCAGTAAGACCTTGAAATAGAAATCCAGAGTTGTGGACTCTTCTATACTAAGATACTTAAAAAAACAAAAACAAAAAAAGATACACCTAACTCTCCCGCTTCAAGTTACATCTAAATGTTTTCATAGAATTTCTCCTATAATTAAGACTGTCACTTTTGTGAGCTAATAATATTCATTTCATGGAACTTTTACACCCAGTACTTAAGAAAAAAGTGAATCTAATAGTTCCTAACGTAGACATAAGCTGAGGCCAATATTTTTTATTCAGCTCAATTAAAGAAGAAAAGGTCTTTCCCTCTATCATCTTAGAGACCACAATACTATTAGTTCTTACATTCTTGTTAATGTCAGATAAGAAATTTGAGTTTCATGCTACCCTTCTGTTCTCCTTGGATATATAACCAGATTGCAAAGTCCACTGAGCAATTTGGCATGATTTGAAGTCTCTCCTCAAACAGGCTAAGTCTGGAGTAACAGGGAGGGAGCAGCTTAAGATGAAGGCAGATTTGCAGCGCTGTGCTCAGGTGCCTGCGTGCCTGCCTGTGTTATACCTGGCTCTAGTGGAGAGTGTTATTAATCCTCCACTTTAATGAGCACCAAGCTTTCGCACAAGATTTCAAATAAATCTCCTACCAGTGTCCCTTCACAGTGTTACTTGCAGTTGCATAGGCTTCCATTAGACCTTGCAACTGGGAAAGAAAATGAGACATTTCAAGGCTATTGAACACAGTGAAGCAGAGTAAGTTAGTTAACATGGATTTTTCCATAATTTTGGCAGAAAAGGAAATCATTTGTGTGTGTGCTTCATATTCTCCCTAGCTTTATGGATCTACCTAAAAAAGACTACTGTCTAGTTGCTTATTTTTATTATGAGACTATTATTATAATTAATTTTTTCTTCCATGTCACCTAATCTAAATTAGATTCTCCAATTACTCCTTCTCAACACCTTGCTCTGATCCTTTATAGAACTTAATAAATGTTTGATAGATAAATTAACACATTTCTAGGTCTTTATTCTAGCTTTTAAGAAGGAAGAAAATGAAAGAATATTCTAAGACAAAATTTTAAAATAGTTTGTTATAAATACAAATTCAAAGATAATATGAGTTTAATGGAAATTAGAAAAATATCCCTTTACAACATTTTTCTAAAATCAAAATGGATAACTAAATAAAATGGTTACTTTCCAAATGAGTGAGAGAAGACTGCAATTTTATCTGTGATGTCAATATTGGCAACTGACTTAGAAATAGGCAAAGCAAGCCCTCGACAATGTTACCTGATTTTAAATCTCACACATTAGAAACCTGAAGACATTGACTGGAAGGAGTCCATGAAGCCTGGGGTAGGCACTGGGTTGTTTTAGGAAAGAGGGATTATGAAACTTTTATCTGTGCTCCAATATGGACATCTTGTCTGGCAAATAGCCTTCAATGCAAAAGGTGAAAAATTTTAAAGCAGTGAATCAGGAAATAGAAACAGTTAGAAGAAATATTTATCCATATATTATGACCTCTAGACAGTAAAGTTAAGCTTCTTGGGTGCCTCAATTGGTTATGCTAAATTTTCGTATGTTCATTTATTCATTTGTTCACTTCACTACATTCTGCTCTTCACTAAGGATCTGGTGGAGAACATACAGAGTAGAAACCTTCTCCCAGGGAGTTTACTCTTAAATAAGAGGAGAAGCAGTCTCTAAACTGTTTGGTCAAGGGAACTTGCTTTATACCTGAAAGGATTAGAGGCAATGACCATACAATCGCAATCATTTCAAAAAGTGGAAAACATCATCCATAGTTAAAACTGAATTATCAAACATCTATTTTCTTTGAATTTTCATGGAATTATCTTGATTTGATATCACTTGGGGAAAAATTTAGGGTTGAAAAGAAGATGAGAAGAAGACTAGGTAAAGGTAGCGACTGCAAAGGACTTAGCTACATGCTCAGAGAGGGAGGTGTTAGGTACTTATACTCCTCAATTAATGGATCAAATTGAGAATCTGTGGAGAATGAAAGAACACACTACTTCTCTGTCTGTTGATAAAAGAAAGATTTTAGTGATTAAAATTGCAAAATAAAATTATGTTTGATAATGATTCATCTTGTTTGGAAGCTAGAATATCTATAAAGTCATTATATGGGGCAAAACCGAACAACCCTGCCTGTCATGTTTTCGAAAATGACACACTAAGCAGTCTTGTATACTCTGGTTTCTTGCAAGGGCCACCACACCTGTACAGAGGGTCCTTGGCAACTACCATGACCACACTAGCTAACCTTTCACATCAACATCCAACGTCAATTCAGACACAAACATACTGGCTTACCAACTAGTCTCTTGAGAGTTTTAATAGCACAATTTAAAAGGACAGAAGCAAGTACTTGTTTTATTTTTCCTTTTTTATTAATTCAAACAATTTTAAAATTACACAGTTAACATAAGCTCAAGGTAAATAATAAAATAATAAAAGTCTGTAGAAGTAAAAGTGAAAGTTTTTCCATAAAATCCTATCGTAATTAAAACCACCATTAAGAATTTGGTGATTATTCTTTCAGAATGTTTTTCTTTGCCTAAACATATCTCCACTCATGCATTTATAGAGAAGTCATAAAAATAACGTATACAGACATACACATATAATTTACAAGTTCAAATACGCCATGAACACGTGTCTATATCATATATATCTAACGCAGATATTCTATTGTATGGGTGTTGTCAAACTGCTGTTGATCGGATAACAAACAGGTGATTTCTACATTTTTGCTACTCCAAGCTATGTAGCAGAAAAGTCATCAAGGACCAAGAAGTGGCTTTTCTCAGTAAAAAAGAGGCATATTTTTCAGTTTTTGTTACAGATTATTAAATTAGTCACCAAAAAATTTGCACAAATTACATTTCCACAATAAGTACATGAGAATACTCCTTTCTGTGCTTTCTCCCATCTTCACCACAGTTTAACAGATAAGACGTAAATTATCCTTGCTTTTATTTTTTTCCAAAATGAAAATACCTATGATTTTTATTTGGATATTAATAAAAAATTAAATAATGCAGAAAAGTGAGGGTGAGTTTTCAATCATCTTTTTCAAAAAGTATAAAATTTATTTTAATTGATACCCAGGGTAACCAGTGTCAAAACCTTGGTGAACATCTTTCTAGATATTCTCTCTCTCTCTCCTCTCTCCCCACTTTAGTTAAATGGGACCATAGTAAATTTGCTGTATTGTAAACTTCTTTGTTCAATCAATTTATTCTTTCTACTAGTTGGTAGGATTGATTTAAAATCAGGGGATGTTTTCTCAATCATCAATATGGTGGTGATTATTTTAATTAAACTTAATACTTTTATAACAATTTTATATGGCTATGAAACCAATTATCAGTTAGCATAACCACTCCTTAAGAACTCTTGTTTAATTCCAACTATCAGAGTCTCTAACAAAACAGGTTTAAACCATGTGAATTCATTATCTCACACTATAAGAATTCTGAAGGTAAATGTTTCCAGTGTTGGTTAATCCAGAAGCTTATAGGTTGGCTTCTTTGAAAAGTCCCTTAGCCTGACCTTCTGATCCTAAGATAGATAGTCTGTCTCCAATTTTCCCTTCCACGGGAATAACACCTACAGGCAAGATGGAAGACGTGTTTTCTCCTACACATTACTCTTTTTATCAGAAAAGAAGTCCTTTCTCATAAGTCAGAGGGAGAGTTCTCCTGAGATCATGTGCCTGTGTTCTAGCTGCAAGAGGCTGGTAAAGTAAATGGCTAACATTTTGAGTGTCTACAGCGGGAAAGGGTTCTTTCAACGAGGGAGAAGGGGGAGGAGTGAGTGGTGGTGATCAACAGTGTCTGCCACAACTCCAAAGCCTCCAATCGATGTAGTGTTTGTAGTTAGGATCACGATATAGCCACATTTCTCTTTACTGTACACCATTTTACTAATTGGAATTTTTATCTTGATTTTAAATTCCTTGATAAAACCTGCATGAGCGTGAGCGTGTCCTTAATTCATTTAAGCTACTCGAGGTAATTCTCTACATAGATATGGTTGGAATTACTATTCGATGTTAGTTTGTTTCAGTGATTTTGAACAAAAAGAGAAAGCATAACATGTGATAATAAGTTTGAATTTATTATTAAGATAGCAAGTGCACTCTTTTTCTAAAACCAACTAGTGATTTATTATTCAACCTGAAAGAGAACATCAATTCAGGAACTTGCATTTATATAGACATCATCTTAAAACTCTGCAATGCCTTCTGTTTCAGGAATGCCTGTTTTTATTTGTTGATATTGTTGTCACATATAGTTTCCATCATACAAACTATACCTATAAGTAACATTGGACCTTATATTTTATGTTTTCTTTTTAGTTATTTTTTTAATATATATCCAACTTCCTAGATTGGAGCACAGTAACAACCCATTAAATAACAAAGCAATTATAGCTTATATTTATTGCTTCCTTCCTCTGCACCAGCGCTCTGCTAAGAGCCTCACAACAACAACTTTACATAGTAGGAGCTATTATTATCTCCATTCTACTGGTGAGGAAACTGAGTCGAAGAAGTGGAGTCACCTCATGAAGCTCACATGGCCACAAGTGATCAAGCCAAGTTGTCCTGTATTGAACCCAAGTGACCCAAACCGAGACTCCATGATCTCAGCCAGTTCCTTGCGCCCCTCAAGGTTTTAGTGCAGGAGTGACTGAGTAAGCGCAACTCACAGATACAAATCTATGAATCATCCCATTAAATCACAGCTTCTGGACAATGTTAGAAATTTTTAAAATTTCACATTGGACATGTTTCAAGGGCAATTTACATAATATGGGTCATAGTTAATGTGGAAATTATAATGATGGTATGAAATTGGAAATATAATTACTCATTAGCCAACCTCGCTTGCCAGAATTAAGAGAATTCCCAGAGAGATAGCTTACTGTGAACAGGATTTGTGATTTTTGCCTGAACTTTGGGAGTAACTATCTTCCTATCCCCTCTTTTTTGTTACCAATAATCCTCTACTCACTGGGCACTCTACTGTGACCCTCCTCCTGACAAGAAAGATAAGTTCCTCTGATCATTGTTGTATATGTTTGGGAGCCATGATATTGTACTATTCTTAAAAGCAGAAGAGCTGCACTCACTTTGACTTTTAGCACAAATATCGCTGTAAACCAACCAGAAACATAACGCTTTCCGGCAGACAATAGAAATTCCCTGCATCCCCAAAGCAGGTCTGTTAGAAGTGTGTGTAAACTAGAGTTTTTCCTCAAGCGGCTTGAGAACACTGCTGAGGCCTTTCTTTTAAGCCTCTTTGAACTAAAAGAGTGTTTGAACTGTTTGTGACTCGCCATTTTGAAGCATGGGACACCCCATGCCCACTAAGGACCTGAAGCCACAGACCCAGCGGAAGGGTGGAGAGCACTCCAGTTGATGCTCACACAGTCAACAACTATTACCTTTCACAAAGCAGTACAACTAAGAAGGGGCGTTCAAGCTCAAGGGAAACCCAAACTCTGAGATGATGCTGAAAGCAGAACCATGACACCCTGCCCAGAACCTCTGGTGAGACACTAGTCTAGAAGTGCCTCACACAGACGCAATTACTACATAATGAAAGGTTTACCCCAGAAGGTTTTCATTGCAAACACTACAGAGGGAAACTTCCCCCACCACCATAATCTGGTATGCAAATAAATGGATAATTTTAGGGTTGAATTTTGGTTTCATGTTCTTTGTTTTTATTTTTGACATTTTAAAATCTGAGCCTATAAAATTAATGACCATATACTGAGTCCATTAAAGAAACAATCCTCAAGAATCTAAGAAAGAACAATTAGTAAGGTAAACTCTAATTTGATTCTAATAATAAAGGAAAATATGTACACACACATATATATGTATATGCGTATGACTATAGAATTATAAAACTTATTTTTTTGATGTCATGCATCTATTTTATACAACTTTAAAACTCTTACTCACTTAGTACTTATATTTTTCACTATTATTAAGGTATTGTTATGGACTGAATTGTATCCCCCCAAAATTCACATTTTGAAGCTCTAACCTCCCCCCACAACGTGACTGTATTTGGTGATAGGGTCTTTAAAGAGGTAATTAAGATAAATGAGGTATAAGGTGGGGCCCTAATCCAATATGGCTGGTATTCATAAAAGAAGAGGAAGAGACAGGGGGATGTCTACATACAGAGAAAAAGTTGCCACCTGCAAGCCAAAGAGAGAGGCCTCGGGAGAAATCAACCCAGCTGACAGCTAGATCTTGGACGTCCAATCTCCAGAACTGTGAGAAATAAATGTCTGTTGTTTAAGCCACCCCGTCTATGGTATTTGGTTATGGCAGTCCTACCAAACTAATAGAGGTATCGTCACTTCTAGGCACTACAGGTTTTCCTTTAAGCTAACAGTTATACTGTTTACATTTTACATATGCTGTTAAAGAGAAAACAGCAGTATCACGTTAGAGCATAAAATAGAGGGGATCTTAAGCATCATCTACTCCAATAATCTTGTTTTACACATGAGTTGACTAAGGCTCAGAGAGATTAAATGATGTACCCAAGGTCATACAATTAATTAATGGCAAATCTAGGACCAGACCACATGTATCCTAATTCAAATTCAGCCAGGAGTAAAGCAAGTTGTCTATTATTCTTTGGAGTCTTTCACATCATCTTCAGTGATGAGAGAAGACAAGCTAATCATTTCATAATTGCTCACTTATTGCAGTTTTTCAGGGTCGTTCCTAGTCATAGGTTTTTCTAGGAACACATAAAACAACTAATGGTTCCTGAAATCCCTGTAATGTTGTTTTCTTTTAAAAATTTCTGTGGCTTATTTCATCCCTTATATAAGTTACAATTGCTTTTACAAAAACCCTGGTACTACTCCCTTTTAATCTTTAAAAAGTAATAATCTCATAGAAGTGATTTGATTTAATTTTAAACTGGCACTTCCAAGTGGCAGTATTTCTTCAACAAATTGCTTGTCATTTAAAATAGACTGTTGATACTGTGTCATCAAGCGATAATGTAGGATGTAATTAGTCCCTTTTCAAATTTTTCTGCCTTTAAATAAAAAAATTATACATGTTAGATATGCCTATCAAAGAAGATGATGTATCAATGCATGAAAATCACTGTATCTTTATAAATATTTTCTTAGCAGGCAGAACAGTCCATTAATCTAGAATCGATTGCAAAGAAACTGTTCGCATACATGGGGCCACTGGAGGAGCATCCTAAATGTATTTCAAGACTTATGAAAATGAAAAATGGTCAGTTTTATTCCTATTAGCTTCCTTTATTTTCTTAAACTACTTGTATCCTTTATTATACCCATTGATCAAGCCTTGCCTACAGTTACAAAGTGGAAATAAAAGAGCACTGAAGAAAAATGAGGAGAAAATAGTAAACTGTGCCTCTCCTTGATCAATTTATCTAAGGCTGTAAGTGTGAAGGAGTTATGCATCTCTTAAAATAACCTTTTTTCAATTCAAATGTAGCTCCTAGGGAAAATCTGTAAAGGAGTAGTAATCTGGTTCATACCCCTGAGTAAAAAGGAAAATCTTTATGATAGAGTTAATTGATCCATTTCACGTATTTGTGCATCAAGGTTGAGCATAATACTGAGAATAATCCACTCCTGGGGCAATAACACCCATAAGTCAGTCTGGCTCACTTTATTGCTTGTAACCCATCCAGTGCCCTTGTAGAATCTGTCATCTGTCATATTTTTATCCAAACCATTAACCACACTGGTAGATAACAATTACATCCCATAAAACAACTTGTCCAACCTAGATGAAGTGCTAAAACTCTGTCCCATTCTCATACTGCAGACATAAATACATACAGTACAGCATCCTCTCCCCCGCTGCCACCTATGTGGATGACTGGTGTGTGCACTGGTCTTCTTCCTGCTGAAGAGGATAAGGTATAAAAGGTGCTCTTGGTGGTAACCCAGAGCTTGCAGGTTACCCTTGCCATTATCCTTTGTGGAATATTTGATGTACTACTAGAGACTTGAGATTTCTAATCTCCATATTAAGGACTCCAAAATCATATATATGTTAGCCTGAGACTCCATCTCAGCTGACTTTCCCCTTCGCTGTCCTTTTGTTGCCTAGAAAAAGACAAACTCATTTTCCCTTTAGGAACTTTAAATTTATGGTTTCTTCTACTAAAACCATCCTTCTTGCCATTCAGAGCTCAGGTATATTTCACCTCCATAAGAGGACATTGCTGACCCCATAATCGATAGCTGTTCCTTCTCACTATCTTTTATATTTTAATATTTTTTGCCTTAACAATATGTACCACGAAATGAACTTAACTTGGTCATTTCCCTGCTTACTTGTTTATTCTCTGTCTCCCAATTACATGAATTCTAAGAAGTGGAAATCTTGACTTACTTATTCATTGCTATGTCTACAGGACCATAAACGATGTCTGGTACATAATGGACATTCAATAACTACTTGTGTAATATAATTAATTAGTTAACGACAAATACTTTGGAAACTTTCTGGACCCTCATTATCCTGATAATACTTAGAAGAGTTTCTAAGTTTTCTTACATGCATAATCTTGAAATGGTTATTATAAGCACATGACTTGGTTTTATACAGTTTCTGAAAACTCTAATAACATTTTCTAGTTTTCCATTGTTAAAGAAACGGAACCAACCTGTCTGTCTTTGGGAGGATGTTTTGGTTTCTTGGTCTGACTCTTTATAGAGTTACTTATCTCTATATCTATCGGTAGGACACTCATTAAGAGGTTAGAAAATAATTTTTATTTAACAAAAGTATTGGATTATGAATACAAAGACTTTTAAATAAGAAAAATGTAGAAAAACATGCACTACAAAATAAAAGTAATATATATTAGAGCTACTCAAAGACAACTCTTCTGAATTTTTTCATATATTCTGACAAACATTTATTTTTGTGTCTGTGTACATATACCTTAGTAAAAGCAAAAGCAAATAAATACAAAAACAAGCCCTGGCGTTGTCTCCTGACCTCCCAGGTCCCAGCTGGGGAGAAAAGTGGAATGTCTTTCCATAGTCATCAAGGGTTCCAGAATCATCCCCCTGTAGGCAGGGTATTCTGTATAGGGAGCATAGAGAAGGCAAGTAGACTTTGTTTTGGTAGCCTGGGAGGTTCCCAAGGAGTTCTATCTGCCTCATCCCTTCAAGGGAGAAACAGCAATTCCTAAAACAGATTCCAGAAAGTCAAAGAACAACAGTATGGACTAGAAGTGTGCCTTAGAGAGAACACTGAGGCCTCTTTGTTTTATAGGGCTAAATAGTGCATCCTTAGCTAGAGAGAGCCAGGTGTTCTAGAACTGAGTTCCTCTGCTCAAGCAACTAGTTAGTCTATGTCCATTATATATAACACATTGATACTTCAGACAGAGTTTGCATCTAAATTCAAATTTCTGCTCTATGATCATGTCACAATATCCTGTTTTCAATTTTTGGCCTCTACAGTTTGTACTGTCAGGGTCTTGGCAGGAAACAGTTGCTACACTCATGCTGGTCAATTGAGAAGCATTTAATGTAAGGATTATTTACAAAGGTGTGAGCGGGGTTCAGAAAGACCAACAGGGGCTGGGCTGGTAAGAGGAGCTGTCACCACCCTAGTCCTAAAGCAGAAAGTGGAGGATCATCCATGAAGAAGGCCTCCTGACAAAACTGTGGACCTGTTCCATACCTAACATTTGTCCAGCCTTGGGCAATAGTAAAACTTGAGGCCTACAAATCATACATCTAAATATTTGTTATAAATCAGGTTAACAAATGGAGAAATATTATATGTCTGTCATTCTACCACAATCAATATATCTTCACAATGACTTGGAAGGCCAGATTTGCATTTAGGATTCTCAGACTCCATGGACTTTTCTCAGATATGGTGCAGCACGGGGAAGACAAGCTGTCACCCCCTAGTCCACAGTTACCCCTATCTCTTCATAGCCCTGGCTCTTTTTCACGCTGAAAGATACTTTATATGTTCATATGTGGTCACTCAAGTCCATATTACCAAATTCTGTCTCCGCCCTGATCCCCATCCCCCAAAGATCTGTGCCTACCCATGCAGGCCCTACAAGTGGGTTCAGAGCTGTTTCACCAGGGAGTGATGGGCACCTGTGTATCAAGAACGTGGTCCAGAATGGAGAGACTGGACTTTGGGTGGGCATGTCCCTTGACCTACAGATCCTTTGCTCTGTGGGGAGAGGCAAGGCTAGACAAGGGGCAGGACAGTGTCCTTTAGAGTCCTCAGCCCAGGGACAGGGCCTCTCCTCCCCATATCATTGTGATATTACTATAGACTTCGATATAGAGCCACCTTGGGCATATATCAAGACAGGATCTGGAGAATAAAATTCCTATCTCACTTTCCTCCCTTTCCCCTCTCCTCCCAGATATCACTGCACCCCTCCCTGTTAGCCCAGTCACTGGAAATCCAGGGACACAGGCGCCCACTGAGGTGATGCAGTCCATGTGGGTCACCCTTCCACACAGTGGGGAGAGAAGAGTGAAGCTGGATCTACAGGGGCAAACTGAGGATTTCTAGTCCAGATAATAGGTAATTTAGGAGATAGTCTGATGAAAGGAAGAAATAATTTTAACAAATGGATCTTTGCTTTGGGGGCCCTACCAATCCCTGCTTATATACACTCCTAAGAAGAGCATCCTTCTGCTCATGATCATTTTTTAGGGATATACTCGTAAAAGGCTATCTTACCTAGAGTGCTGTAACAGCCTCCTGTCAGGTCTCCTGGCTCCACTCTCGGCCCTTTCAAATCCCTTTTCCACTCCACACAGCAGCCAGAGTGATCTGAAAACTTAAATTAGATTACATCACTCCTCTTCTCAAAATGCTTCAATGGCTTCCGTTAGCACTTAGGACAAAATGTAAAATCCTTGTTGTGGCCAACAAAGTACTGTGTAATCTAGCTCTCCTCCCACCTCCCTCTCAGGCTTCAAATTCAACTGATGCCTCTCTCTTTCTGACTTGCTACTTTCTGGCCATGCAAAACGTTTTTTCAGATTTCCGAAAGTTCACAACTCTTTCTTGCATGCCAAGAAATGAGAGATGAGCAAGAGTAAACCAAAAGACAGGAAGACTGCAACCTGCGTGTCGAGCACATCTGATGCTGATCTCGTGATCAGAAGGCAGCTTTTGTTTTTTTCTTTCTTTTTCAATTTTATTCAGTGGGAGTAACTGTTTTCACCTAGATGAGGATTTGGGCAGGCCTTGAAATTTTCTGGCCACTCTCAGATATTAAAAATTCTTCTGGGGCCAGCCTGTGGCTTAGCGGTTGAGTGTGTGCGCTCCGCTACTGGCGGCCCGGGGTTCGGATCCCGGGTGTGCATCAACGCACCGCTTCTCCGGCCATGCTGAGGCGGCACACATCCCCACATACAGCAACTAGAAGGATGTGCAACTATGACATACAACTATCTGCTGGGGTTTTGGGGGAAAAAAGAGAGGAGGATTGGCAATAGATGTTAGCTCAGAGCAGGTCTTCCTCAGCAAAAAGAGGAAGATTAGCATGGATGTTAGCTCAGGGCTGATCTTCCTCACATAAATAAATAAATAAATAAATAAATAAAATTTCTTCTAATTATTTTTAGTAGTGGAAACAATTTTATTTGAGTAGTTGAAATGGCTCATCCCATGTGTATCAGTCAGGGTTCCACCAGAGAAACAGAATCAGTAGGCTACACATAATAAAGATATCTACAAAGGCTGCAGGACAGGCCTTCAGGAGGGGAACTCTCCACAGGTGGAATTTCTTTTCCCTCAGGTCCACCCAGATTATCCAGTACAATCTCTTTTACTTAAAGTCAACAAATTATACATGCTAATTACATCTACAAAATATCTGCATAAAAACACCTAGATTAGCATTTGATTAAATAACTGAGAACTATAGTGGAACCAAGTTGAGACATAAAACTGATCATCACACCATGTGAGAGTCAAAACTTCAACAAACTTGGCTTAGTGCTCAATCTTCTCCCCTCTCCCATTTTGGCCTTGCTTGGGGTGGGGATTGATTCCTCCTTCTGACTCGACTTCTCTTATTCTCTCCCTCATCTCTTCCCATACTCACATCCTCTGTGCATTTGACCTCATCAGTCAAATTGCTTCTTTTATATAATGAATATTTCATGAAACTTATGTAGCTATTCTGAAATGAAATTCATAGATGATGTAACCTACCTTACACATAATTTTAAAAAAAAAACAAAAAAATATTTTAAGCGTAATATAAAATAGAAATAATAGAAAAATCATTTATATTAAATACAATGTAATAAAATACGTACATGATTGGGCATAGCTTCACTAGAATCTATAATGAAGAAATCATGGGATTAGAGATCTGTGAAAAATCACAGTGAATGTGGCAGTTCCAAATACAGAATGACGCCAGAGTGTTATATAGGTGAATCATTATATACCATGAGTGGCATTGAGGTGGAGGTGATGAGTCTGTTTCATCTTCACTAGAGTATCTTAATCGCTGTTAATCAAAATTATATTAATGCCTCGATTGGAACTGACACAGAGTCATTTTTGTTTATGCCTGTTGTCCCTGCATAATTTTTAGCAGAGGATCATTTCACTCTCAAAAGAATCACCCAAATTATAGTGTGACAGAGCAGCATGTTCAGAGCAGCACATGGCCAGATAAAAAATACCTCATACACAGGAATAAAACAAGGCCAGGGTGGCTGGAATGTAGAGAGTGGTACGGGAGCATGATGCAAGTTGGAATGGGAGAGGTAGTTAGAGCTCACTTATGTAGAATCATTCAGGCCGTATTTAGGCATTTGTTCATCCAAAAAGCTCAGAAAAGCCTTTGAAATGTTTTTACTAAGGATATGGCATGAAAAGATTTACATTTCAAAAATATAATTCTGCTTGTATATGGATGACAGATTGTGAAGAGCTGCAGCTTGAACAGCTAGACGCTTGTTGAAGTAGTTAAAATGAGAAATGATACTTTAGACTAGGTTGGTAGTGATAGAGATGGAGAAAAGTAGACAGACGTTAAGTGGTACTTTGAAGATTAAACAAAGTGTTGGTGACAAAGCTTGGTGATGGATTGGATTTGGGCAGCAGGAGGGGGAGTAAAAATGATTCCTAGATTTCAGACTTGGGCAACTAGATGGATAGTAGTGCCATTCAGTGCAAAAGGAAACATTGGGGTGGGCCAAGATGTTTTAGAAGTGGAAGGAGAAGATCCTGAATTAAATTTTAGATTTTAGATCAGAATATGAAGTGCCTTTTATATAGCTATGAGAAGAAGTCAAAGCAGTGACATAAATCTAAGAACTATGTGTGTATAGGAGACAAATAATGAATGGGGTAGCCTTGGGACACAGCATAGAGTGAGAAGAGTAGAGGACCCTAGTGAGTGTTGTGAAACACCAATGTTAAATGTCTAGGGAAAAAAAAAAAAGAATTCAAAGGGGACAGAAAATGCACAACCAGGCAGTTGAGAGGAAAATGAGAAACGTACAGTGCCATGGAGGCCAAGAGAGGAGAGAATATTATCTGAGACAGTAAGAAGCATGGAATCACAGCTCATAAATTCTAAACAATGCTTCATGAGATTAGCTCCGAATGGCACTAGAGAAATAAATTGGAACTGGAGGGAATGTGTAGTCAAGTTGGAACTTTTTGTTTTTAATGGAGGGAAAAGTATTGCCTTGAAAGGAAGAAGTGAGATATCAAGAAGGAGAAAGTTCAACACCCAGGTTCACTCCTGAGAAAGTGAAAGGGGAATTAGCCTTAAATAGGAAGAAGGGACTCTCTTTTATAGCAACAAGTAGTAAGAAATATAAGATGGGTGCCAGTGTGAAGATTTATATTTTTTTGTGTTGGGAAGATTACAGTTGAATGTGATGGTTTCTATTTTTTTCCTTTCAAGTAGCAGCTGCATTGAATGTGAAATTGTAGAAGAGCAGAGGAAAATTTGAGATGAAAGGAGAAGGTTTGAAATGCAGTAGGACACACAGGTGATTTTAAGGGTCCATTAGAGTTCTGTGATCATAAATGTATGGGGGGACCAATCTCCATGGATCTTCCTCAGCAGCACTCAGCTCAGGAGCAGGTGGGGAGAACGGAAGGAGTTCTGAGTAGAGTTTGCCAGAGGGGAAGAACCAGAAGCCAGAGGGACAGGGAGTTAGGATATTGGCCAAAGAGATAATAAACTAATGCACCATGAAACATAAGTAGGATAATTAGGAAATGGAATAAAAAGGGACTAATGGATGGGGCAGAAAGGAGAAAGTACGATCAAGATCAATTTGATTGTAATGAGGTTAGAGAAGGGTCATAGTGAGAGGAGTTGAACACATCAACTGGAAGAAGATAAGGTTGTGGATAGACCCTGGGAAAACCAGGTCTTGGATAAGTCCCTTGATTTCCTAATCTAAATGGGGTACCCCTCATAGTATTATGCTCCCATAATGTCTTATTTTTCCTTCATTGCTCTTATCAGCGTATGTGATTCTATGTGTGTGTATTTTTAATCTAAGTTCTGCCTTTCTTACTAGACTATAAGTTCCGTGAAGGTGGAAACAATACATTTTTAAATCATTATATTTATTTTTCTCAATTGAATCTCTAGCAATTCGCTCAGTACCAAACACATAGTACGTGTTCAATAAATATTGTTAAGATAGCTGAATAAATTCTTTGAGGAACAAATAATGTGGGGTCTCTGGGTTAAATAATATGAACATTTTTTAAGGCATTCAAAATATTTTAAAATCCCAGACTCAAGATTTTGGTCAAGTTTGCCTTCCCATCATAGCATAAGGGTTTCTAAGGCCATCATCTACACCCTGCCTATGCATGCAAAAGACACTCCATCCTAAATTTTCAAACATACAGGAATAAGCAAATTCTGCAAAGGCTGGGAATGTACCTGGAAGACAGAGTATTGGCGAGGGTGCGGATTTCACTAATCATGGCTGAGATGAAAATTATCTGAGAGCTCTAGCTTCTGATACATAGTCTTAATGCAAGAAGTCGTCTCTGAATCTATAAATTCTAGATTGTTCCCAAAGCCTGGTGTCAGTTCAGATATACAATGTGCCTTTGTTGCTTATATGGCACATGGTTTTCTGAGAACATTCAGTGATATTTGCCTTTTGCTGCGATTTTTTTTTTTCGCCTTAAAAATATGCTGCCCTGGGAAGAAAAACATTTTCTTAAAAATCCTAACATCTGGATTTTAACTACATGTCTCTTTCTTATTTCTGTCTGCAATCATACTTACAGAAATAACTGAATGTTCTGCCAAGCTTTATTTTCATGGTTCTTAAAGAATGGATTTTATTTGGTCCATTTTCTGAATGGAGACATTGCAGTTTAATGGAGTCATTAAAAATTGATCTAATTTTGTAAAATAGGTAACCATGAAAGACTAAAACAAATAAAACATTTCTTAGGCAATAACCTATTTAATGCTAGGGAAGGGAATTTTATTATTTTAAAAAATCACATCTCTGTATAGCATGGGGGCTGTCTTTTTGTATTATGCAGCTGTGCAATGCACTCATGTGGGTGCTCAATAAATACTAAGTGAGCATAATAATAATATCATTCCAATCAAAGAGTCAAAAGAAAAACATCAATGCAAATATGGAGTGGTTGATGCTTTGCTTTATACAGAAGTCTGTGCTCTGCATAACAGCAGAAATGGAAACATCTGCTGGGATCTGCTGCACAATACAGGAGACAACAAATATAATAGAGCCATTGTTTTGGTGTAAAATTAATCTGTTATTTGGTTTCCTTTTAGCTAGTAAGGGGATTACAGTGGCAAATATTAGCTGACTATCGGAATATTCAATAAGCAGAATTGCATTTTTGTTTTCAATCCATAAGAGCAGTCTGCTTCTTTTTATGATGCTGAAACAAAACACGTGGATGCAATGCATCGCAAAAATATAATGGATATTTTTGTGGGTGTATTCTTCTGAGTCTGTAGTATTTTTATTTTATTTTTTGAATTTTCTAATTTGCTGCATTCCTCTCTTCTGCTGTCTGATGGTGAGAGATTTTAACTATTCAGTAACATTTTTCTCCAAAAATATTGGAAGCAAAAAAAGAAAAAGAAACAGTATCTAAAAAATCTAAACGCTGGGTTCAAGTGGAGATTGAAGATTACAATTAGGAGATAGATTTTCGTTTTGATTTTAATCAATGCTGTGTTATTTAGTTCATACTTTAGAGTATAGTATTTTCCACCTACCTGATCTTAGGTTCTGTGCAAGTGTCGGTGCAATTTAGGGGAAAAAAAGACAGCACCTGCTGTAATACTTCCATTTTTTTTTTTCCTACGTTTTCCCTCCAAAGTTCAAAGACCCCTATGTCTTTGATGGTATTGGAAGAAAAGCAGGCGGAGACCTCCTGTGCCTGTGTTTTTTACCATGCCTTCCAGCCATTTAGTGTTTTGATCTGTGTTTCCATCTAGGTTTCCTAACATAGCGACTCTGGCATCTAATCTGTCCAGTTTATTATCTATTGAAATATCTACTGCCTGAAGTGAATTTATCTTGGCAGCAATGACTTCTGATAGAGATGTATTTTGTCGTTTTTGTGAAAAACAGGTGAGTCTAAAGATTCCAAACTCACTTCCTTATGACAATCCTTTGGCCTTTCCTCATAGCAAACTTTGGGAAAAAGAAAAAAAATAACCTCTGTGAACACATTTGTTTTTATTTGTCATTATAAACTTGTTTTGTCCAAAAGCCAGAACACTCAGAGCCTGAAAATAAGAAAAAGTAACAAGCATAAGGAAATCAGGTCATTAGAACACAATAGAAGCAGATTCTCGAAGCTCCCTGAGGGCACAGCTCTCCTCTTTCTTTCTAACTGGCAGTGCTGAGTTCTTTTTACCTTTAGAATTTCATTTGTGAAAGATCACGGCTGTATCAAGCTTTGCAGAAACTGTACTTCTGAAGTGTTTGTATGTTTTGTATTTTGTTGGTTTACTTTCTGTTACATCCACCTGAAGCTGAAATAGAGGAAAGAAAGAGGGATGAAATCCTGTAAAAGAAACATCTGTCAGGTCAAAACAGCAAAATTTATTGCAATCTTTTATATAACACATGTTGCATCTTAAAACTTTCATTTCTGCCTTTTTGAATTACATTGCAAAATGAAGCTGTGGTATATTTTAAACTAAATCCTGTTTTCACATAACTTGAAAACTGATTTTTTAATGGATGCTTCCACTTAGATGCTCATTTAATGTGTGTGTGTGTGTGTGTGTGTGTGTGTGTGTGTGTTTCCTGAGCGTCTCACAGATTTGGTTGTGTTGTGAGTAGGCATTGCTTCTTCATGACAATTAGTCAGAAAGGACATGCCCTATATTCAATTTTGTTCTGCACATGCTGTAACTTTTTGGTACAAACCATGTAATGCCACTTGGAAGAAGTAAGAACATTCTTTTCTTAATATGATAATCTATAAAAGATATGAGTATCCAACGATTAAAATTATTTTGTCAATTCTGGTGACACCTGTATATTACTTATTCAATCCGTGTATGAGGAAGCCAATCTACATATTCCTTTTGTGAATAAGTGAGCAGCACTATTTGTACATAGAAATTCCTCTTAAAAAGTTATTACTTAAAAAAAATACATTTATGATGCATACTATTGACATATTTCATCTATATCACCCAATCTCTTTGGCCTAGTTCTTAAAAAGAATCTCTTCTTTTCTATTTTGTTGTAGTAAAGTGGCATTTTTACTAATAAAATTGTACCTTTTAAAGAATTGATCTCCTCTGCTTCTAGAGTCATTCAAAATTCTTTGTCCCAGGACTTGCATTACGGCGTTGTAGCCATTATGCTACATATGAGATCGTGTGATTGAAAAAGATGGCTTGTTAGTAATTAAATCTATTTAGATGGTGTTTGAGATGTACTTTTATTTGTTAACCCATTAATCTGTTTATTCATTCATGTATTCCACGTTTTAAAAGATATATTTGGTTCTAGACCCAAAAAATGACCCAAGCCTCAAGGAAATTTGCCAACTCATGTAAGAAAGAGATCTTAGAGTGATACCATGAAATAGAGCAGTGAAAGAGAATGGAGTTTTCACTGAATGGTTGGACATTCAGCGTGCCTGTACTATAGGTAAGGAGGAGGTGGTGGAAAATAATAAGAAATAGGAAAGGGCCAGATGATGAGGTTCTTTTACCTATAAAATGAGATGTAGAGATTTTATATTATAGAAGAAGGGTCTCCAAAGTGGGGTGCATGCCCCCCGGGAAGAGCACAAGTTGATGCATGGGTGCATTGTCTGGTGTTGGGCTTCCCTAGAGGCAGACCCTGAGACAAACGTGCAATAAGTCTTTTTGGGGGAGTGATCCCGAAAAGCACAGGTAAAGAACCAGGAAAGTGAGATATGGAAGGGAAAGGATCCCATAAAGAATGCTTTATAGAGCAGGTTACTCCTGTGCGCAATGGTCTTTAATTCAGTTGGGGAACTCTAGGAGACAGTGTAGACTATGCTGCAGAGGTGCCTCAAATGAGGGGCTACAAAGCTGACATTTATCCACCAACTCCCATCAGTCTTTGGTTAAGAGTTGCCCCTGGGAACAAGAATTTCTTGGCATTTCTTTTGTTCTCCATATGGAGGCCATACACGCTCTAGTGGCCGAGAAAGCCTTCAGGCAATGAGTGGCAGCTGCTTGCAGTTTGAGCTGTGCATGATAACAACGTCCTAAAATGGGTAGGCATCCATGAAAGATACTACATAAATGGGAAGAAAATATTAGACCTCTCATTTACATTTATTTTTATCTCAGTAATGAACTACTATTTCATATGTAGATTGGCATGGGACCTGCATTTGATCTTGATGTGAGACAGCCACTTTTTCATAAGTTTGTCACTTCCTCCTGATAAAAAAATACAACGTAGACATTTAACAGTGGTGTTCTCACTAAATGTTTATAATTAATCAATCCTTACAAGATGGAAAAACAGTTTAAAATAATTTTGTAAAAAACGTATTGAAAATAACACTAATAGGGGCCGGCCCGGTGGCGTGAGTGGTTAAGTGCACATGATCCCCTGCGGCGGCCTGGGGTTCGCTGGTTTGGATCCCGGGTGCACGCCAACACACTGCTTGGCAAGCCATGCTGTGGGGGCGTCCATATAAAGTGGAGGAAGATGAGCACAGATATTAGCCCAGGGCCAGTCTTCTTCAGCAAAAAAAAAAAGAGGAGAATTGGCAGATGTTAGCACAGGGCTGATCTTACTCACACACAAAAAAGAAAATAACATTAATAGTTGAAACACAAATGAACAGGAAAAGATTTATGGAATATGATATTACTCAGTATATATTACTATATAGGGTCAGCCAAACATCTTTGAAAAATAAAGATTATTTGAAATATAAATTTGTATTCACCATCAGAAGTAAGAGTAGATATTGAGGTTGGCAAAGATAATGAGTTCATTTAATAAATGGCATAAGAATCTTCTGAAAACCCATATTCCATATGGAATATTTTCCATAATATAAAATAATATTTTCTAATATTAAATAATATTTTCTAACTTCTAACTTGAGTTTCAGGATGAAGAGGTGATTTTGTATATCATTTTAGATCATTTATTATTTCATAAAATATCATTTTATAGATGAACATTAAAGCCATGACAGGCAATGGGATAACCCAGAGAGAATGTGTAGAGCAATAAGAAAAGAGGATCATAAATAAATGATCATAAATAAATCTCTATTAGTGTTTCTCAGAGAGAAAAGTAGTGGATCTTTATGGTTTACTGGGTAGTACACAGGAGTTTAGTTGTTTTGGAAAAAATGAAACAATTTTGTTCACAAGCATTTCATAAGAGTAATGATAATTTTTCAAAGAAATATCATTGAAGAGATTCAGAATATGTCATCCCAAAATATGCCACTTTGGCATATTGATTATTTTGAATTAAAGACACTTGAGAAACAGCCAGTGCAAGAAAGACACTCTGAGTATCCTTTGTCCTCCTGAAAGCAGGAGATAAGTCTCCCATGTAAAAGATTCCCTGACTGTACCAGGAGGAAGGAAGACTTTCTTATCACTAGAGATGGGAATTTGGGGCCAAGAAAACTTTACAAATAAACTTTGTTAAACTGATTCTTATCTTCTTAGTTACTTTTTCACCATTTACTTCCTTTAGCCTACAGCCCTTCGTCTTGTCAATTCTTCACAAATTTATTGTTTCTTTGTCTAAAACGTATAAAGGCTTCCTTCTCTTGTCACTTCTTTGAGTCTTCATTCTCTTGTGCAGGTTCCCAGGTACATGTAAAAATTCAATAAAATCTGCATGCTTTTCCCCTATTAATCTGTCTTATGTCAGTTTAATTCTTAAGCCCAGTGAGAGATCCACAAAGAGTAGAGGAGAATTTGTCCTCCCCTACGTCATCAAAACATAAACACTAGGATCTTCAATATTACACATTTGTTCCAAAGACTATGTTAGTTACTTACCTCTGCTTACACTGAGAAAATACAACTCACTTGGGTTTTGTTAACATTTTCAGGACATGTTCATTTGTTGTTTATTTTTTCTTAAACGTTCACGTTTGAATTAGTGTTAGTTTGCGCTATATCCCTGCGGCAGGCATAATTTTAAAATGGTCCCTAAAGATGTGCTGCCCTAATCTCCAGAACCTCTGAGTTTGTGATATCAGTCCGATAACTGTTATGTTATAAGGCACTATTGAACTTAAGATAGAGAGATCATCCAGGTGAGCCTGACCTAATCATATGAGAACTTAAAAGCAGAAAGCTTTTCTTGCTGCTGGCAGAAAGCAAAGTCAGACAGTTGCAAAGTGTGAGAAGAATTTGACGTACTATAGCTGGTATTGAGGACAAAGTAGCCACATGAGAAGGAATGTGGGTAGCCTTAAGGAGCACTAAGGCTGCTGGCCACCAAGGAAACAGAAACTTCAATCCTACAAACACAAGCAACTGAATTCTGCTAGCAATATGAATGAGTGTGGAAGCAAAGTGTTCCCCAGAACCTCCACATAAGAGCTTAGCTGACACCTGGATTTCAAACTTGTGGGACTCCAAGCCAAGAGTCCAGCCAATTACATCAGAACTTCTGACCTACAGAACTGTGAGATGATAAATTGGTATCTTTTTAAGCTTCTAAATTTGTGGTAATTTGCTATGCTGCAATAGAAAATTATACAATCTCTAATTCACTGTAATGAGTATTTAGTTCAGTGAAACAAAGTTACTAATAAAACTACTAAAATATCAGAATCCAGAATGGCATCATACGTCTTTCTAAGTTAAGAGGACTATGGCATGAATATAGATTGTGAATCTATATAAGCTGGGACAATTGAATCACAACTGTGATAATTTTGCATAGCAGCCAAAAAATGTGGTTAGGAATTGTCAAAACGAATATCTAAAAAAACTCAATTATTTGGATCAGTATCCCATTTACTCCTAGTTTCAAGTGTTATGAAACTTTGTCAAACAGGAGAACTAAGCCATTGAACTTTTTCAAAACTTAAAATAAAGGATAATAACTTCTCTTGAAGAGTGAAGGCCTTCCAAAGCTAGTGGGAAATTATGTTTTCCAGTGGAGGAGGGGCAGACTGACACTGTATAAGTGCAATCCTCATTGAGGGCACTATGTTTGATGAGAAAATAGCAATCTTTATCAAACAACTTCACTGGATATTGCATAATATTCACACATACAATACAAAAGAAGAGTTACCATCACATATCTCTGAGTAGATATTTGATATTACACTTGGGAAATTTTCAGTGTGAATCAACTCTTGTCCAATGAATGGTGCACATATGAAGGACAGGTGCTTGATCATTTCTTCTTCCATTCATGACTTCTAACCCATGCAACAGAATAAAAGTGTTTTTGTGTGGTTAAGATAATTTGTAAGTTATGATGAAGACTGGAAAATGTACTAATGGAGCATAAACGATATGTGCAGAAAGGAAGGGCGTTGCTTGGTAAATAGCAGAGATTGCCTCTCAATGCCAGTACACATAGAGCTTGATTCACAGTGAAGAGTTCGGTAGACAGCAATTTGCACCATATCTTCATTCAATGTTGATAAACACTGAACGTTATATATGTGGTCAAAATGCATATGTTTGCCCTAATAATTGGACAACAAGCACAGGACTGTAGTTTTACTTATTGAATTATGCTGGCTATTGAAGGAAAAGTTCCTCACAAGAAGATTGATAATATTAGAAACTGCTTTATCTTTGATTTTAAGTGCTTTGTCAAAGCTGCATGTCTCAGTGATATATATTCCAAAGCTTGCCTATCCAGCATCAATCATTTTGCTCATATAGAATATATTAAAAAGCGACATCCAAATGTTGTAGCAATAGACAGACATACTTTACAGAGTTGAATTCTACCAACTAGTGGTTTGGAGATTCCTTCACTACCATCATTCAACAATATCCAACAACATCCTTTTAAATGTGATGTGTCTTTTAAACAGCATCTGGCAAAATTCTGCAAGTAGTTTGAATGAGAAATTTTTCTATAACCCTTGGTCAGTATTAGACCTGAATAATCAGCATTTTTTGAAGAAGACATTGACTCCTTGCTAGCATTTCTGTTGAATTATAATTTGATTTATAATTTTCTAATTTGGTGAAAAGATAAAGTAAAAAAGGAAAACAACCTGAACAGTGTGTGTGTGTGTGTGTGTGTGTGTGTGTACACATATATCTACCCTCATGTATATAATATATACCCTCATGTATATAACTGAATGTTTATATATACATGAATACCCTCATGTATATAAATATACATATATACCTATATATGCAGATACATATACATATGTATATATGTACAGTATATACATATACATATGTGTATATTATAAACCAACTTTGTATGGAGTCTAACCTATAGCTTAAATTATGTTTTTTAATGCATGGTTTAATGTCTGATTTAGGATTGTCTCTCTCCCTGGTTTGAAGCAACTATTACTTTTAATTTTAAATATTACATTTTGTTTTATTGTTTAAAATTCCAATGAACAATACCCTAATTTACTTAAAATTGAGGGCCTGCATGTGCACCTGAGGAGAACAGTTTTTTTGGAAACATTTACCTAACTGATTTAAGAAGAGAAAAATAAATGTTCACAAAGACAGGGGCAGAACCAAGATAAACTGAAGTACAAAATGCCTAGGAATTAGCCAAGGGAGGTGGTGTGTCCACTGCTGTTTAGTATATAATAATCAGTTTTGTGTTTTAGCCTGTCTGTAATACACATGATACATAAGATTCTTTGTTTTCTAGCATAAAAGTCACATGAATATCCTCATGCTATAAGCATCTCCTACGCTTTTTGGGAACCCAACTATGAGCTAAAGGCAAACTGTTTTTTATTATGGAGACTCTTTCTTGTTTATTTTATTTATTTATTGCCAAATGGTCTTGCTTTTAGATGTCATAATTCTGAATGATTGGTAAGTCATCAAAATAGAGATCAGAAAAACTTGCCAACCGGTGTAAAAATGCAGCAGCTGTAGAGAAGGCTAAATAACAAAATACAAACAGTGTCTCAGTCCTGGGCAGTGTGCTCCTCCCAGGTGAGGCAAGAGGAACAAACAGGCTTTTTAGAAAGAACAAGTGTTGTTCTCATTGATGTTCATAATAAATCATCATTCAGGAGATTCTGTCAATAACACACTGCCCCCAATCGCCTCATGCCTGCAGCATTACGCTCATGCTATTGCAACTAGATGAGCTATCAAAGCCTCATGCAGTCAAAGAGAGGAGTTTAAAGAGGTACAATAACAGGCGATTTGCAAACAGCCCAAACCTTTAGCTTCTTCCCCCTTTCCAAAAGTGTGCAGTGAATTTACATTAACACCTGCTATTGGAGATAAAAGAATGGATTTGCACAGAAAGGGGAATGTCAAATTCTCCTCTACGAGTGACTCATTTCCCTATATTGCGGGATATTATGCTGAACTGAAGGCAGCATGTTGCATGCAGTACATTGGGTCAGATTTGGATTTTCAAAAGTAAAAATGGCAGTACAGCATTTATCACACAGAATTCAGAAGTCCTGTCTCTCTGAATATTTGCTACATAATCAGCAGGTGAAATCCACTCTATGAGCAGGTCATTTTTATTGTCCAAGGATAATTTATATCAGTAGACTTTTTACTACACACTCGCTCAGATTACTATGACATCTAAGATTTTCATGCTGTTAAATTCAATTTATTGTGGAACATAAGGGCAATTAAGGGATAGGAGATGACATTATATTACATCAAAGTGAACTACAGGAGAAGTAGGTGTGTACTACTAGTAATTTGTTGTATATAAACTTAATTTTGAGTATTTTCCCCATGGTGAAACAGCAGATACTGTTTCTAACAACTCACTGTGTGACAGACACTTTATTCAGATCTTAGTTACTAGCTAAGAGCTGATAAATCATTGATTGAAGATTGGAATGAATAAAAAATAATAACAAATTAAAATTTCTAAGAGTCTAAAGAATACCACACATCACAAAATCCATTTAAGAAGTTAATTAAAGTCCTGAAACGCTTATCTACCAGGTGTATCTGATACACATTTCCTCTTCATTTTTTGGATGCTATATTAGTTTTTTATTGCTGGGTAACAAATTACCAGAAATTTAATGGTTTAGAATAAGATACATTTATTATTTCAAGTTTGCTGTGGGTCAGAAATCTGGGCATGGCTTAGCTGGGTCCTCTGATCAGGGTTTTTCTCAAGGCTGCAATGAAGCTATCAGCTAGGGCTGGGATTTCATCTGAAGGTTTGATTGGGGAAAGATGCATTCCCAAACTCACAAGGTTGTTGGCAGAATTTCAGTCCCTTCAGGTGTTGGATTGAGAGCCTCAATTCTTAATTGCTGGGTGGAGGTCACCTTAGTTCCTTGACACGTGGACCTCCCCAACATGACAACTTTATCAAAGCCTGTAAAGTAGAAAGTCTGCTAGCAAGATGGAAATCACTTTGTTATCTAACCTAATCAGAGAAGTAACACCCATCACTGTTGGCCTACTCTATGGCTAGAAGCAGGTCACAGGTCCTGTCCACAGTTACAATGACATAAGGCCATGAATACTAGGAGATAGGGATTATATTTAGAGAACAATTTACAGTCTGCTTGCCATAGCTGCATTGTCTCTTGATATAACACTTGATTCACCTCTTATCCTCCACTGAATTTGATGTCGTTGAATGCAGTCCAATTTCCAGAAATACCCCCCCACTCACTGTGCAGATTTACCCAGTTTCAGGACCCAAAGTACAGAGCCAAAGGTCATATTCTTTGACTTTGGCTTGAAGACTCCCAATTGGCTGGTACAAAAGCTCTTTAGAGCTGTGCTGCACTCTTTTTTTGCTACCCTCTTTCCTTCCCCTTCTTAGAACTGCAGGTCAGAACTGCATCGTGGTCTGTGGCTCTCTCTGCCTATCCCTACTTTCCTCCCTTTATCCTTCACAGACATTTTCCTCCCACCTCCAAATCTCTTACATGTCTTGGCATCCACTTCCCAGAATAACTGAACTAATTCAGAGGTATAATCCAAAAACAATAGTTTTATGAAAATAGTGATCGAGAGTATGGCTGAGCCACGATAAACACTATAAACAATAACCAAGGAAGAACTTTCTGCAACTGACTATTCTCTCCTTTTCTTTTAAATTTCTTCTTTTCATACATGTGTCCATTTGGGCAGGGGCAAGGAATATATCTTGTTTGTTGTCTTAATTATTTGCCTTCCCTCAGAGAGTTCCTTAGGGTCTGGGTAAAGAGAAAGAGACAGAGAACAGCAAACAGCTTCCTTCTTTCTTTTTTTATACATATGTGAGTATATCAAAAAAAATTGTTTGCTATAACAGTATAATATAATATTTTCTCACCTCTATACACAACGTAATTTTAATTTTACACTTATTATAAATGTTTTTATGCTATTATCATCAAATTGCAGTTATATGTAAGGGATAGAATAATAAATATATGCAATTATTTGCTGTTAGAGCACCTAAGAATTTCAGATTTATTTTTATGTCATTTTTGTGAACAAATATCATGTCATTAGGCCCATTTTATTGAAAAACAAAATGGACATGCCTAATTGTTACACAAAGTAATAGTCAAATAGCATCAGGAATTAACTCAGAGCCCCTTGCAAATTTCAAGAGATCTCAGGCTGATATATTCTAGAGGAACCTTGCACAGTAATTGTCCCTGAATTCGAAATCTTTAGAGTTTTGTTCATCAGAATTGAGTTCTTTTCTGCACAAACAGGATTAATAATGCAGATTGATGGCTTGGATGATGAAGTGCCAGGACTGATACCTTGTCGAATCTCTATTTGTGAAGTTTCTGAACAGCTGCCCTCCCGCATTTGTGTGGATCAGACCACACAGTGCCTTCCCTCCTGGGAGCACCAATATCATTTCCAAATGCCTGCCCATCTTTCTGCTGAGCTCTCTTTTCCTAAGGTTGTGTAATTCTTTTCACAATTGAAATACTAATTTTTTGTCATTTAATTACATTGCAAATATCTTCTCCCAATTTGTTGTGTTTTCACTTTGCTCATGATGCCTGGTCATAAAGAAGATTTAAAAATTTTAATCTATCACATTTACCGTCTATTGCTACAGGTACAGGCATGAAGAGCATAGAGAGGAATTTCAGGCTATCGTTTATTTTGGGGCAGGTTGGAAAAAGGAACTTGAGAGCTTTTGCTGTGTTTGTAATTTTATTTCATTAGATGAAAAGCTGAGACAAATATGCAAAATGTGATATTTTTTAAACCTGAATGTGAGGAATACAGAGTCTATATATTGTTTTTCTGTATAAGCTTTAGAATTTATATCATGTCTATGGATAATACACATGTGTACCCACACACATACATGGTTTATGGTGGTGGTAGGTGCTGTGTCACTTGTTCTCTGCCACTTTTGGGCTGTTTCAATTAGGGTAAGAATAATATGAAGAGAGCTAGAGGAGACTAGAAGGATTCGGGGGAAGCATCTGGTTCTATGACTTAGCACTGCCCCACCGTAATCAATTCAGGTATCTAAATTCAAGCTTCCTTAATTTATCCTGTCAAATGTAGTTCTTTCTAATTAAGAATATATTCTGGAAATAAAGTAGTGATAAAAGAGAGGGGAGGCAAGGACTTTCAAAGAGACATTTTAAGGAGGACATTTGAGAATGCATAAAGCACATAATAATGTTTTTCTGAGAATGTGATGATATACATTTTATAGCCACTGCTAAGAGGCAAAATAAAATCTACGGGGAATAAAGGTAGGAATGGCGGCAGATGTTTGCAATTTTTCAGGGAAATATGATTGACATGTCTGAAGAGCAATATCAGGGACCTGAAGTTGTGCATAAAGAGCAAGCAAAGGGAAGAAAAGTTAGATTTAAAGAGCAAGGAAACAGAATTTATACTGGTGGCTTGACATATCAAGGTTGATCACCAAGATATGATGCAAAGGAACAAGAAACAAACTGAAGAGAAATAAACAGTGCTCTTTCAGAATGAACCTAAATGTTAAAAAAAAAAAAAAAAAGGTGAGATGGGTTAAAATTAAACTTTGGGGGAATGTGGTTATATAATATAGAACAAAAGGCAAAATAGGATTTTTTCATTATTCACTTAAGAATAGGGAGTAAAAAGGATATAAATATGATGAAAAGTATTTTCTTTTGAGTTTATTAACTTCCCATTCACGTTGCTTAAAATAAGTTCCCTTTGTTCTCTCTAGTTATGTTACAGTTTTCAGATGATTTTACACACCTTTGTGACAGCAAGACAATGTATAACTTCTGTTGTTAAGCTGTATAACTATCTGTTATTTATTTTAATTTTCCTGTTTGGTTATTTAAAAAATGCTTAAAAATTTGCCTTTTTCAACTTTTTACTTCATCTAATCCATATAAATTTCCTTGATGCTAGAGGAGCCTCGAGGGTGGACAAAAGAATGGCAGCTTGTCATAACGCCTGAAGGTGATCAAAGGCAGCCGGGTGCTTCCTTAACCTTTCTTCACTTACACACAGTTCAATATCTGATTAAGGGAGCATATTGCTGTGTGTCCTCAGATTCAATTAGGGGCTCATGGCAAGAGAAAGCAATACTGAGTAACAAGAATAGGAAATAGAAATGTCTAGCTTGACTACGTCTTTTTAATTATAACACTATATATATATTAGTGCTATAGGTAATGATCAGTCTATTAGTCAGTCAAGACTAAGACTAGCCTTCACTATAACAGTAGAAATTTAAGTTACACTATTCTTCCCGTGTCAGGCTTAGGAAACTCGCAAGAGAACAAGCCATTACGTGCTGTGGAGAAGAAGGATAAAGAACTTTCAGAAGCAGGTGTTTCGGATCATCTTACGTAGTTCTGATGATCACTTGTCATAAGATTTCTTCTCAGTATTTCCCAAGTTCACCGTTAAAGAGTTTACCATAGTCTTCAACATGGAAGGCAAAAGTGAATTAAATGATAATATTTCCAAAGCAATAGAGTCAAGAAACAGGAAATTGAAAGCTGAAAATGCACTAAAAGGGGGACAATTGAGAGAAAACGATGGATTTTATTACCTGATATACTTTTGTCCCTATGGATTATTAAAAGGACCTTAGATAGTTATTCAGTTGGGACTTATGCCTAGAAAATACTTTGTCAAGGAAAACTTGCTTTTAAAAACTACAAAATGGGGGCCGGCCCGGGGGCGCAAGCGGTTAAGTGCGCGCGCTCCGCTGCGGCGGCCCGGGGTTCCCTGGTTCGGATCCCGGGCGCGCACCGACGCACTGCTTGGTAAGCCATGCTGTGGCGGCGTCCCATATAAAGTGGAGGAAGATGGGCACCGATGTTAGCCCAGGGCCGTCTTCCTCAGCAAAAAAAAGAGGAAGATTGGCGGATGTTAGCTCAGGGCTGATCTCCTCACAAAAAAAAAAAAAAAAAAAAAAAACTACAAAATGATGGAAGATAGCAATAGTGCTTAAAAAACTACTTTCTCAAGTTTCCCGCTTTACATGAAAACATGAGTTTTGGGTGGTGTCAAGGGAGAATGCATAGACAGGAAGTCAAAGAAGATGGACAGGGATCTCAGAAAGGAAATGGAAAAGATTATTTTCCTCTTGGGACATTGCTTAGAAAAATGGCCTTTAAATGATACATGTTCCAGGTAAGGACTTGTCTAATTCTGCACTGATATAGTGCATAGTGTATCCTTGGTGCTCAATCAATACCTTTGAATATAGATAATGAAAATGTCCCTTTGCCGACAGTGCAATGTACAAATCGGGTGTAAGGATGAAATTCTCATTTTTCACTCAAGCTGGTCACAGGTGAACACTGATCTTCATCTGAAAATATTAAAGCATTCCCTTCATGCCCTTTTAATTCCCCAAGGGCCTTAACTTTTTATTCTTTTAACAAGCCACTTTTCTCTTCCAGAGGGATATTTCAAAACAGTTCTTAGAAAAAAAAAAATCTATTCTCTAGGGGATCATCTGGAAACTGCCCTAACTGTTTGCAGTCCAAAATGCAAAGTCAGGACTCTGAAGAATTACATAGCTACCCAACCACTTCAAAGCTGGATGGGGTTGAATCAATGCCGCAACAATAGGTGTTAACTGCTCCAATCACAGGTTGCTTCACAGGGCCTGTAAACACTGTTTTGTTTTCCCTGCCAATCATCTGAACAATGCAATTGCCAGTCACATTAATTTAGACAAATCTTTTCAAGGGGAGCGAGTGGTGCACATCCACGCAAACAGAATGGTATTAGCTCTCTCCCTCACAAAATCACCAGGAAAAGCAAAGATGCAATTAACAAAACAAAGTGTAGAGGCCAGCCCGGTGGCGTAGCAGTTAAGTTCGTGCACTCTGCTTCCGCGGCCTGGGGTTCACAATTTCGGATCCTGGGCTCAGACCCACGAACCGCTTGTCAAGCCATGCTGTGGTGGTGTCCCATATAAAGCACAGAGGAGGGGCACAGATGTTAGCCCAGGGCCAGCCTTCCTCAGCAAAAAGAGGAGAATTGGCAACAGATGTTAGCTCAGGCCTAATCTTCCTCCCTCCAAAAAAAGAAAAGAAAAAGAAAACAAAGTGTTCCAGCCCATGTCCCTGCCTTAATATTCTATCAGATGGAAATTCTGCAGGGGCAGAGGTCAGGCATGGTTTCTCAGAGGCTGGATCTGTGCCGTGCTAAGGGGAGAATTCAGAAGACATGCACGTTATCATAGCTTTGGAAGTCACTCTCAGTGAAAGATAATCTTTCTTACCTCTTTTGGCGGGTCTGTATTCCGGCATTCATTGTTGGCATTATCTATTTTAATCTACTTTTTGGTGTTGAAAATCAATGTCTCATCTCTTTCTAGACTGTACACAAGCGTAACTGGACACTGTTGCTAGAGCTCAGTCTCCCCTCTACTTCCTGGTGTTGTTGGCCACTTGGTTCCTGCTGGCAGAAATGCTTTTCCCAGAAACATGTGGAATCAAATCTAGTCCCTAAGCCCAGTTCAGATGTCCCCCTTCAAACAAACCCTTCTCCTTTCTCAGAGCCCAGATTTGATTGTCTCTTATGTCCTTAGGATTTTATGCCTTTTCCTTGAGCTATCCATTTTCATGCCTGTCTCTTGCAAAACTGTAAGATGCTTAAGGACACCGAACCTTGACTACATCATCTTTTTATCTTCTCTATATCGTAGTAAATCAGCTTGAATAAAGCAAACTTTCAGTAAGAGAACACATAAATAATAGCAGTAATAGTTTACATTTAGATGATACTTAATATATACCTTACATTCTTCCAGCATATGTTAATAAATATAATTATCACAAAACTAAGAGCTTGGTTATCCCTATTTTATGCACAAGAACACGGCAGCACAGAAATATCAAAGAACTTGCCACAGGTCACACAGATCTTATACAGCAGAGCCAGTATTCAAACCCAGGGTGCCAGATTCCCACTTCCACACTCTTATCCCCATGCTCTCCTGCATCTTGTTTTTGAATGAATGAATGAATAAAAAAACTTGTTTATAGTAGTATTTAAATTCTACTTTACTATTTAAACTCTCCTTCCTCTCACATTGGTGTCAAGATACTTTTTTTCCCGTCTGAAGAATTGAAGCGTTAATCCAAGGATAATATTGACCTCTATTCTTTGAACTTTGAGTCTATAGACTATTGGAAAATTCCCTCACTTTTTCAAAACTTTTTAAGATATAATTTTAACCTACAAGAAGTTGCAAAAATAGTACAGAGAGCTCAGATGTACTGATCACCAAGCTTCCTCCAATTGGTAACATCTTATGTAACTATAGTATATTATCAAAACCAGGACATCAATTGATATTGGCATAATACAATTAACCTGCCTATAGTTCTTACTCAGACTTATGAGTTCTTCATGCACTCATTTTGTATATATTTTTGTATAATTCTAAGACATCTTATCACATATATAGATTTGAATAACCATCACTACGATCAAGACATAAAACTGTTCCATCACTGCAAAGAAATTTTCATATGCTATACTTTTATAGTCACACCTTCCCTTTCCTTCCCTAACCTCTGGCAACCACTAAGAAGTTCTCCATCTGTATAATTTTATATTTTGGAGTGAATGGAATCATATAGTATGTAACATTTTGAGATTGCCTTTTTTCTTTCAGCATAAATGCTCTTGAGATTTTTCTAAGTTGTTGCATTTATCAATAATTCATTCCTTTTTTTTTCTTGACTAAGTAGTATTCCATGGTATGGAATAGAGCTGTTTGTTTAACCATTCACTCATGGAAGGACCCTTGGGTTGTTTCCTTTTGTGGGCTACTATAAATAATGATGTTATGAACATTCACATACAGGTTTGTGTGTGTACATATATGTTCATGGCTCTGTGATAAATGCCCAGGAGTGTAAATGCTGGGTCACATACATATATGTTCATGGCTCTGTGATAAATGCCCAGGAGTGTAAATGCTGGTTCACATAGTAAGTGTTTATTTAACTTTCTCAGAAACTGCCACGATGATTTCCAGCGTGGCTATAGCGTTTTACATTCCCACCAGCAATGTACGAGAGATCAAGTTTTTCTGCACGTTTGTCAGCCTTTGGTATTAGAAACATTTTTTATTTTAGCCACTTTAATACATATGTAGTGTCATCTCACTGTGATTGTAATCTGCATTTCCCTAATGACTAGCCGTGTTGGAGCCAGCCCTGGTGGTCTAGTGGTTAAGATTTGGTGCTCTCACCACAGAGGACTGACTTGGTTTCCTGGTGAGGGAACAATACCACCCATCTGTCAGTTGTCATAGTGTGGCTGCTGTGTGTTGCTACGATGCTGAAAGCTATGCCACCACTATTTCAAATACCAGCAGGGTCACCTATGGTGGACAGGTTTCAGTGGAGCTTCTAGACTAAGACAGACTAGGAAGAAGGACCTGGCCACTCAGTTCTGAAAAAAATTGGCCATGAAAACCCTCTGAATAGCAGAGGAGCATTGTCTGATATAGTGCAGGAAGGTGAGAGGATGGCACAAAAAGACCAGGCAGGGTTCCTTTCTGCTGTACACAGGGTCACTAGGAGTCAATCAACTCCACGACACTAACAACAAAGAGACGTTGAACATCTTTTCCTGTGTTTATTTGCCATCTGTATATCTTCTTTGGCGAAGTTTTAGTCTTTTGCCCATATTTCTAATTGAATTGTTTTTTTCCCTTTACTGTTGAGGTTAGTGAGTTTGGTGGCTGACCTTTCATCATCTTGACAGAATCTTTTTCAGAACAAAAATTTTAAGTTTTTCTGAAGTCTAATTTATACATTTCTTTCTTTTATAATTCGTGCTTTTGGTGTCATATCCTAGAACACTTTGCCTTACCCTAGGTCATGAAGATTTTCTCCTATGTTATCTTCTAAGAGTTTTTTGTTTTACATTTTACATTTAGATCTATGATCTGTTTAGAGTTACCTTTTGTATAAGGTTCAGGATAAGGCTGAAGTTCATTTTTCTAGCTATTGGTGTCCAAATGTTTCAGCACTGTTTATTAAAACAACTACCCTTCCTCCTTCACTGAATTGCTTCTGCACTTTGTCAAAAATAAATTGAGCGTATTTGTGTGAATCTATTTCTGTCACTCATTTTTTTTTAATTGATCACATTGCAATGAAAGGAAATGTGGGTGTTGGACCCACTCTAGCACAGATGCTATAGTCACATATATTTGAAGGAGCAATTATAGATGTTCCCTCTTACACACACAATACTGACAAAACGTGGATCTGCCATGACTCACCTCCACCAGACACAGCCCAATATATCAACCCAACTTCTCATCAGCCAGCCAGTGGAGTGAGGACAGAACATGGAGTGGTGGATGCTTCAAAGGTCATTTGGAGTAAAAGAATCATGCAGGCAATCTTTCTAGAATAATTTAGTAAACACAGGGAGGAAGTATAGTATATAAATGATCATTCCAGTTCTCTTAAAGGTAACTTATAATTATTAGCACTTTAAAAACAGTGAGATTTATAAAAATTCACTATCCTTAATAAAACATTATTTAGAAAATGTTTAAAATTCAATTACTCTTCACCAATTTTTTCCATATTATTCATATTCTTATTTTGTTCTTTTTAGGTACATTGCTTAGGGTTTTCTAAACATTTAGATCAATATTCTACAATATAAAATTGTCTTCATAGCAGGAAAAGAAAGACAAGTATAAGAGCATGGAAAAGAAAAACTGGAAATTTGAAGAACTTACCTGCTCATTTGTGGATTTTAAATCTTGGGTTTATGGACCTTCAAACAGTACTTAATTTGACATTTACTGATTGGTTACCAGATTAATAATATCATGATATTTGTAAATGCATTGTATGAAAACTTCATGTGTACATGTAAAATTGATATCTTTTTGGGGTCAGCCTGGTGGCATAGCAGTTAAGTTCGCACGTTCCGCTTTGGCCACCCAGGGTCCGCCAGTTTGGATCCTGGGTGCAGATCTACTCATCACTCATCAAGCCATGCTGAGGCAGCATCCCACATAGAAGAGCTAGAAGGACCTACAACTAGGGTACACAATTATGTAAAGGGACTTTGGGGGAAAAAAAAGAAAAAGAGGAAGATTGGCAACAGATGTTAGCTCAGGGCCAATCTTCCTCAAAAAAAAAAAAAATTGATATCTTTTCTTCCCAGGTATTGTAAACTTTTTTTTTCTTGAGAGAGTTTCTTGACCTGTATCTAAGTAAGTTTTATTTGTTATGATTTGAACTTCAAAAACATTCCTCTTCTGATGATATTTACAGTGCATCAAAAATACTCTATTATAGATTTTTTATTGTAATAAAAAAACATAATATAAAATTTACCATCTAAAGAATTATTAAGTGTAGCATTCAGTAGGGTTAAGTATATTTACATTGTTGTGAAACAGATTTCCAGAACTTTTTTGTCTTGCAAATCTGAAACTCTAGATCATTAGGCAACAACTCCTCTTTCTCTCCCTCCCCACTCAGCCACTAGTAATTACCACTTTACTTTCTGTCTCTATGAATTTGACTACTTAAGATAGTTCATATAAGTAGAATCATACAGTATTTGTCTTTCTGTTTCTTACTTCACTTAACATAATATCCTCAAGGTTCATCCATATTGTAGCATGTGACAGAATTTCCTTCATTTTTAGGGCTGAATAATATTCCCTTGTATGTATATACCACATTTTGTTTATCCATTCATCTAACAATGGACATTTGTATTGCTTCCACTTCATGGCTATTGCGAATAGTGCTGCTATGAATATGGATGTGCAAATATTTCTTCAAGACCCTACTTTCAATTCTTTTGGATATATACCTTGAAGTGAGATTGCTGAACCATATAGTAGTTCTATTTTTAATTTTTTAGAGAAACCTCCACGATGTTTTTCATAGCAGTTGCACCATTTTACATTCTCATCAACAATACACAGAGTTCCAACTTCTCCACATCCTCATGACTCTTGTTACTTTCTGGGTTTTTTGATAGTGGCCATCCTAATGGATGTTAGGTAATATCTCATTGTGATTTTGATTTGCGTTTCTCTGATGATTAGTGATGGAGAACATCTTTTTATATGCTCGTTAACTATTTGTATATCACTTTTGGAGAAATTTCTGTTCAAGTCCTTTGCTCATTTTTTAATCAAGTTTTTTATTTTTTGTTGTTGAGTTGTAAGAGTTCTTTATATATTCTGGATATTGACTTCTGATTAGATATATGATTTGAAAATATTTTCTCCCATTCTACAGATTGCCTTTTCACTCTATTGATTATGTCCTTTGGTGCACAAAGAATTTTTGTTTATTTTTGCTTTTGTTTACTGTGCTTTTGGTGTCATAGTCAATAAATTATTGCCAAGTGCAACGTTATGAGGTTTTTCCCCTATGTTTTCTTCTAGGAGTTTTATAGTTTTAGGTCTTTAATGCATTTTGAGTTAATCTTTGTAAAAGGTATGTGTTAAGGGTCCAACTTCATTCTTGTGCAAGTGGATATCCAGTATGACAACACCATTTGTTGAAGAAAGTGTCCTTTTTCCATTGAATGGTCTTACTATCCTTGTCGAAGATCATTTGACCATATATGTGAGAGTTTATATCTGGGTTCTTTATTCTTTTCCATTTGTCTATTTGTCTGTCTTTAGCTAGTACCACACTGTTTTTGATTACAGTACCTTTGCAATATGTTTTGAAATCAGGAACTGTGAGTCCTCCAAATTTGTTCTTGTTTTTCAAAATTATTTTGGCTATTTGAGGGCCCTTGAAATTCCATGTGAATTTTAGGATGAATTTTTCTTTTTGCTAAAGTGTCATTGGGATTTTGATCAAGATTGCATATAATCTGTATATCACTTTGGGTAGTATGGACATCTTAACAATATTATGTCTTTCAATCCATAAATATGGGATATCTTTCTATTTATTTATGTGCTCTTTAATTTATTTCAGAAATGTTTTGTTGTTTTCAGTATAGAAGTCTTTTACCTCCTTGGTTAGGTTTATTCCTAAGTATTTTATTCTTTTTGATGTTATTGTAAATGGAATTGGTTTCTTTTTTTTTTTTGGCTTGTTCCTGTTTGGCTTGTTCATTGTTAGTGCATAGAAATACAACTGATTTTTGTGTGTCAATTTTTTATCCTACAACTTTGCTGAATTCCTTAATTAGTTTAACAGTTTTTTGTAGGATGTTTAGGGTTTTCTACAAGTAAGATCAGGTTATCTGCAAACAGATTATTTTACCTCTCCTTTCCCAATTTTGCCTTTTATTTCCCTTCTTGCCTAACTGCTTTGGCTAGAACATCAAATACTATGTTGCCTATAAACAGTGAAAGCAGGCATTCTTGCCTTGTTCCTAATCTTAGAGAAAAAACTTTCATTCTTTCACCATTGACTACAAAGTTAGCTGTTGGCTTTTTATAAATGGCCTTTATTATGTTGAGGTAGTTTCCTTCTATTCCTAATTAGTTGAGGGTTTTTATCATAAAAGGCTGTTGAATATTGTCAAATGCTTTTTTCTGCATCAATTGAGATGATGATATGGTTTTTGTACTTCATTCTGTTAATGTGGTGTATTATATTGATTGATTTTCAAATGTTGAACTATCCTTGCACTCCAGGAATAAATCCTATTTGGTCATAGTGTATAATTCTTTTAATGTGCTTTTGAATTTGGTTTGCTAATATTTTATCAAGAATTTTTACATCAATATGTATCAGAGATAATGGTCCATACTTTTCCTTTCTTGTAGCGCCTTTATCTGGCTTTGATATCAAGGTAATTCTGCCCTCATAGGACAAGCTTGGAAGTATTCCTTCCTCTTCAATTTTTTGGGGTAGTTTCAGAAGGATTGGTACTGATTTTTCTTTAAATGTTTGGTAGAACTGTCCAGTGAATGCAACTGGTCCTGGGCTTATATTTGCTGTGAAAGTTTTAATTACTAGTTCAATCTCCTTACTCATTGGTCTGTTCAGATTTTCTATTTCTTTATAATTCCTGTTAGGTTCTGCATTTGTAGGAATTTATCCATTTAATCCCGGTTATCCAATTCGTTGGCATACAATTGTTCAGCATATTCTCTTATAATCCTTTTTATTTCTGTGGCATCAGTTCTAATGCCTCTTCTTTCATTTCTGATTTTAATTATTTGAATCTTTTTTCTTTTTTTCATAGTTAATCTAGCTAAGGTTTTGTCAATTCTGTTGATCTTTTCAAAAAACCCACTCTTACTATCATTGATTTTTTTTCTATTGTTTTTCTGTTCTCTAATTGTTTATCTCTGGTCTAATCTTATTATTTCCTTCTTTCTGTTAGCATTGGGTTTAGTTTGTTCTTCTTTTTCTGGTTTCTTGAGGTATAAATTTAGGCTGTTGATTTGAGACCATTATTCTTCTTTAATGTGTGCCTTTATAGCCATAAACTTCCCTCTTATCACTGCTTTCACTGCATAACATAAGTTTTGATATGTTGTGTTCTCATTTTCATTTGTCTCAAGGTATTTTCTAACTTCCTTTGTGACTTCTTCTTTGACCCATTGGTTGTGTAAGAGTATGATGCTTAATTTCCACATATTTGTGTATTTTCCAGTTTTCCTTGTGCTATTGATGTCTAGTTTCATTTCATTGTGACTTTGTATGATTTCAATCTTCTTGAATTCATTAAGATTTGATCTGTGGCCTAACATCTGATATATCCGGGAGAATATTCCAGGTGCACTTCAGGAGAATGAATATTCTGCTGTTATTAAATGCTGTGTTCTATATATGTCCGTTAGATCCACTTCATCTACAGTGTTGTTCATTCATCTATTTCCTTATTGATCTTCTGTCTGCTTGTTCTATTCATTATTGAAAGTGGGGTATTGAAATGTCCTGCTATTATTGTGTTGGTGTCTATTTCTCCCTTCAATTCTATCAAAGTGTGCCTCATATATTTTGGAGCTCTGAGGTTTGGTGTGTAAATGTCTATCATTGTTATATCTTCATAGTGAATTGACCCTTTTATCATTGTGTAATGTATTTCTTTGTCTTTTGTAATCGTTTTTAACTTAAATTCTAGTTTGTCTGATTTTAGTATAGCCACTCTTCCTGTCTTTTGTTTACCATTTGCATGGAATATCTTTTTCTATCTTTCCACTTTCAGCCTATGAATGTCCTTAGATTTAAAATAAGTCTCTTATAGACAGCATATAGCTGGATCCTGTTTTTGTACCCATTCAGCCAAACTATATTTTGATTGGGGAGTTTAATCCATTTACATTGAAAATAATCAATGACAGGGAAAAGACTGACTATTACTATTTTGTTAATTGTTTTCTGTATGACGCAGTTTTTTGTCCCTCTTTACTTCTCTTACCGCCTTCCTTTGTGTTTTATTAAATTTTTATAATGATATACTTTGATTTCCTTCTCATTTCCTTTTGTGTATATTCTATAGCTATTTTCTTGTGGTTACTATTGCAATTACATAAAACATCTTAGGATTACAGCATTCTATTTTAAACTGATAGAAAATTAACTTCAATTGCACGTAAAATCTTTCTTCCTTTACAACTCTACCTCCCCCCCTTTATATTATTGATGTCACAAATTATGTCTTTACATGTTGTGGACCCATTAAGATAGATTTATAGTTACTTTTTATGTTTTTGTCATTTAAATTCTGTGAACCAATATTACAATGGTATAGGTTACTATATTTGTACATCTATTTATCTTCACTTGGAGAACCTTATACTTTTATATGGCTTTGTGTTGCTGTCTACGGTCCTTTCATTTCAACTTGAAGTCTTCCCTTTAGCATTTCTTGTAGAGCAGGCCTAATGATAATGAACTCCCTCAGCTTTTATTTATCTGTAAAAGTCTTAATTTCTCCTTCATTTTGAAGAACAGTTTTGTCAAATATAGTATTCTTGGTAGACAGATTTTTTTCCTTTCAGCACTTTGGATATATCATCCCATTTTTTTCTGGCCTACAAAGTTTCTGCTGACAAATCCACTGATATTATGGAAGCTCCCTTGTATGTGGTAGGAGTTGATTTTCCCTTGTGCTTTCAAGATTCTCTCTTTGTCTTTGACTTTAGATACTTTGGTTATAATATGTCTCTGTGTGGTCTCTTTGAATTTAGTCTAGTAGGAGTTCTTTGAGATTGTTGAATCTGTACATCCATTTCTTTCCTTATATTTGGAAAGTTTTCAGCCATTATTTCTTCAAATAAGCTGTGTGCCCCTTTTTCCTCTTTCTTCTCTTTCTGGGATTCCCATCATGTGCATATTGGTCCCTTTGATGGTGTCCCATAAGTCCTTTAGGCTCTGTTTGCTTTTCTTCATTCTTCTTTTCTTTTTTCCTCCTCTGACTTGATGATTTCAAATAATCTGTCTTCAAGTTCACTAATTCTTTCTTCTGACTGATAAAATCTGCTGTTGAACCGCTTTAACAAATTTTTCAGTTCAGTTATTATAATTTTCAGCTCCAGAATTTGTTTGGTTGTTTTTTTATACCTTCTATCTCTTTCTTGATATTCTCATTTTGTTCATGCATAATTTTCCTGATTTCATTTAGTTGTCTATCTGTGTTATTTTATAGCTCACTGAGTATCTTTACATTTATTTTAATTCTTTGTCAGGCAACTTATAGATCTACAACTTTTCAGGGATGATTTTTGAAGTTTTAGTTTGTTCCTTTGATTAGGTCATGTATTTATGTTTCTTTTTATACCTTATAATTTTTTATTTTTTTGCTGAGATTTGGGCATTTGAAGAAGCTACCACCTCTCCAAGTCTATATTTATTGGCTTCATGCAGGAGATGAATTTCACCAGTCATCTGGCTGGAAGTTCTAGGATCTCCCAAACCTTTTTTGAGCTCTTGCTCCCCCTGATGTCTGCCTGCAGAACTGTAGCTTTGACATGCTGCTAGCCTCTGTTTTCAGTAGCTTCCAACTCTGGCCCCAATCTTGTCAGCACTCAGACAGAGGAGAAAGAAACCAGTCCCTCTGGCAGCCCCCAGAAAAATCAGAACATTGAATGCATGGTCCACTCTTTTGTTTTCCTCCTGAGGGAGGAGCCCTGATATGGGGGGTTTTTTCTTGGTTGTTCCTGAGGTGTTGCACAGGAGGAGGGGCAAGATTGAGCAGGCTAAATGTCATGAGTTTTTCTTATCCCTTTCACTGAAATTTGTTCTTGGTTTTACAATGGCTTGGGTGCTGTAGCTTTTCAATTGGTCTCCAGAATTCTCACAGAGGTATTCTCATCTGTATATTGCTATAAACTTTGTGTCTCTGTGGGAGAAGGAGGGCCTGTAGCTTCTTAGTCCAATATCTTGCTGACTTCACTCAAAAATAGTTCATTATATCTTGATTTTGTGTAATGGAGATCCTATACTTTGCTGCATCGAGTGGCATTTTTAATAGGTGTAGGTTATTTGATTTTTATTCACTGACAAGGCCATGCAAAATACCATGAATTCTATTTCTTGGGTTCTTTTTTTTAATTAAGAAATTATATTGCAGGGGCTGGCCTCACAACCAAGTGGTTAAAGTTCCATGCACTCTGCTTTGGTGGCCTGGGTTTGTAAGTTTGGATCCCAGGTGCAGACCTACACCATTTGTCAGCCATGCTGTGGCGGTGACCCACATACAAAATAGAGGAAGACTGGCAGCAGATGTTATCTCAGGGCAAATCTTTCTCAGCAAAAAAAGAAAAAGAAAAAAGAAATTATATTGCAGAATTACTTGGGCTTTGGGTTGAAGAACTTCTAGCTTATAAGGATTATATACCTATGTTTATATTTCATTTTGAAACTGTTCTTAAATCATAATTGAACATAAAGGGATTTACAGATTTAATATATTAAAAAATTTGTTGCATTAACATTTTTAGAATTTCTTTATTGCTTTTGTCATGTGAGAAATTGCCTTGATACAATAACAGCCCTTGAATGTGCTGTTAGGAAAACTATCACAGTTAAAAGCAAGGGATACGAGAGAGGTAGGTTCAAACACTTAGGGTAAGGTATAAACGAGTAAGGAACACATTACCTGAATTCTCTATCTCTCTCCATCTCTCCCTCACATGTCTTCTTCCTCAATGGTGTCGTCATGAGTACTAGAGTGGAGATTTGAGTAAGATAAACAAATTCTCATTAAAATGAAAAGTGCCTGGGGCCAATGACACATACTTGCTTTATCAGAGATATGGGGACAAGTAGCTTGCCAGTTAACTTGCTAAGCAGCTATGGATTTAATTTGCAGAGGATTGATGGAGCTACAATGGGTGTCATTAATTGAAGGCTTAATTAAGATTTCATGAATATTGAGTATCAAGAGTGTTAAATATATGTATATCTTTAATGTATTCATGTTCATATATATGTATTCATTTCATATATATATTATGAATACATGAATATTTTGTGCCTCATGCACATTTAGCGTATCATGGATATCTAGTGTTTATTTGATCTTTCCATCCATATCTATTTTCATACACATATGCTTTTCTTACTTTATCTATGTACAACATTTCTCACAGTTTGCTAACTTACTTATCTCTTATCAACTTTTACTTTAATCCATCCCATTTATTTTCTTGACTTCTATAAGTAGAATTTCATATTCTCAATAAATACTGTAAATGTACATTACAGATTTTTTTTTTGTGGTAGTAGTAGTGGTAGGGGTGATGTAATTATGTTTTTTCTAATTCCCAAAGAACTAGCTACAGAGATAATTAATAAGGAAAACTGCAATTTCCACAAGTTCTTATACAGCATCACTTAAGAAATGAGACGTAGAAAACAGCCAAGACTTGCCTTTTGAAACATTTCTTTTTAGACCTCTCCCTGCCCCATATTGACAAATTATACTCTTCTTCATGCCCAACCCACACATCTTGCCTCGTCTCCCAGAGCATACCCTGGATCTGAGCTCTGGCTTGGAGCCCTACTCATCAGGAGCTCAGTATATAGAGGGAAAGGTGAGGAGAGCTAACGGTTTTTAAATGGCTGTGACTTGTCTGTCAATATGTTGTGATATTACCTTCTTAAGTCTTTACAGATACTTAGCAATAAACATTTTTATTTCTTTTGCAGATTAAAAAAATTTACAAATTTACTTGTTTAAGGTCACAAAATTACAAAGAAATTTATCCAATATTGAAACTAGAAGTCACTAATACCAAATGCTATGCTTTTTCTCTGTTTCTTCTTCTAGATTTCTTGTCTGGTTACCCGGGGACCTGCGTTGCAGCCCCTGGCCTTAAAGCTGTTTTGAAGAGACAGTACCTGCTACTCAGAAGCTCCTTTACAAAATTAAAGTGGATCACTGTGTGTTCCATTTCTTCAGGGTTTTTCCCTGGTAAAATAGGCGGTAATTAAATATGTACCCTCCTGACAAATTAGTTAAATGTTTCTCCCCTCCAAGGAAACACAAAAACTTAGTCCAATTGAGAATGTCTCTCTAACCATGATACAAATAGAATTTAATGCAAAAAAACAAATACTCCTCTTCAGGGAGATCATTATCTCCTTTCTGTCAACATACCATGCCTTCTGCAATTTACTGTATCTCAGAAAGGCTAACGTGGACACAACTTCTCACCTTTTGCAAGTACACACTTGAGCAAAAATCACGAAGCACAACACCAACCCATAAGCCCACCCAAAAGTGAAAGCAATGAGTATGAGCCTAGAAGTTCAAAAGTCACTTGTTCTCATTGGGGGTCTATGTAATGGGAATCATAAGATCTACCCTATCTGTCTCACGTGGCTGCTGTGAGACTCGAATGAGAGCATGTGAGTGAAGGTAATTTATAAAGTGTAGATCACCACACAGAAATAGAGGACATTTCTTATAAGAACATTCACTGCAACCCTTTCACTTCTACATAGACACCCCTCCAGGTAACTAGCTACCATCTCAATGTTTTGTGCCCTGGGTCTCTGGTAGTAGAAACACTGTTTCCACTATAATTGCATTCGATCAATGCTGGTGGAGTTCCATCCCCGACAAACACGTCTCATCTGAAAAACTATATCTGTCCATCTGTCATATTGCTAAATACCAGTCATTCTTGAATTGTTAATTTTGTTCATCAATTTTTTCCCCATAGAAAAAGAACTACTTCCAAAGTTACAAATAAAAAAAATTGTACTCTTGTTTTGGGTCATTAATAACCTCTCTGCGAATACTACATTTTTACCTGTTAATTGACTAATGCATGTAATGTGTATCATCTTTGTGCAAAGATCTGGACATGAAGAGGAAAGAAACATATGTCTGAAGAGCTCACTATCTAGTTTCTGTGTGTGCCATTGTCCATCAGAGCTGAGCCATGCCAACCCCAGGAGGGATCAAAGAAGGAAGCCCTTTGTAAACTAAAATATTTAAGCTAGCTGTTCTGAGTTCACTGACAGAAAGCTCCAAATTCCTAAACTCTTAAAAATCAAATAAAAACTTTGTAAACGTCACATAACATTTACAATTGTCCTACAAAGCATAAAATCCTTACATTCATCCATTCAGCAATCACTTCTTGATTGCTGCTCTGTGCCAGTCTCTGATCTAAGATCTTGGAATAAAAAGAAGCACAAGATACACTCCTTTGTTCTAAAAACGATCACGGTTTAACTGTTTTATCAAAAAGGAACTAGTAAGGAGACAACGCATGGGAATGTCTGTTTTTCAAAAAGTGTAAATTTCTATATAAATAGAAGGTATTGTTATGATTAAATAATTGAGTTACGCAGAAGTTTTCACTCATAGAATTGGTTATAATCAGATTAGCAAAAAATACGTTTGTCAAGGGAAATGGAACCAGACATTATAATAGCATTTATTGAAATATGTGCCATTCTTTTGTTTAGCCTTAGATCTTAGTTAAGATTAAAAAGCCTTTGAAAATTATCCAAAATACTTAAATTTTGATAGCAGGGAGACGCAGGCTAAATTGATAAGCCTGGTCAGATTAATTACCCTGAAAGTAAACCCAGAAATCAATCATTTTGTTAAAAATAAATCAACTCCATTTAGAAAAGTTTTATTGGCAGTCTCAGCTACAAACCACTTTAGTTCTAAAGATGTTTACTGACAAATTACTTTCTTACCTAACTTTAAGCTTTTAAAAAGTGAAAAGACTCTATTATACGGCCATTCAGCGTGATTTAGCGATCTGTGTTTCCTACTATAAGTAATCAACATCTCTTTTTGGTTGCTTTGCTTTCCTTTCAGGGTGAATTTAAATTCAAACTGCGCAGCTCTTTTTTATTATTCCATATGTGTTCATAGAAATCAACCACAGAAGCACTTGCTATCCAGATGCACAAAGAATGCTTGCTGAGTGCTCCCGGCCTTCCTAAACACTGCTTAGGAACAGCATGTGATTCTGCCTATGGGGGAAAATGAACTTTTGGTTACTTCCTGATGCCTCATCATTGTCCCTGTTAACCTGCTACATCAGATGCATACCCCCTATGGCTGCATAATCCTGGAGAATATCATTTCCTTCCCACATTCCATCACCCTGGGCAACATCTTGTAACAGCGTCAGAGTTCTAATAAGCCTAAAGTGCCCATCACCCAGTGGGCTAACCCTCTGCCTGAAATGATGTTGGAACAGTCTCTGAGAAAGCGTCCTCGGAGCAATGGTCTAAATTCCCAGTGTAGCCATCTCTTCCTCTCACTAGAACGCAGCTCTGCAGAAACACTGATGGTGCCGCTGCAGAGAAGCTGTCATCGTTTGCTCAGGAGCCTCGCTGGAGATGCCCGTAGTTCAAACTCAGTTCCTCCTGAGTGTTTCCCTGCTTTTAGATATGGCAACAGGAATTCTCAAGGACAGTCAGGTCCAGACTGCCTCAATCTGTGAGCACTTCTGTTTATTGTTTTGCCTCATGTCCTCGTGTATGTGCTTTTGAATTTCCATAACTGCCACTTTGTAAAGCATATCTTCTAGCTAGCTATTTAAAACGTAAATCTGCAGTGTCGTAGTAAGTATAAATTAATCAAACGCATCATGAGAAATCTTAAAAACATGTTGCATTTTAAATGGTATAACTAGATATTTGTTTACAAGCACCAGGGATGTACCTTTAGAAAGGCACTTTATTATTTTTAAAGTGTCATTTACGTTTATTAATAAGACCAGTGGCTTCCGATGTCTAATGTAGATTCTGGCAAGTTGATGAAAATATGTCCTAAATGCAGTTTGGGATAGGGCTAGCCACTCCTTTATGCACTATTCATGAGGGCAGGAAGTTAGGCATAGACACATAGGTCAAAAACACAAAAGCAAGTTGAATAATCCATGCAAAAGACAAGAGCCGCATATTCAGTACACAAACAGCCATGCATGCTGTCATGTTCATAACTTCACATGTACTGTTTGATGAAACATCTTATCCAAGTATCTGACTTATGCTGTTACAAATCTTTGATAAAACAGCTAAGCAGATCTATTATTGTGTATAACCAATAAAATCCTTTTTATACACAGTTTTAAGATCTAGGGGGAGCAAACACAGTAAAAATATATCTGGTTTTGGATATTCAATAGAGAGGGAAATGTTGGTGATGGGCAGGTGAGGGCAGCCTTGAGAGGTAACCAGGCAGCTGATGATCCAGTGATCTAGTGATAAAAGGGAATAGAGTTGAATAATACAGAATATGGAAATTATACGAAGGATACAAAAAGAAAAGAAAAGATAAAGAGCTTCTTGTAGCCAAAATAAAGGAAAATTTCCATTTATGTCAACTCCTTAAACCTAAGAATATTGCTCCTAGAATTTCTCCATGTCTTGATTCATGGTTCCTTATTGCTAATTTTATTTACAAATCCAATGTTTAGCACATGAAAAAGGATGGAACAAAGGTGGGGGCTGAGGAAATCCTAGAAGCAAACAGCAGGTGAAAATAAGTAACATTTGGGAAGCCTCGTGTAACAACAAAAAGCAGGAACTAAGTGAAACCGGCAAACAGCCACTGATGATTAAGCAGCTAGTAACTATGGGGGATCGGAGTTGGCCACCTTAAAATATGTCTCTGCCTGAATGACACTTTGGCCCTACCCCAACTAACTAACCAAAGGAGATTGGGACGGGAAGCTGACCCCAGAACAGGCCATCACCATAGACACCTCCAGGTATCTGGGTGAGTCCATGCTAAGCCAGTTCTTAGTTCTGGTTGCCCTTTATAAGAGACATTTACATTTGTAAAGAAAATCTCCATTTGTAAACGCATCTTCTTCCCTTACCAGGAAGAAGGGGGGGATGGCCTTACCTAGAAACTTATCAGAATGGAAGGCGAGGACTTAAATGTGTATGATAAATTTACCCATCGTTAACTGTGCTGTTTAGGCAATATGCTATCTGACTCCCACTAGGTTTCTATAGGTAATATCCCCCTGGAGCCCGTGTCACCATGGTAATGGGTATTTGAGCTACTTTTTTCAGGAACTGAACCCCTTGTCCACTTCAGGCTGGTTGAGACCACCAACCCATCAACTGGGCCCACACAGATACGTGTCCGATAAGCAACCTTTTGAGGACAAGAGGTTGGATTGGAACTCCATCCTCGGGGCATGCTAATGCCACCATTCTCTGAACATGCATCTTACAAAGAGGCATGAAGCCTGACTACGCTTGTGCAGATCATCAGTTACCTCATCTCTCCTCACGGCCAATCATTTCAGACCACCTCGCCCCCTACCCCATAAATATCCTTGAGTCCCTATGTTCAGGGAAGCAGATTTGAGATTCATTCTCCCGTTTCCACACCTGGCTGCCTTGTGATTAATAAACCCTCTCTCTCTGCAATCTTGTCGTCTCAGTGATTGGCTTTCTGCGTGGCGGGCAAGAACGTACCTGGTGCGGTAATATAAGTTCAACCTAGGGAAGGTCTGTTAAAAGCTTCCTCCAAAACTTCAGAGTAAGATGAATGAGTAGAATAGTGACCAGTGGCTTTACTGCAGATTAAATAGTTTGAACCACATAAGATAAAGAGAAGTATGTTCTTAGCAGCCATAAAGAACAAAAACTATTTTATGGAACTAATTTTGTTTGCATCCAACTACTTGTCAGGGGAAATAGTCATGTTACCATGTATAACTCTGTATCATTATACTGAAGTCAAAATTCTTAAGAATTTCTTAGTGACTATTCCTCTTTGCCACACAAAGGTGGGGGAATATTCATTTGCGTTGAAGTCAATGAATCTGTAAATTGTTTTGCTTCTTATAGCAGGAACTACAAGACTCTAGATTCTTTTGTGCTTGTTAAAGATAGCACAAAATTTGCAATTAGCACTCTGATATCTATAACGTGGATACAGTGAAAAATTGACTCGAGCCAATGTACCCTACTGTAATAGCTTTTTATTGCCTAAATATGCTTTTGTGCTTTGGTATTTCAGAGAGGACTGTCACCTTAGGAAGGCCTTTGCTTAGACAGACAATGGGATCTGGGTGAAAATAATAACTGTGAACTGAACTCGGAAGACTGGGTTAATTTTCACATGACTCTACGGTATATTGATATTTCAATAAAGGAATTGTTGAGTTGAGATTTTCTCAACTGAATTTTGGAGTTGGGTTGCTATGATCAATTCCTCAAGAAAAAAAAAAAAACAACATCTTTATAGAGGTTTAATGCAGACTGACACCTGGAACACCAAAACAGATCTTCACAGAGCTTTTCATCCTCCTTGAGCTTCTATCAGCAAGAAGAGAGCATCTCCAGTGGTAAAAATAAAACAAAATGCAAATTCATCATGGGCACAGTGGTTTTATGTACAAATCAAACTGATTTTAAGCAAGAACATCTGTGCAAACAAGATTATAAAAGGTAATTTCAAGGCTACAAAGGAAGAGAAAGTGTGTTGATTGGATTTTAAAATAGACATGTTAAATGTGCACACCTACTGTAATGTGAGGTGCATGATATAATTTAATAAGTTTATTTAATGAAGATTTGCAGAAAATCCCATCTAGAAACTAGAATCCCAGCTTTTTCTCTCCTTTTTTTTTTTTGTTCCAATATTGATGTTAAGGAATTTTGATAAGTGAAAAAATAAAAATAAAGGGCGGGCCCCATGGCTTAGCGGTTAAGTGCGCACTCCGCTACTGGCAGCCCGGGTTTGGATCCCAGGCGCCTACCGAGGCACCGCTTCTCCGGCCATGCTGAGGCCGCGTCCCACATACAACAACTAGAAGGATGTGCAACTATGACATACAACTATCTACTAGGGCTTTGGGGGAAAAAAAAAGGAGGAGGATTGGCAATAGATGTTAGCTCAGAGCTGGTCTTCCTCAGCAAAAAGAGGAGGATTAGCATGGATGTTAGCTTAGGGCTGATCTTCCTCACCAAAAAAAAAAAAATGCCCATTTTTTAACTCAGACATTTACTTGAGAGCCCACTATGTGCCAAGCACTGTACTAGAAGACACATCTTACTGTGGCTTCACTCCTGTCCTATAGGAACTTACAATATAGTAGAGAGACATATATGTAACTTCTTGTACTTAGGAGAATTGGGAAGTCATGGGTTCTCTGAGAACACAGAATAGGGCCATCTAAATCATCCCACCAAAATCCAGAAGGTTCTCCAGCTTAAACACTGGAGCTGAATTTTGAAAGAAGAGTCAAAGGTTATTATATAAAGAAGATACAGGTGGCTTCTAGAAGGAAGAGGTAGTATGTGCAAAGACACAGAGGTATGAAATAGCATAAATATCTGGAGGGAGCTGCAAGTGGCTGGGCTGCTCTCCTTTCTCTGAATGCTCTTTCTTCAGATGGTACAGAGACGCTCAGAGCGAATGTAAAGACAGAAACGTAGGGAGTGGAGGGTCCAATCCAGGTGACACTGACATTTAATGGGAAAGCAGAAAAGAAGCCAATGAAGGCAACAGAGAATGGCCAGAGAAGTAGGAAGACCGTCAGAAGAGAATAATAACACAGAAAGTGAGAGTACAGTAAGATTCCAAAAAGATAGAATGCTCTCTAGTGTCACATGCCACCAAAAGGCCAAATAGGTAAGGATAGAAGATCATAGATGAATATAAGAAGTCAGAGGTCAGTGCTGGCCTTAAAAGAAAAGTCTCAATGGAGTATTGGTGGTCAGGGTTAGACTGCAGGATATTGAAGAGTGAATGGCAAGTGAGAAATTGGAGGCTTAAGTTTGGGAAGTAATGGGATGAGTCAGTAACGGTATAAGATAAGAGACATTTGGGCGTGTTGATATAATGTGGGGAACAACCAAAAAGAGGAAAAAATATAAAATACAGAAGAAAGAGAGGATGATTAATGTGGCCAGTTCCTCCCAGATGCAGGAGGGGATAATCGGTAATGTCTAACTCGAAGGGCTGGCAAAGGCATAGGAGAAGGAACAGCTCCTTCACTTAAACAGGAAGAAAAGGCAAGAGGCATAGGGCAGATGGAACATGTCTGCTGGGAACAGGAGAAAAAAAGGGTTTTTCCAAACTTTAAATTCAACACACACACACAATGGACTAACTTCCTCGCTACCAGACCACAAATTCTGGGAGTTTCGTTTTTATTATTTTTTGCACACTTGTTTGCTTGATTGAATAAATAGGGATATTATCAGCTAATATATACCTTGTAAGTTTTCTCTTCTTTTAAACAATAGTATATTTTCATTAATTCTTTGAAATGCTATCCTTTTTTTGGATGGCTTTTTCTGTTTATTTGCAGACTCATATGTTCAAACATAAAAATAGCACAATGGTCCTGTCATGGTGATAAATAAAGACTTGTATTAAATTTTACCTCTTTAATATAAAAAGTAGTGCCACCTAAATCTCCTGGGACTGTGTAAGCTGGATATACATTTTACTTGACAGTTCCCAATCCATCTGTGAATTCCTGGAACACCTCTGCCTATAACTTTTATTCCTAGCAACTTTTCTGCTGGAAATGTTCAAATGAAAACTCATTAATGATCTAAATAAACAAATCAGCATAATTCAACACATAATTTGAAATACATTCATCTTTAATGCATACCAATAACATATCATAACATAATCATTGTAGACTAATGAAAATCAAATGAATTTTCATTAGTATTTACCAATTAAGACTTTTTAAATATAAATGCATGAAATTTTTGATTAGTAAAGAAGGCTATGCAACAAGGAACACTGTAAAACAGGAAAAAGAGTAATATATTACAAAACTAGGTGAACTTATCTTCCAGGAAGACTTTAATAATCTCTCCTATAGTTAAGTAATGCTCTCCATAGAAAATTTCAAGATGATAAGACATCTTTGTTAACAGTAACTACCTCTTGCATCTCAAAATTTTTGTTTTGGCAAAATAACCTCTATGTAGAAGGTTCAACAAACCATGTTTTAGTTATTCTGAACCAACAAATAAGCAAAAACCTATTTAGAAGACTTACAAAAACCTCTCTCAAAAGCTCCCAAGAAAAATCAGGTCTTACTTTTCAGAGTTGCTTTGACTCGCATCAGGAAAATTGGGCTCTACAAAAACAAGACACAAACGTTAACACTTATCTCGACATTTTCAAAGAGTATATTAGGAGTTCCTCTTTTACAGTACATAAGCTTGAAAAAGTAATGTAAACTATTAAGATTTAAATTATCAATATGTACAGTGAGGAATGGAATGAGTGCCTTCATGGACACTTGCACTCTGAAATTAAATGGATTTTTGCCATGCAAAATATTTGCAATTCTTCTTAAGGTGGATTTTCCTAAAATGCAAGATATTCATGCAACTATAAGGGAGGAATCATGAGCAATATACCATGTGCTTGTGCCCACTGCGGCCACTTTTAGCTATTTTTATCCAGAGTTACCAATAGACCCAGGGCGTTATACAAACCTTGGGGTTTGAATTGGTTTTTCTGGAGTTCTCAATAGTCTCAGAGTGCCAAAACGCTAGTTAGCTGAATGAGATCATCCATTGAGCTCTACAAAGGTTTATGTGATAGGAAGCCTGGTCAGTCAGGTGGGAAAGGAAGTAGAGGAAATGAGGTTGGAGAAGCAAATAAGGTGAAGATTACCCATATGTGTGGCCTCCAATTTTAGGGAAAATAATAATCTAAGCAGTTTTGTGAATTTTTAGGAAAGCTAACTCTATTTCCAATTCAATATAGCACACTGAGCAAATAAATTGACTTCCTTTCCTTCCAAAATCTCACTAAACGATACTGCAAGTATAAACAAAAAGTAACGAAATCATAACAACACCAAAAACAAGAAAAGAAGATAATGGTAAAGGGGAAATTTAATTATTTTCTGTTGGGCAGAGAGCAGATGAGGTCATGTTTATAGAGGAACCAGGGTGGCAGTGGGTTAGGGGCATGATCAGGTTAATGAAAGAGCTGGTCACAGAATACCTGAGCTTGCTCGTCTCCTTGCTCCAACTGAAGCCTTGAAAAACTAATTTTATAACAGCCTTGGAGAAGCCCCTGATGGGGTATTGGGTCTGAATTAAAGAAGCCCACTATAACTTGTCTGGAAACTTTACCATGGAAACATCAGAGGTACCACCACCCAAGAGAGGAATATTTACACACTCCATCTCCAGATAAATGTCCTGTTAATTTGGCATTTGTGGGGTGATCTGAATACAGCTGGCTAATCCTTGATCATGACTGCTACAGGGAAACTTTCTGCCTACAAGACCCCTCTATTTCCACAGAGCCCAGAGTGAGCTCTCCCATGGAAAAGAAAAGACTTTTGAGGTTTTTTGTTTTGTTTTGTTTCATTTTTAAAAGAAAAGTGATAATGATTTAAAAATAAAAAACCGAACACCTTATATACTAGCTACTTACACTAATCCAAAGACTTTTGGATGAGATGAACTATTAACTATGGATACTCCACTATTTGATAGAAAAAAAAAATAGCAAGAAAGAGAAGACTAACTGAGCAAAGAGAACAACTCACACCAGAAAAAATGAAAATAATATAAGAAACAGAAGAAACATTAAAACACAATTCTAATGAGTATCTTTAGATATATTTAAGAGAATATTATTTCTACGCAATAAAAATAGCCTAATAGAAAACACCATATGAATCAGAGAAATGAAAGATTGGGGGGAAATTACGAAAATAGTTTTAAAATGAAAATAAAATGGCTGACTAATAAACCAAGTTGAATGCCAAATTGATGATCGCAAAAATAGAGTAGAATAAATCATTGCTAATACAGATCAAAACGACAAAAAGATAGAACATGAACCAAATATGAAGAGATTTAGAGTAAATCAGAAAATCCAAAATGTACTAATAGGATATAATAGATGAGAAAACAAGAAAAATGGGAGGAGAAATGAGCATACTAGTATTAAAAGGAAAAAAAAATACTAGGGAAATAAAAGGCGTAGCTCTACAGATTGATAAAAATCACTATTCCAGGCATGGCGAGCAGAAAGAATGCATGCCTGCCTTGATACGTCCTGCCTGCCTTGATACGTCCTGATGATATTTGAGAATTCCAAGTGCAATGCAGAAATCCAAAAAGCTTCCAGAGAATCAACATGAGGTTGACATCAAGCTTTTCATTGGTGATTGTGATTGCAAGATGATAATAAAACGAAACATGAACGTTCTAAGGGAGAAGTCTCTAAACCTAAAATTCTACTGCCAACTGTGTCAGGTATATCTTATGGGTCTCCTTAGATTCTTTAGAACCATTTGTAGCTATTGCAGCTGTGACAGACAATATGGTCCCCCACAGTAATCTAAGCTGAGACAGATCAGCCAGGCCTTCCTAGAGTTTTGACCTGTCCATCACTTTCAGACTTGAATAAAGGCAAGAGATCTGCTTTCCTCAGCAGCTCCCTGCGGCACTAGGGGATGGACCCCAGAAGTGCAGGTGGATGATCTTCTCTCAGGGTAAACTTTAACTAATAGGAGAAAGGAGACGGGAGGAAGAGCCTGAAGATGAAATTGTCCCCCTTCTTTCTTCCAATGTTCCGTTTTGAGTCATAGTTTGATGCACGTGCAAAGCATTTGCTGCTAGTTACGATGCATGTGGATTTGCTTTCTGTTCCTCCTTTCTTGTTCTTGCTGCCTGGGATTGCATTTGCACTTAAGTCTTGCCTCAGGTTCTGTTTTCTGGGAAACCTGGTCTAAGACACAACCCTATTAATCAAGTATGACATCAAATAATTTTATATAAGTAAGCACCCAGAGTTTTTTATTTTGTACTCCCTTTTTTTTAGAGTACGCTCTTGAGGAAAAACTATGCCAAAACACCAATGGCAACAACAAAAATCAAAAAAAAAAATAAAAAAGATTGTATTCAGGAAACAACAGAAATAGCTCTGAAGTACGAAGAAAAGAAATACCAATGAATCAACTGTACTGCATACACAGAATGCATTTGATATCAATTATAACAGGAAGTCAGAGTCCATGAAAAACGTCTTCAAAAAGAAAATATGTTTAGTTATACAAACAGTATAATTAATAATCTGGAAGATTTTAGTGATGAGAAGAAAGGCAGTTTAAAACTTGGAGATTAACAAAAATCTGTACACGATTCCAGCACTGTGGAACATAAACTGACATGATTTTGAATAACGGATGGGGTCAATTTAAAAAGAATAGATTGGAACCTGATGTTTAAAGATTTTTTTCACGTAGTACAATGTTAGGGTCATGTATATAATCGGGCAGTGTGTATGATAATACATTACATGCTGTTTACTATCCACTATTTTAGAAAGAACCAAGAGAAATTGTATTGTTTGAAGTTATTTCTTTGCAGTACCATAAAATAATAGATGATAGGCATAGAAAAAAAAATCAAATATGAAGAGCTCTAGAATGTTAAAAAAAAAAAACAGTATACTGGCTGAGGTGAGAAAACACACACACAAAAAAATTAGAGGGAAGTGCAGACTTGCCAATTTCCTTATGACTCATAGTAGGGACTTCAAGCAGACACTAACAAGCTAATGTAACTAAAACTAAATTAATGAATCAATAAATTAAAGTATAAGCATATTATTTACATTTTTAAAGACAACACTTAGAAGAATTAAAAATAATGACATAAAAATCAGGAGTTGAATGTCAGGAAAATCAGGAAAAGAAATTGGTCAGTAGTGTAATTTTTCTAAGTTTCTCATTTATAAAAGTGAATAACTAATATATACATCTTAAAATGATAAATCAATAGACAGATATGTAAATTTTTTGTTTACATTTATGGTGATAATGGAAAGAAGAATAAAACTGAAATTGTTTAAAAATTGTTTAAAAATAGTATTCTTAATGTGGGGACTGGAGTAAGAAGAAGGGAGATTAAGCTTTTCATTATATGTTCTTTTGTATTGTTTGAAGTTATTTTTTTGCAGTACCCACAATCACTTTCCTAATTAAAGTGACTTTTCTTTTAATGAACTAAGAAGAAATCTTAACTGTCTTGGTCGTGTAGAGGATGGATTAGTTGAAGGGGTTCAAAGACAATAGATAAGGTATGATGTGATTTCAATAGTTAAGGAAGAGATGCTAAAGCCTGAAATAAAAAAGTAGCACTTTATTATCAAATAAATGAGAAGTTTAATAGATATTAAAAGATATATTTAATAATTAATCCGAAGTTGGGAATACAAGTGGATAATCCAAGGATACTTCTCACCGGCAGGTCTCTAGTACCATCATCTTAGATGAACAAGGGATTCCAAAAGAAGAACATATATTGATGTATTGATGGTAGTTATGAGAGGTGGAAGAACAGGAGTTCAGTTTCATCTTAGTGAGTTTTGTCATTTGGAGTTCGAAGTGTCTATGAGTATTTAGGTGAAAAAGCATTAAGATTTATAAGCCTGGAGCTCAGATCTTATTTTAAGACATACATTTTATGGTCACAGAATATTAATGGAAATTAAAAACCATACTAATTGAGGAGATCACTTTTAGTGAAAACGTGATATAGTTAGGAGAGTCAAGTACAGAATCCCGAGAGACACCTACTCTGAATGTACAGGCTCAAGAAGAGGATTCTACGGGCAAATAAAATTTGAAGTAGTAAACATAGAAGAAAACAGAGAGTCAGAAATCGTTGGTTTCAAAACTTAAAGGAGGAAAGAACTTTAAATAAGAAAAAGGAGTTAATGTCACAGGGAGTAAACTAAGAGAAAGAGTGGGAGATACCCACTGATTTGGGCTTGTCATTGATGCTGTTATCATGAGGAGTATCACAGGAATGATCAGATGTTTATGAGTGCAAGACAAATGTGTTGAATAAGTATATGGGAAGTACTCAAAGAGCTTGATTTCAAGAATCAGAAATTGATAGAAATAATAGAAATTCTTATCTATTTATATGCTGAGAAAAAAGAAGTTAGTACTAACCAAGAAGAAGGACTTGAAATTAAGTATGTGAAAAGGTGATTTAAAAAGGCCGACAGGAGATCAAGGAGGTGACAATTGGCCTACATGTCTAAGATTCACCCTTGAATAATAGGACTTCTTTTTCTCTGAGACTCATAGGAAATAAGTATGGATAGTATTAAGTGGATAATACATTGTAGTTTTGTATTTGAAAGAGTTTTTCTCCAATTGCTTAAATTTTTTTAATGCTACTGAAGACAAGAGCAAGTGCTAAGCCATAGGGAAGAATATTGGGGACAGCAATGATTGAAAAATTTGGTGACGGAAAATGGTGAGTGTTTGGAATCATCCCTCTGGAGAACGGGAGGTGAAACAGCCCAATCTGTGGTCTGGAGAATTCAGAGGAAATGAAGACCCAGCTGGGACCCTGGATCCCATATTGCTAGAGGCAACTTGACAGATCATGAAATTTTGTACCATAGAATTCTGCAGTTCAGCTGTAGGAGTGGGGAAGACGGATGGTTGGATTGTTCTAGACCCTGACTTTGTAGGACTAGTGTGGAATCAAGGAGGCAACGGAGGTAAGGATACAGGCAGGAAAGTAATTATGTAGAACGTTCTAATTTGAAGATGCATGGAAGCCAAGTGAGAAATGTTGATAGATTGAGAGAAAAAAAAAGAATTTAAGTACTGAAGATCTTTAGGCAGAAAAGGTGCAGTGATAACAAGGAGTTGAAGGATAAAAAATTCTGGTGAAAGAATGAAATATATAGCATCTAATATTTCAGAGGAAGAATGTTTCCAGGTTATGATTATGTTGAGGAAATGGTCATGAGAGTCGGTAACAGAAGTTGAATGGAGATTAATTGAGTTAGTATTTGAAAGTGAAAGATTTTGAGATGGCTCTGTTGGATGTATTTTCTACCAAGATGTTGAAAGCTCCCAGGATTTAAGTAAAATGATACATGTGAACTTTCTTGATACACAATAGGTATGCAGAAAATAATCTCCTAAATATGAAAAAAAAAGACTTTCAAGTATTAAATTGTCACAGATATTAAATGTTGTAGGAATACACATTAGTTGCTATAGATTGAACATTCTATATGTTGAAAACCTAATGCTCAAGGTGATGGTACTAGACAGTGGAGCCTTTGGAGGTGATTAGCTCATGAGGGTGGAGCCCTCAGGAATGAGATTAGAGTCCTCACAAAAGAGAAACCAGAGAGCTCCTTAGCCCCTTAAACTATGTGAGGACACAACAAGAACTCAACCCGGAAAAGGGCCTTCACAAGAACCTGACCATGCTGGACCCTGATTTTGGACTTTCAGCCTCCTTCCAAAACTGTGAGAAATAAATTTCTGTTGTTTATAAGCCACCCAGAGTGTGGTATTTTGTTATAGCAGCCTGAATGGACTAAGACATTAATCTCAAGTATTCTAATATCAATTAAAAAGAAAAAAATATAAAAATCAGAGGGAACGTCTGTCTACCCTTTCGAATTGGAGTGGAAAGAACAAATTTTTCAAAAATTTAGTTAGAGGAAAGAACAGTTTTCCTAAAATGATTAATTCATACAAAAATTCTACAGACTGGTATTTCCCAGATTTCGCTTCCCAAGTTTTCTACCTATTTCAAGTCTATAGGAGTAATTTTAATTACATTTCTAATTCTGCTTGAAATCAGTGGAGTTTTGTTCAAGTTGCATTGGCTATATTATGATTATATTGTATCTTTTCAATAAAATTGGCATATGTTTTGCTACTTTTTTCATTCAGAAATATTCTAGGAAGATTGAAAAATTGTTCAAAAAAGTTGCAAAGAAAATTTTATAAACTCAAAGGAAACTCTATGTGCATCCTTTTCTAGCATACAGTCCTTACATTTTACATCGTTTCCAATGCCTCTTAAAGCCATTTGTCATTCATGTATATGCTGATCATTTAAATATGTGTTACATTCTAGTAACCATCCTTTGAATTTTTCAAGTCAGAGGAATAGAATATTAAAATTAAACGTTATATTGCAAATGACAACGTGTACTGCTATGAAAGTTTAGAGTATTTTTTTACTCAAGCTTATAATTATTTGACTTTTACCATTTAAATGACTATTGAGAAAATGGAGTGGAAGATTAAAAATTATCTGATACCTTTATACTGCCTAAACCACAAACAATTCCTATCATTCAGAAGAAAATTACACCTGTCTTCTTAATGGCATACTGGGTCCATGAATTATTCAGATGATGGGCTTGATGTTGTCATTGAATGGCCACATCCTACATTGGAGGTTTTCAGATAGAGCCATAGCGCGTAAGGGTTCATATTCGATGAGGATACTACTATTAACAAAGTAGCATTCACTCCTCAACTTGTTCCACTCCTTTACTCCCACTTTGACAGATAAATTCATCACACCTTCCTTTATTTGTTAGATTCTGAGAATTTTAGTCCCAAGGACAATTTTTCAAACGTTATCAGTGATTGAAAACAAATGGTTATAATGAAAGTGGATTTGCAATCTTCCGTCTAGCATTTACAGCTCTGAATGCTATAATTATGAAACCATCCATGTGTGTGCTTTCATAACATATTATGACAGAAGATTACATTCCGAGTAAAGATTATTCCCCAGTACAGTGATTTAAAATATGACTTTTCTCCTTTTTCTCTCTACAATATTCCAAATTAGAGGTTAGCCAAAAAGAAGCCAATGAGGACTTTAAAAAAATCTTCATTCACTGAAAGTAGCTTATTAGCATTTTCATTGCTACTAATGTATTGCTTCATAACTTTCCCCATTTATAAAGATGTTTACTGTGGGGTAGATAGGAGGTATGGTATTGAGATAAGAGGCAATACTGCTAACATATATTCATGATGTACCCATGATGTAATTGCTACTATAAGGGAAAAAGTTGTGTAATTGGGACCCTTACCCACCACTTTAAAACATGACACTTTTTTTTATTATCCCATTTTAAATCTTTAGTCTAGGAAGAAGCATTGCCAAACGGAAAGTGTAGGACTACCTTAGAGCGGTTACAGAGCTGTCACTTCACATGCATATCATGGTGGAGAGAGTGGCTGGGTGAGTGACTTCTTTCTCATTGAACTTTCATAGGCAATGATCATTTACACTGTCCTTTTATTCACTAATAGGTTTAAAAGGGGAATTCAAAGACAAAATTAATCAGGAAACCATCTGGTACAGAGTGGATTAACTCTCAGGCAGGTATTTAAATTCCCATGTACCCAAATGCTGGAAAACAATGTGTATTTTTGGTGCCCCCTCCCCCTTTAAAAAAATCTGATAAAATGCTCTGGGGCAGAACAAGGAGCCAAATAGTTTAAAAGAGAGAGAGAGAAAAAGAAACTGCATATTTCACTGAATAACATTTCTGTGTGCTAGATTTTTGTGGCACAGATTTAGAATATTCTCTTTTAAAATTCATCTTTTTTCTACATTTTTGCCTTGAGAATTTTCCAATTTTGTTAAAGAGGATGTGTACAATCCCTGCTGGTCTCTGCGTGTTTTGAAAATTTTTTTTCACTATCCCTTGCACTAATATGTATTTTAACTGCTTCCAAACTTGTATTAATAAACAAATGAACCATGTGGTAGAATTGAAAGAACTCCAAAACTGAAGAAAGAAAACTTGTGTTAGAATGTCTACAATTGGGAAAACTCACCTTTTCTCTTCTTCCACCAGGAACACTCACTCCAGATTCTCCCAAGCCCGCTCAGTCTTCTCTCTTCTCCCAGTTTTCCTCATAAGGTCATCACACGTGCAAACCCAGCATCCTGAGTGTCCCCGGGTGGGCTATGCCATCTGGTGTCATTAAGAACAAGGAAGCGCTGTTCATCCGGGAGTGTAATCAGACACTTTATGCCGCTGCAGCTGTCATCCCAGCGCTTGTGGCTTCCTGCCATCATGGCTGCAGGGGCTCACTGTGACTCTGGGAGGCTTCCCTGGAAGAGGATGGCACCTTGCACACACAGGCCCCCCGCCTTGCTCTGGACAGCTGGTTCCAACACTTGGCAGATGGGTACAGATCACCATGAAGTCTAAGCAGTCGACTGTTTTTTCTCAGTTTGAGGAATTATGGTTCTTTAAGTTTTTGAAACCTCACTAAAAATTGTTTGATCTTCTTGTTCCTAATATAGCTCAGCCATCGATGAATCATAGAGTCCCTAAGGTTCATGGTGCATGTTGGCCAGACCCCACATCAAAACTTCATTTCTCTGCCGTAGACACCAGGGCCCAGGGACTCCAAAGTCGGCTTGAGCTTTGGAGTGACTCTGCTATCTAAGGAGGGCCTAGGGACTTGGAAGACTCATAATCCCTTGATTCCAGGGCCTTCTCAGATGTACGGAATCAGGGGAGAGAGCAGGTATGGAAGAGGTGCTTAGGGAAAATAGACACAATTCCCACCACCTGGGCAGCGGTGGAGACAATGTGGTTCCAAAGGTGCAGAATGAGAGCTTCCACAATAAATATTCTTCTCACCTGATGATACAATGTTTAGAAGATATGATAGTTTCTTTGCCAAAATGATTTGTGAACAATGAAAACTTTTACCTCTTTTCTATGACCTCACTTTAAATGATATACAAGTGCTGAATATCACCCAGTCACGGAATACCTATGGAGTAATGGTACTTATTCAAAGGCTCTCAAGCCCCATGTGGCTTTGCATAAGTTCTTCAAGTCCTCTCATTTCCATACGAGAATACTGTATTATTCTAGAATCCACAGGGATGATGCAATTGTGTAGCCCTTAGAGGGAAGCAGTGATTGCAAATAAGGCCACAGAATCACGTGACACACACACCTCATGTTAGATCAGTAGACTGTCCCAATTCCAGAATTACAGACTACTACTAAGAAAAAAATAAGAAATATATATCTAAGCATGAGTGCCTGTTTATGTATAATGCTTTTATATTTTGTGAATATCAGTCATTTTATTTGTTTATGTACAGCTGACAGAGGTATGTAATCCGAATAATACAAAAAACATAAAATTGGTTTATCCATTATGCAAATATGTGGATTTTGTTGATTAGATATGTTATAAAACAAGAAATCTTTCACTTTTGGACTCTACTTAAATAAAACTCAGTTTACGTGATAGGTAAGACAGTTGATATTTCCTTTTTTTTCACTTTTTAGATTGTGAAACAATTAAGAGGAAGTGATAATCTGCTTTGTAAATCTAACTTCTGGCTATGTGATCTAAGGAAGTAGATAATTTTCCTTAAAATGACTGATTAAGTAATTGAAAACAAATTTAAATTTTTTGCACTGAAACTGGGCACTGAAAGAAAATAAATCAGAAATAAAAAACATTTTAGAATTTCTAATGTTTTTGACAAGTCTCCAGTCGCACTGCATAGGCTGTTTCTCTGGAGCTGTTTGCTGCTTAGCTGCACAGAAGATTTTACCTCTTTTTTTTCGGCCTCAGGATGGGCTTTTCAAGCAGAACAAACTATGTCAACATGCAGGTTCTCTTGAACCAAAACACCCAAAGTGTGCTTCCAGAGAATTTGCACATCATAATTTGTATGTTCAAATTTTCTGTCCTAACTGTGGATGTAAAGAGCACTTTTATGTAAAACCAGAGCATTTTTTTTTTTTTGCACTCATTTTTTGCTCCTCTCATTTGACACTCAAAAATGACCCTTCTCTAGTAGTCAACCTTCCAGATGGGGAGGTAGAATATCTGCTCCTTGTAATTTTTTTGGAGGACAGATGTATTTTATTCTTTTAGTTTTCTCTATAGCAGAGTGTACAGCAAACAATCAATCAGGTTACTTTAATTGAATAATTAAGGCATACAAGGTTGGTTAAAGGATGATTTGCTAAATGGAGATTGGTGTTCATTTGGATTCCCACATATTAATCAAAAATTTCAAGTAATCAAAACCCAGTGGCAATAGCTTAAGCAAGATAAACAAGTGGATGAAATTTAAAAGATGCAATTTTTAAAAATTATAAGGCTACAGGTGTGTCTCCTAGAACATAGGTATAGAAAAGCAGCCCAGATTCTTAACAGGAATGGGGGACTAGCATCAGGAGGATAGATACTATTTTTTCCTTTATTTTTCATCTTTCTCTCTCTCTCATCTGCTTTATTTTCCTGTCTTCCCGTAAAACAAGTTAATTTCTTTCTCATTCCCATGACAAACAGAAGATAATCACGCCAGTGTTTTCAATTTACTTCTTACAAGAAACAAGTCCAGAATAAACTGGCATACCTTAGCTCAGTTTAAAATTCCTGGAAGGAATCTGAGTAGCCTGCTTGGATCAAGGATTCAACCTTGGAACCGAGTAGGAGGCATATTCGTGATACAAAACGCACCTGTGCTCCCAAGGCCAAGGGGCATAGGGCCGCCCCTCCTCCCTCAATTTCCCTATTACTGAAAAGCCAAACACGATTCCACGAGGTCCAAGCATTTTTACCACATAGAAACGTGGCAAATTCATGCTCAAATTCATATGAAGCCACTAATATTAACTTGACTTTCTCTGTTTGATCTAAGTAGAATGGCAGAGTCTTTTTCTAAACACATGGACCCATGAATGGAAGCTTCTTATCATCAATCATTTCATGTATCAATCACTTTTTAAGATCAAAATATCAGTCTCATTTAAATTTAGTTTAGCTTAAATTAAAATATAGACTTTTTTTTCACTTTAGTATCTATTGAATTACTGACAAAAAAGGTATAATAGAAATCCATAATAGTGGTTCCTACAGTAGTTACTATTCATGAAATTTAAACAGTTTTCCCTTTACAACTCCATTATAAGTTCATTTATTCTTGTGACAATTCATTGCACCTCAAATGTGTGCCAGGCGTAGTTTTGGGGACTCAAAGTTTAAAAATGAACAAAACAAAGACCCCATCTACATGAAGTTTATATTGCAGTAGAGGATGATAAAAATAAAAACATGTCAAGAAATTGAACACATTAGTTGATGATAAGTGCTATGAAGAAGCATCAATCAGGTTAGGGACTGAGGGTTACAAAGTGCATGAGGGGCTATTGATATGGTTAGGAACAGCCTCTCTGAAAATGAGACCTCCGAGCAGAGAGCTGAAGGATGCCAGTGGTGTCAAACAGATCTTGGTAACAGCAGGGACAAAGGCATGAAGATGGGATAGTTTTTGTCATCAAGAGGAACTGAGACCAATGCGTGGCAGTCCATTGAGTGGAGGGAGGGAGGAGCTGTAGGAGATGAGGTCTGAGAGTGAGAAAAGGAAGGGGGGCAGGCTCAGAGCTTCATAGTATATGGAAAGTATTTCGGATTTTATGATGTGTGTGACAAGAAGCCATTAGAGAATTTTGAGCAGAGAAGTTTACAATATAACTACTGCCTGTAAGACAGCCTTTAGTGGGGCTAGATTGAATGATGAGTGATCAGTTAGGTCATTGCAATACTGAGATAGTGCAAGTTAGAGATGCTGATGGTTTGGAGTAAGATGGAAAGAGTGATGGTTGCTAAAAGTTATTAGGTTCAGATCAAAAATAGATCTGATAGATTTGGTGTGAGAGAAAGAGAAGATACGGGGATAGAACTTGGTTCTTGAGCAAAGTTTTATCTTGAGCAACTAATAGAATAGAAATTTTGTTTACTGAGATGAAACAAACTGGGCTAAGAGCAGGTTTTAAAGAAAGTGGAGAAACATGTTAGATTATAAGTGGCCCTTAGATTTGTAAGCAAGTACACGTGTGCCTACTAACTTGCTATGAAAGGGAACGATCCACATTTGCAATGAAAATTTGTAGAAAACAACTGTGCTTCAATACTATAAGTAGTAATTAGCATTAATAGCTGTTGGAAAAATAAAGAAAACTTTTTTCTTTAAGATTTAAAATGTTACCTGTAATGCCACTGCTTGAGATGAAGTAGGTTTATACAGACAGTGAAGAACGTAGTGGTTTTTACCACATTTGGGAACCTAAGAACATATTAACTTTTTAAAAGTTATTTGTCTTATTTTATCTTCTGAACTCCATAAATAATTTTTTCTCCATTGGGGCACCTGCATTTTATTGTTGCCGTCTTATGTTAAAAGACCTCTGCTTGAGAGTGAACCCAGCCTCCCTTTGCAGTTTCCCAGGCTTTAAACTCAAGTGGTTCTAGGGCTGGGCAGGTAATGCCTCTTGGCAGGAGCAGATGAAGATTCTGATAGTGAGGAGGGAATGATGGGGCATCTAGTGAACTGCAGGCTGGTAACAGACGTAGCTGCTATGCAGTTTTAGACAATAGTTGCCATTTAGGGAATGAGAGGACATACCGTAGGGAGAAGTAGCAGAATACGCCACCCAGAAGACGCGATTTGGGCATGCGAATTATTTTGAGCTAAAGACAATTGGGACCCAACAGACTCAGAAGAACTTTTTACCTCCCTCTTAACTGCGTAAAAGAATTTAGACAGGGGGCCTGTACCAGGAAGAGAGCTCTTACCAGAGAGAACTTTTTATATCAGAAAGACTTATCTTCATGGCATGGTAAAAAATTGTTTACCAAACATTGGCTCTTCTCATCTTCCTGTGAATTGTCGTCCTCCCCTTCCAAGTCCAGACTCCTGCCCCCTTCTCCTTAGCTCAGGATGGTATACAAACCTCAATTACCTAACCACTGGGGAGTCTCCTATTTTTATGGGGCTCCCGTAAGCACAAAATTCATCTCCTGTTAATCTGTCTTATGTCACTTTAATTATTAGATCAGCCAAAGAACATAGACGGAAAGAAGGGAAAAGTTTTCTGCCCTGCGGTAGCCAATCCTTCTAATCTACAAGAGAAAATAAATCTATATTTTTAAAGAAAACATATAAAATGTCTCAATATTTAAAGGTTAGCTGAATTTTCAAGACACTGTAAGATCTAAACCAAACATGCTAAATTCAGTCTCTAAGCAGTTTGTAGCATCTCCTGGTAAATTGGTGCCCCTACTCCCTCATAGACTGTTGATGACTTCAGTGCTATTAATACCCATTAAACATTAGCTGAAACACCTCCTGATTAAACACATTCTCATTAATAGGTGGATGGTTTACCCCTAGAGGAGAAACTGTACCTAAAAATCCCAGGATTGTAATGAAAGAGAGGAAATACATAACCAAAACTGTTAACATTCATTGAACAATTTTGTGTGTCAGGTACTACCATGTTAATTGCATCTGCATTATCTCTTATAATCCTTAAAATTAATGAACCTAAAAATTAAATGGCTTTTCCAAGGATATATGGCTAGTAACTAGTAGGGCTGGGCTTTGAATAAAATTAGTCTAATTTAGAGCCCCAGATGTGTAACTACTATGCAATATTGCCTCAAAGAGATTTAAGACATCCAGCTTTCATAGTATTGTGGCCAAGTTATTTCTTCTAACACGATCTCTATTTTGAACTTAACAAAGATAGTTTTATGATTACCTTGTGTACTGTTTTCTGGATAATGACTTTGCCTACCCCAGCACCTCCTAGTAAGGTACTAAAGAGTTTCTTTGCTATAACCAAAGGCTAAGGTGGTGGAGTGCGGGTGCCATCAAATCTGGGAAGGGCTAGAAGGGGCTCCAGAACCAGCTGCTTTGATTTAGAGATGTCCAGACAGCCATTTTACTTCAATACGCTTCAGAATCTGTGATTTCTTTAGCGTTAGGGTCCTAAATTAACGGGCCTTTCTCATTTCAACAATCCTAAAGACCAATTTCTTCATCAGCTGATGTTGCTTGATTTTGTTTACAGGTAAGTAGTTCTGTTCTCACTCAGCTTTTGAATTTTGGCTTTTCCAGGTGAGTGAATTGTGGAACAAAAATTTGAAATTTTCCCTTAGGTAAGAACATATTCTTCCATACAAATTTTTGTAATTGTTTTGAAATGTACCATTATAAAATGGTACATATCACATAGACATACATTTGAAAGAATAGGTAAAATTTTTAAAAAGCATAGATGTGTACCCACCGGCCAGCTTCAGCATCGGATATCACCAGCACTTAGAATCCCCATGTGTGCTTAAATAATATCCTTCTCTCTCCCACTTACCACTCGCTCATCCCCTGAAGAGGTGACCACTATAGTGACCATTGTGTTAGTCACTCCCTTACTCTTTATAGATTTACATTCTCTATAGATCTAAATAATATATTATTTACTTTTGCCTACTTTTAAAATTTATACAATGGAATTACATTGCCTACATTCACCTATGACTTGCCTTCTACTCAACATTAGTTTTGGAGATTTAACCATGTTGATGTAGGTGGTTTTACTTCACTCACCTTCAAAGCTTTATAACGTCCCATTGTATGACTCTGTTGATCCATTGTGTTGTGGATGGACTTTTTGGTTATTTCCATTATTTTGCTATTATGAAGAACGTTGCTATGAACACACACACATGCACACATATGTATTATATGTATGTATGTGTGTGTATATATCCTGAGCACGTGTGCAAGTGTAACCATCGTAGACCAGTTCAAACTGGCCCAATCACATCAATAACAGAATGTCAAAGTTATCTTGCAGGGGCAATGAGCCAAAACTGCAAGTCAAGTAACCGGAATATGCGTAGAAGAGGAAATTTTGACCTGAAATAACACCAGGAACCAAAGTTTCACCCCCACCCAGCCCCACGGAACCAAAGGACCAGGACACAGCCAGAACTTGAAAGCCCGACCCTTTTCAGAATTGAGGGGTCCGTTGTCCAGGAAAATCCAGTGTTAGACCCCCTTTTCATACTTTACCATAAACTGTCTTGTTTAAAGTCCTTCCAATCAAAATCTGTCCTGCCAGTGCTTCTGCCTACCAGTCTGCCCTCACTAATCCCTTAAATTTTACCCCAAGCCCTGGATGGAGGAGACAAATTTGAGAGCCTTGCCTCCTGTATCCTTGCCAGTTGACCTCACAATAAAACCCCTTTTCTTTTCTCAAAAGCCAGTGCCATAGTATTGGCTTCTATGCACATTGGGCAACGAGCCCTCACTTGACAACACAAGAATTTCTCCAGCTTATAGAATTATCAACTTTTCTAGGTAATGACATTCACACAGTGGATGTGCCAACTTATATTTCTGCCAGTTGTGGGTAAGATTTCCTTTGCTCTACATTTTCATCAACATTAGATATTTGCCAGTTTAGTGGGTGTGAAATGATATCTTATTTTGGTGTTAAAGTTTCCTCTGGTTAATAATAAAGTTGAAGATCGTTTTAAAAATATCCATCGAGAACCACTTTCTTCTACCTGAACTGTAAGGATTGGAATTTGCTTTAGCAAGGGTTTGTTACTATTAAAAAGCATTTCATTTTTATTTCTCTGAAAATATCTTTACACTCATTATTGAAAAATAATTTCATTGTGTATAGAATCCTCACTCAGTATATTTAGAACGTATTCCACTGTTTCAGTCTTCCCTTTTTGCTATTTTCAAGTCACTACTTAGTTCAATGCTATTTCTTTGCCCATGGTCCATTCTTATTTCTGTGCTTTATCAGATAATTTACTATTTTTTATGTACATTTTTATTAAGATACATATGATGTACATTAATCTTTATTTGTACTGATTGTATTTTTGAGCTTTCTGCATTTGAATTTACTATCAAAAGTTCTGAAAATTTCTTTGCCAAATATCTTTAAATATTCTCCTCTAAGTTCTGTGATTCAATTCTAGACTTCAATTATTCACACATTAGAACTTATTAGTCTATCCTCACATTCCCTAACATTTATTTTTGTTAAAAATATTTTCTGTTTCTTATCTCTCTCTGGTGCATTCTGAAGAATGTTTTGCATCTGTGTTCTTATATACTGCATCATCTCTTGGTTAATGTAGTCATCATGTTTTAATTGCAACTAATATTTTTAAAAAATTGTTTTGAAGATTTTATTTAGTTCTTTTTCAAATCTGTTTTCCCCTCCACTTAGCACTAAGATCAGGGTCTGAAGTAGGCTGAGGCAACCTAGGAACTGCAAGTGCAAAATTTAAGAACTCACTTGAAGGACTCTGAGACCGAATGCCTCGAGAGAGATGTCTTGCTTGCCTGGTCCTAACCCTGACCAAGTTGAGGCAGGCTCGTCACTCTGATGTCCCTTCTGTGTACCATAGGTAAGTCCCAGGCTTTATTGTTTGTTCTCTATGCCCTATTCAATCATTTAAAGAAAAATTTGAAAAAATCACATGATCATCTCAACAGATGCAGAGAAAGCATTTGACAAGATACAGCATCCATTTATGATAAAAACTCTGAATAAAATGGATATAGAAGGAAAGTACCTCAATATAATAAAGGCCATATATGACAAACCCACAGCTGATATCATCCTCAATGGTGAAAAACTGAAAGCTATCCCTCTAAGCACAGGAACTAGACAAGGATGCCCACTGTCACCACTCCTATTTAACATAGTACTGGAAGTCCTAGCCAGAGCAATCAGGCAAAAGAAAGAAATAAAAGGGATCCAAATTGGAAAGGAAGAAGTGAAACTCTCACTATTTGCAGATGGCATGATTTTATATATAAAAAACCCTAAAGAATCCACCAGAAAAATTTTAGAAGTAATAAACAAATATGGTAAAGTTGCAGGATACAAAATCAACATACAAAAATCAGTTGCATTTCTGTACACTAACAACGAAGTAGCAGAAAGAGAAATTAAGAATACCATCCCATTTACAATTGCAACAAAAAGAATAAAATACCTAGGAATAAACTTAACCACAGAGGTGAAAGAGCTGTACACGGAAAACTATAAAACATTGCTGAAAGAAGTTGAAGAAGACACAAAGAAATGGAAAGGTATTCCGTGCTCTTGGATTGGAAGAATTAACATAGTTAAGATGTCCATACTTCCTAAAGCCATCTATAGATTCAATGCAATCCCTATCAAAGTTCCAACAACATTTTTCACAGAAATAGAACAAAGAATCCTAAAATTTATATGGAACAACAAAAGACCCTGAATAGCTAAAGGAATCCTGAGAAAAAAGAACAAAGCTGGAGGTATCACACTCCCTGATTTCAAAATATACTACAAAGCTATAGTAACCAAAACAGCATGGTACTGGCACAAAAACAGACATACAGATCAATGGAATAGAATCGAAAGCCCAGAAATAAACCCACACATCTATGGACAGCTAATCTTTGACAAAGGAGCCAAGAACATCCAACGGGGAAAAGAAAGTCTCTTCAACAAATGGCGTTGGGAAAACTGGATAGCCATATGCAAAAAAATGAAAGTAGACCCTTACCTTACATCATACACAAAAATTAACTCCAAATGGATTAAAGACTTGAATGTAAGACCTGAAACTATGAAACTTCTAGAAGAAAACATAGGCAGTACGCTCTTCGACATCGGTCTTAGCAACATCTTTTCAAGCACCATGTCTGACGGGCAAGAGAAACAATAGAAAAAATAAACAAATGGGACTACATCAAACTAAAAAGCTTCTGCACAGCAAAGGAAACTATCAACAAAACAAAAGACAACCTAACAATTGGGAGAAGATATTTGCAAACCATACATCTGATAAGGGCTTAATCTCCAAAATATATAAAGAACTCATGCATCTCAGCAACAAAAAAACTAACAACCCAATTGAAAAATGGGCAAAAGACCTGAACAGACATTTCTCCAAAGAAGATATACAGATGGCCAACAGACACATGAAAAGATGTTCAAAATCATTAACTATCAGGGAAATGCAAATCAAAACTACAATGAGATATCACCTCACGCCCGTCAGAATGGCTATAATTAACAAGACAGGAAACAACACGTGTTGGAGAGGATGTGGAGAGAAGGGAACTCTCATACACTGCTGGTGGGAGTGCAAACTGGTGCAGCCGCTATGGAAAACAGTATGAAGATTCCTCAAAAAATCAAGGATAGAACTACCATTTGATCCAGCTATTCCACTGCTGGGTATTTATCCAAAGAACTTGAAAACACCAATGCGTAAAGATACATGCACCCCTGTGTTCATTGCAGCGTTATTCACAATAGCCAAGACTTGGAAGCAACCTAAGTGCCCACCAAGGGACGAATGGATAAAGAAGATGTGGTATATATACACGATGGAAGACTCCTCAGCCATAAGAAATGATGAAATCCAGTCATTTGTGACAACATGGCTGGACATTGAGGGTATTATGCAAAGTGAAATAAGTCAGAGGGAGAAGGTCAAATACCGTATGATTTCCTTCATTAAGTAGTAGATAATAACAACAATAAACAAACACATAGAGACAGAGATTGGATTGGTGGTTACCAGAGGGGAAGGGGGGAGGGAGGAGGGTGAAATGGATAATACGGCACATGAGTGTGGTGATGGGTCGTAATTAGTATTTGGGTGGTGAACATGATGTAATCTATGCAAAAATATAAGTACAATGATGTACACCTGAAATTTATACAATGTTATAAACCAATGTTACTACCAAAAAAAAAAAAATTGAAAGTCACTAGAGTCACCTAGAACCCTCTAGATGCAAGCTGACTTTAGCAGTTGCTTACTGTTCAAAGTTACTATTTTCACTTTAATTTTTACTCTGTTTTTAAAATATTGTTTTTAAAATAATATTTTAACTGACATTTCAGTTGTTTTATTTAGAATTGCCATTCAGGCTATGTAGTATGCTGGACACCCAGCAACATGAATCACATTTTCCTCCAAAAAAGTAGTTTGATAACTACATTTTTGAAGTTGTTCTTAAAATAAAACATTGAAGAGAAAAATTACCATACACTTATCATATGATTGGGAAATAATGTGAACTTTTTTACATTAAAAGTAATATACTGAACACCTTGTCTTTTTACTGTGATTTAACGAACAAATTCACTGTCTATATGAATAAGACTAAATCTGCTTTATAAAATATCCTTAAAAGTAACAAGGTGGCTATGAAACACCAGTCTGCTCCATGATTAATGAAAATGATTTTTTCATTTACTGTTTCGGGGGATTTAAATGCATTTAAAAAATGAACTTGCTAACCAAAATGAATATTGGAAAATGGAAAAATGTGTGGAAGGGATTATGCATGATCCTGGACCAATTCCGAGTGCCCTAAATTTCTGGGCCATGACTGTTGCATCCTGTGATATTGTGACTTATAATAAGAAATATATATTTGGTCTTTGTCCTCATTTCTGGCACAGAGCTCCTAAAAGCCTTGGAATTTCCTAGGTGATGAAAGCGCAAAGGTGTCTTTTGTTATGTTGAGGCAGTGACTTTTGGAAAGCATCTAGGTAATCTAAGGATGGGGGCTTGGTGCCAGGAGAACCAACCATATGATTAGAGAGTTGGAACTTTTAGTCCCACACACCTGGACCTCTGGGGAGGGAAAGGGCCTGCAGTTTGAGTTCAAGCACCAATGGCCAATGCTTTAATCAACACCCAGAAGAATGGGGTTTGAAGAGCTTCTAAGTAGGTGACTACATAGAGGTGCTGGAAGAGTGGTACACTCAGAGGGTATGGAAGCTCCATGCCCTTTCCCCGTACCTTGCCCCCATATCTCTTCCATCTGGCTGTTCCTGAGTTACATCCTTTTATAATAAACTGGTAATCTAGTAAGTAAAATGTTTCTCTGAGTTCTGTGAGCTGATCTAACAAATTAGTGGAACCCAAGGAGGGAGTCATTGGACCCTTCAATCTATAGCTGCTCAGTCAGAAGCACAGGCAATAACCTGGACTTGGGATTGATGTCTGAAGTTGGGGGTGGGGAGGAGCGGCGGGGGGGGGGGTGGGGGGTGAATGCAGGCTTGTAGGACTGAACCGTTAACCTGTGGAATCTGATGTTATCTCCAGGTAGATAGTGTCAGAATTGAGTTGAATTGTGGGACACCAAGCTAGTGTCCGAGAATTGCTTGTTGGTGTGGGAAAAAGCCCCACATCAGAATTGTAGTTGATTATCAGAATAGAAGTTATCCTCATGACTATTTTCTTACCCCTGTATTAAATTATTCTTGTTGAATTGCCTGAATAAGTAATGAAGCTTTCATAAAGTAAATAACTTCCTCCATTTTTTGCATGAGTATCATTTTGCTCAGGAGAACCTAGTGTTCTAATGATCTTCTGACTATGGACTAACAAATCTTACTCCACAATGTGGGTCTTGAATTATCAATATGTTGATATTTAAGAGGAGCTAATATTTCAGACATGGAAAGTCAGTGACTTTGTTTGCCTGATTAAAAAGAAGCATACTGTACAGACCAATGATTTATTCTCTAAGGCCACCATGATGACTGTTTATAGGGTCTAAATAGTTCTCTTGGGACCAGTAAGTATTAACATATTGTGGGGGATCAGAAGTTGCCACCCCAAAATGTATATCTTTGGCTTAATTATTTTTAAGAACAAAAGATTCAGAAAGGAACTTTGACCTTCCCCCTATCTGCCTAAAAGTATTTAAGAATAGAAGGCCTATCACCATAGATAACTCTAGGTGTGGTAGACAGGAAGGCACTCAGCAAGGCCTCATTTATAAAAGTTCTCTCTTGGGTCCCATTGTCTATAGATGGCCTGGCAGCAAACATTTTTTTACCAAACATTTACTTTTCCATTCATGTGAATTGCCTTCTTCCCCTTTGAAGCCCCAAACCACTACCCCGAACATCCCCTCTCTTGTCTTTAGCTGAAGATGGTATTTATTTATTTATTTATTTATTTATTTATTTTTATTGATGTCATAACAGTTTATACCATTGTGAAATTTCATTTGTACATTATTATTTGTCACTTACCATATATATGCCCCTTTACCCCTTATACCCATCCCCTCACCCTCGTCCCCCCTGGAAACCACTAATCTGTTCTCTTTGTCCATGTATTTGTTTATCTTCCATATATGAGTGAAATCATAGGGTGTTTATCTTTCTCTGTCTGGCTTATCTCACTTAGCGTAATACTCTCAAGTTCCATCCATGTTGTTGCCAGTGGGATGATTTTGTCTTTTTTATGGCTGAGTAGTATTCCACTGTATATATACACCACATCTTCTTTATCCATTCATCAGTTGATGGGCACTTGGGTTGTTTCCATGTCTTGGCTATTGTGAATAATGCTTCAATGAACATAGAGGTGCATAAGTCTCTTTGAATTGTTGATTTCAAGTTCTTTGGATAAATACCCAGTAGTGGAATAGCTGGGTCATATGGTATTTTGATTTTTAATTTTTTGAGAAATCTCCATACTGTTTTCCATAGGGAAAACATGGGAGTTTGCACTCCCACCAGCTGTGTATAAGGGTTCACTTTTCTCCACATCCTCTCCAACATTTGTTGTTTTTCTCTTGGTAATTATAGCCATTCTAACAGGTGTAAGATAATATTTCACTGTAGTTTTGATTTGCATTTCCCTGGTGATTAATGATGTTGAACTGAAGATGGTATTTCAGGTGGTGGCTTCAGCTATTTTGGCAAGTTACTCAGTTTTCCTGGATTTCTTCCATGTATACATGTTATTAAATTTGTTTGATTCTCTCCTGTTATTCTGCCGCATGTCAATTTAATTCTTAGACCAGCCATAAGAAAGTAGAGGGTAGAAGGAATAGTTCTTTCTCCCCTACAATATCTTCAAAAGTTTACCCAATCATCAAAAAATATTGGCACTCAGAAAATCTGTTTTTTTATTTGTCCAAATACAAAACATGCAAGCACTTTGCATTTTTTAATTTATTGTAGCTATTTTCCACATACATGCGTGTGTTTTATTTGCTTCAAGATTAAATAAACTTCTACTGTGTCTTCTTTAAAGAGAGACACATGACTTATATAACAATTAAAAGCTTCTCTCAACCACCACCTAAAGTAAAACCTCTCTAGAGCCCTTTAGTCCCCAGATTGTCAATAAGTTAGATCTAGTCCCAAAGAAGAATCAAAAAGGTTCATCCTATGGCCCGTTTCACTAAGGGCAAAGGGCAAGTGCAAGGCCTACGTTTCTGACTGCTTTGTGCCTTATTATTTTTATGACTAGCCGGTGCATCAGGAACTCTACGGGGTTCCAAGCCTTTCCTTCAGCCCAATCAAAGGATTAGAGTGATTATGGCAGAGATTGAATCTGCGTGGAAAATTGTCCATGCTGAGTTCTATTAGAAGGTGCTGCTGAGTGAGATTTGTTACTAATCGCTGGGCAAAAGTAGTGTCTTGAAATGAGAAACCAGTAAACAAAATAATAAAAGTCATTTTAATTATTAAATGACAGTGTTACAAATTATATGCCATTTATCAGTGCCATAATGAAATACAGTAAATAGAAAAAAATCCTTATTGTCTATTCACTATAATTCACTTTTGCCTAATATATTATTTTAATGATTTTAAAAATGTGACTAATTAACAAATTGCTAATTCCCTTCAGCAACCAATATCTATATCTTAATACAGAGGTACCATTTTCATTAACCTGTGCTTTATGTTGACTGAAAACTCTGAAAGGTCTTCTTTACACAGGCCAAGTTATCAGTGACTAATGATGCTAAGTGATGAATTGCTCCAATTTTAATAGAACAACCAGGACCTAGTGTTTCCATTATCCTTCTCAACATACTTCCCATCCACGCTATTGTTGTGCTGATTAGCCAGCATTATTTGCAAAGACTTTGTAAATTATAAGTCACAGATAACAGGTGATTCTTTCTTGTTATTTGAAAACTAAACATGTTTGATAATTTTTGAAGTTTGCAGAAACTATTGAAATAATATCACTTTTCTAAAAAATTGATGAGCTGCTCTACTCAGTGCAATTGGATGTAAAAATGGTCTCTTTCCTAATACTTTTGAGAACTGACCAAGTATTTGTTTTACCTGATAATAGCTATTTGTGGTTAAATCTCTTTATGTGTAAATTTTTCTCTCTCTGTCTATCTCTATCTATCTATCTGTCTGTCTGTCTATATCTATCTATCATTTATCTGTCTCGTTAAGCCGTTGAAATAAAACTTTTGACCATTTATATAAATTTTCAGGAAATAGTGTAATTAAAAGAGTAAAATGACCTATTAGTGATTAATACTTGATATATTTGTGCTTTCTATGGCACACAGAAGAGAGTCATTAGAAACATAGCTCATGTTACTAAAGCTCTAATATTTAACCCAAATACTCCTTAAAATAAATATGCCCTATTCTCCTCTTAATATTCCAGTAAACACATATTAAATGCCTACTATATGCCAGGCTAAAGTCATTTCTACAAGATGAAGATGCTCACTAATTACCCAGAGGCATACTCCAAAGAAATCTGATTTTTCATTACAACTGGAAGATTTGTTACCCGAAAGAAAATAATTTTAGTAAAAAGAAGTGTTCTAACATTATAGCATTGTATTAGATAATCTAAGAGATGAATTCAGTACGTTCTTACTGCAGGATGTTTTAGGATAGATACTCAGTGAAAAGAAGAGTGTTAAGTGGTAACTGCGGCGCACTCCTGAATCCCCCTAAAATACCACATTTCATTGTCAATCTAAGACATCTATTTTTGGTGGGGATAATATTGCAGTGGTGTTGCTTGGTGTAAAAGCAGGCTGACAAGTAGATGTTTTTTCCTTTTGTGTTTCTGTATCCTAAGAAGACACCTGATGATTTTTCTCATCTTCTTGAGAAATTTTAAGGGAGGTATGTTAAAAAGAGAGCTGAAATAGAATTATCTAATGGCAAAATGTTCATAAAGAAAAAAACAGTATTACTATCCCAGTATTTAGAATGTTCAAAGAATGATTTAGAGTTGTTTCAATCTCCTAATTGAGGCACACAATAGAAAATAAGGTCCATCTTTTTTTTCTTTTACACGAGAGAGGAAAAAAATAGGCTAGAGAAGTGATGCTTAAAATGATACTTAGAGAAAATGTGATGGGAAACAGGCTGAATGCAGAAGAGGAAGGAAGAGGAAAGACAACATGGTCATTGCAGTTAGGTATAAATTGAAACATAACTTTTTAAAATTGAGATTTTAGAAAAAAAATTTATAAGTTAAATACACTGGCAATGAAAAACTGACAAGACCTAGAAATATTGGCTTTTATTAGGTTATAGTAAAGGATTTCATTGTCATTTTTATATTTGTTTCAAATAAAATTTGATATAAAAATTTTATTGTTTCAAATAAAATTAGAATAGTTTATTTTTGCAATTCTGTCACTGAAAATATGCACGCAAATTTTTTCAGTGAAAGTTTGGACTATTTGATTCATTTCTTTTTAAAAAATCAGCATTATCACTAGTTATTTTACTTTTCTGAGTAGTCTATAATAGAATTCAGGAAAATTAATTCCTCCAGTCATTATTCTAAAGATAATTTTAAATGTTGTATTAGCTTATACTTCACTTTTTAAAATTCATATTCAACCTATAAAACTTTAAAATTCTTTATTGCATTTTATATTTATATAAATATGGTGTATGTGGTCGTGTGTGAGCACATTTCTGTGGGTATTAATTTCAAGAAGGCTTTTCTTTTTCTATGAGTCTCTATGTTTCATAAAATTACTTTTGCATTCTCCTTATACCATCTAGAATAGTGTTCTATAGGCAGTGTGCTATTTCAATTGCTTTAAGAATGTACAGCATAGATAATAATAGCAAACACTGAAGTGGCCCTTAATATGTGCCCAGTGTTCTAAACGCTGTATGTGAATTGACCTAGGGAAATTGCTATAACCATCCCCATTTTGCAGACACTGAGAGGTTAGATAACTTGTCCAGGGTCTAGTAACTAGGAAAGCTGATATTCTCATCAGGGAAGTCTGGCTCCAGAGTAGATATTACTATTATTATTTTTTTAAGATCTGTTGAAGTATAATTGACATACAATAAACTGCACATATTTAAAGGGAACAATTTGATAAATTTTGACATGCGTTTATATCTGTGAAGACATCACCACAATCAAGATAATGCAAGTATCAATCACTCCCAAAAGTTTCCACCCCACCTAGTTATAATCTCTTCCTTCCACTCCTCACCAACCCCTCCCCTGTCCCTGTGCCCAGACAACCTCACTTGCTTTCTGTCACAATAAATCTGCTTTCATTTTCTAGAATTTTATATAAATGGAAACATTCTTTCAATTAGCGTAATTATTTTAAGATTCATCCATGATGCATGTATTAATAGTTTATTTCTTTATATTTATGAATAGTATTTCATTGCATGGCTAGTCCACTGTTTGTTTATCCATTCACTTGTTGATGGATATTTGGTAGTTTCCAATTTTTTGCTAATATGGATAAAACCGCTATGAACATTTGTATACGTCTTTGTTATGGACACATGATTTCATTTCTCTTGAGCAAATACCTAGGAGTGAATGGCTGGATCATGTTGTAGGTGCATGTTTAACGTTTTAGAATCTGCTAAACTGTTTTCCAAAGTGGCTGTACCATTTTACCTCCAACTAGCAGTATATGAAAGTTCCCGTTCCTTCACATTCTTGCCAACACTAGATGTGGTCAGTCTTTTTACTTCTAGCTATTCTAACAGATATGTAGTGGTATCTTATTGTGGTTTTACTTGCATTTCACAGTGATTAATAATGTTGTATGTTGTTTCACATGCTTTTCTGTGAATAGTATGTCTTCTTTGGTGAAGTACCCAAATCTTTGTCCATTTTTTATTGGTTTGTTTTTGTACTATTAAGTTTTCAGAATTCTTTATAGATTCTGGATATAAATTCTTTATCAGATATGTGATTATTAAATATTTTCTCCCAGTCTATGGGAGAATTTTCTCCCAGTCTCTTCATTTTATTGACAATGTATTTCAAAGAGTAGACATTTTTCATTTCAATAAAGCCAATTTATCAGTTAATTCTTTTGTAGATTATGCTTTTGGTGTCATAGATAAGAAGACTCTGTCTTACCCAAGGTCATAAGATTTTCTTATACAGTTTTATTTTAAAGTCTCATAGTTTCAGGTTTTATATTTAGGTCTCTAAGATACATTTTCAGCCAATTCTTGTACATAGTGTAGTGGATATCCTTCTTTCAAAATGCACCATTTGTTGGAAAAAAACATCCTTTCTGAACTGAATTTCCTTTATACTTCTGTAGAAAATCAGCTGTCCACATATATATTTCTGGATTCTCATTTTCATTTGTCTATCTTTGATGCCAAATTGTTTTGTTTACTATAGCTTCATAATAAGTGTTTAAATTAAGTAGTGTTATTTTTCCAATTTTGTTCTCTTTCAAGAGTTATTGGCTATTCTAGGACCTTTGCATTTTCATATGAATTTTACAATGTTTGTCACACAGATACAAAGAAATCCTTCTGGGAGTTTGATTGGGATAGCATTAAATCTATAGAACAATTTGAAAAATTAACATCTTTACAATGTTGAGTCCTCTGAACCATACACATAGTATATCTCTCACTTATTTAGTTCTTTAATTTCTTTTAGCAATGTTTTGTTGTTTTCAGTGTAAAGGTTTTTCACATGTTAGATTTATCCCTAAGTATTTCATATTTTTTGATGTTATTATAAGTGATATTTAAAATGTTAATTTCTAGTTATTGTTGTTAGTCTGTAGAAAGACCATTGATTTTTATATATTGATCATGTAGCCTGAAACTGTACTAAACTTACAAATTAGTGTTTGTAGCTTTTTTTATAGATTCCATCACATTATCTACATAGACAAACATTCCATCTGCAAATAAAGACAGTTTTACTTCTTTCTTTCTAAGTCTGTATGCCTTTTTTTTTTTTCTTACCTTATTTCACTGGCTAGGATCTCCAGTACAACATTGAATAGAAGTGCTAAGAGTAGCTATCCTTGTTTTGATCTTATGGGGAAGGTATTCAATCTTTATTAAAATTTATATTAACTGTAGATTTATTATAAGGAATTGGCTCACATGATTATGGAGCCTGGCAAGCCAAAATCTGCAGGGTAGGTCAGCAGACTGGAGACCTGGGAAAGTTAATGCTGCAGTTCCAGTCCAAACACTGGTAGGCTGGAGATCCAGGAAAGCTGATGTTCCAATTCAAGTCTGAAGGCAGTCTCCAAATAATCAGGAAGAGCTGATGCTGCAGATGAAGTCTGAAGGTAGTCTGCTGGAGAAATCTGTCTTATTCAGGGGAGGCCAATCATTTTGTTCTATTTAGGTCTTCAACTGACTGGATAAGGCCCATCCACATTATGGAGGAAAATTTGTTTTACTCAAAGTCCACCGATTTAAATGTTTATCTTACCTAAAAACACTCTCACAGAAACACCCAGAATAATTTTTGACAAAATATCTGGGCCCTTCATGGCCCAGCCAAGTTGACACATAAAATTAATCATTACAGAAATGATCCTGTGTAAATGTTCTTAAGCATTATGCAACACTGATCCTCTATCCCGGGAAGCATGTATAAGAACACTTTCATTAACATTTAATAAAGATTTATATATTTCCTGAGCAGCCCTTTTAATTATTCAGTTTTATATTAGTTGCTATGGGCAACCTGCATAACAACTCTGTCATCTCGACTCTTTCATTCTTCTGCTCACTCTTCATGTTTGACATACCTATTGTTACTTTCCTTGTTTGTGACTTCCCTGTTTTGTTTGCTAGATTCCTACCACTACATTCCTTTCTAGAAGACAGATAGCTTGGACATAGAAGTCATTTAGGCATTCCAAGAGTCTCCTGATAAGTTTGCACCATAAAAATTATATACAGCATATCGGGAAGACCCTCATAAGTCACTGATCATTTTCGAAATGTTGCAGACAACTTCATTTGAAAAAGAATCAAGTTTTCATTTGCTCTTTTCATAGCTACTCATTCAGCAATGTTTGAGTGAACAAAACCACACTTTTGGAATTAGGCTTTAACAAAAATCTGAGTTTATCAGGAACTCTAGAGATATATTTTTTTCTCAAAATTGAGTCTTTTGGGGGGAAATGATGTGGTGCTATATGCAGCTTAATGATCATGGAGAAACTTTATTATCCATAGAAATACTCCTTTAGATTTTACAGCAATAGAAAAATTAACAAATTCATTCTACCAAAAATAGGTTGATCATTGTGATAACAGAAATGCATTTATTTCCAAAAAAGAAATTTATTTTCCATCTTTAGGCCAGATCTGCCTAGCAATGCTGAAAGATGTACATTTATAAAACAAATAAACAAACAAACATAGATATTCCAATTATATACTATAATTTCCTGTGCTTTGTGGGAAAAATGAAAATTTAGGTTAAAAAGCATATTTCAATGTCTCAGAATATTTATCTGTATAAAAATATGCATATAATATTCTATTGGTTCTGTGGAAAGCCCTGGCTAATACAAGAAAGAAAATATATATACCATTTTCTTCCTTTGTTGTTGTAATATATGTATATACACACTATTGGTTGTATATCTATTTCTGTATCTTATATGCATATAAAAGAGATGTATTATAAGAAATTAGTTCATGTGATTATGGGGGTTGGCAAGTCCCAAGATCTGCAGGGTGAGTTAGCAAGCTGGAGACCCAGGAAAGCTGAAGGTGTGGTTTTAGCTTGAAAGGCAGCAAGTTTCAGACCCAGAAAGAGCTGCTGTTTCAGTTCAAGTCTGCAGATAGGAAAAAGCTGATGTCCCAGCTTGAAGGCCGTCAAGCAGGAAGAATTCTCTCTTACTCAGGGGAAGGTCAGGCTTTTTGTTCTAGTCAGGCCTTAACCTGATAGTTGAGACCTACCCATATTATGGAGGGAAATCTGCCTTACTTAGTTTACCAATTTAAATGTTAGTCTCATCCAAAAACACTCTCACAGAAGTACCTAGAATAATGTTAGATCAACTATGTGGGCACCCTGTGGCCCAGCCCATCATACTTTCTTTGTTATGAGACTACTCTGTTCTCTTTCCTCATGAAAAAGAAATTCTGGGCACTCAAATAACTAAACAAATAGGAAAAATTTTGAACTCAAAGTCAGAAGCTTAGGATTTTAGTTCTATTGTGCTTTTAGCTACCCCTGGGACATAACTAGAACTCAACACTAGACCACATCCAGGGCTTTTATACTTATGTGGGTGATAGGACACTTGAAGACAATGTTGTGGTCTAAGGCAAATCATGCTTTGTAAATATATTAAATTTAATAGGAACTATTTTTTCCAACAGAAAACATGACCTTGCACATCAACAAGATTGTCACCACAACAAGCAAGCAAATCCCCAAATAATCAAAATAATGAAATATATATTAATTTTGGTTTATTGTTAGTGCCATTGAGGGATTCTGACTCCTAGTGACCCTGTGTACAGCAGAGAGGATCCCTCTCCAGTCTTTTTGCCCCATCTTCTCACCTTTCAGGGCTGTGTCAGACAATGCTCCACTGCTATTCATAGGGTTTTCATGGCCAATTTTTTCAGAAGTGAGTGGCCAGATCCTTCTTCCTAGTCTGTCTTAGCCTGGAAGCTCTGCTGTGACCTGTCCACCCTGGGTGACCCTGCTGGTATTTGAAATACCAGTGGCATAGCTTTCAGCATCTCAGCAACACACAGCCACCCCAGTGTGACAACCGACAGACAGGTGGTGTGGTTTTCTGACTGGGAATCAAACTCAGGCCATAGCTGTAAGATTGCCGAATCTTAACCACTAGACCACCAGGGCTGGCTACTAATTTTGGTAGAGTTATTTTATCATATTTTGCTGTTTGATCATTCATTGTTTACCAATATTACTAAAAGACAAATGATAGCAGGCACTGAGTGTTCAAGAAAATAAATATGGGGACAAACATAAAATCGAGAACACTGAATCGTTGGCTCTTTTTTCCTTATATATTTGGAAAAGACGCTATTATTTAAAGTGGGAGTATCTATCTTAGCCCAGCTCAGGGACCACTTGAAAATATGTTGAAAACAATAGAAGAGATGATTTTTAAGATACATTCTAGTTCTCTCTTGAATCAAGTGTCTTATAAACTAAGACAATAGAAAATACGAAGTAATTTTGCTTTATTGTCTGTTATGGACACCATTTCTGAAAAATGTAGTTCCAATCAGTGTACTGCAAAAAGAGGGCGTGGAGGAAGTCATGCTTTGAATATTCCATAGAAACTACATTAACTATCTTCATGAGTATAAATATTTGATTTTTTTGTTTATCTCATTTCAGAAAGGGGGCTGTTGGGAACTCAAAATGTTTAAGCCCAACTTTTATAGTTAAGTGCATTAGTTAAAATAATCTTTTCCCCAAACTTTCATGGAATCTTTCATTAATTCAAAGTATCTTTATTACCAGAAATGATTCAAACAGAAGGCACCAATAAAAATGCAATTAATGTAGTTGGTAAATTTATTTTCTTTCTGGTATTCATTCAAGGAGGAGATTTGATAATTCTTAGGTGAAAAACTGCCATCACGTGAGTAGGCAGTCTCAGCTTTTCTGTCAACATCACAGGCTACAACCATGCAAAGCTGAGAAGTAATCCTTACGTCAACTGTGCAGTCCTATCCCATTATCTACAACCGCTCATACGTGCCTAATCTCCATGGCATTGTCCTTGGTCTGTGAACCCTGAGCACCAGGAGGTTTCTCAAGATGCTCTTTCTGCTTATTCTCAGGGTGCTTGGAACACTTGAATTTTTTACTGAGCTTACCTGTGGGATTCCAGCACTTACACAGATCTCCTTACAGCATACGCTCTTCCTGTGAAAAGTAGTTGCCTTCATGGAGCTCTCTCCATGATCCAAGATCCATCACACCCATCATTTTGACCATTATTCCTTCTCCTACCTTCCATTTTGCCATTCAGCGTTAGACTACATCTACTTTTAACTGGCTCGTTTTATTTTGTTTTGTTTTGCACAAATGTCTCTCCTTAATTCAAGAAAAAATTACTTAGTATTTTCTTTGGAAAGTAGCATTTAAATGAATAGTAGCTCAGAATTAAAATACATAAATGAGAGTCCAGCTGGTACAAATAACAAGTTCCTGATGGAGAAATAAATGTGGAAAACTGTGCACTCAATTCTCTCCCACTGGTGATCTAAATTAACAGTGCTCAGACTTGCTGGCCCTTTTCATTCCTAAATCATTCTTTAAGAAACCCACAAATGGAGTTATACCATCTTCACAGAAGTCCAGCGGAGCCAGCATGCTGTCTGAAGTAATGTTCTCACCTCTAGAGAAGGGAGTGGGGTTTTTGAAATTAGCAAGGATGGCTTTGATATATTCTCCTGCCTGTCATGAAAGACTCCACTTCATCTGGCTTGTGTTCTTCCTGCCTGCCTCTGATTGATTTCATGTAATCCTGATGTGCTCTTTGTCGTTGCCTTTCATGAAGCCAATTTCCTGCAGGTGGTAGTTCATTGCTTTATCATAATACAATGATATCTTGTGCTATCTTTTTTTTTTCTCCAGCCAAGCTGAGGCATTATCTGCAGAGATAATAAAAATATTTTCCCCTAGATAACAGTTTAAATATGTCACCTCATTAAACCTCCCTAAGCTCTTTTGATAGGTTGCAAATGTTACCTTGTCCGCTTGAAAAATTGAGAAATGGAGACTTTGTAAGTTATACGATTTTCCTTTATGTTGCACAAAAAGTGTCAGGGATTGAAACGGTATCCTGGAATCAAATTCCAACCTTATTTCCCTTTTCCATTTGGTCAAGGTTAGACAAATTTGTTCAGGAAATTAGCCATTCCTAACTGGCAGAAGACACTGATGTACTAGTTTTCCTACTTATTCACTAAGTCAGAAAAATTTACTAAATTCTGCCAACCTATGTAGATTTCTTCTAACTTCATCACGACTCCAAGGTACCATTTTTCATAGCAGCTTATTTGGGACCCTTGCTTAGTGAGATTGCAGGGATCAGCCCATAATTGACATATCCATTTACACAAATTGCAATATAATTCACATTATTATTTTACACTTGTAAAAATGAGCATAAATAGTGTACCATCACTGGTCGTATTGGCCTAATACACTTGAATTCATATATGTCTTAGGTAGAATTTTTCCTAGTGATACAGTCAGTAACTTGAAATTCTGTCTTCCCAAAATTTTCCAACACACAAAGAAATATTTCTAGTTTTATAAGATGTGCAATTGGTATATGTTAACCAGCCTAATCACTAAGGGGACAACTAGTTTGCTTTGATGCCTCTTAGCTTTAGTACTGTTAAAGCTACATGGTTTCCTTTTTTCTGTTAGTTCGACTGAGTCAACACTATTAGAAAAGCAATACTTTATTCTTTCCATCAAAAACAAACTACTTGTTCTGTTAGCTAGAATTTATAGGACTTATGGCTTTATTTAAATATTTCATAGATTCTTTTCCCTAGAGTCCTAGTTTTTGTAAGTACAGTACTATATTGATTCATTTATCAAAACATATTTGGAAGCAAATTTTATGTAATTTAGTGTATAATATTAACAATTGGCTATAATCCCTAGCGACCAAGAGAGAACATCCATTTATTTTATGTTTTTGTTCTACTCATTTCCATTGAATAAAAAATTCCTTAATTATTATATATTCTTTACTCTAGTATTAATGACTCTGTTATGAGTCACCAAACCAAATCTTCAGATTCATGAAAAATCTGATTTGCCTTCAAAATTTATTAGCTATGAGATAACATAAATTAGTATTGTTAGTTCTCTCTTTTCGTGTGTTGTTTGGTTGGTTATACATGTATCTACTGGGCTTGATCTATTTTATAATTTCTTATAATTGTGAATATTCTTACATATTACCAAAGATCAATTAACCAATCACCCAATATAACATCACTTGATGTCTGAATACATAAGATTTTTAAAGGATGAATTTTTGGGAGTTACTATTATGCATTTATCATTATTATAAATTATCACAAAAGTGCTGCTATAAAGCTAAGATCTTGTTATGTCATATGTCAAAACTTCTTTAGTTTATTAGGTTTATTGTTCTATTGATAGAGTATATATTTTAAGGGAAGTTGAAAATGTACTAATTTCTATCTTAAAAAATTACAAGAATAAATAGAATCCCAATTTTGATTACGAAAGGAGATTTTTAAAAGAAAATTTGGTAGAGGGAAAGAATCATGGATACAAAGAGGAAAGGAGAAATGGAGGGAGAGAAAGGAGAAGGAAGATAGGTTGAGAGAAAGCTCACCCAGAGGAGATGCCTCTTCCTAGGGAGAAGGAAGTAATTTACAAGATGAAGTAACAGCGGCAATTAACAAAAAAGGTCTGAGAGACTGTGTCAGCCTGAAACAGGTGTACATTATTATTCTTGAATGAGAAAAGACTGTCCAGAGTTGTTTCATAATTAGAAAAGAAGGAAGAATTAATTTTAACAAGATAGAGAAAGATTTTTATTTCTCACGTTTCAGACAACCTGAAGGAGACAGAATAGAGGTATGAAGGATGGTGGAGAGAGTTGCAAAGGTCAAAAACAAAATGCTTGGCATTTTTACAGTGTATTAAGAACAACAAATATGACCTAGATTCTCTGTGGTGTGATTTTATAATAAGATAGAGGTGAAGTATGCATTACTTACTCCAGGTGGTAAAATAACAAAGGTTATAATAAAAAGAAATATTGGTAGATCAAAAGCAAATTTCTTCTTTTGTTTCATTTTGTTTGTTTGGAATATTTATTATCGAATAGCTGCTAATTAGACTCAGCAGCTGATATCCAACTGCAAACATTGTCTCTATTCCACCAGAATGTGGACTCGGAGATGAAGAGAGAGCAGACATGAAATATTCCAGAAGGATAAATCTTTTCCAGTCCCTCCAGCCAAAATATCTATAAATTTGAAAGCATTCAGGATTGATTGCCCTTGATCTTCAGCCACTCTCCAACATAAAGGATATCACATTGAATTTCAAAGCCTGTCAAAGTGCGTGGAGCCACAGTATCCGCCTTCCCACCATTTCAATGACTTGTATTTACGAGTGTCTATTATCAAAGGAAAGCATGCCCTCAGACAAGCACAGGGAAAAGGCACCCAAGTGGCCAGACAATTCCTTCTTTCTTTTTCAGTATGAGATGTCAGCTCAGAGCTTGAGGAAGCCGCTGTACTTTCTGAGAACACAACTTCCGTATGTTGCTTCATTTATTTTCTGCTCTAGCCTAAGCAGATCCACCATTAGTGACTCAACCCACTTAAAAAAATACAATCTGGGGGCCAGCCTGGTGGCGCAGCGGTTAAGTGCGTGCTCTCCTTTGGCCCTGGGGTTCACTGGCGTGGACTGACGCACCGCTTGTCAAGCCATGCTATGGCGGTGTCCCATATAAAGTGGAGGAAGATGGGCACGAATGTTAGCCCAGGGCCAGTCTTCCTCAGCAAAAAGAGGAGAATTGACAACGGATGTTAGCTCAGGGCTAATCATCTTCCTCACCAAAAAAACAAACAAAAGAAAATACAATCTTTACCTAATTTTCATGTTTAAATGTTTTCACAGAAATGTAAAACTTACATAGATTCTAAACTGCTCACTATTTCCCTGTGATGTTTGGTTAGAATGACTATCAAGTGCTAATTGTTTAACTATGATTGGCAAGGCTTGCATCCATTTTTGCTGCTTGGAGGATTAATTAAATGAACAAAAACAAGATGAAGAGAATCATACAGGGCCAGTCCTTCGATCCATCCAGTGTGTCAGTGGCAGCAAAGTGTCTGTGGAAGGGCCTGCTTGTCAATGCTCACTCAACATTTTTTGAATCTCCTCATATTTCTAAATTATACCACTTCCTGGAGAATTGAGTATATTAACTTAGAAGTTAGCAGAATAGTACTGTTTTGTTTTAATTGTTCTGTAAATTGTTTCTAAGTCCCATCTGATTTTAAATTCTATGGCTCTAGATTTCTTTACATCTTTAAGATGTATAACCTAATTCTAGTATGTTGGGATTGGACAGGTATGATTAGCTTGTTCTATATTTCGTGTTTTTTTATAGTATATTTTCTTCATCGATCTTGTGTCCTAGTCTTTATTGCTTATCTTTCTATAATTACCTCCTTCACCTATCCCTCATTTAACACAGTGGTTTGATTTAACACAGTGGTACTTTATCAGTTTCATTACAGTATTTTTGAAGAAAAATTACCAAACTTGCACACCTGAATTTCTTATGTTGAAGCATGAATTTTTTATACAAAGACAGAATAATGTGTTCTGCTGAGTTTCTACTAAACATTTTGAGGAATTCCAATATTTGGCAGAAAAAGAAATGCCACTGAAAATGACACTTTCTATAGTTAATTACTTCTAGTGAGATACCAAACAAAAGACTAAGTACATTTCTACATTAGCAATTTTCTAAGTCCAAGATTATAAATGTACCAATTTGGTCACCATGATTTCTATTTTAAAAGATGGTGTGTAATGTATTTCTGTTAATTCTAACATCTGTAGCTTCAGAGAACCATATGAAAATAAGAATGTCTTTTTATCTCTGTATTGGTACGGATTCTTTTTTCCTGAGGTAATAAGAGACTTTCTAGGAAAGAACATCTATTTTAAAGTAAAAGAAAATAAGAGTTATAAACCTGCGATGGAAGACCTTATAAACTGATCTCTGAAGAGACACAAGCTCAGTAAATACTTTTCTACCACAGAAACAATTCTCTGATAAGAAAAATTCTGTATTTTTTGCTGAAAGTGCTATTGTCTCTACTCTTCATATCAAGAACACAATCCATTATTTTTATCTCTTAGCCTTCTTTTCATCTCAGGTGGATGCAGGCTGATTTCATAAGCCATCATTTGAGTGTGTGCATTATAATCTTCAGTACTCTGATTTTATCCATTAAGAATATGAAAAACCTGTGGGAAGGATTTAAAATATTTTTCTCCTTAAAAAAATCTCTTTGAGTTTGCAACTCAGCAAGAGCTTGATTAAAATCAATAGGGAAATTTTTAAAAAATGTTTAATGAAAAATGTTAGTTTTGTTTTTCTAAAACATCTATTTCTTCACACTGTTCTTCTGGTCAACAGACATTTATTGAGAGCGTACTATATGGCTGGCACAGTCTTAGGCACTGATTTGCATTACTGAGCAAGCAAAGAGATTAATCCAAACGTGATATAAAAGCAAGGCAAAAGTGACCTGCATGCTCCAGGAAAGTCCGTATCAAAGGACCTGGGACTGCGGTGCTATTCTAGACCTGGCCCACTTGAATCACAAGAGTTTGTGGCTGGAGGAGTTATTTCTTACAAGTTACGAGTTTCCCTTCTCACGTCTCCACATGGTTCTTCATCTGCAACAAAGCACTTATTTTATTACATCCATATTTGCCTCAAAAAAAGCAGATGTTTTCAATGCCATTATTGGATAAATTTTGGCTAAATGAAGCCAAAACAAATCCTGCCATTGATCTCTTCGGAACTTCTGGGCAAGGGTCACAGTGCTCTGTGGCTTATCTTCCCGGTATGAGCTCATCCTTCAGAGTGTGTTACCTCCTTTAGGGGTGCAGAATACCATATGGCGTGCAGAGGAAGTGCTGAACGAGCAACAGGTAGTGAGTGAATCAGTGTTTCTAAACCTTGTCTGATTTTAAGAGTCACTTGGGGAGACTTAAAAACACAGATCTCCAGGTCTCCCCAAATCACCACGTCATAATCTCCCAGGGATGTGTCCACATATCTGAATTTTTGCATGCTTCCCAGCTGAATCTATTGATCAGGCATTTTTGGAAAATACTGTAGTACAAAGAAACCTGAGAAAATGTCTTAAATACTTTCTGTGGAAAACATGGTTTATAAATAAAACTTTTAAAGCCTGATAGAGCTGATGTACCCCAGAGCTGAAGGATCAGATAAGGCCTGAATGATGATCCCAATAGAATTTTAGCAGCTTGAAACCAAGGTAAAGTCTATATCTCTTTCAAGTTTCCTATGAAATAGCTAACTAACAATCATTATACCTTCAGGGGAACTGAGAAATGGAGTCATCCTGTTTTCTACGACCACTAAGGAGAGGGGTGTGTGGTGTGAGGGTAGGTTCCTCAGAATTAAAAAAAAAAAAAAATGGCAATTAATTCAAATCTGATAAAAGCTCAAAATTCATCTCCTCTGTTGCTGTGGGCTAGGTGAAATAAAGTCATCTCTGGTAAATATTGTAATACTTTATTTTAGTAAAACTTAAAAATAATTTATAGGGTTTAGAAAATGATTTTGAGGATATATGGAGAAAACCCCTTATCACATACCCAAATCCTGCCAGAAAGAACACTTATTCCAATAAATATAGTTATGGTATATCCCCTCTTAATGAAAGTTATTGGGTCCCTTCCAGATGGAAAAGTAAAACCAAATTCCCCAATCCACTCTGTGGATAGAAAACTCAATAAGTTTGTTAATCTGGGTATAGTTTGCTTAAAAAATACGTTCTTCTTAACAAACTCCCTTGAGATGGAAAATATCAATTTTAATAATTCCTTCTTTGAAAAAAGTTAATACTTGTCTAGACACAATACTTTCAGTTTTAGAATTATGTTCTATTGTAGTTGGTTATACCCAATTGCATCAGATCAAATAACTCTTTTTCTTATATGTTTTGAAAAATATTCATGACTTTCCCTACGCATTTTATATTTCCCACAGTATGAGATTTTATAAAGTTTAATAACTTTGTTCCTGTTTCTACTATCATAGTCTATCCTTTTTACTTTTTTATTATTTTCCTAAGACTGTATTAAATCTTCCAGTGTCTTCATTAAATTCAAGAATTATTTATTGAGGTTGTGTTAAGTGTCAGACACTGTACTAAGGCCCTGGGATACCATGCTGAGTAAAACAAACCCTAAAAACGATTTCTTGATGATTCTTCAAACTGAGAAAAGTAGTCCGCGTTCAGAAGTTTTTGCTTTTATACACCTGATAAACTTGGGCATGATAGGAGTTTAGGGTTGTAAAGAACCCTAAAAGATCAATATGTAAAATCCACATCCACCACTGAGCATTTGTCCAGGCTGGGCTTGAAGAATTTCCCTCAATAAGGACTTCTCATTTTAGAAAATCCCGACTAATCCTGAACCAAGAATTATGTCCCTAAACAGTCTGAGCATTGGTGATAGCTGCTTATTTCAAGTAACATGGAACAAGCCCATCATCTGTTTTGATGACCTTTGTGACTTCACAGGCATGTCCCACAAGCATCTCCTCTTACCCTTACCACATGAACTCATTGTGATTATTATTATATTTACTTCTTTCTGTCACTTGAGCTAACATCCATGCCAATCCTCCTCTTTTTTTTTGCTGAGGAAGACTGGCCCTGAGCTAACATCCATGCCGATCTTCTTCCACTTTACGTGGGACGCTGCCACAGCATGGCCTGACAAGCGATGTGTCAGCGAGCACCCAGGATACGAACCCGGGCTGCCAGCAGCAGAGCGTGTGCACTTAACCACTATGCCACAGGGCCAGCCCCTCTGTCACTTCATTTTTTGTTTACTCATTATTATATTTTTTTCTTTCCCCATTTCTTGTTTTCTGACATCTGTTGGAATGAATAATCATATTTTTATTACTTATTTTCCCCTTTACTGATTTGAAAGTTTTACTTTTCATTTTTATTCTTTTTGTGGTTATGTCTCCATCATGTGGGAGCTATATAAGAGGCTTAGAATACATTTCCTCCAAAATCCATAATCTACCCTTCATTTCCATTAGTATTTTTCTTCTACCTTATTTTGAAACTAAGACATCAAACTGAAAAGCATCTTCACAGCAAAGAAAACAATCAACAGAGTGAAAAGGCAAGCTAAGGAGAAAATAATTGCAAACCATATATCTGATAAGGGATTAATATCCAAAATATGTAAGGAACTCTTACAATTCAATAGTAAAAAATAACTCAATTAAAAAATGGGCAGGGGCTGGCCTGGTGGCGCAAGCGGTTAAGTGCGCGCGCTCCGCTGCGGCGGCCCGGGGTTCGCTGGTTCGGATCCCGGGCGTGCACCGACGCACTGCTTGGTAAGCCATGCTGTGGCGGCGTCCCATATAAAGTGGAGGAAGATAGGCACCGATGTTAGCCCAGGGCCGTCTTCCTCAGCAAAAAAAGAGGAGGATTGGCGGATGTTAGCTCAGGGCTGATCTCCTCACAAAAAAAAAAAAAAAAAAAATGGGCAAAGGACTTGAATAGACATTTCTGCAAAGAAGACATAAATGACCAACAGGGAAATGCAAATCAAAACCACAAGGAGATGTCACATGACACCTCTTAGGATGGCTATTGCCAAAAAAACCCAGAAGCTTAGTGTTGGTGAGGATGTGGTGGAATTGGTACAATTGCACATTGTTGGTGGGGATGTAAGATGATGCAACTGCTGTAGAAAACAGCAAGGAGATTCCTCAAAGAATTAAAAATAAAACTCCTTTGGGCCAGCCCTGTGGCCTAGTGGTTAAGTTCAGTGTGCTCCGCTTCGGTGGCCCAGGTTCAGTTCCTGGGCTCAGACCTACATCACTTGTTGGTAGCCATGCTGTGGTGGCCACCCACATACAAAATAGAAGAAAATTGGCACAGATATTAGCTCAGGGCAAATCTTCCTCAACAAAAAAATAAGACTCCCTTGGAGCTGGCCTGGTGGCATAGTGGTTGGATTCACGCGTTCTGCTTTGGCAGCCCAGGGTTCACCAGTTTGGATCCTGGGTGCAGACCTACTCACTGCTCATCAAGCCATGCTGAGGCAACGTCCCACATAGAAGAGCTACAACTCTACAACCATGATACACAACTATGTACTGTGGCTTTTCGGAGAAAAAAGAGGAAGATTGGCAACAGATGTTAGAGCAAGGCCAATATTCCTCAAAAAATAAAAATGAAAAATAAAACTCTCTGATGATTCAGAAATCCCACTTTTGGTATATATCCAAAAGAATTGAAAGTAGAGTCTCAAAGAGATATTTGCACCCTATGTTCATAGCAGAACTATTCACAATAGCTGAGAGATGGAAGCAATCCAAATGTTTACTGCAGATGAATGGATAAGGAAATCATGGTATATACATACAATGGAATATCATTCAGCCTTCAAAAAGAAGGAATTCCTGTCATATGTGACAACATGGATAAATCTGGAGGACATTACGCTAGGTGAAATAACCCAGTCACTGTAGGACAAATACTGCATGATTCCACTTACATTACGTATCTAAAATAGCCAAACTCATAAAATAGAGAGTAGAATGGTGGTCACCAGGACCTGGGGGGAGGAGGAAATAGGGACTTGCTATTCAATAGGTATAAAGTTTCAGCTGCATAAGATGAATAAATTTTAGAAATCTGCTGTACAACATTGTGCCTTTAGTTAACGATAGAGTTTTAAGCACTTAAAAGTTTGTTTAGAGGGTAGATTTCGTGTTGTGTTCTTACCACAATAATTTTTTTTTAAAAAAAACTGCAGATTGTCATTATTTTTCTTTTAATATTTGATAACGTTTTACTTAGAAATATGTTTATCTGTTTCCTTGTATAGGCTTGTTTCTTGTATTCTATTTCTTCTCTCTGGTTTTAATTGTTCTTGCTCATTACTTCATTCTTCCCTAGTGGTTCTTTCAGAGACAGTGTGTGACTAGTAAAATATGCATTCTTTTATGTTTGAAAATGAATCTATTTTACCTTTGTTCTTGAATAATGGTTTATCTGGGTTTAGGGTTTTATGTTGGTCTTTAATACTTCAAATTATTAAAGTTATTTTCCATTGTCTCCTGGTACTTATTATTGTTGCTGTACAGTACGCCATTGTTCTAATTGTCATGCGTATGTAGCCAATGTGACTTATTCCTTTAGTAGCCTCTGAGATATTTTTTCTTTGTCTTTGGTGTTCTCCAACGTCATGACAGGTGTTTGAGTGTGTATTTGTTTCTGTTTACCCTCTCAGGACTCAGTTTTCTCCTTAATCTTTGACTGACTTTGTGATGATCACCACTAGAAAATTCTCAGCAATTTTGTCAATTATCGCCTTTTCTCTGTTCTTTTCGTCTATACATTCTCTTAGACCTATATTACATCTTCTCATTAGTCTATCCTACATTTGTCTTGACTTACCTTTCATATTTTCTATGAGTTTATATTCACGGTACTGTATTCTGAGTGATTTCCTCAGAACTATTTTCCACTTTACTAATTTGCTTCTCAGTTGGGTATTTGTCTACTTGACAATTTTGCCTTGACTGTAGTTTTATTCATTGTTCTAGAAGAACATTTACACTATGCCTCCAGTATTTCTTATATTTGCAAAACATTTTATTCACAAAGTTTTATAATTTGTCTTTGACAACTTTTTCAGATAATTAATCAAGTTGGTAACATTCAAGAGAGGAACAGACATTGAGCCAGAGATCATTGAAGGTTTTATTTACAGTCTATATATGTTAGTGAAGTTTCTGAAATAATTATGGAAGCACAGGAAATTTGTTTTGAGTTAATGCCGGATGAATTTTCCCTGCCAACCATTAACCCTCAGGCCATATGTCACTCCTAGGTCATTACTATAATTATAAGGCAAACATTTAACAACAATATATGTGTACTAGTATATATATATTTTGTACTTAGGTGGGATTATTATAATTGGTGTGTATAAGGGATTTCTGGGAATTTGTGATTAACTCATCACTCATAAAAATTGGTTGATTAGATTATCTTTCATTTTCAATTCCCATTATTATAATTAACTTCTACTTGTAAGTACAGTTGGAGTAATGTAAGAATATCAGAAGCTGATTTCAATTATAAGCTTCATATTGTAGTTAAATAGATTGGAAGTTTACTGTAAATTGAAAACACATCTTATTGGGAACATCTAATTCTGATGAAGAAAACTGTGATGTGCCATTTATGTTAATAATGTGGTGGTACAGATGTTAAAGAGAAAAGGGCTTGTTTTTGTAGGGTATTTCATTCCATGTGTCCCAGCAAGAATATCTTATCTTGGACTTACTTTAGATATTGTAGCAGCTGCTGGGTCTCTGATTGGGTTTGAAGCCCTTGCTCTGACTCCTGCTATGACAGTTCAAGTAGAATGAAGTCAGCAGAGCCACCACACAAGCTTTCCTTTTAAATTGCTCCACAAGGCTGAGAGCTGAGTGATTGCTATATATAAGATCTATCTTTTCTTCCCACCAAATTAACCCCCCACAATCTGCTTCCTACCATTCAGTCTGTGCTTCTGTTGCCTTCTGATGGGTAATCTTTAGCTTTTCTCTGATATTCAGCCTAGTGTTTTCTGTGGATATGCTTGTACATGCGTTTGTATTCAGAATTTATTTTATATCTTCTTAATATTAGTAATAGTATCTTTTAGTTGAACTTTTCTAGTTAAAAATAATTAATAAATGTTTGTTGTTTAATCAAATGGCATGCATGGTGTAAATAGCGTGGGTCTCAGTGGTCAACTTGACCATGAAAAGTACTGAAACTGACAATGCCCTGAAAATAAGCCATATGTTGAGAAACTGACATGTTCAGGCTTTATTTGAACCCTAGCTGTTTTAGGACTCCACAATCAAAAAATATCAAGGGAAACCAGGAATTTAGAAGAAAGTCAAGAAAATGACTACCAGCCAAGAAATTGGATCTATTGGACAAGAGATTAGACCTATTGGACAATTTAATTAGCAAAGGAAGCATAGTGGACTGGAAAAAGCTTGGTCACTGAAGTTATGTATGTACAGAAAATAGAGGCAGGAAGCATGAATTAAATACAGAAAGAGAAAACCAAGGATGTTTCAAAATTTTCTCTGTTGCAGGAGATTTGAGGAGCTTTGCCACTTTGGTTTCGTGATTTGAGTTTTGTTTTTTTGCATTTATTCCTTAAATAAATGGGCATGGGTACCTCTGTTTTTCACAGGCTAAGTTCCTGCCTCTACCTTCCCATTTAAAATGACCTCAAATCCCAGGATCAATGAAGTCATGCTGTAAATTGTGCTCTATGACCACAGAGAAGCAGAGCAAGTTGATTATAGTAGACACCCTCAGATTTAAAATAAGGTGACTTCCACTGGAATCCTGGCTCTGCCCCTTACTACCATGGGATCATGAGCAAATCACTCAACTTTTCAATTTTTTCACATATAAAATGGGGATGACAACAGATAATTTGTTGTACTCTTAGCAAATAAATAAGTCATAATGCCTTACAAACTATAAAATAAATTTATAGTTATAAATTTTATGAAATGGAAAGACAATCTATGAAGTGAAATATTTAGTGTTCTACAAAGGGACGAAGCACAAAAGTGTTGCACACTGTACAGGTGAACCTGCAGAAGCTTTGGAACCATTTTCTTTGGAGTTGAAAGGTGAAGTATCACAAAACATATGGTAAATCACAACCTGTTTGAGAGGGGTTTCAATGTGGCAAAGCTAGAAAAAAAAACTAGCTAAATTTTCAGACGCCTTTTCAGCTTTATATGTCTTTTACATATTTAGTAGCATAAGGGTATTTTAATTTTTCCTCTTTGAAAATAGTTATCACTAGAGGCGGTGAATTAATAAATACTTTAGTAGGATTATCTTAGTTAAAAATTATTTCTGGAGTTCTGTTTTTTTCCTTTTAAATTGTTTTCAATATCTAAGTTTTACATAAACACAAACAGAGGAATTATTTCCAAAATACTAAACTCTATAGATTACTAGATGAGACATATAATGAAAGAAATATATCTTTGTTTCCAGCAACATAGGGTGGACAGATTCCGTCTTTTTGTAATCACAAGCCAGAGGTATGCATTAGCTAAAGGATTTCATTGGCCATCACTCTGGATATAGGTCTTCAGTAATATTTAGGTAACATTATGATGGGAATAAACTTACCCGAGTATCTGTCAAAGTCATGTTGAAACCCACAACTCCTCAAGGTGCAAACCAAAGCTCTACATAGCTCCTCTGTTTCCCGGAAGAATACCAGCCTTGGTATTTGGAGTGGTGGTGGGGAAATGGACACCCATACTTTATCCAATATTATTGTTTACCAATGCAGACACCAAATGTGCCCAAACGTCTTTAGCTTGAGCCCCAGTGTTCCCAATTCCCTGATAGGCATCATTTCTTCTCCCTTACAGGCTGCTGCCTTCCAACTGCCCTGATGCTACTACTGCACCATTTCTGCCACCATGCTGCTGCTGCCATGGGCACTTCTCTTTGCCAATTCCCAAACTGCTGTAGGAAACCTAGCCCTGGTTGGGCATGAACCTTACCCCAACGTGAACAAGGCCCTTCTGTCCAGTATCCTAGGGGCCCCATGCTATGATTGGGCTTTCCCTTGACTCTGGGTGTCCTTCTCTTTGGGACAGCTCATGGAACTCTCCTGCTGAGCTTCTACCTTGTGCTTTTGCATAATCTCTTGTCCCAACATGGTAAAAAGTATTTGGGGAAATGACCCCCAAATTTAAAACTCCTTTTCCATACCTTTTCTTCTGAGGGGTATTCCTCCAGTTCCTTTTCAGTCCCCAACTTGGGCTAAGGTCCATTGTCAAAATTTTCCTGTCCATTACAGATCTTCTTCACTAGATCTTCATATTTTACTCTCTCCACCCCAAACCACCTCACTGCCTCTTGTGGTCAGAGTAACTCTCTTTATATATGTATCTATTCACTCTAAAAATTTATTGATTTAGGATTCTACATTTGCAGTATTCAGAGGCACCTTACCTACCACCAACACATAATATCTAATTTATCATGTCCTAGTTTCTTCCCAGGAGAATTACTGCAAGACCCTATGGGGAGGGATGTTCCTTACTGAATTATTAGTTACTGTTTTCTATACTAGTTTATGAATCACTTTTAAAGAAGACAAATAAAATCTATTTAATTGCATTGATTAATTGATTATTTGATAGATATTAATTTAACACCTACCAAGTGCCAGATACTAATTTAGGAACATAAAATGGAAAATAGACCTTGTTATCTTTCCATAACATAATTTTATAAAATAAATGAGTCCATTGTTCTGAATAACATCTCTAGTCAACGGAATTATAGTTCATGGCAAGTGCTCCCTCCCATCCCCACCCCACAGCTCATTTGTCTAGTCATGTCTGATATTTTCAAGTCTACGCTGACACTACCAACAGTTGAATACCCCTCATCTGGCATTTGCAATTACAATCTGAAGAAGTTGTGGAGATTCACCAAATGTTTACCAAAATTGCCAAGAAATGATTAATTGACTAATTCCTTACTTCTTCCTTTGCCCCCAGACCTACTGCCCAGGATGTTAACAAGTGGTGAAATGGGGTAAGGGGCAGAAAGAAGCTCAGTGTCTGGGTTGTCCACAGTTGGACAGTCAGTCTCCATATGGTGCCAGACTGGAATGTGATAATGCAATTTTGCTGATTTCCCATTTCTGTAATTCCACTCACTGAAACAATAGCTTCTATTATTGGAATTGACAACCCTCCTTTTCTCTTTTCTTGCCAGAATACAACACAATTTCAAGGGGAGGAAATCTTGAGCAACATTCACCTTACCATATAAGACTCATTTAGTTTTCATTTTCATTTTCTGAGTTGCTGGTATAAGTAACAGTTATCTCCTGTGCCTAGTTATTCTACATTGTTTCATTAGCATTTCTCATTACAATCTAAAATTTTTTATCTTGTCCGGATAATGATGGCTATTCCAAATAGTACCATTTGCTTAGGATTACAGCACTGTAAATAAACTTGCATGGGTTTTCCTTCTGACAACATTAAAAACACTTTTCTATCAAGTCAGTATATGATATTTAAGAATTCTGAAAATATGATTCTATAAAATAATTGTAAACAGTATGTCCTCTAGTCTTCCTATCTCTGGTTTAAGAAATCATGAATGTTTCAATATGTTTGCTTCTGATACATGCGACAATGTCATTTCCAGTGAACAAAAGAATCACTGTGCTAGGCAGATTGGTTACATTTATTTAAAGAATGAATCAATTATTGACTTTTCTACAAAAGCATAAAATGAAGTTTTTGCTAATAACTTAATGACTAGATACACACACATACATACAGACAAACATGCCCTTCCTGCCACACACATATCCCAAGATAAGCCACCTAAGTTTTTACCTGAATACAGAAGGAATTAATTCAGATCTTTGAAAGCAAAGAAGCTCATGGTGAACTCCACTGCAAAAGTTGCATTATTCTAACATAAAATGAACTTGACATTTGGCCTAATTATACTTCTCAAGTCTTTAATATTCTGCTTATCGTTATGGATATTTAAATAAAGAAAACTACTCTGATACCTTTTGCCCTTTTTACATTTCATAGTCTTCTTTGAATTAAAAAGGAAATTAAAGTTTTCTCAACTAGAAGTTTTAGTAGATAAATGAATAATATATAAAAATAATGTTAAAACTTTCCTCCTAATGTTTTAGAGCAAGGAAATTATCTATATTAAGGAAAGCATCCATTACTCTTTCCCAAATATCTTCTAAAGAAAATAGAGTAAAAAATGAGTTATTCTGATTCTATGCAACTTTGGACTTTGACTTATTCAATTCTACTCATCTATAAAAATTCTAGGGTTTTCTTCTTCCTGCTCTAAATATGGTATAGTGTTACTTTAATGCATTTACACAAATCAGAGAGTAGAGTGCTTTCCAACGATTCATCTCGTTGAACTTGGTTAAGTGCACAGGGAAATACTACATCTCGGACCGCCAGTCTGATTTATATAAAAAAACATAGAGTCACTTACTTAAGTGTTACATTAACTAGACAGCCAACTGAGATCAATGATTTTGGCATTGTGAAATTCTATAATATTTCTAAATTTTTATAATTTGTTTTAGAGTCTTTGAAGTGAGATTTCTTTTTATCTTTTCCAGTTTTTAGTTTTTAATTTTTTACCATACAATTTAATTAAATACCAGGGCACTATTCTATAATATTTGCAATTTGGATACATTTTTATAAAAAATAATAAGTCGGATACAGAAAAATTAATTAATGAATGGCTTAAGTGATTGAATCACAACACATTTTCTTTAAACAAGAGGAAATTATTAAGGTAAATAGAAAGTTGTCAAACATTGATGGGCTCACTAAGGTAAGAATAGGAGTGATTTTACTTCAAAGGTGTAGACTAAATGTAATTATTATTATTATTATTATTATTATTATTATTATTGTGAGGAAGATTGTCCCTGAGCTAACATCTGTGCCAATCTTCCTCTATTTTTTTTATATGAGAAGGTGCCACAGCATGGCTTGAGGAACGATGCGTAGGTCCACGCCTGGGATCTGAACCAGCAAACCTCAGGCCGCCAAAGCAGAGTGCACGAACTTAAACATTACACCACCGGGCCAGCCCCTAAACATAATTATTTTAATTCACACTCTCTATAATTGAGCATTTGTTAGTTTTAATGCATAGAAACAATAGATTAGGTCTGTTGTATTTTTTGTTTGGTTCTGTTTTAAGGTAAAAGCTTAATTCTTGCCCTGGGGAACTCATCCATTATCAGGGTTTGATGTTTTAGTTCTCTGTTATATGTGCCCATACCAATCATTAATTATTGGCTACAATTTGATGATTTCTAATTTAACTTTTCTTATGAAAATTGTACTTAAACTCAACACATCCAGAACTATACTTACCCTCTTCTCCTGCATATAAAGCAATATCTTCTACTGCCTTCATTGTATGCTTGATGCACTCTTGTATTCCCACCCACTCTCTGTGGCTTGAAATCTTAGAATCAACACCCTTCTCTCCTTTGGAACATCTAATAAGTTGCAAAGACCTACAAAATTTACCTCTCATCCATCTTTCAAATGTATTTCCTCCATCCACTACTCTCCACTTCCCCTGCTGCTTCTTCAGTTTCTCTTTTCTTTGACTACAACAAAGAACATCGGTATCCGCAACATCCATTTCTCTTTATTATATCAATCCTACATTCTACTGTCAGATTAATATTTCTGCATCATAGTTCTGATGAGTAAATATCCAGTTCATTTGGGTGTTTATGACTAGTCTTAAACTTACATACCTTTATGTCACTTATACAACGCATCATAGTCCTTACACGTAGTATGCTAAGCAATAAATATGCCTCAAATGAATAAATGAATGAATGAATGAGTGATGGAATGAAGACTCTCTTCGCACTAATACATTATATCATATCATAACAATAAACATATTATAGAAAAATTATATAAATGTAAAAATTATAGAACCCCTCAGTGTCTTGTTTTTGGGGGATTTGTTCTCTGTTACTTGCCCCCACATCAAACATTGAATATTCAATTCCTCATATCCTTCAAAGCTCAGATTAAATATTATCCTCTCCTTGATGGTTTCTATGATTGCTGCAGGCAAAGTCAAACTTTGTCCCGTTGTATTTTCCTTACCATGTACATTATCACAGTCTTCCTTGAATAGTTGGTTAGCTGTGCAATCTGAGTGCCCTATTTCTACTACTTCTACACATAGTCATATTAACAATAATTTTCTGGATTCTACTTCTGAGCACTCACTTTGTCATCGCAAAAATGGGAAGCTTCGTGCAAAACCATTATTCCTTCTTCAAACATATTTCTGGATATCCCCAAAGATGTGCACACTAAACTTACTGAATCCAGTTTATTCCCATTCCCAGACAATATTCACCATGACCTTCCTTTGCTGTTTCAGCTTACACTCATTACCAGTTGAAGAAGCCCCACTGCTCATGCCCAGTTGAGAATGACGCTAAGCATACATTTCAGCTTCTCAAGGCTCTCAGAGTTCCTGAGCCTCAGGGGTCAAATTAGTGAAAGGTCTGGAGCAAAACTGGAAAGAATGGCCTCTTCCTAATTCTGGGCCTTGGTGGAACCTGAGCTCTAATACTGCAGGACTGCTGAAGTGCAAAGCCTCTTGTGAAAACCACATGCTTATCTTCTAGCCCTGACCCACTCACACCAATAGAACACTCACCTCAACAGAGGCAAGATCAGCTCACCTTTTCCTAGATCGGATTATTTTCCAGGACAAGCATCCCATGATCTGTAACCCAGCAGGGGCCCATGCAATCTCCTAGGGAAACCTAGAGTTCCTGAAGCCCACCTAAACTTAGCTGCCCCTTATTTTCTCTCCAGAAGATGAGGTCCTCATCTCTACCTTCTGCAGTGTCAGATTGCTCCAGGATATTTCTCACATTGACTTCACCACTCAGTTACATCTAGGTAGAGTAATCCTTAACGTCTTAGCCTGCTTCCTATTTCTCCTTATCTCAATCTATTTTTCCCCTAAAGACTGTGTGTGAATGGATGACTAATATTTCTAAAAGAATTTATCATTCCTGTGCTCTGTATTCTTTGTGTATTATTCATTCTGCCCAGCCCTAGACCTTCCTAATTGCTCCCTTCATTATTTTATCAACAAGCTTTTTGTCTCTCATCTCTCCCCAGTAGACAACATCTTCCCCTAGGAGAGTCTCATCATTGCTTGATATTTAAAAGGTAAGCATCTCTTTCTTCTCTCTCCAACTCTCCAGAGCTTTTGTGAACGTTATTTCTCTTGCCAGAAATGCTCTTCCTACTTCTTCCACCCACCCCACAAACTATCCTTGACTTGCGTCAAGGACAGTCTTCTCTGTGTTGCCTCTACTAAAGTCTCTGAGTGGTTTTAATTTCTTACATTCATGGTTATATTTTTATTCAAAATAAAAAAGGAAACTCTGTTACAGGGCTCACAATTTATGCTTCCTTCATATTAATTGCTACTTACAATGTGATGATAAGTGCTCATTAAACTGAAAGGAGTCAATCCATGATAAACTGACACGTCAAGTAAGAATAGGCCAGTTCCTAGTCTTTTCTCAATGCCTTCCCACAGGATCATTCATCTACCTTGAATATACTTTCCCCATACTCTACTCTAGCTAATTAAAGTAATTTTTGCCCTTTCCTCTCAACCTACAGTGGAAGTTTCTTTCATCCATACTCCCAAGGCACCCTTGCACCCACCTTGTTGTATTTGCCAGCCTAATTTACAACTGTTTTCTTGCTTAACTGCCCTTCCCTACGGTCTGATCTCCTTGACAGCAGGGACTGTGTTTTTCCCTTTGAAGTCCCCAGGAAATAGTAAAATATTTGGCACATAGTTTTACACAATATGAATCCATCATTTGTTGAACTCTGAATGAAAATAATATATAGATATTTTGTATTTCATTATTGGATTTCATTATATGTACTGTTTTAATTTACTGTATTGTGTATGTATTGTATTGCATTTTTTTGTTGTGGAGATAAATTCTCTAACTTCTACATCTAACTCAGGGGTGGGAATTTCATAAGTGATCTTCACGATTATATAGGAGAGGCAGTGGAGAGCAGAAGATGGGAAGAAGGAGATTTCTGGGTAATTGTTTTCTTGTAATATCCCTCAGGATGCTCTATGTCTTCGCATAGATTCTTCTCCATTCTATAACGGTTATGCAGGCAAATTCCAAAATATAAGATTAAGCAACCATAACTAAATAGAATTCATATATCTCCTATTTGGGAAGCTGTCCTAGAATGGAGGTGCTTACAGGTGTGTAAATATCATATTTTAATTTTGCTTAGACACTTTCAGTAGTATATAAAGGATGGGCCCTGGGTCTGGGGGAGTGAGCATAGGGGAGTATTCCTGGCACCAGATGCTGAGTTCCAGTTGGGTGGAAGATCGTCAACAGTTTAGACCAAACGTTGGTTGTAGGAGGCCCAGAAAAACAGCAGGGTATCCCGACAGGCAGGGAGAAAGGGAGAATATTGAAGCTGTGGCAGACAATTCTCAGAAGTCTTAGAAGGGAAACAGGAAATTCACATCTGATGCGTGGGTTCAAAAGGGAAATCTATCTCTCCTCTTAAAGCTTGAAAACCCAATCAAATCAGAGGGTTGAAGAGAAGAAATGATTCGAAATTGCATTTCTTTCACAGGCCCTAGCATCATACAGTATGCATAGTAGGAGCATAGACAAATATCTTCTTTTGAGACAGAAAAGCCATAATTTTAAAATTAAAGTTCCCAGTAATAATTATTTATTTGCATTTTAAGCAATTTTCCATTAGATCACAAGATGTCAATATAGTTATTGGGAATCAAATATACTACTTAGACATACAAATGCATTCCCTTTTCATCCAAATTATTCCCTTAGGAATTTGGACAGTTATTTCAATTGAGAAAAGGTTATTGCCCTTTTAATTATATTTAATTTTTGGAATTAATATTTTGGAATCACCTTCAGCTTCTAGAGCCTATTCTAACTTCAAATTCTATAGGTGATTCTTATTTTGTAAATAAGCTAGAAATCTTGTAGTACCAAAGCTTAGGAAGAAAATAAAATCACGAATCCTAATAACAAGGTCAAAAAGTAGGTTAAATTAATGTGTTAGTTTCCTAAGGCTTCCACGTCAAAGTCCCACAAACTAGGTGGCTTCAAACAACAAAAATGTATTGTTTCACAGTTCAGGAGGCTTGAAGTCTGAAATCCAGTGTCAACAGTGCCATGTTCTCTCTGAAACTGTAGGGAAAACCTTCCTTGCCTCTTCCTAACTTCCGGTGATTTGCTGGCAATCCTTGGCTTGTAGGTGCATCATGCCAATCCTCCATCTTCATATAGCATTCTCTCCATGTCTCTTTGTCTCCACATAGCCATCTTCTTATAAGGACACTAGTCATCCACTAGTCATCATGGATTAAGGGCCCACCCTACTGTAGCATAACTTTATCTAACTTAACTAATTTCATCTGCAGCAACCTTACTTGCAAACAAGGCCACATAGTGAGGTCCTGGGGGTTAGGACTTCAACATATCTTTTTGGGAAGCGGAGGTCACAATTCAATTCATAACAATTATAAAGCAATGGGACTGATCTCCTCATAGAATTTATAAAGCTCTAAAGCTAATACCAATAGAAGAGCTCTAAGAATATCCATCACTTTCAGCAGAAGCTATAGCCCTGCAAGGGGACCACCTTGATGGAAATCAGATTCTCTGGGATGAACAAGTTCCCATATGATAGAAACTTTTTGAGAGATGGGAGGTTTGTTCTATATTTTACCTATCTCAGTGCTTTAGAAAGAATACACATTCCATAAATGATTATTTAAATATTTCTTCAGAATCATGTTGACCACATTTCTCATATTTCTTTTAGGGGTTAAGAAAGGAGAGATCATGCTGAAACTACGATGTCTTCTGCCAGAAATAACTTCATATAAAGTCTACAAGACACCAAACAAGAGGTTACTGTGTGGAGACAGGCCAAAATAATGAGTCTCATGCTAAGAATAAATGAATAATGTCTATGCTGCTTTCATTACTTTTGTTCCCTGTGACAAAGATAATGTTAATTATTCAGAGATAGCAAAGATGTCTGTTTATGGAATGTGACATGCTAGATGCAATTATGGATTGCAGTATATTGGAATACTAAAGATCACGCAACTTTTAATCGGAATCAAATGTAACTTTTAATTGAGCCCGTTTATTGTACACGTGAGCTGTATTGAAAATTTTCTCAAATAAAAAACCCAGTAAAGATTATTGCAAGTAAAAAGTTAATCTAATTAGCTAAAAGAGTCTTTTCTTGCCTAGATTCTTTCTAAATAAGTTACATTTTAAATTGATAATATAAATCAAGTAATTATAAATTACTTTTGTTAAAAGTTAGAATTGATTTAATGTTAACTGATGCTTTTTCCATAAATTTGTCCTCTTTCTTTTGGACCTCTAGCTTGTTTCACATTCTTTGTCTTCACTAAAAAGAGTTTATTGATACAGTGTGTCTATATGACGCCATGACATCCGAATGAAAGATTTGATATTTGTCATCCACATGCCTCTCCTTCTTCACACCATCGGGATGTTTGGCCTTGTACTTACACACCATCTGGGTTTGTTACTATACTTTCTGCTTTTCATCCAGATGTTTTGGTGTTGTGTGGACAAAGCATGTGGCGTTGTCTATAAAATGTAATTACATAAAAATAAATAACACTGTAGGCAATTAAAAGAGCAACATTTTCCCATCTACAAATCTCAACAATTTTTTTCTTAGTAATGTACTTATGGCAAGATAGATTTTCTTTACTATATTTTAAAACTTTAAGTTTCACTTCTGAACAGTAAAGGACAAGTACAAAACGTTCTACCAAATTCAAAAGAGATTCTAATATTTAACAGTTTCTAACAGAAAAATCTGTGATTTAAGATATTTCTAACTTTTAGTTATAATTAATTTAGTAACTGCAATTATGGTATACCTTTGGAAATCTAAGTAAAGGTAATAACAAAATATTTTTTAAAAATTCTCCCAAATTAAATTTAATGTAATAAGAAAAGTTATCTTAAATCATATTTTATAACAGTCTGTTGTAAGAAATCATTCATACACACATATATATTTTCCCTAATCATCTGCTCATATCTCTAATATAAATACTTATTTCCACGATTCTAAAACCTGTGTCCCTGTACATCTTCTACCACTGCTCTAGGAGAGAAAAAAAGTTATTATTTCAGATCACTATGGCAATGAATATCTCTGATTAGATTTGCTTTCTAATCTCCATATTAGTTAACACGTGGAGATTACATATTATATAATATGCCAGCATTCCCCCAAAGAGGACAAGATAAAAGGCAGCTAATCAAAATGTGACAAATATATCCAGAAGATTCCTGAGATTTCCAAATTGTTTGTAAGCAAATGAGAGTGTGTAATCTTATGAGTCCATGGTACATTTTGGCCAAAACTTCCCAAATGTGGCACGAGAGTCTCATTTAACTGGCTCTAACCCTGGGCCCAGAATTTAAGGGTAATGGTGATGAGAAACTATAATGGAGACATTGATCAAGATGAGAATAGACTGGAATCTCTAATATATAAGATATTCCTGAAAGAAGATATTTACCAAGTAAAATACAAGATTTTCAGGTAAAGGGAGAAGAAGGGTGAAATAATGAGAAGAATTTCTTCAACTACTCAGGAGTTATAATAATGTAAAGGTATTAGAAATCATTTATGCCTCCAAGGACAGAACTAAAATTAGAATTCAAAAAAACGTTTTGCTTCAATACAATGGAAGAACTGAATGACTTGTAGAAGTCAGTTCTCTATCACTAGAAGATTCATTCATGCAGGGAACTTAATTATAAGTTAGGAACTCAATTAGGTGACACTAGATTCTCCTAAAAAAAATGTTTAACATCTTCATTGTCCAGAATACTGCCTGACATATAATAGATGGTTAACACATACGCAATGAATTAATGAATTCTAAAATTATATTTTAGGTATCCTATCCTAATTAAGACAAGCAGATTTATGATGTTCATGGTATGGCCATTTGCGCCCTCCAGGGCACTCTATTTGATTGAAGACAATGTAAAAGATACCTTCTGCACTTGTACAAGCAGTGGGCCCTGTAAGAACCTAATTGTCTAAGAAAGTCCAAGTAGTGAGATTTTATGTGGTGGTAAAATTTTGAAGTCAGTGTGTGAGGCAAAATTCAGTAGATTCATAATTAGCTGAGAAAACCTACCACATTAAAGACCAGAGTATTATCTATCAAAAGGTCCAACAAAGAGAGTTTTTCCCTGGCACCGAAATAATCTGTTTAGTTGAGTAATAGATGAAGTAGCTGGCTTCCACTTAGGGGACATTCTGAAATAAAGATACACATATTTTAGACTTTACAATAATAGTTCAGCAAGATGTTCCCAGTCTAGGAGGGCCAAGAGAATGCGACTGGTGGGATGTGGTTAAGCATCACGTGCCCTATCACGCTCACTCAGGACAGACGCACAATAAGTGGAATTGACCACATTGTATAAACATGAATTGCTATGTCTCTCTCTGTCTATCTCCCAAGCATATATAATTGATTTTGTGTAAGTTAAATATATGCATGATAAAATTCCACTCTACTTGGTAAACTTTCAAAAATGTAGTTGTCTCATAACTCCCTTCAACCACTATGCATGCTGTTCCCAGTCCCACACCCCAATAACTCCCATCCTCATACAGTCTTATTGCTTTCCTGGAGTTACCAGGCTGCCGTAATAAAGAAAGAGTAGTCTCGCTTGAAGTTTTATAGACCTGTTGACTCTTGATGCATACCAGCACCAAGGAGAAAGCTTTCCCAAGTCTCAAGCATAGAAATGAACATTTTCAAAGGATTACATTTCCAAAACCCCTCTCCCATTGAAATATTACTTATAATCCCTCCTATTTACCACACCTCCCCTCATAATTATAAAAACTCACATCCTAAAATAAACAGTAAGGCAATTATAGAGGGACATGCACGTTTAACCAGGAGGTCTCATCATATATGCTTCTTTTCTTTCATTCTTTGTGTTTTTTTGATATGCTAAGAAGTTCAGTAGCAGCCATTCATCCCTTAAAAACTTCCATCTGGATAAGCACCCTCCCTACATCTTGTCCCAGGATATATTCCTAGGAGTGGTAGGAGTCCTTCCCACATGCAGCATCAAAACATCAAAGAGAAGGCAAGCACTGAGCTTAAATAGATCTTACATCATACAGGAAATAAAGATTTCAATTCTAATTAACTATTTTCCAGTTGTAAGAGAAAACTACAAAATGCTTTAGGATGAAAGGAAGTGCACTGGGCAGTACTACAAGTAAGAAAAGGCTCTATCCAGATGGGCAAATAGCACTATTCAGAGAGGACAGCAATCAATTCACTGAGGCAGGAATGAGCTTTCCGTTGCACAACTTTGCCCTCCAAACATGGAGGCAGACAGTGAAACACCCAGTCTCTTTTGAGTACTTAATTATTAAACTTGAATATTCATTCATTTATTCAACTAGTATTTATGAAGTCCCTACTATATGCCAGGCACTGTGCAAGCACAGAAAAACAGCAGTGAGTAAGATAAGCTTGGTCCTAATTTGCAACAGACTCCAATGGTTTTAAGACCTGATATTAAGTGCATTGAACCAGCTAGTGGCCCACCCAGGAGGCAAAGTCCACATCCTGCTTAGGCACCAGGACTGAATTCACAAGGAGAAGTATTGCTGTTGCTTTTGGATGAACATTTTTCTGCTGTAGAGAAATCCCAAGAGATACTGGATATTGGAAAGGAATATCTCAAGAATAGGTTGACCTGCAAATATGACTACCATTGGAGGATCTCATGCAGATTCTGCCTGAGTTTATTAGAAGATTGAGGGCCCTTGTTTAGCATTTTTCCAACCAAGTTATACACATCCAGTTTACATATAATTCTCAAAATAATAGTCACCACCACTTACTAAAGAGAAAATTCTCAAAATATTATTATCAGTGTATATCAAACTCATCAATTTTAACTGAAACTTAATGCACTTTTTGATTTAGGAAATGGAAACTGTGCCAACAAGCCCTCCACATGATGTAAGGCATGATACCCTTGAAGGAGGTACCAGAGGTGCCCTTAGCTGGACCACTGACACTTGTAAAAATTGCCTAGCTGAAGCCATACAAATTATTACCTGATAGTACAGAACTCTTCTCAATGCTATATGCTCTAGCTTAGAACCAAGTTTAGTTTCAGTTCAAAGTAAGGTGAGAGCCTAGGCTGACGAGCTATGACAGAAGCTTATAGCTTGACTGAAAACTGGGAGCATTCTGGTGTAGTGTTTGGAGGGATACTCCCTCCTCACACCGGAAACTGTGATAGAATGTTCAACACTAAGACAGTGATGGGGAAAACAGGGAGTCTGCTAGTTGTTGTCTCCATAACAACACTGGGCCACAAGTTGGAAGAAATAAAAATCACGGAGAAATCGTGCCTCTCTGAAAAATGTAACATTATCACAATACTGAAGGCCTGAGAAAGGAAAGAGGAGAGAATGCTTGGAGGCCTCTTCTACACCGCTGTAGGGATCTTTGAAGCTTAAGCTTCTCATCTTCAAAAGGAACACTTTTCTGGTGGAGGAAATAATAAAATTATTGGCTTCAAAGTAAAGGCTAATTGCCAGCAGAGATTTGCTCCCCCATTCTGGGTTTCCTTCCCTTGACACTTTTCTTTGGCATTTCAGAGACTCCTGAAGTGGTGTCTAAATCTGTTCATGACCAATGCAATCCTTTTTAGTTACTCATTTAATAAATATTTAGAAAAAATACAGTATGTGTCTAGACTACATCAGGCACAAAAGTTTTAAGCAAAGAATAAAGCCCAGCCATGTGCCTAGTCACTGCTCCAAACTTGCTTGTTGATTGAATGCTCTTGGGGTCTAATCTTCTTCCTCTGTAATTTAGGGATATCAACGGCCACCTTCCAGCCTTACTTTTTAAGTTCTTTCCTCCCATTTTTCAAGGACTAAGACAACAGTGAGTGCCTGCATAGTCATCTAATGCTATTTTAGCAATTCTGTGAGAGATGGTTTTGATTTTAAAGCCCATTCCCCTTTATTTTTGTTATGTTTTTCCCATAAAGAGTACCAAAAAGGTATGCAACAGAAACAAAAAAAAACTAGGGAAGGAATCAAAGAGAAAGTTTTTCTCCAGTGTTACATCCAGAGCAGCTTTCTTTACATTTGTGAGTCTAAATTTATTGAGCCGCCTGTAAAATGGGGATGATAATAGCGATCGTGGCTACCTATCACAAAAATAGGTGTAAGAGATCATTGAAATAATATATATCGCAGTACTTGGAAAGTTGTAAAGCATAATAGAAAGCTATAGAATGTTATAATTCATTTGAAATGCTGCAAGAACAAGCAAATGCATGTCAAAGAGTGACAGGAGTCATCAGGCTCTTGTAACCTCTCTGCTTTCACTTCTGCTTCTTTATAGAGAAATCCCAGACTCAACCCTCAGGTTTCAGTTGAGGTAGGCCGTTCCCAGGCAGCCTCTCTCCAGACCCCCTGACCTTGATGAGGAAGCACCTTCACTTCCATTGCAAGGCCAACAGGGCTCAGCCCTATCCTAATCTGTAAACCGAGAACTCATTGCCACTTACCCTTCTCAGTCTCTCACCAGAAGGAAGCCAAGCCTCCTGTCTAGTCCACATTTATCCTCCTGGGGTTTTGCATTTACTTACTCACAGTGAGTACTTAGTAATTTTTTTTTTCTATTATTCTGCTCTTATTGTTTCTATGATCCTTTCTTGAGCTGATTATAGGAAAATTCACCTGTGAATTTGAATAAAATCAAGAGTTTAGGCAGGGGGAGAAAAATAATGGAATGTCTCCTACCTTTAAAGTAGTGCTTCTCAGTGGATGAAATGGTCATCATCATCATCATCATCAAGTGCATTTAGTAAGCACTGAATCCATTTGGAAAAAGATACCTAAGTTCAATGCATTTCAAATTTTCATGTTTTCTATGGAGAAATTTATCAAGAGAAAAGAAGGCATTGGGTTAACCTTAAGCTATTTACTATCTCCTCAAAGTCCTTAAAATGCTGAGAAAACAACAAAACTCATGTTACTTATTTAGATAAAATTACAACACACTTTTTATAGGTTATATGTATATTCTTCATTTATTCTACTTTCATCTCTTGTAAATCAGTTACACAACATTCTAAACCTATTTCCTAGAACTAGAAATATAGTTTTATTATGTAGATTATTAACTTACCTAACATGCAGATTATTAATTAATTTTATAATTATGTTTATCCTGTGATTATTTGGAATGTAAGTTCTTAGTCAGGAAAACAAATTTCCCAAAGTTGCATTGACTGTCCCTACACAAAAATGTGTTTTATTGCAAACACGTACATTTTTCTTAGGAAGGCTTCACAGCAGCAAATGAACACTAAACTAATTGGTTTCTTTCACTGAATCATTTTTTGTCTTTCTGGCAAACTAATTGAAGGCAACCAACATTTACTGAAAGGATATTCTAAGAGGAGATAAGCTAGGATTAGATTGTAAAGGGAATTTTATACCATGTTTAGTGGATTGAATAGTGTTCCCCCCAAAATTCATGTCCACCTAGAACCTCAGAATGTGACTTTATTTGGAAATAAGATCTTTGCTGATGTAATTAATTAAGATGAAGTCATACTGGATTAGGGTAAACTGTGTCGGGGAAAAGATGGCCACGTGAAGACAGGGACAGAGATTGGAGTTATGCTCCCACAGGCAAAGGAAAGCCTGGGGCCACCAGAAGCTAGAAGAGGCAAGGAAAGATTCTTCTCTAGAGCCTTCCGAGGGAGCACGACGCTGCCAACACCTTGATTTCAGGCTTCTAGTTTCCAGAACTGTGATAGAATAAATTTCTTCTGTTTTAAGCAATTTGATTTCTGGTATTTTGTTAGGGCAGCCCTAGGAAACTAATATATCATGCTAGAGAATTGTATAGACTTTGACTGTGAGATTGTCTGGAACAGTTGTCTATGTGATTGGCTGAGCAAAAATATATAAAGATAAAAATACCAAAAAGTTTTTTAGAGAAAGCCTTAAGCACCTGATCAAGCGGATGAGGGATGTCCTTCTGAGATCTGAGAAGCTAAACAGTGATGAGGCATTAGAAAGGGCCACCACGACTGTGAAAGCAAAGTTCAGCCAAGAACTAAATATAAACCAGCTGGCAAACAGGAAAAAAGTATAGTAAACATAGAAGAGAGAACAACTCTGTTAATTTTTTTGTGTGATTCTATAGGAGTTTATGACTCCAATAACACATGTAGTGCAATGCTAATGCATTTCAAAATCACTTATGTCATACATATTTCCTTCCTTTCATTCTTCATTTTATAAACTTTTACTAGAAATAATATTTAAGTGATTTATTTTCTAAGGTTTATTATTTTCCCATTCTATGGTCAAGTTAATATGAGCACTTTGTGGGGAGGTTACAAATTAGCCCATCAGGATATTTCCTCTATTCTTGAATGTCTTTTGTCAACATCAGTTGATCTAGCATTCTTCCTTACCTGAACCTCTCCTCCTCCACAACAATGAATCTGTTCCATTGTTTGGTGGTACACAGAATGACTCAGAATACTTTTTTTAGCTTACCTGTGTGGATCATGAGAATGAAATCAGGGAGGTCCACAGAGTGTGTTGACTCATGATGATCCTGCTACAAGAAGAGCCAATGATATATCCAACATGAACCATGTCTTGTTTTGTATCCCTAGTGATTAATACATTTGGCCTATTATGTATCAGATTCTCTATAAAGGAATGAGAGACAGTTTAAAAGAAAAACTATGAAGTAGACCTTTGTAAAGACATGGAAGTGATCTAAATACTACTTTTAGCGTTTTTACAATGATTACACATAGGAGCAGGAGTTTGAGCTACTGGTCAAGGTAATATCCTCAGGGTAGGTCTTTGCCTATTAGCCTGTCAGATTTAAGTTTGGAAGCGGTGCTGAGCTTTGCTAGGCAGCTATTTGCAACAACTAAGGGAGTGACAGAAATTAGAAAAGGGAAATATGGGGTCTGGGTTTCTTGTTAGTTTAGAAAAACCTGTCATGATAGGAGTAGTGCAGCACCGAGTTATAGCAGAACTCGAGAGCCCCATGCTTATCAGCTGCTTCAGAGGTTAACTCCAAGATTCTGGTCAGGGACTTGACTGAGAAAGTTAGTTTGGTCATCTGATTTTATACTAATAAATAAAAAATAGATGATCCAGTAATTCAATACCTACAAGGTGAACTTCTAAGAAAGAGGAAAAATGAATTAAATAGGATGGATTGAAATTATCTGGCATAGCAGGCATCGTCTACTTTAATTCAGCTTTCAATCCACCTATTTTTAGGGCTTGCCATAAATCACACCTTACACTAGGCCCTGGGATACAAAGCCATCAGGAACTTGCTGTTAAAAGAGGTTCGATGTGTGACAGAATTGTAAACAACGAATTACAGCAATGTGATCATTCATTCATCCATTCATGTACTTATGCCACAAATGCTCATTAACACCTTCTGTGGGTCCGGCATTTGTACCAGGCTTTGAGAATACAGAGATGAAAAGACATGGTCCATGCCCTAATTTATAGATATTAAACAAATAATTACAAGTGCTCTGAACAATTAAAAAGAAATGCAACATGCCATAGAAATAGCTAACATGTGAAATAAACTCATCTTGCTGGCTGGATAAGGCTACCTGGAGGAAGGGCTGCCTACATTGAGATAGAAGGATAAATACGAGTGAAATTTTGGGAGGAAGTATTTCAGGCATAAAGAATATCATATAAAAGACCTGAGTTAAAAGAGTATAAACTTATGGAACTGAAAGATAGTCTATTTGACTTAAGCACATATTTTTAAAAGGAGAATAGGGAGAAAGGAGGGTAAGGAGGTGGGCAGGTGCCAAACCACACACCTTGAGAACTAGTTAAAAATATAGGAATTAATCCTTAAATCCTTAATTCTTAAGATCTTAATCCTTATAAGCAATAGGCAGCCATTGAACCAATGGGGAGTAAAATGATCAGATGTGCATTTTTAAAATATCACTCAGGTGCAGAGCAGAGTCTGAGTCATGGGGCGTCAGGGATGGACGCTGGACAATCAGTAAGGAAGGTATGACAGTGTCCAGGAGACAGAAGATGGCTTGGACAAGGACAGTGGTGATGGGAAAGAAGCAGATGATTTCAAAACAACTTACAAATTTGAATTTAGAAGATTGGTGACCCATCAGAAGAAGCAGATGAATGAGGGGAGCCTCTAGGATGAGTCTCAAATGTCTGACATGAGCAAGTGATACCTGTTGTGCTCCTTGCTAAAAAGGGCATGTTAAAGTGCCTGTGAAACATCAGGGTCATGATCTGGACAGGCTGCTCTGGGCCAGTTGATGCAGCAACAAGCTAAACTGCCTACAGGGACAGAAGTAAACCCTAATTTTCTGCTTGTTGTGAAAATAGAGTCTTTCTGCTGTTTAACGTCCATCCCTTTCTTATGTGAAAGCATCTTTCTTCAATTTAGAAAATGTTACCTCATCATTCCAAAAACTGCAATGTTTTTACTGACATCACTTCTCTGGTCTAATCAAAAGCATCTCCTGGAATTCAGGACTAGGAATTATCTGAGTCAACCCCTCTCTGATGGAGGTGGAGATAGACATGAACCCTGGAGCAGCTGGTTGCCATTTCCCTTGTGCAAAGAGGAAAGTGGTTGGTATAAGAGAGGGGAAAGCAAGATGAGTGAATTACTACTCTCGGTGCAGAGTAGTAGGAGCTACTAGAGAACCCTAAAGGATTTAAGTGAAGGTTACATACGTATTAGTTAGGAAGAATATTAAAACAGTAATTAGGAAGAGTATTAAAACAGTAATTGCTTATGCTTTGAAGTGAAAGATACACCAATATTTCTTTAGTTGTGTTTCCAAAAGAAGCAAACTTGACACGGTTGATCTAACAATACTACACTGAGGTGCACGAAGTGTTCTGTGCTTTCTGCTTCTTGGTGTTGCCTTGATACATCAAGAAAACGGAGAACCCTACTCCTGTTCTCTGCTAGTCAAGGAAATTTTTCTCACCCAGAAGCATTATTCATGTAGATCTGGATTTTGGTGATAACCTGATCCATAGCTCTTGAGCATAGAAATGAATATGTATGATGTAGTTGTGGGGGTTATCCTGTACTAGAAAGACTTCAAGCTGTACTCCAATATACATAATTTTGGAGAAAGTTAAACCTGCCTAAAAATAGTTACCAAATGGCAGAAAAAGCTACAGGTTTACATTGTTGCTTTTAAATCCTGGCAAATACATAAAAGAGGCCCTAAATCCAGCAATGATCGCAATTGACCATCTTTCCGAAGTCTCAACCTGGTTCAGGAAAAAGTGATCCAATTTTCTCCCACTATACATACAGACCATTTCAAGATTCTCACAAAAGCCGTTTTATTTATTTATTGCCACTTTTAATGGTCTGAGGCTACCCCAGGGCTACCAGCCTTGCTGGGAATTATCTGCCTTGGAAAATTTGTCCTTATTGAACCTAGCCTGAATCTCAGCTGTCCTATCTAAAAGTTGTAACAAAATCACTAGTTCTGTTTATCACTAGTATTTATGTAGGCGGCAATGTGACTAACTGGAAATCAATGTGCTGTTAAGTGTAAAACACACCAGACTTCAGAGATTTAGTATGAAAAAAGCACGTAAAATAAGTTATTAATAAGTTTTCAATATTGATTACATGTAAAAATAACTTTTTGGATATATCAGATTGAACAAAATATATATCAAAATTAACCACACCTCTTTTGTTTTACTGTTTTTATGTAACTACCAGAAAATTTAAAATTACCTGTGCGTCTTAAATTTATGCATCAGGTTATATTTCTATTTGATTGTGTAGTCTAGAAGCTTCTGACAAGGGAATAAATGGAATCAACCCCAGATTTTAAACATGTGTTGTGGGAATAAAGATCATGATAAGAATTGTTTTTTAGAAATTTAGTGGTAGTTAGAAACATAACTTGGATTAGGGAGAGAACAGAATCAAAGAAATCATTTACCTGAATTTTGCAGGAGTCCAAACAAGAGAAGACAGGGAGCTGAACTGCATTGGTGGCCAGAAAGAAAGGTAATGAATTTAGGACATATCTTAGGTTTAGGATTGGGGGCACTTGGAGTTGAGTCGCATGTTTGGATTAAGGAAATTGGAGGAAGTGAGAATGTTACCTCCAGTGTCCAAATACATGTGATAATGTGATAACGTCTTCAACTGAGAGGAAAAGACAAAGAACAAATTTCTGATATTCCCAAAGGAAACAAAGGAACTGACTTGGGAGTGTTAATAGCAATTAGTTAACTAAAAACCAACTGTCTTACAACAGCTTCAAATAGTTCATCCCAATTTAAATTCCTAAATGGAGAGAAAAGATTTAACAAGCCATCTAATGAGTTTTTTCTCCCCAGAAGAAGCTTCTGGCAAGAAATTTATAAAGCAGAAAATTTTCCCTAGAGCAAAAATTTTTCTTTCTTTGATAAAGAAATAACATAAGTGTGATATACAAACTAAATTCAATCATATTATTAGAGTTGTGACATCATAATTGAGCCACACAGACCTGTATTATAAACAAAGTCAACTCTTACGATGAGTATGTTAGAAAGGGGGAAATAAATAACATGTTCAAAAGTGGCTACTTCTATAAGTCAAAAATTCAAATACTTGCAATTAACCTCAATAGAGTTAGGAATTTTGTAATTTGTGGTTCCTTACATTACTGTGCTGATTGGTTGAGGCAAATACTATGTTGAAACCCAAAGTGTAATATTGAAAGAAATACTTATTGCCTCTTTCATTTATTCAACCAATATTTGTTGAGTACCTACTATATGTGCTAAGCCTTTGGGTTACCATAGTCAACTGGACGAATTTATTCTGTCTCATGCAGTTTGTAGTTTAAGCTTGAGAGGAAAATCATTATTTATATGTGTTTTATAAGTGCAATAATGAAGTTTAAGTTGCTATGGGTGCACTTAGAAGGGGCATTTAACCCAGAGTTGGAAAGTGTCTAGAAAGTCAGAAAAGTGCTTCTGGAGAAAACAGCATATACATTGAGAATCAAAGAAGGAGTAAGATTAAGCTAGTTAAATGAGGCTAGTTAGAGCTGGAGTAGAATGAGGACCATGTGCAAAAGTCATGAGGTAAAAGAGAATGTGATACATCCTGGGGCCAGGAAATAGGTGATTTGTTTGGAACACTGAGCTATAGTTTTGGATTGTCATTCACCTAGGCTGGACAGATAAACGGTAATCACATTACAAAGGGCTTTCTAAATCATAATAAGAGTGTCCTTTTTGCTGAAGACTTCTATTATCATTTTACACCTTTGGTACTGTTTGATTATTTTTAAGTACATATTACCATTTTTTTTTTTTTTTTTTTTTTGTGAGAAGGACCAACCCTGAGCTAACATCCAATGCCAATCCTCCTCTTTTTGCTGAGGAAGACTGGCCCTGGGCTAACATCCGTGGCCATCTTCCTCTACTTTACATGGGACACTGCCACAGCATGGCTTCACAAGCAGTGCGTCGGTGCGCGCCCAGGATCCGAACCGGTGAACCCCGGGCCACTGCAGGGCACACTTAATCACTTGTGCCACGGGGCCAGCCCCCATGTTACCTTTTTAATAATAAAAAAATCTAGTAAGAATAAATTGTGCAACTTCCAAACAATGTAATATTATGCAGCATTTTAATAAAAGAATAAGATAAATCTCTATGTATTAACTTGGAAACATGTCTAGTTTTATTTTTAAAGAAAAAAACTGGTTTACAAAAATTTATATAAAATAATATATGTTTATATATGCGTAGAAAATTTCAGGAAGGATATCCACAAACTGTCTATCTCTGGGTAGTATAATGACTACCTCTGGGGAGTGTAATGGGGTTGATTTGGTGAAGGAAATGTATGCAATCTGTAATGTTTGAGTCAGAATAAATGGATAAAGAAATATTTATCAATACTATAGTAAGCAAGAAAAGGCTAAAAAAGGAAGAAAATATATACTAAAAATGTTACAAAAATACAACTGCAAAATTCTAAATATTATTATTATTAATAAAAATACTAATGGACTAAATAAGCCTATTAAAGTGTAAATTGCAGAAAATCAGAAGAGATGTGAAAAATCCAACTATTTGCTGTCTATAGGTGACACACCTAAAAAACAAGAACAAAAGTATAAAGAGAGAATGTGAAAGATAGAAATTCTGAATAGACTCTAATAAAAACAAAGATTGAATTAGTAGTTTACAAAGCTTCCTATAAAGAAAATTTCACCGGTGAAATCTGCGTTTAAAGAAGATTTTATACCAACCCTTCACAAACTCTTCCAAAAAAATAGAAGAGGAGGGAACATTTTCCAACTCATTCTGTGAGGCCAATGTTATCCTTTATCAAAACCAAAGACATTAGATAAAAAGAAAACGATACAACTATATTCCTCATGAACATATATGCAAAAATTCTTGACAAAATACTAGCATACTGAATCCAGCAATATATAAAAAGATTTGTACATCATGACCAAGTAGGATTTATCCCAGGAATGCAAGATTTGTTTAACATCCAAAAATTGATCAGTGTAATACACCACATCAATAGAATAAAGGGCAAAAACCACATGATTTTTTCAATAGACACAGAAAAGGCATTTGACAAAATCCAATACCCCTTCCTGATAAAAAGACTTAAAGAACTAGGAATATAGGGGAACTTCATCAATCTGATAAAGGGCGTCTATGAAAAACCTACGGCCAACATCATACTCAGTGGTGACAAAATGAATGCTTTCCCCTTACCATCAGGAAAAAAAAACGGTGTCTGTAATCACCACCGTATTCAACATTGCACTGGAGGTTTTAGCCAGGGCAATTAGGCAAAAGAGTAGTAAAACATATTCAGACTGGCAAAGAGGAAGTAAAACTATCTCTATTTGCAGATGATATGATCTTGTATATAGAAAATCCTAAGGTATCCTCAAAACAACTATCAGAATTGATAAATGTACAACAAAGTTGCAGTATACAAGATCAATATAAAAATCCACAGAATGGGGGCCGGCCCGGTGGCGCAAGCGGTTAAGTGCGCGCGCTCCGCTGCGGCGGCCCGGGGTTCGCTGGTTCGGATCCCGGGCGCGCACTGACGCACTGCTTGGTAAGCCATGCTGTGGCGGCGTCCCATATAAAGTGGAGGAAGATAGGCACCGACGTTAGCCCAGGGCCGTCTTCCTCAGCGAAAAAAAGAGGAGGATTGGCGGATGTTAGCTCAGGGCTGATCTCCTCACAAAAAAAAAAAAAAAAAAAAAAAAAAAAATCCACAGAATGGAAAAATATTTGCAAATCATATTTCTGATACTTGTATCCAGAATATATAAGGAACCTCCACAACTCAAAATAGAAACACAAATAATCCAATTAAAAATGGACAAAGGATCTGAATATATATTTCTCAAAAAAGTTACACAAATGGCCAAAAAGTACATGAAAAGATGATTAAGACCATTAGTCATTTGGGAAACAAAAATCAAAACTACAATAAGTTTCCACTGCATACCTACCAGGATGACTATGACAAAAAAGGGCAGACAATAACAAGTCTTGATAAAGATGTGGAGAAATTGGAACCCCCCGTACATGATTGGTGGGAATGTTAAATAAAGCAGCTACTTTGGGAAACAATTTGGGAGTTCCTCAAATTTTTAAACATAGTGTTACCATATGACCCAGCATTTCTACTTCCAGATATATTCCTAAGAGAAATAAAAGTGTATAAAATATATCTACACAAAAGTGTATACATGAATGTTCGTAGCAGCATTATTCATAGTGGCCAAAAAGTGGAAACAACCTAAATTCCCACCAACTCATGGATGAATAAACAAAATATGGTGTATCAATGTAATAGAATATTATTTGACAATAAAAAGAAATGCCATAATGATACACAGTAAAACATGGATGAACTTTGAAATCATTTTGCTAACTGAAATATGCCAGTCACAAAAGACCACATATTGTATGATTCCATTTATATGAACTGTCCAGAACAGGCAAATACATGAAATAAAGTAGATGAGTGGTTGTCTAGAGTTAGAAAGGGGGATAAAAAGGGGGATAAAGAGATCCCATCTGCTAATGTGTATGGGATTTCCATTTGGGGTGACAAAAATGGTCCTGTGTTTGCAGAACTTTCTTAAGCCATTACTTAAGGGTAAGTTTACTAGCTACAAATTCTCCTAGTTTTCCTTTATCTGAGAGTGTCTTGATTTCCCCTTCATCCATGAAGGTACTTTTCACTGGGTGTAGGATTCTGGCTTGACAATTCTTCTCTCTCAGCACTTGAAAAATATTGTGCCACTTCGTTCTGGCCTCTATGGTTTCTGGTAAGAAATCCACTGTCATTCAGATAATTTCTCCCTGTAGGTAAGGTGTCATTTCTCTCTCACTGTTTTCAAGATTTTTTTCTTTGTCTTTAGTCTTCAGAAGTTTGACTATGAATGATGTGTCTTGGTTTGAGTTTCTTTGCGATTATCTCATTTGAGATTCACTAGGCTTCTTCAATCTGTAAGTTTAGGTCTTTTGCCAAATTTGAGGAATTTTCAGCCCTATACACTAACTACACCCAGCGCTATATCTTAAGGTGAAAGACTAACTTCTATTCGCTTAATACTGGGAACTAGTCAAGGATATCCACTATCACTACTCTTATTTAACTTAGTGCTGGAAGTTCTAGCCAATGAGACAAGGCAAGAAAGGAAATAAAAGCCATACAGATCTGAAAGACTGAAATAAAACAACCTATCCCTCCTTGCAGATGACATGATTCTTTCTTTGTAGAGAATCCCCAATAGTATACAAAACAAAAGAAAAACAAAAAAATCTCCTAAAAATAATAAGTGAATTCAACAAGGCTGTAAGGTACAAGATAAACATACAAAAATCAGTTGTATTTCACTAAACTAGTAATGAGCATGTGAACGACAAGATTAAAAATGCAATGTCATTGACAATTGCTTGAAAAGAATGAAATGCATGTAAATCTAACAGTACATGTACTAGACTTATATGCTGAAAACTACAAAACACTGATGAAGGAAATCAAAGAATATCTAAACAAATGGAGAAGCATACCATGTTCATTAATTGCAAGACTTAAAATAGTAAAGATATCAATCATCCCCAAATTGATATACTGCTTAAATGCAATTCTTAAAAAAAAATTCCATTGTGTTTTTAAAAATATAGACAAGATTGTTATAAAATTTATATGGAAAGGTAAAGGAAATAGAATAGCTAAAATAACTTTGTAAAGAAAGAATAAATTGAAAGGAATCAATGTGCCTTAGAGCAATACTTACCATATATCCATAGTAATCTAGACTGTAGTATTGACTGAAGGATAGACAAATAGATCAGTGGAATAAAATGGAGAACCCAGTAACAGACCCACACAAATATGACCAAGTAATTTTTAACAAAGGTGCTAAAGCAATTCAATAGAAGAAAGGTAACGTTTTCCACAAATGGTGCTTGAATAATTAGATATCTATAGGCATTACATACATACATACATGCATACATACATATATACACCTTGATTTAAACCTCACACTTTATACAAAAACTACCTGAAATGGTTCCAATTTCTCCACATCCTCACACCACTTTTTATTTTTTTATTATTATTTTTTAGTAATAGCCATCCTAATGGGTATGAGTTGATGTCTCATTGTGGTTTTGATTTGCATTTCCCTAATTATTAGTGATGTTGAGAATCTTTTCATATACCCATTGGCCATTTGTTTGTCTTCTTTGGAGAAATATCTGTTCAAGTCTTTTGCCCAGATTTTTTAATCAGATTGTTAGGTATTTTTTTTGCTATTAGGTTGTAGGAGTTCCTTATATATTTTGGAAATTGATTTCTTATCAGATATATGGTTTGCAAATATTTTTTCTTATTATGTTGGTTGCTTTTCCACTCTATTGGTTATTTCCTTTGCTGTGCAGAAGCTTTTCAGTTTGAGGTAGTCCTACTTGTCTCATTTTGCTCTTGTTGCTTATACTTTTGTAGTTATATTGGTATGTCAGTTTTCTATTTACTAATAAAGTTATCAGCCATCAAAATCTAAACAATCTTTTTTCCCTCCATCTTCTTGCTCTCCAGCTCCTAACAAGTCTACCAGGAAGAGCAGGTAAGATGATTAATAAAATCTGCATTTTTTTGTTACTACACATTCTCCTCAGCTTATTGATCACTGAAGTAAACTGAACAAATTAATATTAATGTGTTGTCATTAAAAGTTTTTGAGACAAAGTTAATTTTTAAAAACTTATTTCAAATTATACATATGTTGAATAGACCTGACTCCAGGGAATGTATTTATCAAGCAACTACTGTAATTTTAGATACCGTCTAGAATTTTCGATACCGTGTAGAATGACTTTTTCTCTATCCAATCCATAGATAAGATTTATGACAAGTCTCTTGACGTGTTGGATCACTTACTGTATTGCTTTGCTAGTGTTGCCATAACAGATATCACAGACTGGGTGGTCTAAACAACAGAAATTTATTTCCTCATGGTTCTGGAGGCCAGAAAACCAAGATCAAAGTGTCAGCAGGGTTGATTTTATTCTGAGGCCTTTCTCCTTGACTTGTAGATAGCCATCTTCTTTTGGTGTTTTCCAATGATTATCTCTCTGTGCATGCATGTGTTTGGGATCTCTGTGTGTGTGTCTTAATCTCCTCTTCTTATAAGAACACCAGTGATATTGGATTAGGACCTACCCTAACAACCTCATTTAAAATAAGCATTGGTTTATAGGCCCTGTCTCTAAATATAGTCACATTGTGAAGTACTGGGTGTTAGGACTTCAACATACGAATTTTGGGGAACACATTTAGCCCATAACTCTCACATACTATGATACCTTCTGTCACTTGTTTTCATAAGAAACAATGACTCAGCTTATTAAAACGATGCCCCTTTTATGGTAATAATCACATTTTCAAAGTTAATCTGAAGTCAAAACATGACTCCCTCCATGAACAATAAGGGTTATTTCAGCCTAGCCTCCTGGAGTAAGAAAAGTTGGGGAGCAGGTCAGCTTCTTGTTTTTTCCACCTCTCATACCTTTCTTTCCCATCTTCCTAACATCAGCTTGTGATTTTTTTCCAGGGTTGTACTTTCCATTCATATTTCCAAAGCACAAATTACGTATCAAGCCATTGGGTTCCTAAAACTGCAGGACATACACATCAAGTTCTCTGAGCAGTCTATTAAATGTCCATTTCTCTTGGCTTGAGATTTGGAAGGACTCCACACAGCCCTGTCCATTGGAGCTGGGGTTGAGGCTAAGAGCACACCATAGCTCTTTCTACAGATCTTCTCTGAATGTCCAACCCTTTCTCAGTCTCTCCAGCTTTTTTTTTTTTTTTAAGGAAGATTGGCCCTGAGTTAACATCTATTGCCAATCTTCCTCTTTTTGCTTGATGAAGACTGTCACTGAGCTAACATCTGTTCCAATCTTCCTCTATTTTGTATGTGGGATGCCGCCACAGCATGGCTTGATGAGAAGCATGTAGATCTGCACCCAGGATCCAAACCCATGAATCCCAGGCTACCAAAGTGGAGCATGTGAACTTAACCACTATGCCAGTGGGCCAGCCCCTTTCCAGTATTTTTAATAGACTGAAAGTAGCAGTTGGCTGAGAGAGAAAAACTGGTATTCTGATTTCTCCTTTTTTTATATCCTGCATAGTGATCTGACACTTCAGATTAGAATGTGGCATTTTTTGTCTTAGGTCCTCAAAGTAATTGAGACATTGAAAGTTTCATTTTAAATATTTTGCTACGTAGTCGTTATGCTAACACAGGATTTGTGAATTTTTCCAAAATGAATTTTTTAAAAAATAATAAAATGAATGAGTTAAGCCCCTTCCCACTGCCACTCTATCATGTGTCTAAGACAAACTCACAAACAATTAAAATCAGTATAACTCATAATTTTTTTTTTTAATTTTATTTATTTATTTTTCCCCCAAAGCCCAAGTAGATAGTTGTATGTCATAGCTGCACATCCTTCTAGTTGCTGTATGTGGGACGCGGCCTCAGCATGGTCGGAGAAGCGGTGCGTTGGTGCGCGCCCGGATCTGAACCCGGGCCACCAGCAGCGGAGCCGCACACTTAACTGCTAAGCCATGGGGCCGGCCCAGTATAACTCATAATTTAAAGTCATAGAAAAGTTATTGGTTAAAATGGAACTAAAGGACTCAAAAAGTCACATAATCCTTGAAACAAATTTTTTAAAAACTTCAAGACAGATGTAGATTGCCACAAGTTTACTAATGCATCCAAAGATTTCACCTCTTACAAATCATTAAAGAACAGTCAGCACCATGGAAGTAATTGGAAGCTTAGCTCATGAATAAAATGATTCTTTGTTACTCAGTCTCCCTCTGAGGTGACTTTGGAGGGTCCACCACTCATATTTCAATGGCAGGTTAGTAATCTCCGGGACCAGTAACCAGTGACAGAAGTGGAAGAGGAAGCCATGGTCTTGCCCCCTTTTTGTCATTGAAGGCTGTGTCTACACAGAGTGGATCCTGCAACGAATGCGCAGATGATTAATCAATTGCAATTGTTCCCCTTCATCTGGCAAAATGCCACTCAAACTCAAAATGATGCTCAAAAATAATAAAAAGACAGTTTGGCTTCCCAAGATATCTGTTCTACACTCCTGTTACTAAAGAAAATGCAAGAGAACGAGGATTCATTCATTTACACGTTGCCTCACTCATTCAATTCACACAAGAGCTACTAAGCGCTCATTACATGCAAGGCAGGCGTGAGACACTATAGTGCTACATAGAAGTCTGTTGAGATCTAGATTTTATGTTTTATAAAGTGGCTTTTAACATTTATATATGTTTTATAACATATATAAATATGTTTTATATTGCCTTTTGTGATGGATTTTCTCATTTATTGATATCGCCAGCTAGGTTACCTGGAGTCACTAATATCTTGAATCCCTAGATTTGGCATCATTCTATTTCTGGACTAATTCTGACCAAGTAAGCCTATATTGAGAAGGTCAGTGGTGGTGGTGGTGGAAATGAGTGTCGAGAGTGATCCTTATTATTATAAGGCTGTTATTTTGGGCATCAAGGAAAAACTCCAGGCATCTCCATGATCACTGAGCCCTAACATTTCCTTCATACATGCAATGTTTTCTTTATTCTGATAACTGGGCCTGTCTTGGTCTCCTGTTCATACTGCAGCCTCCTGTGTACACAGAGCCCTTCCCTGAACCTCAGCTTGCTTACCTTGTAATCATCATTTATAATCTTCTAACCTCCTCCTAGCTACCTTCAGGTTTGAGCTTCAGTATATCTCCCATGGGAAATGTTTTCCAAAACAAAGTTAGTTACATTACCCTGCTATGTGCTCTTATAACCACCTGTATTTTTTCAGTACCAATCATATTTTGCGTTTCTCTCTGTTTAATTTTTTGTTTTTACCACTTGATGTTAAGCTGTTGAATATGTCAGCTCAGAGCCTTTGGAAGCCAGCCTCTGGATTACTTAAGCAGACATTAGAATTTTGGAAGGATAAAATGGGCAGTTAAAGAGCTAGAACTTGTAGAGATGCTAAAGAGAGACTTCTAAAAGGAAGAAACAATACTCTGCAGTAGAAGTAAAAGAAGTTACTAGGAATTCATCTGAGGATGTCAGTGACACAATAGAAAATTCCAACATTTTCAGACTTTTCAATATTCTGGTCACTATCTTTCAAATTCCATTTGAAAAAGGGAATTTATAACTGGGTATGAAGATCAAACATCTGTCCCTTAATTAAAAGAAGGAAAAGGCATCTTGATTACAAGCCCCGGCAGAGTACTGAAACGAAAAGAGGCAAATATCTCCCCCAAAATAGAATGGTCAATTGGAATGGTAGTGGAATGGATGCAGGGAAGGTACAGTGGGGGTTAGGCAGAAAAAGCACCATGTGTCAATTCCAGTGAATGCTCAGAATTGGATCCCATAACTTAGCAAGGTTCCTGACAGATAATGAGTACATGGATGAGGCCCATGATACCCTCTGTCTCTTTTCCTAACCATCAACCAAGTGGCTATGACCTCCCCATCTGCACTAGAAGCTATACTCTGTTCCCAATGGGCCAATGGTTGAGAATGTTCTTTTTCTGCCTAATTTTGAATATCACCTCTACTTAGAACATCAGTTCTTAACTTTTTTTTTTTTTTTGGTGAGGAAGATCAGTCCTGAGCTAACATCCATACCAATCCTCCTCTTTTTTTGCTGAGGAAGATTGGCCCTGGGCTAACATCTGTGCCCCTCTTCCTCCACTTTATATGGAATGCTGCCACAGCATGGCCTGACAAGCGGTGCATGGGTGCACGCCCGGGATCTGAACCTGGGCCACCAGCAGCAGAGTGCGCACATTTAACAGCTACACCACGGGGCCAGCCCCAGTTCTTAACTATTTTTAATTCATGTGTACCTTTGAAAATCTGATAAAAACCTATGAATCATTTCCTTAGGGGGAAAATGCTCATAAACACATGTATTTACATTTCACTTGAAGAGATGTATGGAACTCCTAGAACACACTCATGTTGTAAAAATAATAAATAATTTTTATTGAGCATTTATTTGTGGTAGCCACTGTTTTAAATGTTTTATATGTATTATACAATTTAATAGGCATGACAAATCTAAAGGTCAGTACTATTATTATTCAATTTACAGATTAGAAAATGAAAGTCTAAAGGTACTGAATTAATTAATTTGGGCAATATCTCACAGACAATAGTTCTGGCAATGGATTCAAGCCAGGCCTATGCAATTGGATGGCCTACATTCTTAAATAATATGATATACTTTTTAACTATGCTGCAAATTGTGATGAATACCAGATGATAGAAATTTTGTCTATAACATCTAGGGGCTTGCTTATTATTTAGTGGCAAAGATAGGAAGTACAAAAAGAACTATAGTGAAAAGAAGAACGTGAAATACGGTAAAATAGAGTTACGAAATGCTAAGCGAGAACAAAGCAGTAACCTTTCACCATCAGGACAAGGTCGACGTTTTTAAAGAGTTGTTGAATGTCCACTACTGGCTCAGGGATATCTATATGACGGTTGTGGATAATTGAACTAGGCTCTTAAAGGATGGTTTTCAGATGATCACAGTGAGTAAGAGGAGAGCATTCCAGAATAAAAACAGTGTAGCGATGACAGCCAAGATGGAAAAGTGGACTAGACCTTGCATTAGTGCTCTGGCGGTCAGGAGAAGTGAGTTCTCTCCCTACCTTCAACTAGCCAAGTGCACTGGGGCTCAGCTTCCTTCTCTCTAACATGGGAATGATGTGAACTGGACGACTTTGGGGACCTGAATGCGAGGGTTTATTGAGTTACTTTTAACGAAGAACTTAATGAAAGCAAATTACATACATAATAATTTACTAAACATTGGGAGGAATAGAGGGGAAATGATACATGTTTACTATTTTTTAAGAGTCTACAGCCAGGTTGGAAGAGAGAGCCATACCTTTGAAAATAAATTGAAGAACAAGGAGATAGATAGATGGATAGATAGATAGATAGATAGATAGATAGATAGATAGATAGATAGAAGATAGATAGATCTAAGTATGAAAAGAATTGTTTATATATTGCTCCATTGAACAAGAAGTAACTATGCCTTGAATTCATCAATACCGTAACCTCTATTGTTGCCACTACCATTGCTTTGTAAAAAGGGGGAATTTAAAAGGAAATAAAACTGCTGGAAAGGAGAGTGCTTCAGGCAACATGGAAAAACCTCAAGAATTTTATGATTAAGTTATTTAATATTTTCTACCTAATTTCAGGATTCTATAGGGGCCATAGAACATATATTTAAAACGTGTGTGAGGGACGCCATTCATTAAAAACCAGGAAAAATAGTTGAAACTTTATTAAAAATTGACTAATAGGCACTCTAGATAATTGAAATGACAGCTTGTTTTGACAGCTGCAAGCAAAAAGGTACTTGTTCAAAACAGTGAGTGTAAATCTTTTTAATTTCCAGAAAGAAAAATGATGTACAGGTTTAATTTAATTCAGTCAGCTCATAAAGTGTAATAATAAAAGGTAACTCTTCACCTGACTAGTGAAACTGGTAATTGGAGGTCCTGCCAATCACTGCACTTTGGGGCTGGATGTGAAGACCTTTGAAGGCCCTCAAGTGGAGGAGGTAATTTCCTCCAAGATCCTTGAGGAAACGGAAATCAACACAGGAGCAACCAAATATCCCCAGCATAACCTTTGTAAATACCACTTAGTGTCAAATTTGGAAATCATGAAACACTTCCAGAAGTGTTTTGTCACCCAAATTTCCTAACAAGTAGAATGAAGTGGAAACACATTCATCATCCAGTGCCATGGCCCCCATAGGTATTTTGTAATTATTCTGTAAATGCTATAAGAGTGAGATAAAAAAAATAATAATAATAACAGAGGTAAGTTTCCTAATCAACCAAGCAAGTCAAATCTCAGGTCGAGAATAACCGCTGTAACGTTAAAGTGTACCAGTTTTCCCTTATTAGGACATGATTGCTTGATTTTATTACATTTGTACCCATAAAGAAAATAAAAAAGGCAACAAATGCAGCTGATGAACCAAACCACTGCTTTTCAAACTTGCTTTATATCTGATTAGAACAGGAAAAGTGAAACCTAGGTGTCCAGCCTCAGGATCTAAGCTGCATGCTCTCCTGATTTATTCTGTCTTATTTTATTTTACTTTATTGTATTGTATTATTTTGTTTTAGATCTAAGTGGTCATTTTATTTGAGAGACAACTAGCTGAGAATTTAAATTTCTCTTTTATCATTTTGGGCTATCCGTTTGCTAAGAGAGCACACAATTGAACCACCAAAAACTGAAACTAGTTCATGAATGTGACGTGATTGCATATTTTTATATTTTTCTGCACTCTATATGGGAGAGTTTGGTATAAAATACATTTGTTTAAAATGTTACAGAGCATAGAGTTGCCAGGAACAATTTAAGCTCCATAAATGTTTCCTCTAAATTGAATCAAATGCAGCTGAGAATCCTATAACATTGTGTGGAAATCCAATGCTTAGTTTTTAAATGAAACAATTTCAAAAACTGGAACACCGCCATCATTTACAGCCATCAGGATCACTGTCATACTATGGGGCCTTGATTTCTCTTCGTTCCAGCACATTCACACTGAAACTTTCACTTGCAATCCGCATAGTGAGGCAGAGGCAGAAAAAGTCCCTGCGTGAGATCATCTGAGTAAATGGCCTTTTCGGTTCACAGGTAAATCTATTCCCTGACTTAATCCATAACCTTTTGACCTTAAAAGTGAAAATGTTCCATTAGTTTAATTTCTCAGGTCTGCTTTAATCACAAGGTATTCATTTCTTATTCATAGTTAAAGATTTACATTGCATATGTTTAATATCTTATGTGTAAACAAGAGCCATAAATTATTGATCAGTTAATATGGTCCATGAATGCATGCATTGTTCTCAAAGTAGATCGATTTTATTTTTAAAAGAAAGAGAACGAATTTTAATCTTCAATGTCTGTGAGGTGTTATACAGGAAAAATGCTTTTAAAATTTAATAACAACAAATGGGAATGTGTATTAAATTAGATTGTCCCTGGTGAAGTGCATTCTATTCAAAACTTTTATTAACATAAAGAATTATGTTAATAAACTAAATAATATTAAAATGTTCAGTCACATATATAGATATTAAAATATATATTTAGCCATTACTCTATTTAATGATATAAATTAATTTTGAAAAATTCAAAAGCTAATATTTGTTTTAAAATGCAAACTGTAAACATTCAGGAAACTAGGGGCAAATATTAGAGGCAGATAAGTGTATCTATAATACATAAAGATGAACTAAGGAAATTAATTGATGCAGAAGCCAATCTGGAAATTCCAGAATGAAAAAATTGACAGTTGCTTCGGATTCAAGATGATAGTAAAGATTTACAGAGACAAATGAATCCATGGACTGGGAAAGCAACAGTATCACTTAACTATATCTTGTGTCTAATATGTGACATAAGGAAAGGAGATGGATTTGCTTTGATGGATTAAAGTAGACTGTGGCTTAAAAATATAATCCAGGAAAGGACTGCAGCAAAGATGAAAGACATCCTTCTAGCCCAACCCCTGCAAATACTTGAAGTTCAGAGTAGAGGAACTCAAATTCTAAACTCAGAGTTTAGAAAAAGTGGAAATAGGCCCCCATGATTATTAGGAACAGAGCTGGCCATTCATAATCATTATCATTATTGAAAGAAACAGCTGGCCCAGTCAACCTTTCTTCCTTCTCTCCACTTGCCTGCTTTTCACAACCAATATAAAGAGGCAGGCAACAGTAGCATTAAATCTAAATCTGGAAAATAACTCTGTGAAGATAATAGCAGATCTGCCTGGGGAGGTGTAGAGTGGATGTGCTTTCAAGAGAAGCAGAAAAGGGATTGACGTAGTTATAGAACTCTATAACAGACAAAAACAAAGAAAAACAAGCAAAAAGTAGCTCTTCACAAGAGAAAAATATACTGTTTTTAATACTAAAAAAAGTTCTTAATTATGTTTTCATTTTTAAGCTAACAATTATTGAGCGCTTACTATGTGTGAGATGTTGGTCTAAATGTTTTATATGTAACTTACAACAACCCAAATATGATTTATATTTAGCAGATACGAGGTACAAAGAGATCAAGTAAATTATACCAAGTCCATGGAATTTATCAGTGGCAGAGCCAGGATTTGAACCATACAGACTTGATTCCAGGGACAATGCATTTAACTCTTGTTCTGTGTTGCTTCTCATTTGTGATGTTGGGGGAGGAGCAAGTCCAAGCATGCTGTCTGCCTTCCACTCTCCCTGACTTAATTTTCTAAAAACGAATTATGTACACAACAGCCCCTTAACAGACCCCAAAGTCATTTATAAACTTTTTTTACAGGGAAGAAGACTTTAGGTAATAAACCCAAAACTCTGCAGAAGAACCCTCTTCTCTAGCTATTCTAGTCCATTTGTCAGATATGAATGACTAAGAAAGCATTATTAAGTATATAATAAAAAACAACAACAGACAAGAGAAGAATGAAGGGAAATAGATCTAATGAATGACCTCACAGGAAAGTGATTATTTAATGTGAGAAGAAAAAAATAATGAAGACGAATTTTTATTTATATCATCAGGAAAATTCCACAAACTATTTTATCCACAGAATAGATACATACTTTTATGGAAAAAGTACATACAGCAGAGCAGACAAGGAGGTGTTGATGGAAATTTAAAATGTGACTGTGAAATTTTTAAGTCAGTAGGAGGCTGAGAAATAAAATGGAAACCTCAGAAGGCCAAATAAGTAATCTGGAGGATAAAAAAGTGGAGATTTCTCAGAACAGGGGAAAAGACAAATTTATAACAATTATTTAAAAGATTAAGAAATGAGAATAAACTTACGAGTCAGGGAAGGACAATTAAGGATGTCCAACTGTTGAACAATTAAGGATGTTCAACATCTGCTTATTAGGAATTCAAAGAAAGATAATTGACCCAACCTCTACCAAAAAAAGGAAGATATTCATTTCTATTTGAAAAGATATCCATTACTATAGAAATGCTCAATACTTCATGAATGAGATGAATGAATGAAAAGCACACAACTAGTCACAAGCTGGTAAAATTTAAAAATTTCAAGAATGGAGGTAAAAGCCTACTGAAAGAGAAAAACAAAACAAACTAGCAAATATGCACACACAAACAGATCCTAAAAAATAAAGAGAACCCATTAGCTTCAAATTACCGTTAAGAATGCCAGATATGAAAACACAATGAAGCAAGGCATTCAAAATTATCTTGAAGGTAGATTTTTACACTGAACTACTCATTAATGAAGAACAAGGACAAAATAAAAGCATTTTAATATATACAGGAACAAAATCTTGGCATCTATATACAGTTTACAAAAACATACTCAGGTGTATACTACAGCATACTGAATGAATGTCCTAAGAAAAAAAGATATGAAATATATGAAACAGTGATCTTAAGCCATTATTCCAAGAAAAGATCTCCAAAGAGGACAGCTGCACATAGTCCCAGAAAATAATCTTGTTTAAACTGAAACAGGAATCTGAAGTTTCATGAATAATAAATACCTTTAATAAGAAAGTAGAGTACATGCAACAAATATTTTATCAAGAGGATAACTCCTTCTAAATCTTTTCTACCAACGAGAAGGCAGAATTGCAACTTAAAGCTAAGAAACACAAAACAATAAAAACAATTGTGCTCTTAATAGAAAACAAACTAGAATATGATATGGTTCTGAGCAACTGAAAGGAGACTGCACCTGACATAGATACTTTGAAAATTCTCCTCTGAAGAGCAAAGTTTAGGGATATGGATTATAGATCCTTTTCTATGGATCCAATTGTACTAATTGCTGTACAATGAAAAATATTTGCATACTTATAAATGTCTAGTAGCTTTCAAAATTCAATTAATCAATAGGCAAAGCACATTAAAGATTTCATTGTAGGAAAAAAAACAGAAGGTAGACACAACAATACTAGAAACATAAATGTCATGACACAGATGAGAGGAATAGGAAAATGAAATGAAATGAAGAGGAGGAAATGTGTCTATGCTAGTTTCTTTGTTTTATGTGGCATGAAGCAATAGAAAATCTCTAAAGATGATAGATTAAAGAAATAGAAGCTTAAAACAGATAATTCAAAGTTACAAATTTACCACTAAATAATTTAAAACAATAACAGATACTGGGAATCAAAGATATTGATAAATCAAAGAAATATTACATAAGCATTCAGTAGAGAAGAGGTTATAATCATTAAAAGAATTAAATTAGAACCTATAAAAGAGCAGGGATAGGAGTGTTGGTCGGCTTGGGTGTGAGTCTTCTCATTTTATACTCTGTTTTACTATTTGAAATTGTAACTATATGGACGTACCCACACAAGCATACTAGCGTACGTAATATATACTTTTATAATTATCTGGGTAATGAAATCCAGAATACTAGTCAGTATAATTGCAAGAGAAAGGAACTCTGCCTTAAGCAAAACAGGGACTACATTGGCTCGTATAACTAAAAAGTCCAGAAATAAATGGGCTGGACCTGGTTTGTTTATACAATGTCAGTTTATCTGATGACTTGGTTTACCTTTATATAAATTTAATTTTCAAGCAGGATATGCCCATATGGTGACAAAATGGCCACCAACAACTCAAAGTTTATGTTAACCAGCCAAGCAACCCCAAATTCCAGTAGTCCCATGACAATCCAGTAGTTCCACAAATAATCCCAACACTGAGTGTCCTTGACTAGTTTAATGGAAATAATAGCTAACATGTATTAATCACTTACTAGTTGCTTGATACTTTTCTAAATCTCAGAGGAGAGAAATAACTAACACAGGTTTTTCCTGCTACTGAGTGTTAATGCTAAGGTTTGAATTGAGGCAATTTTACTTCAAATCTGGTGATTTTAATCAATATTCCACATACTCATATCTGAGCCAATCATTGTAATCTATTGAGCAGACCTGGGTTACATGTCTGCCTCTAGAGTAGAGTGAGGTCAGCACCATTAAGCCATGTGGACTGAGAATGCAGCACGATAGTTCCTCCAAGTAAAAAATACTTGAAACCGGCTGCAGAGAAAGAGAGAAGGAAATAGATGAAGAATGTGAAGCTAAAAGAGAGCAGTAAAAGAGAGATAGAAAGAGAGAGAGAGAGAAACACGTAGATATAACTTGGTTTTGAAATGGTTTTCCAGCGTCTGATGCCAGGCCCTCTTGAGTCACTGATCCTCTTCTGAAAGTGGTTCAGGGATAGAATAGAACCCCTTGTCATCCAATATTATTTTTCTTTTGCTTAAACTGGTTAAATAAGTTTCTGGTTTTTGCAGCCAGAGTGTTAGTTACTTTATTGGAAAATGGTCTTGTCTCTTATAAGTTTGTAAGGGATATGCCTTTTTGGGTAGTATATAAGATCCAATGCAATCTTCACATATTTGTTTCAGGATTTCCTGTGTTAAGTTTTTTAAAAAGTTAAAAATGGAAGGAAACATAAATGCTTACTATGTGTAGTGAGGTAAAAGCGACTCTGAATTACTTCTTTATTTACTGCATCATTTGTATTTTCAGATTATGTTCAAAAAAATTATATTAAAATGTTCTACTAATGGTTTTTAATATTTATGATAGCTTAGCTCTAATGGAATTGACTCGATGGTGCTAACAGCCACCACAAAAAAAGGGAAATGAGCTATCAAACCATGAAAGGACAATGCAAGAACCTTAAACGCATATTGCTAAGCGAAAGAAACCAATCTGAAAAGGTTACATACTGTATGATTCCAACTACTTGACATTCTGGAAAAGGCAAAACTGTGGAGACAGAAAAAGATCAGTTGTTGCCAGAGGTTGTGGTTGGGGGAGGGATCAATAGGGAGAGCACAAAGGATTTTTAGGGGAGTGAAAATACTCTGCATGATTCCATAGTGATAGTTATGTGTCATTATACATTTATCCAAATACATACAATGTACAATACCAAAAGTGAACCCTTATGTAAACTATGGACTTTGGGTGATTATGATGTATCAATATAGGTTCATCAATTGTAACAAATGTATCACTCTGGAGAAGAATGTTGATGATGGAGGAGGCTATGCATGCAAGGGGGCAGGGAGTATAGGGGAAGTCTCTGTACTTTCTTCTCAATTTTGCTGTGAACCTTAAACTGCTCTAAAACATAAAGTCAACAAATAAATAGATAAAAGGGAGAAGGCAAGAAAATATGAGTGACTCTGTACACCTCATCAGCAATAGAAGGAAAATATAGGTGTATCATGTTCATCGGTAAGTAAAAAACAAAAAGATGTCATTTTGACATATAAAAGAACAGTATATAGCAATATGTTGTTTTTTTTTGTTTTTCAACATTTGGTCTAGAGAGTTAGATATACCTAGTCTGAATTCCAACTTGCACTTATTTGCTAGGAATCTTATACAAGTTATCTAGTTTTTTGTATCTTACTTTTTTTCCATCTCTAAAAGTAGATATGTGGGCTTGTCGTGAAGATTAAGTAAGATTAGACATACAGGATGTACGTTCTTTTTTTTTTTTTAATTTTATTTATTTATTTTTTCCCCCAAAGCCCCAGTAGATAGTTTATGTCATAGTTGCACAGTCTTCTAGTTGCTGTATGTGGGACGTGGCCTCAGCATGGCCGGAGAAGCGGTGTGTCTGTGTGCGCCCGGGATAGGAACCCGGGCCGCCAGCAGCGGAGCGCGCGCACTTAACCGCCAAGCCACGGGGCCGGCCCCCAGGATGTACATTCTTGATTCAGAATAAGCTCTTAAAAATGATCATTGTTCTAATTCTTATGAAGTGGAGTAGAAGAGTCGTCACAATTTATTCATAAGCAATCATATCCTTTATTAGAAAAAAAGCCAAGAATAACCTACATCAGGTCATTTTGCCGTATACATATTATTTATAGACCAAACAAAAGAGAAGTTAATGTTTTTGTTTTCTGTCTACCACACTTCATCATTATTTTCTTAACGAGTCTCCCCATATCCATTCTTGATCCTTCTAAGCCTTTCTCTATATCTGCAGAGATCCTAAAATAGAAATGTGATCATCTCCCCTGTGTAAAATGCATTGCTTCAAGAATAAAGAGCACTATCATTAAAATATAATTGTCTGCATTATCTGATCCCTGCTCTTCTCTGTTCTTCCTTTCTTTTTTATGCTCAGAAAAATAAATTATATTAAAATATTCTACTAATTATTTTGAATATTTATGAGAGTCTGATACTAATGACACTGTCCATTTACCATAGCGTTAACCAGGGCCCTGAACACTAGGAAGGTTACCCAATGAAATGTTACAAATTTGTTCCTTAACTTTGAGAGACCTGCACCATATGCCTTCCAGCCTCAAGGTTTTTGCATTCCAAATGGACATGCTTATTTCTGTGCCCACATTTAGTTAGAACTGAATCACGTTCGTGGTAGATCATCTTCCCCAAGAAGTCACACCCAGTGTCTGAGGACCCTCAGATTATCTCTAGCTTCTTCTTTATCTCTCTGTGACACTGAGATCTATTAGACAAACTGACCATACAAAACGAAACTTGCAAGATTCAATCAGCTTGATCGAGGGTTCAGTCTGACTCACACAATCATTCAATGTTGAACTTTTTCCATTTTGAGATATAAAATGAAAATGTGAAAACTTCAGGAAAAAATAAGATTTAGGTTAGTTATGATAGATTATTTTTTAAGTAATTAATATAATTCCAACCTAAAGACTGGAAGTAGAAAATAAAATTCTAATAGTGGTAGCATGAAAGAAAGGAGAAAGCATAATAGAGCATCCATAAGTAAGAAGAATTATAGTGGGTGGCAATCTGACCATACATCTGGTGAAGGTGGAATTTTGAAAAAAGTAGAGTTTACATAGCACTGGATCATTATATATCTCAGAGTGTAATATCTCCAATGCAAATTTTGAATAACTCAGATATGTGGCCAAAACTGAAATAAACATTTTTCTCCTTTGAAAGGCACAGCTGTGGTATTTAAAGATGAGTTATAGAAATTGTGTTCCAAAGTATGTGAGAATTACAACCAGCACAGCTTCAAAACATAAACTGGATATAAATAAAAGGAAGGAATCAAGTATTTATCTTGCTTTTCCTATATGAACTATAGAATTGGGCAACCAAAGAGAAGCTGAAGAAAAGTGTCTCTTCATAAGAATATTTCAAAAACCACATGAAGAAGGAATGACAGAATTGCAATATCAACATTTCGCAAATCCTAACGAATTCAAGGATCCAGAGATGGAGCATTGAGGGCTTCTAATTTTATCGAAAGAGACAATTGGTCATTAAATACCTCCTATGATCCCTCATGAAGAACATAAGGCCAGCTATGAAGTAGATTTGCCTAAAAAGAAAAAAGCTAGCCTGAGTTTGATTAAGCCTCTAGATTCAACTACAAATTTGCAGGAAAAGCAGAGGAACATTTTAAACCACAGAGGAAAGCAATCAGCAAGGTCCAGCCTGTGGAAAACTATAGGACAAGTAACCAGTTCTTTAATAAATAGATTTCAGGAAAGTAAAGTCTTAGAGGGGGATCCTATAGATTTAAAACAGTACTTAAAACATAACAGGCAAAATTGGACTTTAGTGTCCATAGAAGCACAACTGGATGATTAAGGAGGTAGTTCCATAAAATCAGGAGAGGTAACTCTTAGTGGAGAGAGAAGGGGCTGGAACTGGGGGGCCACATAGGGAACCCCTGGGGTGGCTGGTGAGGTTTTATTTCTTGACATGATTGGTGTTCACAAGAATATTCACCTTTTAATAACTTAGTAAACTACATATTTGTTTTATGAGATTTTCTATATTTCTTATTTAACCATAAGAATTATTTTTAAAAAATAGATACTAGAGGCAGAGTTAGACAGAAGAAATAAGTTACTTTAAAATACTCTAGAATTTGGGATCAAATCATAGTTACAATGAGTTAATCCCTTTAATTAGCAAAATACTTATGGAACTATCCCCAATAATCTGTTTTGTTCTAAGAGTCTAGGTTGGTGTTTAGAAGATGTAGCATAGCCCTAATCATTATTTTAATGTCAAACTACTTTGTACTTTCTATTTCTTTTGTTTCTTTTATTTATTTATTTATTTTGGTGAGGAAGATCAGCCCTCAGCTAACGCCCATGCCAATCCTCCTCTTTTTGCTGAGGAAGACTGGCCCTGGGCTAACATCTGCGCCCATCTTCCTCCACTTTATGTGGGATACCACCACAGCATGGGCTGACAAGTGGTGCGTCGGTGCGCACCCAGGATCCAAAGCTGGGCCACCAGCGGCACAGCGCGCACACTTAACCACTTTGCCATCGGGCCCGCCCCTCTTATTTTTTAATTAAAATAAATATTCATTAGTTGAATTTTTAGAATCTGGAAATCTCACTGGAATAGTTGTTGGTAAAAGGGATTACAATGGAATACATAGATAGATTGGTTGGCTATTAAGATTATTAACACATTCAACCTATCTCCCTTGAGTGTTATAAGAATTATCTCCAGATTTAATAAAATACCTTAAGCTCTTTAGAGGAAAGCACCATATAAATGCACAGCAAATCATAACAATAACAGTCATAATATATCCCGTTACTCAAATCAAACCACGGTCAGGTGACCAAGACTGATGATTTTGTGTACATTGGAAAGATTGAGATAAATAGAAAACTAAGGGAAACAGTAGAAAGAATAAAAGAGAGAAAATTTACCACCTTGAAATATCACAGGCATGCAGGAAAGCTGAGAATGATTAGGTATGTTAAATATGACTAATATTTGCCTAAATGTTTTCCACCTAACACCTGCATCACTTAAGGCACAAGTGATCCCAAACAGCTCTCAAATTTCTGGATTTGGTGACATGCTTATATAACAATTTCAAACTTAATATTTTATACCAAAATTTAAAAAAATATAACTCTCTTTTGAACAGTTTTGATTAATAAAAACTTTGTTCATGTGGAAAAATATTACATATTTAAAAATCACTCAATGGAACCTAATAAATTTTTATTTTTCCTATGGCTTCTCTCCTGAAAATTGTCGCAGTTGGTGAATCCTTGAAGACATGTGTGTAGCTATATGTGAATAAATACTCCATAGACACTTTTTATTTGTTAAACGCAAGTCCAATGCTTCTTAAGCCAAAATAAAGTATGTGGTGAGAGGAGTCTCTCAGAATGAGCCCAGGAGACAAGAGAAGGAAGTCAGTTTATAACACCACTGAGTTGCAAGCCCAAGGAGTTGGATCTGTCAGGAGATGGGAGTTCATATCACACATCAGATGGCATCAGCATCAACGGATCTCCCTGGCCAAGTTCTGCTGCGTGCAACATGTAGACTCCAATTTCTGAATAGAGGGTCTCCATGACCCTCGGTCTCACTGAAACCTTCAGAAGATGGCCTAGTCTTTCCTTTCTTCTTTTGGTGAGGAAGATTGTCCCTGAGCTAACATCCATGCCAACTTTCCTCTACTTTTTGTATGTGGGATGCCACCACAGCATGGCTTGATGAGCGGTGCATAGGTCCACACCTGGGATCCGAACCTGTGAACCCCAGGCCACCAAAGCAGAGCACACAAACTTGACCATATGTCACCAGCCAGCCCCAAGTCTTTCCTTTTTTAATCTGGTTCTGGGAAGGCAGGATCTGCCTTAGGCAACATTTCAAAGCATTTATGGCTCCTCTGGCATCTCCCTACCCTTTCCCAGACTTTCCTCCATCTATGGAAACTCCCTTCTCCCTTAGCTCCTGTATTCAAGAAACTCATGCTGAAATGTTCTAGAACAAGATAACTTTTTAGAAGAGAGGGAAACACACTGGTAACCACATCAAATGAATCACCACATATCTTGAAGAAAAGGCCCTTGAAACCAGGTTGTTAAACACCAGATCATAGCTAACAAGTTTTAAGGGAGAGTAAATGTGAAAAAGAAAAATCAAGATACTGGTTGTGAATAGCTTTGTAGGTTGCCTTGATGACTTTATTTAAAAGTAATAAGTAATTATTAATTACTTATATTAATAAAGTAAAATTATTAATATCACTAATAGCAATTCTGAAGTAGATAACTCTTGTATCTTAGAAATCTTTTTTGAGATATCAGAGTTATAGAGTCCCTATTCATTAAATCTATTCATTAACTGGATTTATAGCTGGCAAAATGTGAAGGCATTTAATAGCTGTGGATGTTTTGGGACAAGTGTACCTTTCATTTACATGTTGCTCCATCCCCCACCCTTCTGCTCTGCTTAGCGGTTTAGGAAAATATTTTTTCAAGCTCCTTTGACACCTGGGTTTTGACTAGTTCTGTAACAAGAGCACTGGAGGAAGATTGGAGAGCAGGAGGTATTTTCTCTTTCTTGCTCTGTCTCTCAGCCTACAGAGGAAGCTGCACCTCTCCCATGGCCCAGAGCCCACTGGGCAGCCCAGCCACATGGCCTGGCTTCCAGATTCTGGCTACCCCACTGCCTGCTACTTTTCCTTTAACCATTGGGTTTTTCCAGCTTCCCACTGTTGCTAGTCTGGCTTGCCTAATTGCTTTAAATTGTCCAATTGGATTCTCAGTTCTTTCTTCACTTGCATATCTAATATATCCAAATTTTGCCCGCATTAAATTCTCTTTACTTTGAAAAACCTATCAATTCTTTCTGCTTTCTTGAACAGAACCAACGGGATGCAGCAAGTATTAAAAGCCCTTGCACTGTCTGCATTCAATGAGAACGGATCCAAACTTGCAGAGCTGTCAGACAATTTTGGAATCTTTCAGTTTATTTTGTGCTCCCATCCTTTCAGTCCTGATACAGATCTGGGTCAGCATCACCACAGTACTTTGCTGGGGAAGAAAAGAAACAATGGAGGGTGTACACCCTATGCATAATGCTACTCCCTGGGGCTCTATCTTGTATGCGCTCACAGATAAATCATGGTGGAAGACAGAATCCAGGCAGTGGGAAAGATTTGATGGAGGAAGCTCCAGGCCCTGTAAATATTCCTTTAGGAAAAGAAAAAAAGAAAGATGCATAGATTTAACTTAAAAAGAATCCCGTATCTGTTGAAATGGGATAATGGTAACATATTATCAAAAAAAAGGAAACTCCATGGGGTGCCAGAAAGATGGACTAATACAGGCTTAGAAGGCTTGGATTCAAGCCTTGGTTTTGATCTTTACTTTCTGTATGAACACAGAATGCCAGAATATAGCACTGAACCTTAGTTTCCTCATCTGCAAAATAGGAATAGTAATGGTAATACCTATCTTACAGGGACGTTCTAATATTTAATAGTTACAACAACCTTGTCAGCAAATGTAGTAGTTGCTTCTACCTTAAAAAGGAGGCATCCTTTTTTGTCAGTGGGCAGGTAGACACTTTCAATGACTCTACCAGCCTTTCTGTGAGAACAGAGTAAGTAGCAGAGCAAGTTAATGAGATCCGGGGTATGCAAAATTAGCCTCAGAGTCAATGGTATCAAGTTAAAGAAAGATGACAGGAGGGCCTTGAAGGACACTGGGAGATAAGCTACGTAAGTAAAGAGAAGTGGCTGGGAGAATACCAGTGGTAGGCGGCAGGAGAATTCGGAGCAGGGAACTCCTTCTGATTTAAGGGTTTTTGCTTTACCTCAAAACCTATGTGCAAATGCCTAATTTTGGAAAAAGTTCAGGACGGGGAACTGAAATGCAGAGCAAGAAACGACCATGAAAACTTAAGCTCTTCCCTTCCCCCTGAGAATTTGTAGAGATCCTGGTGAGGGTTCCAGTCTGCCTTGAATGGAGGTTGATTTCCAATTTATTTCACTCGGAAAGAAAAAGGAATCTCAGTGGATATATGCACCAAATAATATATGGGAGAACACATGACAAACACTGCAGCACTAGATAAATTTCATTTATTGTTTCTAATGTTTCTCTCAACTAATAGGTAATGGTGATTCCAAGAGCTTTCCTTGATTTAAACCAGGCATTAGATAGATGTTTCAATTTTTAATTGGTAATCATCAGGCTCCTGTCCTGCATAACTGTTTTAACACATAGGAAATTACAGGACTAAACACTTCCCACATACTTGGTTCTTACAGCACTAAACAAATAAAAGCACATGCAGGACATCGATGGTGCCATGTGCCTAGTCATCAGTCTAAGCTTAACTCTAAGCGTCAGACAGTTTTCCACCATTGCAGTTAACTGTGTTCGTAGTTTGCCTAAGAGCCACTCCAACAAGTATCATTCACGTGTCATTTTCAGAGCAGATCCTGTTTTCATTCCCTGGTCTTGTGTATTGGTTAGAGGTTGTTCTGCAAGCAGTGTGCTTGATTCTACACCCCAGCAAAAGCCTGTCCCAGTAATTGCTTCATTAATAGAAGATTGCTTGATATTGGATATCTTCATGTAGCTTTAAAAGTCTCCCAAAAGCAATAAGTTCCTTAGTGATATCAAATTTTACCATCATTGCACCTTTAATAGAAAACGTGTAAAAAATAGTGCCAGTGCTATCTCTATATTGGAAATCCTTGTCTTAATTAATATGCATTATTTTGAAAGAATACACTGGTTAACATATAGTTTGTTAAAATAAATGTGCATTACATTTAGATAAGTGTAACACCATGAAAATGATGCTTTGAAGACAATGAGCACCACTGGAATTTAAATGAGAAAAAAAAATCTTCATTGAATTTTTTTTCTTAAATACAGGCAAATATACAATGCAATTTCATATATTTCCCAAATAACTTTCTTTGATAATATTTCTTTGAGGAAGATCAAGAAGCAAAACACAGATTGTCATTACCGCATTTTCTATATTTCATATGTTCTTTTTTGAATCATGGCTAATCTAAAAACATGGTGATTTTCCCTGCCTGGTTAAAAAATATATCTTCTAAGTATACTGATATTTGGCATTTTAATATTTCTTATCAGCAATGCCATACAAGCAAGTAGGCCCGGTTAACTTTAAAACTGTTTCATGTTCAGAATCGGTAGATTGTGGGTATTATTTGTTCTTTTGTTCATTTTGTAATAATGTGAGATGACAGGTGTTCTTTTCTAATGGTTTCCCAGCAAGGTGAACTGTCATGGGGGGTTCTACAATGTGAATCTGGTCTTTAAGCTTCTATTTAAAAAATAAAAATAATTTTTATGAGAAAACTTTTAACGAATTGAAGTATATTTATATTTCATTTTGGAAGGGATTAAACCGGAGGTAAGCTTGGGGCTGTAGCCTACTAGAAGCAATGCATTTAATGTACTACTTAATAACTTCTTAGCAATTTTCTTTATTCTTTACCACCACCATCCCCTTCTCATTCTTCATGCTAGAATTTATTTTTCATCCCCTTATGAGGTTATACCATTTGAAATGAGTAAATATTTGCACTTCTCTTATGCTGGTCAAAGTATACAGCGGATGTTTGTGGAGCAGTAATTAGCAAGGCACATGAATGTCTGCTAAGAGATACTGGTATATTTTGAAGAATATGTCCAAGCAGCATACAACATCTCTTCAATAGAAATTACCTTTTAGAGGAACAGCTCCCTAGACTGAGAATATTACAGCAAAGTGTAGGATTGGAATGCAAACCTTTTAGCACTATGGTTCCATCTCTAATATCTACTTCATTATGAGCATTTCTATGTTAAATACATATTGTCTCCTCACATATTTGAAATGAATATCTTACGTATATAATCAGCAAAAAGGTGTTCGTCAGAAAAAAATTATAAATGATAAAATATATTAAGTTTCTCTCAGTACAAGAATTCAAATGTTGTTCGGTAAGTTTACATGTTTGTTCAGACAGTTTCTATTCCAAGCTTGTATGTCTGCCTCCTAGTTATTAGGACAACCTATTGTATAGTATAGGAGTGTGTGTGCCTTGTAGCTCATTACAAAACTCATATCAAAGTAAAGGGTCGAAAACATCTCAATTCCTTACTCCATATTTAAAAAGTCAGTTTTTTCTTAAGTACGTACCTCACTTCAGTTACTTCAGACTGGGGGAATTTCAACTCATGTCTTGAACATAAGATTTGTCGACTTTTGCTTTTCCACTGGTTGCATATTGGCTTAAGCTACCGCTGAGAGCTGAAATGATCAATGGTATGTTTTGGATGCTTTTATTGTTTTTTTAAACTTACTTCTTAAAATTCATTTATTTTATCACAAAAACAGGATCTCCAAAATTCTTGCAGATAAAGTAATACAGCTACATAGTGAAAACCATCAATAGCAGGAGGAAAAGAACCCAAGAAGCACAAGGGATAAAAAATAGAATGCATTTGGTTGACATTTGAAATGGGAAAGAGAGTCAATGAGGCAGAGAGATTCAGAAAGGTAATTCTAGAAGAAGTAGAGAAAGTTTTCACACTGACAGTAGTAAGATTGTGTCAAGGGACCAAGAGAAAGCTAATATCATGTGTCAAAGGGGAGCTGGCTGCATGGTCTATAGAGAAGAATGAAGCTCCCGCATGCGCTCAGGCAAGAGTCTGGAATCTTTTTAAACTAATCATGGCATTTTTAAACAGCGTCACACCATTCATGGTTGTATGGAAAGGAAGGTCCTTTATTTGAAGACTAGGTTTATACTACTTGAGATGGATGTGAGTAAGTTAAAAAAAGAGAAGATTTTCTTCTTGGATCTGCAGTATTTTTGGAGAACAAAATTAATAAAGCCAGTTTGTATTGTTTACTTGCTACATCTCTGTAGCTGAGCTGGATACTGTTTCCTTGACATAGAGTTTACCTCTCAGAGGAAGTTCATTGGATGGCCATGTGTCTTTATTTCACAGCCACTCCTGCCAAATTGAAAAATGGAGTCGATTCTTTTCACAAGCAGCTTCCTTGAGTATGATTAAGGTCTCATGCACGCATCACAGATATGTGGACCAATCTGCGTTTCTTCTCAGGAAGAAACAGGTGCTCTAAATTAGCCTTGAATCTGAACTGGAATCTACATCCATTATAAAGTAAAAGCATAGGTAACTGATTTGTTAAAATTTACAGGACATCATGAGTAGGACAATATTTAGACATAATTTAGGTAACTGATGCTTCTTTTTCTCAGATCTAGTCCTATTCTCATTTTCACAGATACAAGTTAAAGGTAATCTCTCTTGGGTTGGATTACTTCGATTTAACATGTTTTGAAATATTCTAGAATCCTTTATTTTAAAAATTGTGCATTTATATGTCATAATTTCATCTAATAAATAAACAGCATAGACAATTAAAAACCTCTCGGTTTTCACGTGCATCTTAAAATCCATAACTTCCTTCCTGTTATAAAGTTAAAGTAGATATACATACTTAAAGTGTCAAAACCTTACTTTCCCCTTCCTACCATTTCCTCCAAATCATCTCTCTCTCTCTCTCTTTTTTGTCATCGTGTGCTCCCCATGTATGGCAGTATCCATGTAATCTCTTTCATCATTTTTCTCTCCCTTCATAACTCGCTATCACGCTGGAGAGCAAATGTATTCTCATCTGTGTAAATTGTTCACCCTTAAATTTTATATTTCCTTTGCAAGTATAGCCTACCTTGTATCAGTGAGGGAAATGGGTCTCTATCACCTTCTCTAACATAGTTTTAAGATGACAGGGAAATGGAGTAATTTAATTTTATATCACTATCTCGTCATTGTAATATTTTATTCTGTTACAATCATTTGTTTTTGAACTTTAAAAAAAAGCAAAAAAAAAAGGACTTGGCTTTCTCATATTATCACTGTAACCATTCATTAATTTTATTGTAGTAAAGATTGTGTAGTAAATTATATTATTTTGATTAAATAGGAAGTACTACATATTGTCAACTTCTAACCATCCCTACATGATTGTAAAAACCTTGATTCTGAAAACACTTCTAAAGACTCTAAATTAGCAACTAGTCTTTTGCATCTGGCTTCTTTACGTTGAATTATATCTTTGATGTTTATCCATGTTGTATCATGTATCTGCATTTCATTTTCTATTGCTGAATAGTATTCTACAGTATGGATATACTACATTTGGATTATTCATTCACCACTTAATGGACATTTAGATTGTTTCCTGATTTTGGCTGCTATAAATAATATTACTATTCACATACACATTTTTGTATGGATATATACTTTCATTTCTCTTGGGTAGATTCCTAAGAGTGGAATTGCTGGGTTGAATGCTAAGTTTATGTTTAACTTTTTAAGAAACTGTTGACTATTTTCCAAAACAGCTATATAATTTTGTATTTCCACCAGCAATGTATGAGGGTTCCAGTTTCTCCATGTCTTCGCCAATACTTGAGAGTGGAAGTGTGGAAGTCTTACTGACTCAAGATGTTTGAACACAATCCCTGACCTATCTTTGGCTGGACACTAAGCTATGAGGACATAGAGGAGACTCCTAGGAAGCTGAGCTTAAAACTAAAATCAAAAGGGGGGAGAAAACCAAACCCAGAGCAGAAACACCAATGACCACACATTGTAAAGGAGATAGACTTCACAGATTTAATCCAGGCAAGTAAATAAATAAGCAAACAAAACAAACAAATGAAAACCAAAAACAATAGATTGAGAAGTGCATTCAAATTTCAGGGTGTCTTTTAGAGTCTGTGTCACTTTTGTTTACTATTGGACCCATTGCATATGTGTGTGTGCGGGCACCTCCAGCCAAGGATGTGTGGCTAGCCTTGGCCTACTCTGATCTCTGCAGTATATTAGACTAGGGTCAACCCGAGATAGAGAGGAAATTTATCAAGGTCTTTGTGGTTGTCACATTTTCTGGAACTCCCAGTTAAATCACACACTAGTTTGCAGGTCTGTTGTTTGCCCACATAGTACTGCAACCTATGGCTAGCTGAGCTGCTGGCTCTCCTTATTTGCTTGCCACTTTAAATGACAAGACTCCAAATCAAGTGAGTGCCTCTTGCAGTGGGGTTGAAGTTGCTGGTTTTCAAGGCCTATCCTGCTTTGGCTTAACCTCCACACCAACAGACCTACGGGGAGGGGACGATGGGAGCAGCTTCCGGGAAGAAAGCCACAGCCTCTTGCTGCTCCTATGCCAAAGTGGTTTTTGTTTGTAAACTCTTCTCAGTTTGTTGTGTGCCTTTGATTTTCAGAGTGCTGAAATAATTGTTTTTTGACAGTTTTGGCCAGTTTTATAGTTGTTCTTTGAGGAGAGAATTTGTCATTCTCCTCACTCCATCATGCCAGAAGTGAGTCCTCTGGGTTATCTTTTATCTTCCTTAAAACACACCTCCTGAAATCATCCATAAAGACTAGATCCCAGTATTGATTCTTCTTTGAATATTAGCAGAATTCACCAGTGAAGCCATCTGGTCCTGGCTTTTTGTTTGTTGGGAGGTTTTTGATTATTGATTCAATCTCCTTACTAGTAATCAGTCTGTCCAGATTTTCTATTTCATCATGATTCAGTCTTGGTAGGTTTATGTTTCTGGGAAATTATCCATTTCTTCCGGCTTGTCGAATTTGTTGGCATATAATTGTTTATAGCAGTCTCTTATGAGCGTTTGTATTTCTGTGGTATCAGTTGTAACATCGCTTCTTTCATTTATGATTTTATTTATTTGAGTCTTCTCTCTTTTTTTCTTGATGAGTCTAACTAAAGTTTTGTCAATTTTGTTTAACTTTTCAAAGAACCAGCTCTTAGTTTCATTGATCTTTTCTATTGTATTTTTGGTCTCCTGCTGTATTCTTTGTTATATCCTTCTTTCTACTAACTTTGGGCTTCGTTTGTTCTTGTTTCTCTAGTTCCTTGAAGTATAAAGTTAGGTTGTTCAGTGGAGACTTTTCTTGTTTCTTGAGGTAGGCATTTATCACTATGAACTTCCCTCTTAGAACTGCTTTTGCCGTGTCCCATAAATTTCGGTGTGTTACATTTACATTTTCACTTGTCTTAAGGTATTTTTTTATTTCACTTTTAATTTCTTCTTTGACCCATTCATTGTTCAGTAGCATGTTGTTTCATTGCTACATATTTGTGAGTTTTCCAGTTTTCTTTATGTAATTAATTTCTAGTCTCATACCATTGTGGCTGGAAAAGATGCTTGACATGATTTCAGTCCTCTTAAATTTATTAAGACTTGTTTTGTGGCCTAAGATATGATCTATCTTGGAAAATATTCCATGTGCACTTGAGAAAAATGTGTATTTTGTTGCTTTTGGATGGAATGTCCTGTAAATATGTGCTAAGTCCATTTGGTCTAACGTGTTGTTTAAGGCCAATGCTTCCTTATTGAATTTCCATCTGGATGATCTATCTATTGATGTAAGTAGGGTATTAAAAGTCCCCTCTATCATTTTATTGCTGGTATTTCTCCGTTTAGATCTGATAATATTTGCTCTATATATTTAGGTGCTCCTATTTTGGGTGCATAAACATTCACAAATGTTAATCTTCTTCTTGGATTGACCCCTTTATCATTATGTAATGCCCTTCTTTGTCTCTTATTACAGTCTTTGTTTTAAAGTCTATTTTATCTGATATAAGTATAGCTACTCCAGATTTCTTTTGGTTTCCATTTGCATGGAATATCTTTTCCCTCCCTTTACTTTAAGTCTGTGTGCATCCTTATATCTAAAGTGAGTCTCTTGTAGGCAGCATATAGATGAGTCTTGTTTTTTAATCCATTCAGCCATTTTATGTCTTCTGATTGGAAAATTTAGTGAATTTACATTTAAAGTAATTATTAATAAGTAGGTGTTTATTGCCATTTTGTTAATTGTTTTCTGATTGTTTTTGTAGTTCCTCTCTGTTCCTTTCTTTTTTCTGTTGCTCTCGTCCTTTGTGGTCTGCTGATTTTCTTTAGTGGTATGTTTATATTCCTTTATCTTTCTCTTTTGTATATTTACTATGAGTTTTTGCTTAATTAGTACCTATTCTTCAGAAATTTTTCCAAAACTGAAAGAGGAGGAAACTCTTCTGAACTCATTTTATTAGGCCAGCATTACCCTGATGCCAAAACAAGAGAAGGATGCCACAAGAAAGGAAAATTACAGGCCAATGTCCCTGATGAATATAAATGCAAAAATTCTCAACAAAATATTAACAAACTAAATTCAACAATACATTAAAATTGTCATACACTACTATCAAGTGGGATTTATTCCAGGTTAAACAAGGAATGATTCAACATCTGTGAATCAATAAATGTGATACACCATATTAACAAAATCAAGGATAAAAATCGTATGATCATATCTGGGGCCCGCCTGGTGGCGTAGCAGTTAAGTGTGCACACTCCACTCTGGTGGCCCGGGGTTTGCAGGTTCGGATCCTGGGTGCACACCGACGCACTGCTTGTCAAGCCATGCGGTGGTGGCGTCCCATGTAAAGTAGAGGAAGATGGCCACAGATGTTAGCCCAGGGCCAATTTCCCTTGGCAAAAAGAGGAGGATTGGCATCAGATGTTAGATCAGGGCTGATCTTCCTCACACACACACAAAAATCATATCATCATCTCAATAGATATGGAAAGAAACATTTGACGAAATTCGACACCCACTTATGATAAAAACTCTCAACAAAGTATGTATAGAGGGAACATACCTCAACATAATAAAGGCCATATATGACAAGCCCACAGATAACATCATACTCAATGGTGAAAAGCTGAAATCTTTTTCTCTAAAATCAAGACAAGGATGCCCTTTCTTGTCTTGGAGGACAAGTATTAGTATTAGAACTCCTAATCAGAGCAATTAGGAAAGAAAAAGAAATAAAAGGCATCCAAATTAGAAAGGAAGAAGTAAAACTGTCACTATTTGCAGAAGACATGATATTCTGTATAGAAAACTCTCAAGATTCCATCAAAAAATGCTTGGAATAAACGAATTCAGCTGGGTATTTATCCAAAGAACTTGAAAACACCAATGCGTAAAGATACATGCACCCCTGTGTTCATTGCAGCGTTATTCACAATAGCCAAGACTTGGAAGCAACCCAAGTGCACATCAAGGGATGAATGGATAAAGAAGATGTGGTATATATACACAATGGAATACTACTCAGCCATTAGAAATGATGAAATCCAGCCATTTGTGACAACATGGATGGACATCGAGAGTATTATGCAAAGTGAAATAAGTCAGATGGAGAAGGTCAAATACCGTATGATCTCACTCATTAAGTAGTAGATACTAACAACAACAAACAAGCACATAGAGACAGAGATTGGCTTGGTGGTTACCAGAGGGGAAGGGGGGAGGGAGGAGGGTGAAGGGGATAATTAGGCACATGTGTGTGGTGATGGGTTGTAATTAGTATTTGGGTAGTGAACATGATGAATCTATGCAGAAATAGAAGTATAATGATGTACACCTGAAATTTAGGCAATGTTATAAACCAATGTTACCGCAATAAAAAAAAAAAAAAGTAAAGTTACAAAATCAATACACAAAAATCTGTTGTGGTTCTATGCACTAATAATGAACTACCAGAAATAGAAATTAAGAAAACAATCCTATTTGCAATTGAATTAAAAAGAATAAAACACCTAGAAATAAATTTAATCAAAGAGATGAAAGACCTGTGTATTGAAAACCACAAGATGTTAATGAAATAAATTGAAGAAGACACAAATAAATGGAAAGATATTCTGTGCTCATGGATTGGAAGAATTAATATTGTTAAAATATTCACACTACCCAGAGTGATATGCAAATTCAATGCAATCCCTGTCAAAATTTCAGAGACATTTTTCACAGAAATACAACAAGCAATCCTAAAATTTGAATGGAACGATGCAAGACCCCAAATAGTCAAAACAATCTTGAGAAAGAAGAACAAAGCTGGAGGCACCCCATTCTCTGATTTCAAACTATATTACAGAGCTATAGTAATTAAAGCTGTATGGTACTGGCATAAAACAGACGTATAGACCAATGGAACAGAATAGAGAGCCCAGAAATAAACCCATGCATATATGGTCAATTAATTTACAACAAAGGAACCAAGAATATACAATGGGGAAAGGATAGTCTCTTCAATAAACGATATTGGGAAAATTGGACAGCCACATGCAAAAGAATGAAATTGGACCACTATCTAATACCATACACAAAAATTAACTCAAAACATGGATTAAAGACTTGAATGTAAGACCTGAAATCATAAAACTTCTACAAGAAAACATAGGCAGTAAGCTCCTTGACATAGGTCTTGGGGATGATTTTTCAAATCTGACACCAAAAACAAAAGTAACAAAAGCAAAAATAAACAAGTGGGATTACATCAAACAAAAAAGCTTCTGCACAGCAGAGGAAACCATCAAAAAAATGAAAAGACAACATACAGAATGGGAGAAAATATTTGCAAATCACATGTCTGATAAGGGGCTAACATTCAAGATATATAAAGAACTCATACAACTCAATAGCAAAAAAACAACAATCAGATTGAAAAATAAGCAAAAGATCTGCATAGACTTTTTTTTCTAAAGAAGGCATACCTATGACCAAGAGGTACATTAAAAGATGCTCTATATCATTAATCATCAGGAAAATGCAACTCAAAACCACAATGAGATATCACCTCACACCTGTTAGAATGGCTATTGTCAAAGACATTAGAAATGACAAGTGCTGGCAAGGATATGGAGAAAAGGGAACACTTGTGCGCTATTGAGAATGTAAATTGGTACAGCCACTATGAAAAACAGAATTGAGGTTCCTCAAAATATTAAAAATAGAACTATCATATAATCCAGCAATTCCACTCTGGGTATTTACTTGGAGAAAACAAAAACACTAACCCTAAAAGATGGATGCACCCCCATGTTCATTGCAGCGTTATTTACAACAGCCAAGATATGGAAACAACCTACTTGCCCATCAATGGAGGGATAGATAAAGAAATTGTGGTATATATATGATGGAATATTATTCAGCCATAAAAAAAAGAATGAAATCTTGCCATTAGGGACAACATGGATGGACCTCAAGGGCATTACGCTAAGTGAAATAAGTCAGACAGAGAAAGACACATACCATATGATCTCTCTTTTATGTGCAATCTAAAAATAAGTAAATAAAAAAAGAAACCAAGCTCATAGATACAGAGAACAGATTGGTGGCACCAGAGGTGGGGGGTTGGGGGTGGGGAAACGGGTGAACTGTGTTTGGTTTTTTTTCAGTTTAAATACTTTGAATTTAAAAAAACTCTTTGTACATGTGTGTGGTGATGGGTTGTAGTTAGTATTTTGGTGGTGAACATGATGTAATCTATGCAGAAATAGAAGTACAATGATGTACACCTGAAATTTTTACAATGTTATAAACCAATGTTACTGCAATAAACAAAAAAATTTAAAAAATAAAAATAAATAAAAATAAAAATAAATAAATAAATAAATAAATAAACTCTTTGGTCTTGTTGCTATCATTTTTGTCACATAGATGTCTGAGAACTCCACAGGTGTTCCTGTGCCCTCTGAGGAAGAAACAGAGTTGCATGTGGATTGAATAGGGATCTTTTCAGGAGCTAATGACAATCCTATATGGATACTGCACAGAACCAGTATGGACTTCTCTGTGAAGTTCCTTTGAATCAGAAACCAGCTCATGTGCAGAGAAGTTTGTTTATTTCTACTCTTCCCAAAGCCTGGCTAACCAGGATTCACTTAAATAGCAAAGAGTAATGGTTCAAAGCATAGTCTTTGGAGTCTTGCTTAAATCTTGGTTCTTCTATTGGTGACCATATGTCCTTGGGATAATTGTTTAAAGGAGATATGCCTATTAATCTGTAAAATTTGAATAATAATATTTGTCTCCCTGGGTTGTTGTCAGCAATTCAAGAGATTATGTATATGAAGTACTTAACCCATGTTTGATAGACAGAAAATGCTCAATAAATGGAGGTTCCTAATTATCCTAATTAAGAAAAAAAACAAGACCAGATCCAAGTAAATTACAATTAAATATGGTGGAAAAAAAGTGTATTTACTTCTGTATCCTCTTTCCTCAAAAATAGTATTAAAGGAAATGATCTAAAAGACTAAAGAAATTATCCCACAGACTAAGTAGAAAGAGAATAGAAGAGGAGATAGCGATAAGTGACGTCTGGGGACCGCCGGAAGATGGCAAGCATACGGACTCAGCAGATGACAAAAACTGGCTTGTGTGACTCCAAGGGAGGAAGTTAACAAGCACCAGCTGATTCACACTACAGAACCCAGAAAAGGTTCAGGAATTTGAGGTGCCAGGTGCTTAGAACCCAACTACCCATCAATAGAAGAGTGGATGAATGGACTCTGATATGCTCTCGAAAATGTAGTGTGCAGCAAGCAAAATGAAGTAGGTGCTACAATAAATAAATAGGGGTACATTTCAGTAATATATAAATGGAAAGAAGTACAAGAAGATTACATAGAGCTTCACATTTCTTATAGAGTTAAAATAAACTAAAATAACATATATACAATTATGTGTGTACCATCGGTTAAGAAACTGCTGCCTGAGAACCAAATCTACCTGGTTTTGTATGATGGTTACTTGAGCTAATAATGGTTTCTACATGCTTAGATGTTGAAAAACACATTTCAGTGTCCATAATACAGATATATTGGAACACAGCCAAGCTCATCAGTTTACATTTTATCTATGGCTGCTTTTACACTACAATAGCAAAGTGAGTACTTGGGACAGAAACCATATGGCCCTCAAAGCTGTATCCGGCCTTTTACGAGAAAAGTTTGCCAATCTCTGATACATATATATGCATACATACATACACATACACACTCATATATATATACATACAAGCATATTAAACTTAAAATGACTAAAATAAACATACAAACATACATATATTTATAATTACATATACATATATTTAATGTATAAATGTAAAAGTTTTTATGTATAAATATATAGACGTATTTATATAGAGATATATTATAAATGTATATATTTGTAATACTTATCAATAAGATAATGATAAACACAGGAATCAGGGAAGTAGCTGTCCCAGATGAGGGGATACCAGGAAATGGGTTGAGGCAGGACCATGCAGTTTGATATGTTATTGTCAAATGTTTGATTTTTATGTTTGTGTGTTTATTAAAAAGATAGATGGATAGATAGATACATAGATACATAGATGATAGATAGGTAGATAGATACATAGATACATAGATGATAGATAGATAGGTAGATAGATAGATGATAGCTGGATAGATAGATAGGTAGATAGATGATAGATAGAGAGAGATAATGGATAAATAGGAGATAGATAGATAGATAGATAGATGATAGATGGATAGGTAGATAGATAGATAGATAGATAGACAGATAGATAGATAGATAGATAGATAGATGAGAGATAAAGAGGCCCATGCATGGACCAAAGATGAGAGTGTTTCATAAATGAAGGAATGTGATTAATCCAATTATGTATACCTGACATTCGTTAAATTTTTTAAAGTTATCTTCATAATTAGCAATTAGCCCTCTTGAAATCCTTGCCCATTTCATGCAACGTCCATACAAGAAAAAAAACTGGAATTTTACTCTTTGGAGAAATGTAATAAGAGGCAGTACCAGGCATGGCTAAAAGTAGGGGAGAGAAACCAAATTGAAAGTGGGAGAAATAAAGGAACTAATCTCTTTTATCTACTCATTTATCAAACTGTTTGTTATCCAAACATTGAATAATTAATTACTCTCTGGCAAAAATTGACTTGCACCTTCCACCCAACAACAACAAAAAACCCTGTAGGTACTGACACTTGGTGGGGAGGGTAGAGTATTAGTTTTCTGTTCTCACATAAAAAATTACCACAAACTCAGTGGCTTAACACAACACAAATTTAGTAAAATTGTGCAGCTGCTGTGAAACAGTGTGGTGGTTCCTCAAGACACTAAACGTAGAATTACCGTAAGATCCCTCAATTCCACGTCTGGGTATATACCAAAAGAAGTGAAAGCAAGGACTCAAACAGAAATTTGCAGACCCATGTTCATAGCAGCATTATTCACAGTGGGACTCAGGTCCCATTGTCTTGCTAACTGTCAGCTGGAAACTGCTCTCAGCGTCTACAGGCCACTCTCAGGTCCTTTCCACATGGCCCATTCCATCCCAGCAAATCCCTCTCATGCTTCAAATCTCTCTGACTCTTTCTCCTGCCACCAGCTGGAGAAAATTTTCTGATTTTAAAGGGCTCATATGATTAGGTTAGGTCCATCTAGATAAAATCTCCATTTTAAGGTAACGGGTTCTAACTTGAATAATGTCTGTGAAATCTCCTTTGTTATGTAATGTAACATAAGCACAGGAGTAACAGCAAGGAGTAGAGATTCTGGGGGCCATATTATAATTCTTCCTACCACAAGGGGCATCCTGCAAAGAAAAGGCTATTTCTCTGCCTTATTACTCTACTCAAGCTCATCTGTGGACAAGCCCTGCCCCAACCATAGCACTTCCAATGGAATTTTCAATCTTCATACAAAGCATCATTGAAGATTTGCAAGAAGGAAAAAAGAAGAACAAAAAAGATTTTTTAAATGCATTTTAGAACACAGAAACAGTGAACAAAACAAAAGAAAACACTGTCTCATAAAAATAAAAGGATAAAATTATTTGAGATAAAGTGCTTAAAACCATAACTGGAACATTAAATGTTCAACAGATTTTGGCTACTATTAAAATTACTATCCTATTACATCCATGAAATAAAAACATGAAGCCATAAAAAAGGGACATTCATAGACCAACAAAGAATTCTTAGATATGTGTATGTACACATACACATATCTATGAACACACATATACATGAAATAGATATACATATATTTACCTAATTTGTATACATATACATACCTAAAAACTCTGTTGATCTATGAATGTCCCTTTTTATGGCACCATGTACCTATCTCATGGATGTAATAGGATAGTTTTATATATACATAATATAGATATTTATTTATATATATAAATATTTATTTAAAGAAGAATTTACATGCAAAAAATATTTAAAGAAGGCTTGCAAGGGGGAGAAATTAATCAAAGAAATAATATATTAATATTACCCATATTGGTAGGCATGAGTTTCTACATTGAAAGGGAGCACCACATTCTAATTTAAATAAATTTAAAGGAATTTAAAAATACTCGCTAAAATATCCTACTTCCAGGAATTCAGAAGAGGTATTCCAGGCATACAGAGAAGATGCCAAAATTTTCCAGTGAGGAGAAAAAGTGGGGCAGGCAAAAATTTGGGAATAAGAATAGCATCAGCCTTATGAGCCATACTACTGAAATCTTGAAAAAAATGGAATTATGCTTTCAAGTTTCTGAAAAAAAAAGGTTTTCAACTAAAAATTCTATATCATGCCAAAAGATGAAACAAGAGTGATGGCAGAAAGACATTTCCATGCATGCCAATTTTTTAAATTTTAATATTTCATACATCCTTTTTCAGGAGTTTACAAAATTTTGTTTGATTAATATGAGGAGAACTATTAAAACAAAGAGGAAAATGGAATCAAGGGAGATCATCCAGCGCAGGACAGAAACAAAGGAAATTCCCATCTGAAGGCCATTTTAGGATGGCAGCTGTGCTACCATGTAGCCAAATGCTACAAGTTTAATGGGAGCCAGAGGATAGCCGGCTCAAGGAGGAACATTTCCACTCCCCCAGCTGCCTTAAATATCGGAATCGAGATTTTTGATGTGACAATATAGAGAGAAGTTTTTAACAATTGTGTGAATATATTATTTAATACAATCACAAACTAAATTAACAAATGAATATATCTACTCATCATTTCATTTTTACCAAAAAACCAACACTTTTTCGCATTTTGTACCGCCTGTGAAAACTCATCTCATCTATACCTACTGACTATGGACCATATCCTCCTTTGATACCTTGAGTATTGTGGTGGTCGATATATCATTATTAATTAAAAATAAAGTTATCACAGCTACAGATAAAATTTCACTTAGCAATTTGTGTTACCAGCTTTAAACAAAGGAAAATCTTGAAAACACCACCAAGAAAAAAACCCCATTCAATATAATCTAATTAGTAAAAATTTAATTTGAATTACTTAATCAAAATTTTCAGTGTTATTTGGAATAATGGTCATTGACCTCTGCAAGCAGTATTTTCTTTGTGAACTCTGCATCTTTTCTGGATATTTTAGAATGATTCTTACTTTAGCTTTTGTAAATGTTTACACATTCACACCTACACGTATGGACCTGCATAACCCTTAATAACACATGTGTACTGAAATTAAAAGACAAGGGGTTGGCACACGGGAAACTTAGAGTGAATGTCCATTGACAATCTGGAAACCTCATCAGCTACTCTCAAAGAATGTTCTCCAAAGAGTCAAATCTGCTTTCCACTTCTTTCCAAGTTGCTGGCACTTATCATTCTCTTCCAATAAAACTAAATCCTTTTTCCATTCACCTGGCTCAATGTTGTCTCCCAAGGTTTTCTGTCCAGCTGCAAGAAATGTTGCCTTCTCCCTGTTGCCAATTATTTCCTCAGCCAACACATTTTCTTACATTGCCTCTTTACAATACTTCACGCTGATGTAATGCTTTCTTAAGTAGGCTCTCAAAATGCTTCCAAATACACTACTTCATTAGTCTTTTTGATAATCCTATAATGAATACAGGTTAAACAACCTCAAATTTGTCAATGGATTGGATTTTCAAAAGTCATTTCACTGTTGGTTGGTTGCAACCCAGAGGCCCAATATGCAGTTTGGATCTCAGAGCAGTCTAAATATGCCTACATGCACAGATAGCTGAAGTATAGTTCTATAGGAATGACACTACGTGGATCATATAATATGTATCGTGATGTTTCTGGAGGCTTGTGAATCCGAAAATCCAACTGGAGATTCTGGGAAAACATTTTCCTCTGCTGACTTCCTTGGCAATAGCGTTTGGGAATTCCTTATTCAATACTACCCAGTCCTCATCTTTAACCTCCATAATAGAGGAATTTGGAGAAGGACTGATTTAGAATGCTGGCAGAATATGAGAAAGGGTTGTGGAAGCAAAAGGGTACCAGTGAGCTGCAGAAGCTGTGAAGCTAGGTTTCTAGTTTATGAGTTTACCTCTTTTTTTTTAACTTCTAATTTATCAGGGTTTGGCCTATATGTTCTATTTTCACCATCAACTACTCAACGCTTTCCATCAAATTTTCTCACTTCCTTGGTGCATTGTGAACTAGAAAAGAATCATGCAGTTTCCTTCCATCTTCCTATTCATCCCCACAAAAAACACTTTGGATATAGTGTAAAATTTTCTAGTAAATATTTAAAGCTTTAAATAAAGATATAAAAACAAATTTCATGAAGGGGAATGTACAGCTGTATATTGGTGGTGATAGTGGCTATGATATACACAAAAGATTCGGATAACATTGATCTATTTTTTAAAGAAATGCTCAGTCTAAATATTTCTCTAAATACTTTAGAGAAAAACTCAGCCTCTTTGGCTAAGTAGCACAGTAGAAGTACAGATTCTAAAAGTATGAGAAAGGGAGAGATTGGTATTTATGGTGAGTGCAGGATGGGGCCTGAATTCATGGATGTGAGTTAAGAAGAGTTGGATACTGCCAATGAATCACCTCTAAGTGGTTATGAAGAGAGGAGCTGCAAGGAGAGAAAGAGAGAGAGGAATTTTGTATATTCAAATCAGTAAGTAAATGTGTATGGCAAAGGGGCTCAACGTGAGAGGAAAGGAGTAAGAACTGAGGATGGAGGGGGGCATAAAAATATTTAGGAGGAACATACAGTGATATGGAAAAGGAGTAGTTGCTACAGATGATGCACAGTTTCCTTCTATTTCCATCTTGTTGACAATTTTCTGATTTTTCCCCATTGCCACAGAAAAAACAGAATTTATGTTCTACACCAGAATGACATTTTTTTTACAATCTGCATAGCTGATTTCATATACTATCAAGTTCAAGCTCTGAAAGTTCTAATTATTTTTATTTGTTTTTATTTTCCTTTTGTGAAACATTGTTTCATGAGGCTGAGAATTTGAAACATTATGTGCAGACGTCAGTGAAGCAAACTAAAACACTAGAAGGGTGAAATATCGTGATGTTGGGGTGGCATTAACCACCTCTTTCTTCCCCTGATGCTGTCACTTAGGGAGAAGAAGTAGATGACTCACTTGACTTCTTCCCTTTTTCTCTTATGGCCGTTCCTTTTACCAAATGATTCACTCTGTTACCTGAGATACCACGTGAGAAACTATCTCTGGGTGTTTGGGGATTCCAAATACTTTGTCAGTGTCTGTAACAACAAGGGTCAGAGAAGAGAAGCGAGATGAAGGAGTCCAAGCCTTTAGAGTTGGGAAGGAGTTTCTGTGCCACTGATCTTTGGTGGTTGTTCCCAGGCTGAGTGTCAAATATTTTGAACTTAGAAGGTCTTGGATGTCACCTCTCCTGATGCTTCATTTAAGGAATGAATGTTGATCAATTGTATAACACGTGAGAACAGTTTAGATATGGTTCCCAGAAACAAATACTGAAGGAAATGCTTTATTCAATAGCTTAATGACCTCACCTAAAAAAATAATATGAAATGCAAAATTCTCTACAGAGAAAGTTCTTTTTCTAAATTCCATTAATTTACCATTAAAGGTGAAAGGAATCTTCAGTAGATGTCATGGCTTAAGCAATAGTAATCAGAGGTATCATTAGTAATTATATACTAATGTTCTAGTTGGTACATAAATGCATGATTCCTGGTCAGTAGATATAAATGAGTCATAAACAAGCACATCTGGAAGATTCTGGATATATAGGAAGTTGATTGGTTAATAATAATAGATCACATTTGGCCATTTGAATTAATTTGGAAGAGAAGTCAGTTGTAAATAGATTATAAGGAGAATGCTGCAGTGTTAAGTGTAACTAATGAATTAAGCCTTAAGATAGTTTTAAAGTGGAACTGGACACAGTACACACTTAGAAAAACCGATTCTGCACGCAGATGTGGATATTCTGATGAGTTAATTTATTATGTATACACAGCTAAATTAATTCTAGAAGTACCACGTAAACTCTAAAACTAAAAAAGATGTTACATATATCTGTTTTTTAAAGAACATGCTCATTCTGCAATATAGCTTAAAATATTTTTCAGTCTAATCACATTGCTTAAAGCTAAACAATGAAGATCATATCTCCTATAGTGATTTTTATGATTTTTTTAAGAGAAAAATTTTTGTGTATGAAATTTTATAAATTGAAGAAATACTCTAAATTTTTTAAAAAGGATTTTATAAATGGATGCCATTATCCACTCTCCTTTTGGTATAAATCATTTGGTTAAAAAGTGTTAGTATGTATGCCTCTTGTTCAAGGTTTTAGAAAGTCGTTTAGACAACACTACAATCTATGAGTATAGTATACACTAAACTGATGTGTTAGCTGTTAGAGAATTGCATTTGTATTATTGTGATCAGGCCACTTTGTATATTTTAGCATTGAATTTCAATGCATATCTATACCACTTAAAAGTCTTTAGAGCATGGTGATAAAGTGCTGAAAGCATAGAATGTCTAAACATTGTAAAAATAGAGAAGCAAAAGATGTGATACTTCACTGAATCCTGCCAGTTCAGTAATGTATCTTATAATTTGTTTTTATTTAGAATATGTAATAGTTTGAGGTTTCTGTAGGATGGGTGCTAGTATTTTTTTCTGAATGGTGCAATAGTACCCTCAATGGATCGTTAAATGGTGACTCCGTCATCCGTGATACATACCTGGAATGGGTTGCAATATATTTCTGTTGCTCTGTTGCCTGATGATCTCCTTCAATGTGCCAGAGAGGTTGCGCATTGGTCTTCTTAGCTTCCTAATCTTTGCCTGCATAACATACAGCCTTATGGATGTAGATCTATGTTAGTGCTTTTACACAAATTAACATTTTTTTCCACAATAATCGTGTAAAGTAAATAATATTAGTCCAACTTGACAGATACGGAAACCACAGCTCAGGAAGATTACCCAAGCTGCTTCAGTTACTTGAACCCAGATCATCCAACTCTACAGAGCATCTTATTTTCAAAATGCCATAGAGATTAATATGATATTTTGATTTAAATGTGAAGAGGTGTTATTAATTGTACTTTGAGTTATTCCTAGAGTCATTTCTTTTCTTTGTTACTTTTTTGCCAAGATGGAGTGAAAAATTTAAATGCTTTGAAAGAAGGAATTAGCATGACAGTCTAAGGTTGTACCAATAAAATTCTTATGCAAAATCAAAGCAGAATAGAGACAAGATACTGCTATTGTTATTTTCTATTGATGTTTCTATGATGCATGATCTTTATAAGAGATCCTTATCCCTGACTACCGTGATTATAAAGTATATATTTTATATAATATTAGTGTGCCCTAATTAAATGAGAGGTTGAGTCTTATACTAACACAGTACCATCAGATGCTTGTGTTCTCTTGTAAGGAATACTAAATGTGATTTCTAGGCGGGGAGGTTGTATTTGGAATTCTCTGCGTCTTCCATTCTCCCACTGTCAAATGGATCATTACATTTTTAACATTTAATTATCTTTTCACCTAAATTGTGTCTTATTTAACTTGATCATTTAAACTGCTAATGTGACTATTTTATGTTCATCTTGTCTTTATATAAATGAACTGCTATTCTCTAACTTGACTTTTGCTTAATATACGAAATCTGCAATTTACAAAGGAAAAAGGGAAAAGTGGGACTTTTTTTTCTTTTGCAAATGAGAACGATTCTCAGTAACTTAGCCGCTAGACCTTGGCATATTCCTTGGACTAGGCATTGGGTCACTCTCATTTTTCATAGCTTGTCACACAATTAACTAAATCATTAAAATGGAACTAGTCCATTGTGACAAACTGAAATGACTAAAAGCCTGCCTAAGGCACCGCACTGCGTGGCTGTTTAAGAAAATTCCATCTCTTCTAAGTTAGTGATGGATAATGTGACAAAAATATTCCGATTAAATTCTAACTTTGGAATACTTAATAAATTAGTCACAGCATTAGAAGTGCCACTTACATTCACCTGTCAAGGCGGAGGGCTGCGGTGCTGATCTTTTTGCCCTCTTTGTCTGCTTTCATGAAAGCTGCTTGCAGCTGAGGGGGGTCATATCCTACGAAGGTACGAGATGACAGCAAAGTAAGAGATGAGGTTCCTTTGTAATGCCTCCGTACTTATTCATTTCTTCCCTTCAAACTCAGAGTAACTGAAGAACACAATGCTTTCCTTTGACAGATTGAAGCCTTACATCTTTCTTCCTCCTCATCATCATTTTCTATTCTTTTTTTTTTATTTTGTATCATGGAAAAATTATTTACTTTTAATGTATTAGGGTATTCCTCAGGAAATTGTTTCTCTACATAAGGCAGATATATACATTTAAGATGGAATTAAGTAAAATTATAATTTCCAGAAAGGTCATTGCGTGAAAGCTTACATTTTTGCATATATATTTCCCACTAGGGTTTTGTGGCACAAGCAAGCATGAAACGACACATTTATATGTTTTTACACAGATTAATTAAAAATAATTTTAATCTTTGTAATAATTACTTTTTAATGCAGAGTTAATCATATCTTACTGAAGGTATTGTGCCCGCGTTCACAAACACTTATACCCATGTGTAGAGTGATAGATATATTGGAAAAACACATCATACTAGAAGTTAGAACATTGAAGTTTTAATCCTGGTCTCAACACTAACTACATGTGTGACCTTTACATGTCACTTAACTTCTCTGGATCTAAGTTATACCAGTAGTAAAATGAGGGAATGGGGCTGATCCCTCCCAGGTTTAAGTACTCTCAAATATCAACATTGGTCATGGATGATCAAAATACTGGATTACTAACATAAAGGCAAATATCTAGATATGTATTATATAATTTTTATTGTTTGTATGTCTAAAAGTTGGAAATTTGTGTAGTTATATCAAGCTACTTTATGAAGCAATGTGACTAGTAAAATTTTCTAATTTGGTTTTGGGACAAGATTTGTTGAGACCTAACAGGGAGGCAAATGGCTCTTCCACAATTGTGAACCTCCATTTTAAAGTTAGGGGACAAATCATCAAGGTACTTACTCTGTTTTGACGAACAATTCATGCTCTTCTTTGAGCCTATGATTCTGATCTGGAGTGGTCTCCCTGCCCCTCTCAACACCAATCTCAGGTACTTTAATTTTGGCTTGGACAGCCTGTATCTCTTCTCACATGGGCCCAACATTGGCTTAATATCCACTTACACTGGTTCCTGTTTTTCTTTTCAGTTTGCTTTCTTTATATCTTTTCCCTATCCCAACATGACTTTCATATTTCTGACCATAGTGGTAATTTGATGACTATTTCCCTGATTTCAATGGATTCTTCTATAGTAGTTTAGGAGAAAGGGACTAAATTCTATCTGTGGATAATTCCAATTCTGGATAATAATAATAATATTGCTCCTACTACTATTACTACTGCTACGACTACTGCTACTACTGCTAGTACTGGTCATAGAAAAAGTTCACAACAGGTTAAATTTAGTATCTATTTTCTGACCCACCACACCACTTGCTGTAACTAGGTGAGGACCTTTCCTTCAACTAACTCACCAGGTAATGTAAGAGAGCCCTCTAAGAACACTATATACTTACCCTAAGTGACTAGGTTAAGAATAGGAAGCTCAGTTAGTTGTGAAAAGGAAAGTTTTGTGATATTACTCCAGAGAGGGAAAAATCTCCTGAGTAACTGCACAAGTCCTTAGGAGAAAAACATTCTTTACCATGAAGTGTTTCCAGACACTCTCTCTCCAGGGAATTTATGACTCCTATTTGCATTGTCCATTCTATCACAGTATAGTTAATATCCTAGTTTCTTTATTTCTTTATTGTTTTGTTTCTCTGTACTGTGGTGTAAGTATAAATTGTGAATTGGTCACATAATTGTTATAATTATGGTTGTTGAATGAGTGAATCCATAATGTGTTTGGAAAGGCAGTCCAAACACAATTCATAGGCATCTCCATGAAACATCTAAAAATAGTGCAGGATGTGTATACATATTTGTCTTAGCTTAAAGCCAGTTTCAGCCATTATTTTAAAATAGAGTCAAACAATTGCTGAAAATTAAGTTGGGGAATCATTATAATTTATGTTGAGACATGAATTCCCTAGCATAGTGCGATCTACAAAGTAGATGCATAATAAATACAGGTTGAATGAATGTATAAATTAATGAACAGATCCATGTACAGGTTGAATGAATGTATAAAGTAATGAATGGATCTATGAACCATCCACAAAAAAACATAACTACTAAAAAGTTCCAGCCACCTCATAGATCATAAAAAGAAGAAAGAAAGGAAGAGAGGAAGGAAGGAAAATGGAAACAAAGATGAGAGGGAGGAAGAGAGAGATGGAGACAGAGAGAGAGAGATCAACAATGAAGTGTAGTTGGCAGTGAGCACTGAAACTATTGAAATAGAATTTTCTTAATGATTATTTACATACATCCAAAACAAAATGCAAAATCACTAATAGCTTTTGAAACAAAAGATGCATATAGTTATAATACCTTATAATAATAGAAAAGGGAAGAAGGATGTCACAGATGACTCCAGGTTTCTGGATTGTTAAACTAGATAAATGGTTGTGCCATTCATGGAAATAGGAGCTCCTAGGCAAGAGTCAGTTTATGCAGAAAGATCATGAGTTTGAGATTAGATGAAGTCTGAAGTACCTTTGAGATAGACAAGTGGAAGAGGTAAATAGCTGAGGGAGAGTTGGAGAAGGGAGAATGTAGGTTTTAGAGTTGTTGACAATCAGATAGCAATTAAAGCCATAGGTGGGGATGAACTGGTGCAAAAAAAGAGCACATGTTGAGAAGTCTTTATCTGTTCATTTCACTGTACACCATTTTACACTATGTTTATAAAACTGTAAATTAATTATGCCAGTTAAAAAGCCTTCTGGATAATCAATGAGATTTTATAGACATCTATTTTCCCTTTTCCTTTTTAATTCCTATCATTTACGCTTGATACTGTACATATAATAGCACTCCCTCATATCTCTTCAGACACTCCCAAAAGTAGGGACTTTGTTTTTTTAAATGTTAAACTCATTTATTTTTGCATTCATCTAATTTGTTTTTTATGTAAATTCATGTTTTATATTCTTTAGTGCAAGCTATTAAAGGGGAATTATGACATCACAAGCAACTTGTTCTTAAAAATGCTACTTTTTAAGGATATTGAAATCCATTGCTCCTAAACTAGTAATTCCATATGTTGTAAAACAAACTAAATTGGAGAAATAATTAAGGCATCTGGAAAAATGTTACTTAAAGTAACAAAATAACGTCTTTCTCAAAGACTGAATTTCACATTCAAAACTCAAATGGAAAAATAGCACATTTATGTTTGTCCAGAGAGGGAGATCATTTACTACATTACACTCAGAGCTAGCCTTTCTGCGCATGTTCTATTTTGGTCCTTGCAGTCACTCTTAAGTAGTCCCCTTGGAAACTGTGTTTCAAATACAGAAACACAGCAAGAGGAGCAAAACGTTTTGGAAACAATTTCAAGAGTTGATGTCTGCAACCATCACTGAAAATTAACAGTGGGATTTTTCCTTCCCTGAGAAGATTCATTTCTGAAACTTCCTCTTTCAGATTTTTAGATTTGAAGACAGTTTCTCAGACCAGTTGTAATATGTGAGAGCTAGGCAATGCACACATATCTTCAGAGAAACAAAGAAGGGAGAAATACCGAAGACGTACACTGAAATGTTCCAACATTTCACAATTTTCATGGCAAATTATCAGTATGTTTTCTTCAGTTCTCAAATTCTCTCATGCTTCATCAAAAGATATTCATTATATTTATAAAAATTCTTGTTACTTGATTCTGTTCACAATTCATCAAAAGTAGGCAAAATTACTGAATAAAATTATTCTATTTACATTCTGTACCTTCTTTGCTGTACTGTTAAATTTCTAATGACTTCATTTTGTTTTATTTAGTCCAACTTTTTTATTTTTATTTTTTAGTTCTCCCAAACAGGAAGTTGGCCTGAATTCCCTAGTCTTCAATTCCTGGAAATGGAAGTTTATAGGTCCTTTTTGGTCCTTAACGTGGCTGAATAGCTTTGCTGCAGTGGATACTGCTGATTTTCTTCTGAAAACTATCTATTCATTTGACTTCTATGGCAATATTTCATGTGTCTCTGTAATATTTTCCTCTTGTTCCCTCCCCATTCTCGTTGTGAACACTGATGCTCTCCCATCCACTTGCTCCTTAAATATTGTTATTACTTTGGGTTCCCTCTTTGGTTTTTAGTATTGTTTCTATGCATTCCCTTTGGATGATCTCATCTACCTTCATAGTTTTAATTATGATTTGCATGTAGGTAACTTTCAAATACTTCTTGAGATCTGATTTTTCTGAGTTTTAGATCACAAGGATATTTCGATATTCCACATCCATTTTTCACTTCACCGTGCCTAAAACCACTCTTCCATCTGCATTCCTCACCACCACACACCTAATCCACCAAGTCAGGATCCTGGGAGCAACTCCAGAGCCCTTCATCTCACACCCCACATCTGCCATGTAGTAAGTCCCGCCAACTTTCCTGTGTAAACACAAATGATTACTTCAGCCAAGCTCCACACGTATATTCACTGCCCTAGTTAAGGGCTTATTTTTCCCACCTTAATAATTCCAATAGCCTCTTACAGCTTACAGTACTTGCTGGAAGTACTCAGTTTTAATACTACAATATTCCAGGAAGTTCCATATCCACCTATTATCAACAAAAATTGTATCACATCATTAAAATAATGAAAAGATAGAACAGTTTATTTTATAAATCATTGAAAATAATTCCAGACATTAATTCTAAGGTTATCGTATTCAAGAAAGAGTAAATTTTCTTAAAGAATCATGCCTAATAAATTGTTAAAATTTTAAAAGCTGCAAAACTCCATTCTGGCATAGAAAGTGTTATTCTTCCAGATGCCAAAGTACCTTAGGTATATTTTGTGTGACAGTTTGTTGAATAACATCAAATCATCCTTTCAGTAAACTTACTTTGAAGTTTCAGGTTTAATTAAGCAGGCCTCCTCTATAGCCCCCTATCCCAGTCTGCTTATACCTATTTTAACACTTAACATATTATATGGAAATTTTCTGTTTATGATTTATGTAGTTTTCTTTCCAATTATGCTATAAGAAACTTATCCATTTTCTTTTCCCCTCTATTTAGTACATTGCCTAGCATGTATTGGGCACTTAATAAATATTCATGAGCTCAAATATTAGAATTAAATGCATATTACTAAGTAAAGATACTAGTTCCCAATTCTTAGAATGTCAAATATATTTGATAAAATTTTATTGACTTAGTCTATGTGAATAGCTGCCCTTGTGTGATGTGATGTGGGGTATGCGTGTGTGTGTGTGTATGGTGTACAAAACCAGTATTTTACATTTTTCATATAAATGGGGAAAAAGTCATTATATTTAAGCCATGTTAGACCAAGGATTAAAGCAAGAATTCAGTGTTCTGGCACATATTTGTTTGTATCACATAAGGGCACAGGACTAATATGCTTTGAAGTGATTTTTGCTGTGGTAAAATACTAAAAAAATATATAATCTGATGTGACATGGGAGAGTAAAAATCTAAATGAAAGCAGAACATGCATATTGTTTTTACTTTTGTACCTGCCAGTCAAGCTAAGATTTTACGAAGGATGGAGAAGCAATTTTCACTCATGTACATTATATCATGTAGGTCATATTCTTTTATGTAAATCGCTTTCACTTGGGTGTTTAAATTTCAATATGAACATTATAAAAACTATGGCTTTTATTTCTTTTTCTCTTTAATTCATTCTGAGTTTTGGAGAGCAAATGTTTTATTGAGCATGACACCTACAAGGGGCATTGTTTGAGTAGGTGTTGAAACACGAGCTGCATCTGTTTTGGATAAGTGGGATTGTAGGAGTGCTCTCCTTCCCCCATCGTACTTTGTCCCACAAGCAGGGAAGAGGAAGATGAGGGCTCAGAAGGTGTGTATTAAGTCACAGGTGAAATTTAAAAAAAATAAAATAAAGGCTATAGTTTATCCCTTGGGATGGTCTAGACATCCGTTAGCTTTACGCATATTTTGCTTCTCATTTCCGTACAGCTAATTGACAAACTCCACATTTTTGCATCCGTTTTCTCCAAATATCCAATGCTTCATGTTATAAAAATCTCTCTTTGTCAGTTAATTATGACTTTGGATGTAGTCTTGTGTATATTAGCCTTTTCTCTCTTTATAGGACTGTGATCAATAACATTTCAGACTCTGCCAGGACATGTCTTTGTTGACTTTCAGCGTGGGAAAGAAACGAAACAAAGCAAAACAAATAATCCCAAATACACACATGATTTGTCCATAATTGTTCCTATAGTAGTAGATCTTGATATGCGAATTAAACGTGTGAAACGCCAGGTCATCTGTTAAATGTTTCCTCATTTACTGTTTATGAAAGTTTCATTAAAGTGGCATATATCTTTTCATTATTTAGAACTCGGTTAAGATAAATGCGTGTAGCATAGTACTTCTAAAATCTAGTGAATTTTTTTTAGTTCTAAAAATCCATTCATGCCGAAATATACACTTTAAAAGATTCTGGCGGTAAGGACCCCAATAGATGGGAGAGTTTCTATTACATTAATTAATTATTCATTTAATAATTGTATCATTCATAGTTGTAGCAGGAAACAAATTTCAAACAAGGGCATTGAAGAGAGTTTAATGAAGGGCCTATTTACAAAGGTGAGGTCAGGGTTAAGTGATAACGGAGAAAGCTGGTGATGAACCCCAGTTCTAGCAACCTCAACCTACATTCCACTTTATCTGATCAAACATAACATATTTAAAAGTGAACTAGTATTCTCTCCCTAAGCGGGCTTTGCTTGTAGCCTCTTCATCACAGTTGAAGCTAATTTCATACTTCAGGCTCCTCAAGCCAAAAATCATTGAATCATCCTTGATTCCTCTCTTTTCGCCACACTCTATATCTAATCAATCAGGAAATTCTGTTGACTCTATCTTCAAAAGAGTCCCAGATTCGGAACACTTTCTACCACTTCCACTGTTCTGATAACAACGTCGAAGCCTGGATCACTGTAACAGCCTCTTAGCTGGTCTCCCTAATTGTACTCTTGCTGTCTAACAGATTGTTTTCAAAACTCTCACTGTAATCATTTTAAAGTGTGAATCAGATCATGTCACTTCTCTGCTCAAAACACTGCAATGGCTCACACTTCATTAAAAGTGAAGTGAAAGTCCTGACTTAGCCTGTAGGGCTCCACGTAACCTGGCCCTGTTTCTTTGATTTCATCTGCTCCTTCTGTCTTCTTTTTTCAGTATTCTCTGGCCCCCCTGGCCTTTTCCTTGAACAAACAAGCCATATCTTTGTCTTAGGGACTTTGTAGCCCCACTGCCTTGGCCCAAAATGTTCTCCCATTCCTTCCCTCTGAAATTCACATGGTTAACTCACACACACATGCTTTAAGTCTTTGCTCAAATGTCATTTGAATATAATATTCTATTGTCTCTGGCTCTTATTGGTTCTGCTAAAGAATTTGTTATCCATCTAATTGTCTTCTCTTGCAGCTAATCCATATTTTTTCTTGCTTGTTGCATTTACAATCTTCTCTTTGTTTTTAGTGTCTTCCAGTGTCATTATAGTGTGTCTGAGTGTTCCTGGCCTGATCGAGACTCAGTCATCCTGAATTCATGTCTTTCATCAATTCTGGAACACAACTCTATGAATATTACCTCTTCCCTATTTTCTATTTGCTTCAGTTGGAGTTCCTGTTAGAATTTTATTGGAAATGGCCATTTTATCTTCTGTGTCTTACAATCTGTCTTTCATAGATTCCCATTTTTATCTCTCTATGTTGCATTCTGGATGAATTCTTTAGTGTTTACTAAATCTTTCTTCAACTGTGTCTAATCTGCTATTTAATTCACCTATTGAGTATTTAATTTCAAAGGCTATATTTTTAAATTTTAAAAGATTCATTGGACTTTTTTCAAAGCTGACTGGTCTTACTTCATACTGTCTTATTTTATGGTTTCTACCTGAAAATTCTTTTAAACTAAAGTTCCATTGTATCATAGTGGTTGTTTCTAGTGACATGCTCAAGGTAAATTGCTCATGTATTTTCTAATTTCATAAACCCAAACCTGAAAAAATATGTAATAATAGCAGTCAAAAGTTGATGAATAAATGAATTTGGACACTGGGCAGAAACAAACATAGAGCTTCTCCAAAGGGAAATACTCTTAGTCTAACCCTAAAGGTATGTCACCAGTAAAGTCCTGAATGAGGACAGATCTGAGGGCAGGTCCGAATGATGGCAGGACCAACCCAAGAGAGACAAATTTCCTTCTGCTGTGGGTCATCTTTTTTTTTTCTTCCCTACTTCACCAATTTCTGAAGAAGTAACCCTTGGTTGCTCATAGCTTTTTTGTGGATCTTAGATCTAATTCACTCTGCTTGTTCAAGGCCTCGTCCCTTTTGTCTGCTTCTGTGGTAACAACTATAATCCTAGGCTGCTGATACTAACAACCCTTTCCCTATCTTCTCCAGAGTTTTATCACAGTTTCTGGCCACTGCGGATTTCCCTAACATATTTTCAAACTCAACTGTGCATTTAAAGGATATTTGTTATATATCCCACTACTTGTAGGCTATAGCGTCTTCCGATCTTCCATGTTAAGGTATTACAATGCGTTAGGCAGTCTATGTATCATGTTCTCTGATTACAAAAATGAATAATAATTCATAGTCAATTTATCTCCATATATTTTAAATTTTCTATCCATTAGGATTATTAGCTTTGTTCTAAGATTAAATGGTGTTTATTCAATGAAATCTGGTTTAAAACATTAGACTATTATTTTCCTGCCTTGTATTGTCATGATAGTTGAGTTGAAATATATCCAAACCTCTGTTCTTTAATAAAATAGGTACAATTCTATGAGCTTCTAATTTTATAACTAGGTTAGCTTATATACATGATTAATATGTTTGTAAAATGTCATATGTTTCAAAATATAGTATATAGATATGCCACATAAACAGTTACAATTTCTCGTTGACTTCTCATCTCATACAAAAGTAGTTTTTCCTCAAGCCTCAGTGTCAGCAAAAAGCATTGGTGCAATTGAAATTACTTAGACTGGACACAAGGAAGCAATCCAGTGTTTCCACCCCTGCATGTGACAGTGCACAAGTCAGGGTGGGATGTCAACACAACATCAAGTTATAAACCAAACTAAAGGTCTATAAAAGGTGCTAGTAGTAGTCTATAAAGAGTGCCACTTAAGAACACCACCTCTGACCTTCTGTACAAATGCTGGATCCCAACCAAGGCCAGGACCAGGTGTGATTACACACCTGCTACAGAAGTTCTCAATGTCCTCTCCATGTGAGGAAGGTGTGTCTCCATAGATTATCCCAGGAGCTGTTCAAATTGTAGATTGAGACAGGCTACATCTAAGTATTATAAGCAAAGACAAACAAACCTCCAAACAACTTGACTACTGGAAAAACAAGGTGGCCTTCTCACAGGATGACATCCCTAAAATGACCCTCTTGTCACAGCAGATTCTTTGAACGTTTTTCCAAACAGTGCCGTTGTGTCAGCACAACTCCAGTGTCCCTCAGGGGCAGGGGTAGGAAGGACAGCCCCAGGCCCTGCAGGGAAGGGGTTTTCTGCACAAAGCCAAATGGCCTGATTAAACCACCCCCTATGCCTTCAGAAGATTGAGCATTTTGTTCTAACCAGCTAAACTGACACCGTAAGGGTGCCTTGGATAACGCTACACAGCTGAACATTGCCAAGGAGTAGTGCGAGCATGTATATAAAAGGTGGCAGCCAGCAGGTAAAATGTGGGCTGAATTAGGTAGCAGACAAGGCAGATCTGAGCCAGAAACACAAAGAGCATTTATGCACAAACCAAGGCTATTCTAGAAAGGCATTGTGGACAAGACTGCTGTTCTCATGCTGATTTTCTCTGTTATCCCTTTACATTCTGACAAGAGCAGACAGCAGAAGCGCCGTCCAACATGGGCATTTCTGTGTATCCACCTCTTGCCTTGTTTCTGTCACCCGGAACTCTAACTGCTTCCCGTTTCTTTCTCCCTTTTGTTTCTCCTAAACAAATACACGCAGAGGGAAACCGCCAGGAAAATGTCTGGCTTTGTGAAAGGGCTATATTCCATAACAGAGCTTCAGTATTTTTCTAAGGCTTTCCGGTCTATTTTTCTTTTGTTTTTGTTCTTTTGCATTTCATTTGGCATCTAAGACAAGGATCAAAAATTCAGTCAGGTCACATTACTTGGTACTTTACATTTATTGACTTACAATGATATGGATGTTCTCATCCATATACTTCAGAACATTAACGTATTTGTGTATTGTTCTCATTTTTTTGTTGTTGTCACATGATGAAATGAGGCACTGTTGGAAAGTGACAGTGTCCAGCTAATTCCAGAGAACAGAAGAAATTATTTAATATGCCTTAGATCTGCCTTCCGGAAAAGATTATAAACTACTCCAGGGCAGATGTCATAATCCTTCTATATCTTCTTTACACTGCACTGGTTATTTGTGTGCTGGTGTATCTGCCTATACACTCTCCCCTTCATGCCTAATCCATCCTGCACCCCACTGAAAATTTATCCTTCCCAAATGCCACTTTTATCGTTAACTCATCCGCTTGAAAATCTTCAATGGATCCTTGAAATATCCAGGATAAAGTGTGCAATTCATGACCAAATTTATCATTTCAGTCTTATTACCCCAATGCTCCCCACTCAAACACTAACAAGATTGTGTCTGCATTTGGTGGTCCCCAATATTGGGAGTGGGTGGAATGAGAGGGCTGGAGTCAGGGTAGGAAAACTCAAAACTATAAGCCAGTGACTGTCCATCCTGGTCTGCCATGGTGTAGGGGTGGAGGCTGGGGCAGTGGCTGCCGGGGCTGGAAGTTTACACTTCAATTAAGAGCATCCTTGAGACTGTGAATACTCTGAAGGTAGCCTGCATCTGTTCCCCAAAGCTGGAAGTGGAATGTGAAAAGAAGAAACAGAACAAGGATCAGTGTTTGAATCATCCAAAACTGTGTAGGAAAACAATTATGAATCCTATGTTATAAATTGCATGGTAGCCCAGAACCTCTGCTCATTACTGCTCATTTAGGAAATTCTACTATATGCCCTGAGTAAACTTGTGTGTGTGTATGTTCCTCTGAACAACAGCAAAATTAATTAATTACATAACATATAGGTTTTTGGATGTCAGAGTCAAGTAATCCATTTTTTCCCAATTTTAAGGATAACATGGATATGAAAAAAATATTAACAAAAATAATACTTTCATAAATAATTGGATATTTTAAAATAATCCCAAGTCAAAGGAATTCAGGAAATTATCTTTTATAAGATGTTAAATAAATACATATGTTATTCCTTGAATTTTAATATAATAGAGTCAACATCACAGTAACGTAAATTAACTCCATGGAACTGAAATTAATAAACATGAACAAAATAGTGGAAAGATACTAAATTATCAAGAGAAGATATACATATAAGCTTTAGAGGCTAACATGTTTTCTCCATTTAGAATCTAAAAATTGAATGTCAGATTTGGCCATTAAAAAAAAATACAGGTTTATTCTGGTATAATGTGTTAACAAATGCACAAATCACAAACACCATTTTTGTTACTTGATTCCTGTTTTCAATTCTTTGGACTTTGTTGGATATCTCTTTTGTTGGATACAACATCCAATTTTTGTTGGATATATAACACATCTGACATTCAGTTACTGGTTCACATCAGCCCTGGCTTCTGCTCTTTGCTTGCCTAGGCCTCCATGATTCATATTCCCTCTCTATTAGTCTGTCATTCAGAAACTGAAGATTTGTGTATTATGAAGTAATGATAATAAAAAGACAGTTTCAAACACAACAGGATTCCACAGAAATTAAAACACTAAGTCTGTGTCACATTTTCTTCATTCTCATGAGGAAAGGTACTTTACAATAAACATTTTTGCATTTGGGTACTTTGCTGGATATGGACAAAAACAGACCATATAACCCACTTTCTCCTGAGTGTGTGATTAATGAATTATCCCTTTATCCCCTAATTGTCATACCAGGAATGGAGTTGCTTGTAGTAGATTAATAAAAAATCCTCAAGTGAACCTTTAGTATTGTCTGTCTAATAGTCTGTGTGAGTTGGTTTTCAAACATCCAATTACCATCCATGGAACACTACTGCATAGAACTAAGAAAAGATATACTCAGGAGGCATTTTCCTTATCTGGTACACAAGCAATTTTGTGTGTGCGGGTAATACAAGTTGATGCTCTTTGAAGGCGTTGCTTTTTTTTTTCCATACAACTTAAATCAGAACACAATTATGCAAAAGAATATATAACGAGCAAACAAGTAAATGAATATGTTCACAATGTCTTAAAAAAAATCACAACTGCTGATGATAAGAGAAAATAATAGAGAGAAAGTTGAACCTGGAGTCAGAATAAGTAGGTTCCTTAACTGATCTCCCACTGAGCACATTAGGCATAGAATTTTCTAAGTTGGAATGTCACTTAGAAGTCATTTAGTCCACCTTTCATTCAATGTGGGAATTCTTTAAAGTATCTCTTAAGGGGACCTTTTAACCTGGCTCACATCTTGGAAACTCACCACCATATACAATGTGGCCCATTTCGTTGAAACAAGTAAAATCTATTCTTCTTTTACTTTCACTCACAACTTGGTTCTGCCCCTTTAGTGTCACATAGAACAAATCAAAACCATTTAGCAATTGATGACCCTTCAAATATTTACAAATAGCTATCACAGTAACACTAATTCTCTTTTAAATCTTATACCATACAAGTCTCCAGATTTGGTCTTTCCCATGCATGTTATTTCTTTGTTTTTTTGATACTATATTTAATTACTTTAAACTCACTAATTAAATTTTCATTACTGACTAATTCGGTAGATTTTTTTCACACGAATTCCATTGAATCTAGGTCTGCTACATTGCTGTTGGAAAGGTGTGCACCAAGATAGGCATGTTTACTAAGAAAGGCAGCCCAAATTATGTTACCCCAGGCAGTGAGGCTTCTAGGAGAATTTGCCACAGTCTGAGATCTTTTCAACTTGGCATATGAAGAAAAACAATATTTTCAGCACTACAGAATTGGTTGCACTCACGTATTTATTAAATGCCAAAGGCTGATATAACGTAAGAAAGCCAATTTCTTGGGCCGGCCCCATGGCTTAGCGGTTAAGTGTGCGTGCTCCGCTACTGGCGGCCCAGGTTTGGATCCGGCCGTGCACCAATGCACCGCTTGTATGGCCATGCTGAGGCCGCGTCCCACATACAGCAACTAGAAGGATGTGCAGCTATGACATACAACTATCTACTGGGGCTTTGGGGGAAAAATAAATAAATAAAATTATAAAAAAAAGAAAGAAAGAAAGCCAATTTCTTCCTGTACAGTAAATACTACACTTTTTTGGAAGAAATTTAGAAGACTAGACTATGACTGCCTTCTAATGAAATCACCCACTGTACTGGTATTTTGATATCAAGAACTTTGGATTAGATATCAGATAGCAAGTTCATGAGTTTAGATTCAGAGGACAGGTTGGAGAAAAATGCTGATAGCTATTTCATCCAAGTCAAGGAAAATTGTGGTGAGCAATCCCTGCTCAGTAACAGAGTAAATCTCCAGGGGAATAAGATTACCGTATGCCTCAGGTTCAAGGTTTCTCTCCTCTATGAAGTAGTGAGTACACACCACCAAGTTTTGCCTCTCTGAACCCATTTATGAAATCATTGCTGTTTCCATAATTTAGGTTTCTTTATTAAATAAATTAGGTCATGCTTTTTTTGTGGAAACATTTTAGCTTTTACTATAATATTGATTTTATTAGTCAAACTCTCAGAGTTCTTAGAGTGATATGCTCTTTCTTCCACTCTTATTCAAATCTCTGCTAGTTATCTATTTTAATTAAAACTCAAGTTTTAACATTTGTTGATATTTATTTCCATCTTCTATTTCATCCTCAAGTCCTTTATTGAGGTTTTGTCATCCAGTATAGGAGTGAACAGATTGTGTACTATTCATAATTTATAAGCATATCCTTTGAACCCTAGGTCAGTGTGATCCGTGAATGACACTAACTATTCCTTTTCTATTTTTATCTTATACTGTGATCAGGAGCCAACCACTTCACATCGGCAGGACTCCATTTTCAAATCTATTTAGAGAACATAATAATTTGAGTGACTTTAAATATATTTCTCTATCTTGGAGGCTTTTCCCGTCTGGATCATTTACAGTTGCATTTGGAACAATGAGAGAAGATGGAGCGTCCTGCTCACCAGTCAGATTTGCTCTAACTCAAGAAGCGATACTAGGAGAACAGCAGAACCACAGCCTTGGCAGACTTTCCAAACACATCACCAAAAAAAAAAAAGGAAATGAAGGAAAGGGAAAATTCAGGTGAGAAGGCAAAGATACAAAGACTGGAGAAATCAGAGCAGAGACAAAGGCTGCTCGGAGTGGAGCAAGGGATGTGAATCCCAGCGTCCTTTCCTGAGCGGTCCTGTAGGAGATTCTTTAGCTACAGATGTGGTTATACCCTGAGGGCTTTCAGTAACAATCTTGGACTTGACCCTAAATTCTCCTTACAAGGCTATCACCTCTGAAAGTTAATTTTTTTCCCCTCTGATTCTCTTAAGATATGTCCCTACATATTCCTTGGTTGAAAGATGGATTTTTGTGTGTGTGTGTGTGAGGAAGATTGGTCCTGAGCTGACATCTGTACCAATCTTCCTCTATTTTGTGTATGGGACACCGCCATAGCATGGCTTGAGGAGCAGTGTGTGGGTCTGTGTCCAGACCCGCGAACCTGGGCTGCCAAAGCGGAGTGCATGAACTTAACTACTATGCCACCAGGCTGGCCCTGAAAGATGGATTTGTAAAGTCCATTATAATCTGTATGTGCCAATCAGTGGAGCAGGCGCCAGAGATGGAGGTGGCACTGGTTAACTCAACTACTTAACTTACTATACTCTTTATTTTCTAATCTTAAATTGGATTTACATGTTTTCAGTGGCTCACACGTGGTAGATAGAAGTGTATGATGGAGGAAAGTTGAAGTCATAAAGTCATAGGGCTAGTATCCTCTACAGTTGAGAAAAGTTGAGGTCTTCTGCCCTTCATTATGCATGGATGATTTATATGAATGTGGAGCAGAACCAGAAAATGTTTCCCATTTGTTTTCCCTCACCTGGGGTGTTGATCATTATAGCTGTGGGCTGGCTCTTGGCAATCTGGAACATGGCTTAAAGTTTTCTCTGGATAGCTAGTAGTTTTCTCAGGTACTGTCTCTATGCTGGGTATCATTTTGAGAGAGAAGTAGCAAAGATAGAAACCATAGTTGTAGTGAAAGTGAAGAAATGTAGTGAGTTGTAAATTATTCTTGGGGATGAGGTAGGCCAGTTCTGTCCACCTCATGGATATCACTACAGAAGTATTTTCAAAGGACTGGTTGATATAGTCCGTGATTACCCATTTATCTCTGGGTGAAGTTTATAGGCAAGTATAAGCAAACTGGCATGGATTTGAAAAAAACACCAAACTATTCTGAGAAACAAAAGGGATATGATGCTGGAACATCATATCATTTGAGATTGGAGGAGGTCAAAGAGTTCAAAAATAAAGATGGTGGTGGTGAGCGACTATTATGAATGGGGATGGGAAGAGACCTGGTACCAGAATGTAACGGCCATGGCCATGTGAAGGAAATATGCTGGAGATATAAATCTAAGTGGTGACAAAAGTCAAGTGTCCTATGGATTTTGAGTAATACAGCACTTCCTATATGTGAGTAATAGCAACAAATTATTCTGTCTATTATGAGCCTTACTAAACGCTATCAACAAAGGCCTCATCTATTCCGTTCTACAGTTTGAATGGGAGGAAGTGGTACCTAGGGCAGCCTGTTAGCACAAATAAAACTTCTTGGCCTGGTTGTAGAGTTCCTAATTTCTTTTTATTTTTTTTATTTTTTATTTTTTGTGTGTGTGTGAGGAAGATCAGCCCTGAGCTAACATCCATGCTAATACTCCTCTTTTTGCTGAGGAAGACCAGCTCTGAGCTAACATCTATTGCCAATCCTCCTCCTTTTTTTTTTTTTCTCCCCCAAAGCCCCAGTAGATGTATGTCATAGTTGCACATCCTTCTAGTCGCTGTATGTGGGACGCGGCCTCAGCATGGGCTGACAAGCGGTGCGTTGGTGCGTGCCCGGGATCCGAACCCGGGCCGCCAGTAGCGGAGCACGCGCACTTAACCGCTAAGCCACAGGGCCGGCCCTAGAGTTCCTAATTTCAATAGCAGAACATTAATGAATTCTGTGCCTCTTGGGGCCTTCCCCTCTTGGACATGTGCCTGACCACTTCTTGTGCTGAATTATTTCTCTTAGTTGCAGCTGTGTCTTGGATTGGAAAATTTCCTAGGGCTTACCTACTTATGTGGACAAAGAAATTGTCTAGGATAATATTAAGAGTTGGGGGAAAGGTGAACATCGCCATTTGGGTGCTAATGTTGTTAGTGATGACAGAAGGATCTGGAAATTGGAAGATTGTCACCATTCAGCAGGGAAAAGGGGGAAATAGCAATTGCATACGAAGAGAGAAAAGAGATTAGGATGATTCTTGTTGCTAGTGTCATGGAAAATTACTTTTGAAATATTAGCTGATTTTCTTTCTGCTGTTATTCCCATTTCTCCAATTCTAGTAGACAGTCAGTTCTGTATTCATTTATCAGAGAAGGAATGTGAAGGATAGCAGAAAGAAGCTCAGATTTTGGTCTGGTTTTAGTTTTACACCATAATGAGGACAGGAGGAAGAGTGAGAAGGGGGTGATCATGCTGAATGATCCTTAGAGACAGGGCTAGAGGTGAGAGGTCATATAGACAACATTTTGGTAAATGAGCTCTTTAAAGGGCCTTGTTTCAGTTTTCAGAGCCATTTGGAAATTGAAACATCTACTACTCAGTCTATGCCCAGACCTATATTAGCTGCTCTTGTCATAGGTACCTGACGAATTCTTCCCTTGGTCAGGAGGTAGCACTCAGATTAATTTCTACTCAGCAGGAGTGAGGCCCATCTATATCTCTTCATTAAGTGAAGTTGTTTCTTTTCCCTGTCTAGTTTACCTCTTGGGTAATTTTCCCACAATCTTAACATTACAAGACATCCATAAGCCTCAAGAAGAGGGCCATATCTCTGGCCGCCTGGCAGAATTGTTGGAATGAGAAGGTGGCACACCTGTATGTAGAGAGGACTGAAAGCAGACTGTACTCAGAAAATAGGTAAATACAGCTCCACTTTCTCTGTAGTTTGGGGGAACATAAGAAATAATGTCATTTACTGAGAGAGGAGGAAGAAGCATTTGAGGAAATGATAATGCTGTCTATTTTAAGAATTAAGTTTGAGATGTATCTGGAACTGCTAAGTGGTGATCTAAAATAAACAGTTGGATAACTGGATTGAGATCTTAGTAGGGTCTATGGTTTGGAGATATATATTTGGGATCTAACAACTTTTAAGTTGTTTCTGAAGAAATCTGAATATGGATATCTGTCCACGATACATAGTAAATAGAGAAAAGAATCAAAGTGTTGGGAATACAGCCATTTAAGGAACACAGAATATTTCATAAGAAAGACTAAAAAGGAGATATCAAAGTGGTAGAAGGAGGGGCTGGCCTAGTGGCACAGCGGCTAAGTTCACGAGTTCCGCTTCGGCAGCCCGGGTTGCACTGGTTCGGATCCTGGGCATGGACCTACTCACCACTTGTCAGACCATGCTGAAGGGGCATCCCACACAGAAGAGCTACAATTCTACAATTATGATACACAACTACGTACTGGGGCTTTGGGGAGAAAAAAGAAACAAGAGGAAGATTGGCAACAGATGTTAGCGCAGGACCAATCTTCCTCAAAAAAAAAAAATGCTAGAAGGAGATAGTGATGTCATACAAGAAAAGAAGGATATAATGAGTCATTGTGCCAAATACTAGGGCAGTAGGACAAAAGAAAGACCACTAAGTGTTCAGTGAATTTTTAACCTACCATTGACCTTAGTGTGCAATGTCTTTGGAGCAATGTGGTATGGACATTTGACTGCTCTAAGCTGAGGAATAGCGAGAAAGTGGAGATCACCTTGTCTTAAAAAGAAAGGATAAACATAGCTATATAGTTAATATATATAAAGAGATACAAAGTCAGTGGCAGTTTGTATTTTTTATAAATAAAATTTTCAAGATGCATAGGCCTTGGAGGTGTTCACAGGTTGGGATGGGAAAACCAGTAAAGAAGGAGAGTTTGAAAATATATGGGAGGTGGAATCCATGTTACCTAAGCCGGGTTACCTTGCAAGATAAATTTATGTGTGTGTATCTATGGGCTTAAACTAAGCTTTTTTTTTTAATGCAATGAAAAGTGGGTTTTGGGGGGATTGAACCTGTGGCCTCAGCATCAGAACTAATTACTCAGATGACTTGTGCTTTGAAAGGTGCATTAACCATTGACTCCACTAGAGTGCCACTGGCTCTACAGTGGACTACGTGGAGTTATAGTGATTCCTAAATAGATAATGTGCGTCCTCAGATGCCAGACTTTAGGAGAATCTTATTTATCTGTCAGGTTATTGACCATTATTGAGTGATCTTTCAAAACAGAGCTAAAAATAGGCTTTGTAATAACTACTCCATTTTAAAATCATGTGTCCCAAAGACCTCAAGTGAGAGAATAAATATGTGTAACCGCAGATATCCTAAACCGTTTTCTATTTTATTGTGTCAGCTTACAGTTACCAGTAATGTTATATGCAAGTGAAAATATGATATGCTATTTTCTTTGCTGCCAAGTCGGACTACTATTTGGCCTGACAAATCGGCAAAGGTTTCCAAGCACCACATGGTTGGTATCCGTGTATTGGAATATGATGAACCCATATTGTTTTTAAATCCATGGAGGTGCTAGTCAAAGGCGCCTCTGCGAATTTTGCAATGAAAGCCTGGGAATCACAGGCGGTATTACTCAGTTCATTTACGAACAAATGTGGGATAACAGACTGCAGATTCCAGAGTAGGTATTAATGAATCATCCCCAGATGATCTTCCAACGACTCATAGGACTTCAAAATGAATCATATGACCTATTTTTTTAATTAAAAAAATACATTTTAAATGAATTATTTATGAACAAGGACAGCTGTAAACTTGATAATATTAAACTGTTCTGGGCTGTTGAAAGGTATCTCCTAGCAGTGGCTATTCATAGTCAAACATGCAGCATGTACTAATGCAGTTGGTGAAAAATATGAAGTGGTCTCTGAAGAGGTGGAGATAAATGAGCCCATCAATTCATATTGCCTTCTTGCAATAGCCAGTCACCAAAGATTTGTGCAGAAATATTTTAGTTTGGAGTTATTTGTAGTTTACAAATATCTATGATTCTGTCCTTCAAGTTTTATAATGTGACTATTTAACACACTATAAGTAATCAATGAAAGGAATATTGGCTATGCATCATGTTTTCCTTAGGGATAGAATTAATGTACATGGCATTTTATTTAAGATCATTTTGGACGTCTCTCACATCTGAGATAAATTGAAAACTACTTTGACATTGGGAAAACAGAGGGAGTACTTGCCAAGTGCTAGCCAAAGAAGTTACATTGTTTTTCAGGCACAAGTGCTCAAAATACAGAATGATCTTTCAGCCAGTAACTCAGGCTACTTGACCATCTAGATAAATTTTCCTAAATCTATTTGCCATGGTCTAACTTAAACATTTTATTTTTAAAGAAATAAGTTGAAGATATTAAATTCTTGTCTAATTTTTAAAAGAGTTTTAATCAAAGGATATGCTACGTACAGAGGAAAGCGAGGGAGAAGATTTTCGAGCGCAAAAAGAATTAGTGAAGAAAAAATGAAAGGAGTGGGAATAACTAGGTAAATTAAAATTGGTGGAACCAGAGTACTTTTCTTATTTTCTCCCTCCAGTAAGAATTTAGAAATCTTGGGAGCTAGAAAGGAGCTAAGATAAATCACAATGTAGAAAACTTCATTAGAATTTGATATATATTGACTTCTAATACAAAAACGTTTGCAAAAATTATAGAAACTAAAAAACTAACTGTATTAATGGAACATATAGTTTGTTAACACATGAAAAATACTCTATATACACTATCTCCTTTTTCCTTTATAACAAACATGCAGGGTAGGATTATTATCCCATTTTACATGCTAGTAAGCTAGGCCTCTGAGAACTTACTTAACCCTTATTATTATAAGGGTCTAGACTAGACTTGCTAAGAAACAGCAAGGCTAAGATGAAAAGTCAGGTCTGTGTGATCCCAGGAGGCTGTCCTCTTCCCACTGTACTGCACTGCTGCTCGTAAAGATTTTGAAGTAAAGATGCTATAAGAAGGAACTTATATCTCTTCTAGAAAAATAATCTTTACATTTCTATGGGCAAATACATCCTTTATAAAAATGGCATATGTTCACACGTCATTGGAGAATGACAGACATATATAGACTTATGATTCTGTGGTGTTAAATATGTATGGGCTAAAAAGATAAGGAGGTTTCCTACCAGCTGCCTTTTAATTTTTAGTTTTCTGATGATATCTGTCCAACATCTTGTTTGAAATCTTAATTTGCACAAGACATGATAACATATGTTTGGCATGATAAACATTTAACAGAGTTGTTCTTTTAGAATCTCCGGATCATGCAGCAAGATGTTTTAGGCAATATATTTAGATTTGCCAAACCTTTTAAAAATTATACACATTATCTCATTTTGAGTTAGCTACTGATATTAATTTGAACCATATATTATTGCAATTTGTACACGCATAAAGTGGTTAAATTATTAACAATTTATATAGTTTGACCATGTAACATTTTATGTAACTTTTAGCTTTTTATAGGTAAACTCTATATCAGTTATAATAATAAAGATAACTATCAATTATCATAATTTTTTACACAATTGACATTAAAAATCCACATATTTGGAAACATTCAGACTGACAAAAACTGAAGTCATTATTATCAGGTATCTTGCATCATATAGCTATACCTAGCTCCTTAAATATAAAAATTTTTTAAAAATCAAAAACAATTTGTGTGCTTAAGTTTTCTGAAATAGTAATAGATAGTTGAAATAGCTAAATTCTCCTTATTCTTTCTGTACTTTTTCTTCCTAACTGAAAAAGACTAAGATTTAAGGAACTCCTCCAAAAGACAATATGTGTAACAAACCAATTCCCTCAGGAAATTCTCTATTTATGATGCGGTCAGGCATATTGATCTTTCAGTAAGACACGTTGATTTTAATTTATCCTTTAGCAATAATTACATTTATGGAGAGAGAAAAATAAAATAATGGATTTATCACTAATGAACTATATGAATGTCCCAGTAATTACTATGGACAGGCTTATTGGTCAATTAAAATTGTTTTTCTTACCAAGTTTTGAAATACTGTATATATATATAGGCTAATGTCCTATTGGTGCAGATTACTTTAGTGTTTTAAATATATAAAACTCCATTTGAAAGACAGATATCTCTTACAGGCTATGAAAAGATCATACAAAAAATGAAAGCAAAACATTAAAGAAAACCTCCCGGGTTTGCTGTCCTGCTGAACATTCCTTAACCCTCTTATTTCCTTCTTATCTGTTCCTTGAGCTTCTGTTGCTGCTGCTCCTGCTACGTTGTTGTCGTCTTCTTTTTTCCTTCTTTTTCTCAAATAACTTCATTATTATTGCAATGGCAAATTGCAAAAAGTGCCATAAATTCTTCTCTTTTCCTCAAGAGGTGGAGTCTATGTTTTTACCTTTGGAAATTGGCTAGGCCATGTGAGTTTGTTTGGCTAACGGGACATTAACAAATGTGATCCAAATTGATCAGGGTTTCTTGACCTCAGCACTGTTGACACTTTGGACTGGATAATTCTTTGTTGAAAGGGGCTGTCCTGATCATCGTAGGATATTTAGCAACATCTCTGGCCTCTACCTATTAGATGCCAGTAGCAACTCTCCAACTATGCCTGTCAAAAATGTATCTCCAGACATTGTCAAATATCTCCTAGGGTAGGGGGAATTGCCCCCAGGTTGAGAACCGCTGATGTAGAGTCTTTAAAAGAGCTTTCACCTTGGGGCTTGCCCTCTCAAGCTGCAATCCTGGATTCCTGCTGAACTCCTGAAACTACCGCATGAGTAAACCTGAGCTAGCCTGTTGGATGAGCCCACGTGGAAGAGAATGAGGGCACTCTGGCTGAAAGCCTGTCACCTGCCAGACATGTGAATGAGGCTATTCCAGACCATCCAGCTGAGTGTCCCCCACAGAGATCCCCTGAGCTGATCCAGACCAGAAGAACCACTCAGCTGACCCACAGAATCATGACCTAAATAAACAGTAGTTGTTTTAGGTCTCTAAGTTTTGAGGTGATTTATTATACAGCAGAACTAAATTATATACATTTGGAGCTACTTTTATTTAGCTCTCAGTGGTATCTGGTTTTCTTCTGATGGACACTATTTATCATTAATTAACATATAATCAGCCAAGATGGCATAGTGATTAAAAATATGGAGTCTTAGAACCAAACTTTCTGAGTTCAAATTCTATCTCACTTTCTATCAGTAAGACCTAAAGTAAGTTACTTAACTTGTTTTGCCCAGTTTCCACATCTATCAAATGGAATTAATAAAAGTGCCTGGGACATAATAAGAGTTTTGTTAAACAAATTTCGTCTCTACCTTCTTAATTGGGAGGTGCATGTTTCTTTACTACCACCACTGGTCTCAAGTTTAGAAGCTTAGGTATACATTTCCCTTCTTCCCTACTAGAGACCATTTCTTTACAGTGTCCTATTTGAGAATACATGTGACTTTTTGACTCAGAATATATTGTTACAGTGAAAATATCCATCATAGATGAAAAGAATATTCATAAACCCAAACCATTATCCAGTTCAAATTTAATAAGGAAATTACATAGGAGTTTGGATTGGATCTGTATCTCTGCTCTAGTTCAAACGTCACTCCCAGGGTGATACTATTTATTCTAGATGTCATTATCCTATAGATTCTACCATCTCTAGGCTCTTAAGCAGATCTGGCTCCAAAGTAGGGGAAATCAAAAGGTTCCTTTATTCATATAGTAGGAGCTTGGGATCAGCTGAATCTTGTTGCTGGTTTTCATGTTCTGTCTTATCCTCATCGTACTTGAGTCCTGCCCTGGCAACTCCATTTTCTGAGATCAGGTGCCATTTATCTGCTGTGTGAAACTTCTGATATCAATTAATTTCTCCTCTGGATCATTTCTCTCTGCTACTGGACTCCCTAGACCTGTTTCTAGCAAGGATATCCACCTGATACCAATCCCACGACTTTCTTATTTTCCTCCCATCACGTGCTGTCAATCTCTCTTGACGCCTTGTTTACCTCCTGGATGCCTTCTTCCGGTGTACATCTGGGTCTTCTTATCCCCTCCAGAACATTTGTCTGAAATTCTTATTTTTATGCTGCCAGAACTTGCCAACTTAGCCAAGTCCAGTTCTGTTCATTTCTACAGATATTGGAGCATCGATCATATTATCTGCAATTGCCACAACAACCCTTCAAAGCAACTCTTAAAAAAAAAACATGATTGATTAGTTGTAGAAACCAAGACTGGGAAATATTATGTAGCTAACATAAAGTCACACAAAAGTGACTGTTGAACTATAGTTTAAATCCAGAAGGTGCTAGTGACTCTAAATCAACATTCTACTTACTCTGCTTCTCTCATACCTTACTCACTCCTATTCTGGTTGATCTGCCAACACAGACTCATACCGACAGTTTGAAACAAGCTGAATAATCAGTATTTATTTTGTAATTATTTGTATTATTTGATACTCAATGGGGTATCACTAAAGGTTGGTGAGAAAAGAAGTATTAAAATCAAAATCGTGTTCTAGAAAGGGTAATTCAGATTAGACTGAGGGAGAAGAGGGGCTGTGGGTAGCAGGATATTATTGTAGGGAAGGAAGAACTATTCCTCTACTCTCTAGGTTCTTCTGGCTGATATAAGAATTAAATAAACATGAGACAGAATAACAGGAGAAAATCAAACAAGTTTAATAACATGTATACATGAGAGAAACTCAGGAAAAATGTGTAACTCACCAAAATGGCTGAAGACACCACCTTGAATACCATCCTCAGCTAAAGACAAAGAAGGATGTTGGGAGTAGTGCTTTTGGAATTCAGAGGGGAGGAAGACAATTCACATAGAGATGGAAATGTGAATGTTTGGTAAACAAATACTTGCCATATCCTTGTAAAGACAATGTGACATGGGGAGGACTTTGATCAAACGGGCCTTGCTAGGTTCCTCCCTGTCTACCACAACTGGTTCATATTATATTATAGTTATCTACGGTGATAGCTCCTTCCTGGAACAGGCCTTCTATCTTGAAGTCTTTTAGGCAGTTAGGGGGAAGGTCAAAGTTTCTTTCTGAGTCTTTTGTTCTTAAAAATAATGAAGCCATGGGGCCAGCCTGGTGGCGTAGCGGTTAAGTTCATGAGGTTCACTTGTTCAGATCCCAGGCACGGACCTACACATCGCACATCAAGCCATTCAGTGGCACCATCCCACATACAAAATAGAGGAATATGTGCACAAATGTTAGCTGAGGGCCACTCTTCCTCAAGCAAAAAGAGGAGGATTGGCAACAGGTGTTATCCCAGGCCAATCTTCCTCACCTAAATAAAAAAAAAATCAAGCCAAAGGGACATATTTTGGGGTGGCAAATTCTGATTCTCCACATTATAAAAGTCCAGATCAGGGGTAATATTGTCCTGACACACAGCTGTAAACCACTAGGGAGTCAAAAGAAGGAAACAACTAACAGTGAATGCTGGTGCCCTCTGGCATGAGTGAAAAGATAAGGAATGCCAATAGTAATTAAGGGTTTTTCCCAAGTGATTCTCCCCAAATTATTATATTGTTGAAACCAATTAAAATATACTGAGTTCAAGTTTTTCTTATTTAACACGTAATATAATGAAACATCCACTCAAATTATTTTAGGTGCTGGGAATAAATCTTTGGTAAAGGCATCAGAAGTTCAAAGTATTGCTGAATAATTAAAGATTCTAGGTAAACTTTTATTTAGTTTTCTTGTGGCTCTGCTGAATGCATTCTATGGTTGTCTAATTAGTTGCATACAAGACTGAGGTGGTGAATCATCACCCTGTATATTCATTTCTTTATAGTTTTGCACAAACGGCTCCTGTAATTTTGAAAGCCCTTGACCCCCTTTCTTTTCATCTGCTGCCTTATTTTACTGCAAGACCCAACTCAAATGCCAGCTCATCTATGAAACACTCCCTGATGACCCCAACAAGTAAATCATTCTTTGGTGATTTCATTGTATATAGAACATTGGTTTATATTTTGTAGGGGAGGAAAAATAATCTTCCCTCTACCCTTCTGTGTTCTTGGCTGAGACCCCTGTAATAAAAGATAGATTAACAAAAGGAAAACAAACAGAAGTTTATTAACATATATACCTGATATATACATGGCAGATAACCTAGGAAAAAATGAGTAACTTAAAGAGGTGGCTTTAGAATTCAGGATTAAATAACATCTTAATAGGGAAAGGAGAGGGAGGAAAGGAAAGGGTAGGCCTCTTAGGAGAGAGTAAATAATTTTTAGGAAAGACAATGGGCTCTTAGAAAAATAGATAGGAGGTAGGATTGTTTGTGACAAAGTTTGTCTGAGTATGGTGTTGACTTCTAGTCTCCTCTCCCTTGATGAGAGTCAGTCTTCCCTGGTTGATGAAACTCACTGGGAGGGGATATATGATATTTGAGTCCTTTTTGGAGGATCTGCCTTTAGGCAGATAAGAGTTCAGAGAAAGCCTTTCTCTCTGCATCTGCCATTTTCCAAGAGCCTACAGTTCAAAACAATCAACATATCAAAGCAACATATTTTGGGGTATCATGTCCTGAACACCTACAGTCAAATTTGGGGTGATATATTCTGCTACCCTTTGATTTCCATTAGCGCTCTTGCCTAGTTATATTTTACTTGTTATATATCTCCCCCAGGAGGTTCAATGGTCTTTAAGAACATAGAAAATGCTTTAACCATCTTTATTTTTCATTTCGATTACCGCTCTTAAGCCTGGGGTCACCAATACGTCAATGTAGGAGATAGAAGAAAAATGTAAGTGAAAGAGAGAATTAATATTTTTAAACCTCTTGAATGCTAAATATTTTTATCAGTAAAAAGTAATTTGTGGCCAGATTTTCTTCCTTAATATTTTATGTAGCCAAGACAAATTTTGTATTCAAATACCTTTGTCTGTTGCAGGTCTCAAAAGTCCTCCAAATTCCTACTCTCTTACAGCCATCTGGATTTGCTAATTTACCTGACCAACCTGGCTTTTGGGGACGTTTGAGTTACTAATTTTTGCTTTACATATATGCTATGATTTCACATGTACAACGGTCCGTAGAAACCTGCTTCATTATACTAGTTTTATAAATGGAGAAACTGAGATGCCTAGAGACTAAGTAATTTTCCCAGCATCACTCTATTAGTCTATCCAGTTGAGTTGTATTTTTTAAAATAAAAATCCCTAATTTCAGGAAGTTCTAACTAAAAGTTGAAGATTAACTGGAGAAATGGAAGCTATTGCCATCATAAATTTTATTCCATCTGGTTGACATACACAATTACATTTGAGCTATCAGCTCCAATGCTTAATAGCTGGCTGTAAGGGAACCATGACCAGTGTTAAGATACAGAGATAGGTTTATGTGCCTAAGCTTTATGCAGACTATGAACCAGAGTGGTTGCATCAAGATAGTCTACACTCCATAGGTGGTTTATCAGTAGTCACTGCTTCATAACATGCTAAGACATGAATAGTGTCAATTGCAGTAGCAACAGTCAGATGTTCACGGAAAACACATGGTATTCTGGGAAACAACAGCATAATTAAAACAGGGGGAGGGGTGAAGGGGGAATCAGGTATCATTTAAAGGCAGATGGTCTGTGCTGATTGTCTTCATCTCGAGAAGACAAGTTTGCTTCCAGAATCTGCAGCTTTTCCAACAGCATTTATTTGAACTTAAAAATACCTGACAGGGACCAAGTCCTCCCAAAGGTAAGAGTCCAGTTTTGCTGTCCTCCCAGGGAGGATATTGATGCTGATGCTGGTAGCTATACTGTCACTGCAATGGAATGTGAGCTCAATGACAACGCTGGAAATGAAGGCTGTTGCTGTCCTTCAGGCTGAAAGTCAAAGGAAAGATAAAAAGAGAAGTACAAACTACTACTTTTTTTTTTTTAGGCTTAACTTCTAGTACAGCTAACCTAAATACGAAGTCTGCAGTGAAAGGTAAACATATCGATAATCATGTTAATACTGGTAATCAGGGTGTCTGACCTTATGCAGTGAAATGTGGTAAATGTTTTTTAAAATCTCTTCATAGTTAACATCTGTTTCTCTTTTAAGGATGAAAGTATTCTTATTTAAGAAAATAAGCCATTGTTTATTAATGATAAGCCATTTGGGATAGGCGTTGAGGCCCCCATGGAAATGGGCAGGCTGGAGCTAAATAAAAAAAGATCCATGAATTTTTCCGTATTAAAAATGAATAATAGTTTGGAGACAGGACAGAGCCATGAGGAAAATGAGAGCAGTGAGGGAATTAATTTCAAAGAAGTACAGTACAGAAGTACAGGATGGATGGAGTAGTTTTAAACATGGTATCTATACCATGATGCTATTATCTTTGTGTTATAAATCTTGCCATCTCTCCAAAACCTTCAGTAAATGTTGCTACTTCACACAAATGTCATGTAAGAGTGAAGTGTTTGTGGCGGAGGCTTGAATACTACATTTCTATTGATACCCTTAAGAATGGAAGCATAATGCACTGGACAACAACAAGACCCATAAACTAAAATGATTATGCAGGAGCAGCAGATCAAACACAGAGAGGACCACAGCCACAACTCTTTCTTGCCCTGGGAATTTGCAGAAATTTTCAGAAGGTCATTTGAATTCCATAATGTGGAACAGCATTTCAATCGATAGTATCTAGAACTTTGGTGGCACAAAGTGAAGCTGGGTAGTAAAGGAAAAAAGGAAAAGAATTTCATCTCTTAAAAAAATTTTTTGAGAGACATTAGAGGATGTATTATGTGTGCTCGGAGATGAAGAAACTCCAGATTTCTTACTTACTTATTTTGGAAAAGATATCAAAATAGATTCATTTATTTCAGTAAATTTTCTGAGATTTTCAGTGAAATTCTTACCTAAATTGGAGTGCAAAATGGATGATGATAAGTCAATTGAAATAAAATATCTTTCAAATTGGAAAAAGTTAACTATAGTCAGCTAAAAGATATATCAACAAATTAATTGACATTCTAATCAGAAGTGAATGAATTAGAACTTCGAAATGAGGACGGAGGGCAAACTATAGATGAACAGACTAAAATACTGACCTCAAAATACATCAATCAATAAAAATAGAAAGTGTTTTATCTCCTCTGCTTCTTTTAATAACAAGGATCAGATCAAGCAAAAGGCTTCCTTTGCTCTTCGGCTCCTTAAATCAGGGACTTCAAAGAATTAAGTCTGCTCACATCACTAAGTGATACAGGAGAAATGTAAGTGGGTTTTGGCTTCAGAAGCTAAGTGTCCCTTCGTCCTTGATCAGGTGGTGAGTCCTGGTACTATTTGTCTCTGTCAAGTCCCCACATCTCAGCACCTGCACTCCAGAGTCCCTGCTTGGTCCATGTTTCTGGGCTGAGGGGATGCTCTTCAGAGTATTGACTACTGTAAGCTTGACAAGTTTGCCCTTTTGACAAGGCGAAAGAGGTCATTATATCCACCAAGGGGATCCACAAAGCAATTCTTAAGGAGGTTTGAGCCAATATTTTTACAGTTACACATCAAGGATACTGTGAACACAGAGAAACCTTATAAACAGTGCAGAATTTTTAAAAAATTGTTTTCAAAATATAGCTATCAACAATGTTTGTCTTTTTAATTACCCACAGCACAATGTCAGTAACACTAAATATGTATTTTACTGATTTATATGAAAATGACAAAAATAATTACTGCATCTTAAGTGCTATTCTCAAGAGATAGTCAGCTGAGAAATAGCATATATTAACAAAATGACTATTCACTGTCTAAGTAACTCCTAGAACAGTTAAGAAATGTAAGCAGAACAAGGTAGAAAGTATTTTTTTCAGAACCATTCTCAGAATAAAATTAATTTCTCTGAATGATTATTGGAACATGTTTAATCTTTGAAATAAAGAATTGAATCCCTGGCCTGGTCTAGACCCTGACTTGAAGATTCATGGTGTAATGAGAGAAAGGAAAAGAGAGAGAGCAAAATTAAAATTGTTTCATAACACATTTTTAAATTATTAAGAGTATTTTGTTCTCTCTGTTGTCCCAACAGTCAAGAGAAAGCTTTAATTACCTTTTGCAAAAATTAAAGAACTGTGTCACTGAAATGAATTTAACCAATTTGATTTATTAAGATGTTTTACCATGATTCCAAGTGACTTGCATAATGCCAACATTATTTCCTAATATCCACATTTTAATAATATACAAACAGCGATATTTTCCAATAAACAATTGGGGTCTCTATAAGTTCCAGTGTTTCCTAAACCAATTTTACCTGGTATTGTTGCAGGGGGACTGTACATTTTTCAAAGCACAGCTGTAGTTCCATTAGTATTCCACAAAACTTGTGAAAAGTAACCAAGGTACCCTCACCAATTTTTTTCCACAGCAGGTTTGTAAATCTCTGGGGCACTTGCATTTGCCATGAAATATTGTAACAAGGAGCACTCCTGAAGTAATTAAATTGGATATCCAAGAGAAATGTTCTTTCCTGCAGTATTTTGGGAAGACCTGGAGGATTGTAATTTACTGACTTATTTATTTGGAGGGAAAAGGAAGAACTTTCAATATGTTTGCTGAATATATCCTCAACAGTAGAAAAGCCTTCAGGATAACTCTCAGATAAGCAAGTATGATCACCCTTTCTGAGGTATTCTTAAGGAAACTATACTATTTCTTCTCTTCTCCCTCTCTTCCTCCTCCTTCTTGTTTTATTCTTTTTCTTCCCCTCTCTTCTTCCTCTCTTTCTCTTCCTCTTTCTCGTCCTCCTCTTCCTTTTCCTATGCACCATCACACTTGAAGCTATCAATGTATTGACTGCAAACATCATGTGTTCACATGGAAATTAAAATTGGTCCTATGCTTTAAAGGACAGATCATAATGAATCTAGAAGGTCATAAAAGAAAATATTAAACTCCAATCCATAATCTCTCATCTTTTGCAATGATCTTAACTGAAGCCTCTTTGCACAATTCATGTGGGTAACATAATATATTTTATTAAAGAGAATGTGTAATTCTGGAGTAAATACTTCTTTAAGAATGATTTTTTTTCTTTACAAAAATGTCAAGTTCTTAAGAGACACAGACAGACTCAGGAACTATTCCACATTAAAGGTGACTAAAGTGATATGACACTAAATGCAATATGTAATCCGGGGGTAGGTCCTGGACCAAAAGGAAAATAAATACTCTAAAGGACATTATTGGGACAATTGTTGAAGCTTAAATATATATATTATAGATTAGATGATAATTTTGTATCAATGTTAATTTCCTAATTCTTATGTTTGTATTGTGTTATGTACTGTATTATTCTTTAAAAATATACACTAAAGTACTCATGGGGTAAAGGGGAACCATTTTCAACTTACTTACTCTCAAATGGTCCAGGGGAGGGGGAACTAAAGATGGATAGATAGATAGATAGATAGATAGATAGATAGATAGATAGATAGATAGATGCAGAATGATTTTATTCTTCCAAAATAGTCTTCTATTTCTAAAGGGACATGCCATTAGAAAGTCGGTAAAGAAAATCTCCTCCATATCTAAATGGCATGCATGTCCACATTCTGGAAGTGAACTACTAGTTTCAATGATGGAATCCCTAATCAGTGGACAGCATTTGTAGAAACTGATTGTATACAGAGTCCAGGGTAACTTCGAGCTCATGCAAAGAAGAAACTAAAAAGTGTCCCCTTATAGCTGAGGTATAGACTGATTCAAATGGAGGGCCCCAGAGACAATGTTCTAGAACAAGGGATTGAACATCATGATTTGCACCTCCACTTGAGAAAGGAAAACTTTCATTCTGCCAAGAGGGAATACTGTACTGGTTTACTGAAAAATACACTTAATTCACTATGACATTCATTTGTAAGTCAATGCAAGAAGTTTTAGGATATGTAACCCAGTATTTTGTGGAAATAGAGGCAGGTGGAAAACAACTACAAAAAAAAAAATTAAAAATACACACTCTTAGCATTAAGTATTTACTCTCTGACCCATACTGCTAGACAGAGCTTGGAGCTGGGGAAAAGACATACAGGTCAAAATCTAAAAGATCTCTAGTTCCAAGCTTTGCTCTAGTCTGCTCTTCAGTAGCCTGCAATTGAGCGGGGGAGAAAAGCTGCTCATATTTGACCAAGTGAGGTAAGAGGGCTACCTATGTATGGTTCGATGTGAGACTGAATGAAATAGACAACATATACTGTGGGAACTTAAAGAGAAGATAAATATGGGCTTCACTTGAGTAAAGTCACCAGAAAATCTGGGAATTGAGCTAAGATTTGGTAAATTTGTATCAAATAATTTCCTTGAAACAAGCAATTTTGCAAATACGTTTCAGATGCAGAATCCAGAGTCACAGAAACAACAGATTATACCAGATTTTGTTTTCACGAAAGGAATGACATCTCTTTGAGAATATATACTTTATACATCTTTTATTTTTTAAAAATAGGATCATATATCATATCTATTTTTTAAATAATTGAAGTATTTTAAATATTTCTAACCTATTAAAGGTATAAAAAACAGTATAAGTTTTATCCAACCAACTTTCAGGTATTCTGCTTACATATTGAATATCATATTGTTAGCATTTTTATTCCGTTAAATATTTTTACAAAACATAGCTTTTAGTAACTGCATTAAAATATTACTCATTCCTCAAACGTGGATATTTAAGTTGTTAGCAATTTTTCTTTATTATAGTTAATACTGCAATAACCATTTTTGTACATAAGTCCCCAAAAACTATTTTTTTAAGATTACAAGGAGCAAAATTTCTAAAAGTTTTAAGACTCTTTATTTACCATCACAGTGCCTCACAAAAATGCTGTTTAGTGAGCATGATTTTAAAAGCTATTGGTTTCATATCTCTCAGGCTTATAAACTTTGAACTTGACAGAGCAAAGGTTTACTTAATTTTTTTATAAACTGAAATTAATGGAACTCACAAACTCCTTTTTATAACTGATAGGAAATAAAAACAATCGTACAATTCAAGGTCAGTCATGCATTTCTACTTTAGAAATAGTCGTCGTCTTTTTTTTTTTTTTTTTAATAAATATTGAGTTAGATTTAGGCCTCTTGCTTCTCTTACCCCTTGGAGGTAATTCAACTTCTTTGGGAGACATATAAGTCTCCCTGACAGCAGACAGGTGTTTGATCCAATGGCTCTTCTTCAGTTCCCCTTGGTCTCTGCTGGGTTGTAGATTGTTTAGTGGTAGCACCTGCTCTGTGTCTGGGCTCCCTGCTCTGCCTCTAGTCACATGATCCATGAATCTGGGCCCCTTGTATCTGCATCTTCTCTACTCTGTTAGGCCTAGTCCCTCTCTGAGCATTGACTTAAACTCATCCTCATCCCCCTCACACTTTGCTGGTTCTGAGCCACATTCAGATAAGCAGACCTCTCTGGACTGTCCTCAGCCCCATCTGCAGAGACCACCCCCCACAAATCTCCTTAGCCCCTCCTTGGATATGACCTGCAGCCATGAAGATTGCAAGCTTTCTCTTAGAGTCTGGAAGCCCCTTGCAGGCTACCTTTTGAATAACGAAGTACAAGATAGAACTGTTCCCAAATATGCCTAAAATCATTTGAGGGTTTCTGTTAGGAAATATTTCATATTGCCAGTCTCACTGTCTAAGGACAACACCTTTGAGGATAGGGCAAGGAACCTTAACTTAGAGGTTCAAAGAATGTAAAAACCTGGGCACAGCACCCTAGATCTTTTTCCTTCCTCTCACCACCTGGTTGAACTTTTAGGGAATTTGTTGGTGAAGCAAAAACTCTGCTTGTGTCTTACCCTGCCTTTTTCTGCTGCTTTATGGTTGATTTTAAATCCTTTATGTTCTATTCCTCCTGGCTTTGGCTCATGATCTTCCAAGAAGTATCTGGAAAGAAAACAACACTTACTTTAAGTCTATTGAGGTGGAGGAGAGTAAATTTAAAAACTTTTTTTTGGTAATTCAGTTGACTCCTTTGTTCCACGATGAGACGCTGTGCAGCAAAGCTAAGGCTGATACCTGGATGGTGGAAGAAAGATGATGAATTCAAAGAATGAAGGGAGAAAGAAATCTCACTTTATATTTAAAATCGTCACCTTGCTACATATTTGGGTAAGTATATCAAGAGATAAAAGTATCAACTTAACACTGGTAATCTATAGAATGTCAGCCTGACTAGAACTTTGCTGGCAATGGAGCATTGTCCTCCTTTTCTTTTCTTGCCACTGCTAGGAACATTTAGTAATTGATTGTTCTTTTAATTCCAGTTCACTTTTTATGGTTTCTTTTTTTAAAACATTATTTTATTGAGGTCACAATGGTTTATAACATTGTGTGATTTCAGGCTTACATTATTATATATCAATTTCTCTATAGACTACATTGTGCTCACCACCAATAGTCTAGTTTTTATCCATCACCATACATAAGTGCCCCTTTACCCCTCCCCCCATCCCCTTACCTTCTGATAACCACTAATCTGTTCTCTCTATCCACATGTTTGTTTATCTTCCACATATGAGTGAAATCATACGGTTATGTCTGGCTTATTTCTCTTAACATAATACCCTCAAGGTCCATCCATGTTGTTGCAAATGGGACGATTTTGTCTTTTATTATGGCTGAGTGGTATTCCATTGTATATTTATGCCATGTCTTCTTTATCCATTCATCAGTTGACGGGCACTTGGGTTGTTTCCACATGTTGGCTTTTGTGAACAATGCTGCAATGAACTTAGGAGTGCGTAAATCTCTTTGTATTATTGATTTCATGTTCTTTGTATAAATACCCAGTAGTGGGGTAGCTGGATCCTATGATATTTCTATTTTTAATTTTTTGATAAATCTCCATACTTTTTTCCATAGTGGCTGCACCAGTTTGCATTCCCACCAGCAGTGTATGAGCGTTCCCTTTTCTCCATATCCTCTCCAACGTTTGTTATTTTTGTCTTGTTAATTATAGCCATTCTGACAGGTGTAAAGTGATATCTCATGGTAGTTTTGGTTTGCATTTACCTAATAATTAGTGGTGTTGAACGTCTTTTCATGTGCTCGTTGGCCATCTGTACATCTTCTTTGGAAAAATTTCTGTTCATATCCTCTGCCCATTTTTTGCTCAGGTTGTTTGTTTTTTTGTTGTTGAGTTGCAGGAGTTCTTTATACATTTTGGAAATTAACCCCTTGTTGGATATCCGATTTGCAAATATTTTCTCCCAGTTGGTGGGTTGTCTTTTTGTTTTGTTCATGGTTTCCTTTGCCTTGCAGAAGGTTTTTAGTTTGATGTAGTCCCATTTGTTAATTTTTTCTTTAGTTTCCCTTGCCTGAGTAGACATGGTATTCGAAAAGATGCTGCTAAGACTGATATCAAAGAGTATTCTGCCTATATTTTCTTCTAGGAGTTTTATGGTTTCAGGTCTTAACTGTAAGTCTTTAATCCATTTTGAGTTAATTTTTTTGTATGGTGTAAGATAATGGTCTACTTTCATACTTTTGTATGTGGCTATCCAGTTTTCTCAGCACCGTTTATTGAAGGAGACTTTCTCCATTATATGTTCTTGGCTCCTTAGTGGAAAACCAGCTGTCCATAGATGTGTGGTTTTATTTCTGGGCTTTCAATTCTGTTCCATTGATCTGTGTGTCTGTTTTTGTACCACTACCATGTTGTTTTGATTACTATAGCTTTGTAGTATATTTTGAAGTCAGGGATTGTGATGCCTCCAGCTTTGTTCTGTCTTCTTCAGTTTTTTGGAATGTTTTGAGGAGGATAGGTATTAACTCTTCTTTGAGTATTTAGTAGAATTCTCAAGAGAAGCCATCTGGTCCTGGACTTTTGTTTTTTGGGAGGTTTTTGATTGCTGTTTCTATCTCTTCACTTGTGATTGGTCTATTCAGATTCTCAATTTCTTCTTGATTCAGTTTGGGAAGTTGTATGAGTCTAACAATTTCTTCTAGGTTATCCAATTTTTGGCATATAGTTTTTCACAGTGTTCTCTCATAATCCTTTTTGTTTCTGTGGTATCCATTGTAATTTCTCCTCTTTGATTTTTATTTATTTGTGCCTTCTCTCTTAATTTCCTAGTGAGTCTGGCTAAGAGTTTATCAATTTTGTTTATCTTCTCAAAGAATTTGTTCTTAGTTTCATTGATCTTTCCCTTGTTTTTCTTAGTCTCTATTTCATTTATTTCTGCTCTAATTTTTATTTTTTACCTCCTTCTGCTGACTCTGAGCTTTGTTTGTTCTTCTTTTTCTGGTTATGTTAGGTGTAGTTTAAGATTATTTATTTGAGGTTTTTCTTGTTTGTTAAGGTAGGCCTGTGTCACTATAAATTTCCCTTTTAGTACCACTTTTGCTGCATCCCATAAGAGTTGGTATGTGGTGTTTTCATTTTCGTTTGTCTCCAAGTATTTTTTAATTTCTCCTTTGATTTCTTCATTGATCCAATGGTTGTCCAGTAGCATGTTGTTTAATCTCCACATATTTGTGCCTTTCATGGCTTTTTTCCTGTAGGGGATTTCTAGTCTCATAGCATTGTGGTCATAAAAGATGCTTGATATAATTTCAATCTTCTTAAGTTTATTGAGGCTGACACTGTTTCTCAACATATGGTATGTCTTTGAGAATATTCCATGTGCACTTGAGAAGAATGTGTATACTGCTGTTTTTGGACCAAATGTTCTAAATATATCTATTAAGTTCATCTGATCTAGTGTTTCATTTAAGGCCACTGATTTCTTGTTGACTTTCTGTGTAGATGATCTATCTATTGATGTAAGTAGGGTGTTGAGGTCTCCTACTATTATTGTGTTGCTGTCAATTTCTCCCTTTAGATCTGTTATTAGTTACTTTATATGCTTTGGTGCTCTTGTGTTAGGTGCATATATATTCATAAGTGTTATGTCCTCTTGGTGGAATGTCACTTTTATCATTATATGCTGCCCCTTTTTGGCTGTCATTGTCTTTTTTATCTTGAAGTCTGCTTTGTCTGATACAAGTATGGTGACACTTGTTTTATTTTGTTTGCTATTTTCTTGGAGTATCATGTTCCATCCCTTCACTCTGAGTCTATGTTTGTCTTTAGAGCTGAGATGTGTTTCCTGGAGGTAGCATATTGTTGGGTCTTGTTTTTTAATCCACCAGCCACTCTGTGTCTTTTGATTAGAGAATTCAGTCTATTTAGATTTAGAATGATTATTGCTATATGAGGCCTTAATACTGCCAATTTATCTCTTGTTTTCCAGTTGTTCTATATTTCCATTTTTTCTTTTCCCTTGTATTTCTTATTGCCATTTCAGTTTTGTGGTTTTCTGTGATGGTTTTCTCAGTTTGCTCTTTATTTATGATTTGTGGCTCTACTCTGATTTTTTATTTAGTGGTTACCATGAGGTTTGTATAAAAGATCTCATAGATGAGATAGTCCATTTTCTGATAGGCTCTTATCTCCATTAGCCTAAGCCAGTTCCATCCCTTTCCTCTTCCCCTCCTGAGTTATTGTTGTCACAAATTATTCTTTTTTGTGTTGTGAGTTTGTGACTAAATCGAAGTGTTTATGGTTATTTTTGATGCTTTCCTTCCCTGTATCTTTTATGTTGTAATTAAGTGTTTGCTACCCTGTTCTGATAGAGAGCTGCAATTTCCTGACTTTGTCTGTCTATTTATCTTCTTGCTTAAAGCTTTGTAAACCTTTGCCTTTTTGTTACAGGCAGGAGGGCTTCCTTCATCATTTCTTGTAAGGCAGGTCCAGTGGCAATGAACTCCCTCAGCTTTTGTTTACCTGGGTAAGCTTTTATTTCTTCATCATATCTGAAAGATAGTTTTGCTGGATAGAGTATTCTTGGCTGAAATTTTTTTTGTCTTTCAGTATTTTGAATGTATCATTCCATTCTCTCCAGCCTGTAAGGTTTCTGCTGAGAAATCCACTGAAAGCCTGATAGGGGTTCCTTTGTAGGTTATTTTCTTCTGCCTTGCTGCCCTTAATATTCTTTCTTTGTCATTGACTTTTGCCAGTTTTGCTAATATATGTCTTGAAGAAGCTCTGTTTGCATTGATGTAACTAGGAGATTTTTTTGGCTTCGTGTACTTGTAAGTCCAGTTTCTTCCCCAGGTTTGGGAAGTTCTCAGCTATTATTTCTTTGAACAAGCTCTCTGCTCCTTTCCCCCACTCTGCTTCCTCTGGAATACCTATAATCCTTATATTGCTTTTCCTAAGTGAGTCAGATATTTCTCAAAGGATTTCTTCTTTTTTTTTAGATCTTAGATCTCTCTCTTCCTCTACCTGAAGCATTTCTGTATTTCTGTCTTCTAATTCACTACTTCTGTCCTCCATAACTCAGCTCTATTTTTTATGGTTTCTAGATTATTTTTTATCTGAAGAATACACAAAGAATTGTATTCTTCATGTTAGAATTCCTGTTTGGTTTTTTTTTAGAGCTTCAATCTTTTTGGTGAAGTATTCTTTGTGCTCATTAATTTTATTCCTGAGCTCATTGAACTGTCTGTCTGAGTTTTCTTGTAACTCATTGAGTTTCTTTATGATGACTATTTTGAATTGTCTGTCATTTAGATTGTAAACTTCTGTGACTTCAGGATTGGTTTCTGGAGACTTGTCATTTTCTTTCTGCTCCAAAATGTTACTGTAGTTCTTTGACCCTCTGCTGGCACATTTGTGGTAGTATCAGGTCATAGATTCCACCTGCCACCACCGAGGGGAGCAGGAGCAGTGTTTTCTGATCTTGCCCTATCTGCTAGAAGTTGTACAGGTAAGGCTGCTCTGTGTTTGCCTGGGCTGGCCGCAGCTGCTCTGCAGGTTGCACTCACGTGGGCAGGGCCTCTGTGCTGAGTGAGTGGGTCACACACCACAAGCAGGGCCTCTGTGCTTAGCGGGTAGGTCCCTTTCATGCAGGTGGGGCCACTATACTTGGCACGGGACTGGAGGATCTGTTGTGCTCCGTGAGCGGGGTGCATTCTGAGTAAGCAGGGTGCCTTGTCACCTGCGCTGGGTTCAGTGGGTGGACATCCTCATAGGGGCTGCGCTGCCGCCACCCAGTGGGGAGCTTTCCCATGGGCGGGGCCACCATGGCATTGTGGGCACTCCTGCAGGCTGGGCTATCACTCTGAAAGAGTTCACTTGGGCCAGGCTACCCCTGCCTCCTCTTTCAGTCATGCTGGCTGCTGTGTGATGATCCACAGCCTGGCTCACTGCCACAGGGAGGGGGAGTTTTGCACTCACCTAGTTCCACTGCCTCCCAGGGTTTCAGTCCACGCACCTTCAGATGCATGGCTGTGTGGATCTCTCAGATGTCCTGTTGTGCTGTGCAGGGAACCCTCTGCTGGTGAATGAATGTCCACTTAGTTGTAATTTATAGGGGAGAGACAAAGGGAAAAATTCACTCTGCCCTGATGCTGATGTCACTCTATTTTTTGTGGTTTCTAATGAGGTTTAACATGATTTCAAATGAATAAGCTATTTTATTTCTTCTTTATGTATATTTATTGTTTGTATTGTTAATTCATAGAAGTTAATAATTATAGGAATTATTCAATTTATTCTTTATATTTTCTATTTATATAATTTCACACTTGCAATGAAAGAAAATTTCATTTCCTTCTATATAGTAACTAAATCTCCTCTTCTTTCTAGTTTTTGTGCTATTTTATTTAAGAAATTACATTTTTTTAAAAAAAGCATTAAGGAGTAATAATATAGTTTGTTCCTAGACTCTAAAAGAAATGATTTAAGTGATTCACTATTAAATATAATATAGATTTTTGGTTTAAGATGGGCATTATGCATTTTTTAAAAGTCTTATTCCTATTTTTTAAGAGTTTTTATTTTTAAAGAATCAGGAACAAGTATTAAATTTGGGGCATCTTCTTAAATGATGGTATAATATGCATTTTTTAATCTCTTAATGTGATATATGCGTACTCAAATTTTAGACAAATGAGCCATATTTGAAATTTTGTAGGATAAACCTTGCTTGGTTGAGATGGTTGATTAATTTTAGGGATTATTTACTTAATTTACTTATATGTCATTTAGGATTTTCTCACTTGTATTCAATATAAAAGAAGACATATAATGTGTGTGTGTGTGTCTCCTTGACAGATTTATGTATTAGAAATATGTTCCTTTTTTTGTTTTTTGTTTTTTTTTTTTGGTGAGGAAAATTAGCCCTTAGCTAACATGCATTGCCAATCCTCCCTTTTTTGCTGAGGAAGTTTGGCCCTGAGCTAACATCCATGACCATCTCTCTCTACTTTATATGTGGGATGCCAGCCACAGCATGGCTTGATAAGTGGTGCATAGGTCCATGCCTGGGATCCAAACCCACAAACCCCAGGCTGCCAGAGCTGAGTGCGTGAACTTAAACCACTATGCTACTGGGCTGCACCCCCACCTTTGTTTTTTTAACAAAAAAGACATATTCCAAAGTTTGCCAATTGGAAACACAGATGTGTTCTGACAAATCCCCCCATATCACCATTTTCCTGGGTACTTCAAGTCTTCTTTCAAATATTAAATGAAAAGATAATTTAACAGTCATAGCCCAAACTTACAATGTCTAGTAAGCATTCACCTAGTATGTGAATTCAGCATTTACTCTTGCTCCCATTGCTTAATTCCCTGATCATGAGGCATCAAATATTTTCCAGGGAAATTTAATAATTTTTTGGGGGTGGGGGGGGATGTCTAAAGTCATTATGAAAATCTGCAGTACCCAAAGAGCCCAGCTCTCATAGCATAGCTCAGGACAGAAGGCTGCAGTTCTCAGGCCTTTTTCTCCTGGGCTGTTTCTTTCCTGGGAGTTGTAGTAGTCCAGGTGGAAGCAGAAAGGCAGCAGAGAGTGGGAACTGGGGAAGGGAGAACCACCTGAAGCTTCACATGTAGGTCTCAGACAGAGAATGTCCAGGTAATTTATTGTTCTAACCATGCAATTATGAGTGACAGAGAATGTTGAAAATAATTAAAATTATATAATTTTGAAATATTTATTTAATGGATATCCTAGAAAATAGTTCTAAGTCAAAAACTATTTTCAAAACTAAAATTCTTTCTGAAAATATATATTCATGTACAGAAAGCCATTTTTAAAAAGTATATTAGCTATATGAATATTAATAATTGAAATAAACAAAGTAATTTTAGTAAATATTTCACATACTCTAACCAGTTTTCTCAACTGTATCTGTCTCTAATAGTATGTCATTGGTATATTTCAGGAAAAACAGCATTTTATCCAATAGAGTCTTTTCTATATAAAATCTTCAATCTTTTTCAAAGTTGCCTTCTATTAGTAATAATTTAAAGTTCTTGACACCTTCAATTGACTTTTTCTGTGAATCATAATATTTTAAAATAAGAAAAACTATAAATATTGAGATGCTTCATAAGCTCAGAGAAAATACTGCTGAATAGAGGACATCTTAATTGTCTTGTTTCTATACAGAAATATGTAATTACTTCAGTCCAAATATTGTCACATGTATTGTCTTTTTGACTTCAAAATACTTTTCTGTGACAAATATTTTTACATGACAAACTCATCAAATGAATTGTCTCTATTTTGTGATTCATTTGAATGCTTCACCTAATTCAGTTGTTGCAAAATTGTAGACCTTGTCAATTTCATTCTATTCCAATGCTGAGTATAAATTCGTCCAATTAAACATAAGACCATCATCACAAATTTATCTTAAAAGTTAGGATTTCTGAAGTGCAATTAGAAAATTTGAAAATTAAAACACTCACTTTTAAAATTTACCATTTGTATTTGTCTTTATTTTTTCAGCTTTATTGAGATACAATTGACATATAACATTGTGTAAGTTTAAGATGTACAACGTGTTAATTTGATACACTCATATATTGCAAAATAATAACCACTGTAACTTTAGCTTTAGCGACCTCTATCAAGTCACATAATTACCATTTCTTTTTTGTGGTGAGAATATTTAACATCTATTCTTTTAAGAACTTTCAATTACATAATACAGTATTATTAACTATTATCACCATGCTGGACATGAGATCCCCAGAACTTATTGATCCTATACCTGAAAGTTCATACTTTTTGACCATCTCCCCATTTACCCTACCCCCAGCCTCTGGCGACCACCATTCTAGTCTCTGTCTCTACGAGTTCAGCTCTTTTAGATTCCACATATAAGTGATATCATACAATTTCAAGTAGCTTAATATACATGTAATTGGAATCTTTTAAGGAGAGAGAGCTGACAGAAAAGTATTTGAAAAGTAGTGACCAAACATTTTCCAAATTTGATGAAACAAGCATTTTGTGCATCATCATGTCTTTGAAAATACAAATTCAAAATCCAAGATAATTTATTGTGAAATGATGAAAATAAAATTATAATCAACAGTAAAATAAATGAATGTAGATTTTAAAATATACTATAGGTGACAAGAAACTGCTGTTTATAAGAATTAGAACTGTGCAGCCTCTATTTTTTTCTCGCACATATCACACGTACTTTAACCTATCTTTTTCCACTTCTCCCTCTGACCTGGCTCACTGGTAGCCTGGCGGCTTTGTTCTCTCATTGGCAGTGGCACCAGCCCAGGCACAACTGGCTGGTTCATGGCATGGCCAGCAGGGTCAGCAGCATCACATATTCCTCCCACTTCCACCAGAGACTAGAAGGAGGGACCTGTCCTGAGCCACCTTGAATGGATATACTTTATTTTGTCAGCAAGCCCTTGGCATGTCCATGTTGCATCAAAAGAGGGTAAGAAAAGAGGGATTAAAATGAGGCCTCTGTCTCACACATTACGAGGTGAGATTTAGTACTAAGTGGGGATCTACTAAACCCATCCTGACCTATTTTACTGCAACAATTAACAACAGCAGCGGCAGTAGTAACAACATACTTAAGTGAAAAGTGAAAACTCTACAACAAATGTTAAAAAGTCTTAACCAGGAATGCCACAGCCATTCTGGCTTGTATGATCACCCCATATTAAAGAAGTAACGTTGCAGTTAGAAGTCATTATATTTAAGATGCTCCTGTGTCTTTATATTTTAAAAACATTGAATCAAAACCTTTCTTTTTCTGCTTATTATGTGGTTTTTGTTTGTTTTTTTTGCGTGTGTGAGGAAGATCAGCCCTGAGCTAACATCCACGCCAATCCTCCTCTTTTTGCTGAGGAAGACTGACCCTGAGCTAACATCTGTGCCCATCTTCCTCCACTTTATGTGGGATGCCGCCACAGCCTGGCCTGACAAGTGGTGCGTCAGTGCACACCTGGGATCTGAACCCGGGCCACCAGCAGTGGAGCGCGGGCACTTAACCGCTACGCCAGGTGGCCGGCCCCCATTATTATGTTATTTTTTAAAAAGTCTAGGCAAATATGACTTTGCTACAGATTCTGAGACATACAAGATGAAATTATCAGTTTTTTTCTCTCAGAGATTGACAGATTTTTTAAGAAAGTTCTTAGTTTCTTGTGGTTTTATGACTTTATTTGTTAATGTGAATTGACTCCTCTATGACTCTATGTATTTTTTTGGTGGAGGAAAAATCCAGAAAGGCATAAGTTCCAGTATAATAAATATTTAATCACAATTTTCTGATCAAAGATTCAATTGTTAATAATAAAATTGTAGGGCCGGCCCTGTGGCTTAGCGGTTAAGTGCGCGCGCTCCACTACTGGTGGCCCGGGTTCGGATCCCGGGCACGCACCAAGGCACCACTTCTCCAGCCATGCTGAGGCCGCATCCCACATACAGCAGCTAGAAGGATGTGCAACTACGACATACAACTATCCACTGGGGCTTTGGGGAAAAAGAGGAGGAGGATTGACAATAGATGTTAACTCAGAGCTGGTCTTCCTCAGCAAAAAAGGGAGATTAGCATGGATGTTAGCTAAGGGCTGATCTTCCTCACATAATAAATAAATAAATAAAATAATAATAAAATTGTAATATTAAATAAAAAAATAATCTTACAGAGCCAGCTCTGATGACCTGGTGGTTAAAGTTCAGCACACTCTGCTTCAGTGGCCCAGGTTTGGTTCCCGGGCACAGAACCACACCACTCATGTGTCAGTAGCCATGCTGTGGCAGCGACTCACATAGAAGAACTCGAAGAATTTACAACTATACACAATTATGTACTGGGGCTTTGAGAGGGAAAAAGGAAGAAAAAGGAGGAAGATTGGCAACAGAGGTTAGTTTAGGGTGACTCCTCCCCTTGCAAAAAATAATAATAACAATAATAATTTTACAAAGCTTAATGTAGATATGATCTTGTTTTTGCTAAAAATATATCTATATTTACACCTGTGTTTTTATAGCTACAAATAAAGATAATATATTCAGAATATTTCACAGAGACAATCAATGGGTTGCAAAATTTTGTGGGATATTGTCTTCCTTAGGTTCTTTTGATTTTGGCAATTGGAAGAAAACAATGTTATGATCATTTACATAAGTCAGTGTATCTGAGAATCACAAGTAAGAATATTTTTCCATTTTTATTTAGCATGTACTCAGGAAATTAATGTAGATGAGGTACTCTAGAAAGAGCTGAGAAAGGAGACAAAAGTATGAGAGAACTCTCCTCCTTAATCAGCTGACAGTCTAAATGAGGAGATAGAACATGCATATACAGACTCACAAACACACACACGTGAAGACTATATTTACAGAGCAACATATTAAACAATGACGATTAAAATATTAAACATGAGTAAATACGGGTTTCGTTTGCCAAATAAGAGTTGGCAGATGAGGTTAATAATAAAAGACTTCCTTGATAAGGTGAGATTCAATCGTATTTAAATAAAATACTTCTTACACTTTAGAGAGTATATCTATGAACTTTTTCATGTCTGTTTTTCTAGCAATTCTTGGTGTTGTTACTCAGTCTTTGGGCGTCAGACTGAAGAGAATTATGTTGATGGTCCCTACTCCTGATGTTCAGCAATGCTAATACAGGGGGCATATTCTCATCCAAGTGACTGACAGTAAATGGGCCGTGAGCCATGGCTCGTACTTATTTAGCTAACACTAGCTGACAGCTACACTTTGGAGGTCAGCCAAAGAACTTAAGGGAAGGGGGCATTACATGGACTTTCTTTTCCCTAACATAATCAAATAGAATGGAGACATTGAAGAGAGGCTGTTTTTACAACTTTTAGTTGAGTACCTCTCACATCAAGTTGGGAAGTGTTTCTAGGATTACAAAGTGATGATGGAAAAAGGAGAACACTTTTATGGTAACAGAAGATGCATTCATTTATAGGGACTGGTTGACTTACCTTCTTATAATGAAGTGTCCTAGAATAGGTTTTGTGCTTTTTATCCTTGGATTTTAAAGTCTGTAAGCTAGGTATGAGACAAAAGTAATACAAGCATTGTATAAAAATAACATGCTCTGTTTGTTTTAAATATCCACATTAGTCATCCCATTGGGTTAGAGCATAATATTCAACATGTCATCGTTAGGAAACATTGTGTGCTAACAGTTCACAACACGAATGTGTGGTGAGAGATCTTCAAAAGATTCAAGGCTTAATGTTTATTGAGAATCTCCTTTATAAAGCTGAGTGTGTATATTGGAGAACATAAGGAAAGGGATTTTTTTTTGACAGGACTTAATCAGGAATAAATATCTTTCCATGTCTTCTGATATCTCTGTAATTGTGAGCATCTTGGCCACTATGGCTGGGCCAGTGCCTCTCTTTCTTCTTTGTGCCTTTCTTCGAGCCGTTATTCTTTCTTGTGATCTGCTCTTTTCCCTTCTACTCTGTGACATAGCATATACTTCTTCCAAAAAAATTATTCTAATTTTGTGATTCAATCTGGCCAATTCCTTAATCAGGAACTTACTTTGCACAGGTTGAACTTATTTAGATGTCACTCAGTAATTTCTCTAGCACATTCATTCTTTCATTTATTGCACAAATATTCATTGAGCCCAGCTCTATGTCAAACACTCTGTTCAATGCTGGTGATACAAGGAACCACAGCATGGATGCCAAACCACACTGGAGCTTGCAGGTCAGAGGCAAAAACATGAACAGATGATTCCACTATCATGGGATAAGTGTTTTGAGAGGAGGAGGCTCAGAGCACAGCAGAGCAGAACTTCCAGTGATGGAGGGAAGAGTCAGAAAAACCCTCAGGGAAGAAGTAAGAGAGTGCTCCTGCTGAGCTCTGAAGTTCAAATAGGCTTAGCCCATGAAGGAAGTTAGGTAAGGAGCAGGCATTGCTGGGTAAAAGAGCAGCCTAGACCCCGAGAGAGGACTATGCTGAGCGAGCACGGATAATTTGTGGAACTACAAGCCATTCTGGGTGACATGACAGGGGAGTAGGAAATGTGTTAATAAGTGGCAAAAATTCCAGTTAAGGAGGCAGACAAGAACAAGATCATTAAAAAAAAATGTTAAAATTAAAATTAAAAAAAAACTAACAGCACTTAGCATTCCAAGGGTTTAGGAAGTCATTTTAAAGGGTATGTGAGACACCTAGTTTATGCAAAATTGTGATTATGTCAAATCTGTGTTTTAGAAGATTATTATGGCTATAAAGTAGAGAATGGATTGAAGTGAGCAAGGCTGGGGCCAGGAAGGAGAGTTGCCTGTAGAGTTTTGCAGGCCAAAAAGTGGGTCTTGAACTAAGGTTATAAAAGAAATCAGAAAGAAATAATAAAATTTAAGAGTTAGTAAGGATGTAGAATAGGTGGTATATTTTTGTTGATTTGGATGTAAATTCTGAAGAGGAGATTCAAGGATGCTTCTTGAGTTTCCCGTTTGATCAGCAGGATTGACAACCAGATGTTCACTGAGATTAGGACATCAAGAAAGGAGCTATACTGGCACTAAAGAAAGGTAGAGAGAGAAGACACTGCTTTCTGATTTAAACTTATTGAGTTGGAAGTGTGCATAGAATAACGAAGAAAAAATAATCGGTAGTAGTCAAATATAATGTCTCTGGAGGGGAGAAGACTATCCTGGGACAGAGAAAGCAATTTTGGAGAATTCAGAAAAAATGGTAAAACACTTGAAATGAATAATATCATCCCGGGAGAACTTGTAGTGATACAAGAAAAGGCTCAGAATAGAACCCTAGCTTTATAAGGACATGTGGAGAAAGAGAGTCTATAAAAGAGGCTAGGATGCAACAGACAAGAATACTAGAGAAAGAACAGCAGAATATGGTATTCGGGAAGGAGAAGAGAGGGTTCAGAAAGCAAGAGTGATCAAGAGAGTCAAATGTCAAGAGAAGACAAGAAGAATAAGTGAAAGGCATCCAGTGGTTTTAGAATCAATGAGATTCTCCTTGACAACAGCAGTTTTTGTGAAGATGTCGGAATAGAGAAGAGATTTTGTGTCGAGTCACAAATGAGAGAGTTGGGAGTAAAGAAACTGCTTGTAGAGGACTCTTCACATCTTGAGTAGAAGGAAAAGAGTGTGAAAAAATGGCTGTTATCTCACTTCTCTCAACCTGGGTATCCTGCTCTTCTATGGTATTGTTGGGTGGGTGGGGCCAGAAGATGGTGCTTGTGATCTGAGTGTATTCATAGACTACTTGTCTCTGACCCAAAAGTTGGGAAAACCACAGTTCTTCTCCAATCCTCAGTTAATAATAGTACCTACCTCGAAGAGTAGTGATAAATAATACATCTAAACACTAAATGTTAGTCTTTAATCCTATTATAGTCCTTATTATCTAATGCCTGTAAAAGCTGGTGTGATTATAGAGATATTAGGTACAGAGTTGGTTGACTTTATTCTTGCCTCCCTAAGGGAATATAAGAGACTTTAACAATTTATTTGATAAATCTTTATGCAGCTTCTCACATGTACCAGGGTGGTAGTGGGTGATTTTTGCACCATGTTATTGATGAGGTTCAGAAAGTTTAATTTCTTGCTAGAATCACACAGATAGTAGATGACAGACCTGGGGATTAAACACGGGGCTTTCTGACAGCAAATCACATTATGTGTCACTTCTATAAGAGGAGACAACTATTACCCTATTCCCAATATTATACGAATAATTCGGTTTGAAACATGATAGAACCTTATTAATATGCTGTGTTAGTTGGGCAGGGGCTCTGACATCAGGCAAACCCACATAATCTTGAGTCCAAACCACTCTTTGCTTCAGTTTCTCAAATTTAAAGGGGGGGCTAATAGCGGTAACTATTAAATGTGTTTAGTATAAAGATTAAAAGCTAATCTATACAAAATTCTTTACAAGGCCTGTCACAAGGTAAAAACTCTGGACTTGTCAGTGATAGTGGTAACAGTGGCAGTAATATTGGTAATAGTTATATCTAACGTTCTTAATTTACCAAAGAAATAACTATTAATATAAGGAAACTGTATCTACTCTTTTGCCAAATTTGGGTAATAAAGTCAGTACACCAGTAAATTCAGCCACAGATAGAATTTGACATGTAACTTTCTCTGTTAATTGAGTTAAATTACTTGAGAAACTTCACATTTTTTCTCACAAATATTCAGAACATCACTCACCTAAACTAATTTCTTTCCTTTGTCTGCAACATGTTTTTCCTCAAATCACAATTTAAACTTACTGTTTATATCTGAAGTTGAACTGGAAAAATATATAAAATACCACTATTTTTTTGCCTTTTCAATGTATTGACTCTGTATTTGTGCTCTTGAGTGACAAAGCTAGTTATTTTTTCTTAAGTGTTTAATATTCATTTCATTTCTCATGTGTTTAATCCTCTTCAGTCAGTTCTATTAAAAAGGGATTAAATGTTACTCAACGCAACAACAAATATTTTAAAAATTGTTTTCATTTTCATTAAAAGTGTAAGCTTCCTAGAATAACTTAGAGTTTAAGAAACAAAAAAGTGAATGGAATAATGAAAAATTATCTAAATTATGGCATTGAAATCATATTTATAACGATTGCCAACCACAGTCACATAAAGTGACATGGGGAGGAAAGAAATCTCAGATGGTGTATTAAAGGGAGAAAGTAGGGAATATATTTCCACATTTTCCATATAATTGCTTCAGCTAGGGTTATTTTTCAATATTTGCTGCAAGTTGAGCAGGTATGACATACAATATAAAACTAAGCACATTATCACCTTCTTCCATCTAGGGGCTAACCTAGCACTGGTACCACTGTTCCTTATTTGTTTACTAAGCAAACTAAAATCCCTGGCTATGTGAATGAGAGATATTTGTTTAACTTTGCTAGGTTTGTTTCTTCATCTTTAAAGTTGGTATACTACCTATCTCAAGTGTCTGCATTGATTAAATATGTTAAGCTATTTGACAGTGCCTGGTACAGTGCATGCTCCATAAAGTGAGGCCTCCTCCCCACCCCAATTTAACCTTTTGAAATTATGTGTCTAAAAGATTCTGAAAAAAAATTATAATGACATTGAATCTTCTAAGATGTTGATGTCTACACGGAGATACTATTTGTCATCCTGGTATCTTTAAGTGCCACCAATGAAATTTGAACCTGAAGCAAAGTAACCAGTTATAATTAGGATTTGGATCCAGACCACTTAAGATGATGTTTGAGACATCTTCTCACTTGATCACATTAAGCTCTACATTGAAAGATTACAAATATATATTATATTCGTCTCAAGCCAAGTCTCCTTTTGGTGTCCATTTTACAGTTGTTCGCTCTTCCCAGCCACAGAAGCGAGGAACAGATTTTCTACAAACAATAAGTTCAGACAGTCACTTGGAGACCAACAATCCACTCAATGCTTGGTTTCTTAGAAATAGGAAAACAAAATATTTTCAGTTTTATGTTTTTATGTTGCTTATTGGTCAGAGATACTTAAAATCGAATGAGCATGAAAAATCAGCTGTGGCCCTTTCACTCATGAGTTCCCATGTCAGCTATTCCCCAGTTGAAGGTTTTGGCCATCACTTCTCAGGGCCTAGTGCCTTTTCTGGGTCTATTTCCACAACATTGTAGATTTCATAGTGTTTCACAGAAAATTCCCCTGATCCTTCTTTTGAAGCCTGCCTAAAATTGAAATTTTTTTTCTTTCAAATTCTCCTTTTATTTTCATTGGCTATTATGCTTCTTTATTTAGAAATAATATCTCCTAAGTGTATTTACTATTGGATAAAAAGACACCTCCACGCATTGCTAACATAAACACTCCACAATTGGTTAATTGCAGAGAAACACCTGGAGGTCCTGCTGCTTCTAATTGTCACTGTCTCATGGTAGCTGATAGTCAGATACAAAATTAGGAAGCAGCCATCACTTTGGCTGAGACTAACCATGGAGTCCTTAAGTAAAGGCATTCATTAGCCATCTGTCCAAGGTGAGCAGTGGCCAAGTCCTTCCTGGTATGAGTAAAGTTCATAGTGGCACCTTCATTTATTATTCTTCAACATTTGCTCTTACACAAGTTATGGAAATATGAGCTGAGTGTATTTCATTTCAGAAATGTCTAATTTTATCAAAAAATAATTTTTTATCATTTTTAAGAATTTGAAAGTTCAAGGGAAGTGAAAATTTAAATAGTGAAAGAAACAAAGAACATTAACTTTCGGGTTCTTGAATTTTTTTTTCTATTTTCCCATTGAAAAGATGGCTGTGACATTAATGACTTAAAAACATACTTGTAAAATTCAAACTAGAAAATAAGATTGTTGGTCAAATATACTGATTAAAAATTTCAAACTGATGTTAAAGGATAATCTACCTACCTCACACATATGGGCTATCAAATTAGCCCATGTGATAACTCTTTGTGCTATAAGGTGATTGAATAAAACTACAATTTAAAAAATTTAAAATATATATAATTTTAAAATATTTTTTAAAAAATCCTACACCAAATAGTGAGCAACTTGAATTACAGCCTTATATGACCTTCAAGGCCTGAGAAAGTCTCCAATCTATTGTCTGCTATAATAAATATTCATTGAATTACCTAAATGGCTATTTCCTGTATAGGAAAGTACTTTTTTAAATTTCATAAAAAATGAAAATCACAACTCATACAGTAATTATGAATGGAATTTTTTTAATATATATTTATTATGAAGGTAGTAGATTTTAAAAATCTCATGTGAGTTTAAAACCAAGTAATTTATGTTTCAAAAATAAATTCTAGGAAATCTAATAACCCCAAACTATTAGTTAGGAACAAGATTTTGTTCTATACAAGCTAGAAACTATCACTTTTCATTTAATCTGAGACACCATTGAAGGTAAGATGCACTATTATCTACCTGTATGAAATTTTAAAATATACTTCCAATTAAACTTTATACAGTGTTTTCATGCTACTTAAAATTTTTCTTTCATATTTATTGAAGATAATTTTACATTTAATAGACTTTTAAAATCACATTTTTATGACTATATAAACATCATATAAATGTTAAATACATTGGCCCACATGATAGTAATAAAATATATCCCTATAAAGGAAAAATTCATGTTTTTTCTTTTTATGTAGGGAAAAAGCCAGTTCTTCCTTTCTGTGTTTCTTCCCTGTGAGTTTCCTTTACTTACTCACACAAAACACTTCAGTCTGGTCACAAAATGTGTGAAGGCTCTTCCTCACATGAAGCAATTCTCTGCAACGCCTGGGTGTCCTATAATGTAACTCAATTTTGACACTATCTGCCTGGAGATAGAGTCAGACTCCACAGGTTAAGGGCTCAGTCCCACGAGACTTCCCCCCACAACAGTTCAGATGCCAATCACAAGTAGTAGGTCCCTAGGCTACCCACAGCTTCTGTCCAATTTGGCTACAAATAGGTGGTTCCCGTGATCCCTTCCTCAGGTTCGACTAATTTGCTAGAGCAGCTCACACTTACGTTTACCAGTTTGTTAAAAGATAAAGGATAGAGATGAACAGCCAGATGAAGAGATACATAGGGTGAGGTCTGGGAGGCTCCCAAGCACAATAGCTTCTGTCCCTGTGGAGTTGGGTAGTATCACCGTCCTGGTGTGGATCACCAGTCTGGAAGCTCTCTGAACCCCACACTATTGGAATTTCACGGAGGCTTCCTCACACAGGCATGATCAATTATTAACTCCATTCCTCTCTCTCTTGAGTATGGAGACTGAAGCTGAAACGTCCAAGTTTCTAATCATGGCTTGGTCTTGCTGGCCAAGAAGCCCACCCAGAGTCACCTCGTTAGAACAAAAGATGCGCTCCTAGTACTCTTATCTCTTAGGAATTTACAAAAGTTTTAGGATCTCTGGGCCAGGAACTGGGAACAGAGACCAATATATATATTTTCTATTACCTCACAGTCCCAATTTCAGAGATTTTAAAATCCGGAAAAAACATGCATCTTAGAACGATGAAAGAGTATATGACATCTTATTTTATTATTAGACCTAAAGTAGCTCAGAGTAGAAAACAATTAACTACACAGAAAAATAAATACATGAAACGACTTTTTATTTAAATACAGAAAATATTTCATATATAAACACTTATCAACCCAAATAGTCCACAATTAACAAGAAGGAGCATTTGTTCTCAGTCTTACGTTATCCACATGCATGAGTCTAAAACTTGATCCACTGCATTCCTGCAAGATGTACTTACCACTCACAATGAATAAACACTTGAAATGGAAACTGCTTTAGCTTATTAGAGCATGGATTTTACTTCATAACTTTTCTATTTCGTTTGCTGAAAACGTCTTGTAAAGAATATTTGCTAGTAATGACTGGGAAAGTTCTTGTTAGTGTACAAGCTATCTCTATGAATTTGGATAAAAAATATTTAATAGAGAAGTTAACAAAAACTGTATTAACTTCTCTTTACTCAATAATTCCTTTGTCTTCTATCTTTCAAGGCTGAAAAAATATATATACACATATACATATATACGTATAAATACATATATATGTGTATGTGCGAATATATATATGAAAGAAAACTGTGGCCAATTAGGTTGCTTGGCAACAGACACCATACTTTCGGGTGTACTTGAGCCTTTTGCTTCTACAAACTGTTAAAATTAAATGTTTCTTGAGAGCGAGGTGTTATGCTTGTTCTCTTTTTCCTTTTTGGCTTAAGTTATTCATGTGAAACAAACCCCCTCTTTAGTTGCAAATTTTAGTTCTCTGAGAGTTAATTATTATCATTCACTTACTTGGAAGAAAAAGCCATGTCTAAGATTGAGCCTCGGAAAAATCTTCACACAGTATGCCCTCATAAATTATAGCACATAATCATGAGAGACAGGGATCCTGGGTACAGAATGTGTGTAGCACAGAAACAGACGCGTTGGTTTACAAACACTTTGAAACTGTCAAAATTTTATCATCAAATGGAAGCCTGCAGAGTGGAAGGAGAAAATGGGGTGTCTACGATTGGAAACTCCCATGTCGAGATGTGAGATAAGGTGAATGAAACAGGCCTATGAAATAAAGATTCTAATGGAAAAAAGAACCTGGGAAATGAAATGGATAAAAATGAAAACAGCGAGGAGGGCAAGACCTCCACAAAAGATCAGAGAAGAAGAGAAAATACATAAACATGATCTGGGAAACCCTGAAAGGAAACAGACACTACCAGAAAAGGAGGGAGGTTTTCTTTCCTCCACCTCTTTCATGCGAGGGGTGACAGCTAATGTTATTTCTCAAGGACAGTGATAAAAAAAGAAATTGCAGAGGGAACTGCATCCTGCAGAGAGCAGAAGAGTTTTACTAACAACCTTCTGTGTGTAAGCACTACATAAACAGGAAAAAATAGCATCACCAGTCCTCATGGCTTTAGACAAAATGCAAAACTCGAAAGCCACATACAGAAAACAAGTGAAAGTATACAAAGACTAACTCTGAGTCTAGATCCGCAACGGCAACTAGAAAATCTATGCATATGAGAAGGGTCCCATTTAGCAGTGCTGTCTGTGAGGTAAGTCTTTGCCAGACCTCAAAAAAGAGATAATCAGATATAGGTAGCCATGTGACAAACAGCATAAAGGAACTCTAGCAAATTCCTGTATCTATTTCTAGAGGAAACACTTAGTTCTCTTCTGTACTCTACAGAAAATGGTACTGTCAAATATCTTTCCTGATGCCCTGATTCAAGATGACTCATGGAAACACACACAGATCAGCCTCAGAGCAGCCTCGGCTCAGCAGACAGAACTGGAAGGGAGTGGACGTGTGTCAATGACTACAACAGGGATGGATGGATATTTGACAGCATCATGAGATTGGCTTTTTAGTGCAAAAATCTAAAAATGATGTAAGGCAGGATGGTTTCTCTCTATCCCCACATTTTGTCTTTTCCTCTCTCTATCTCTAGTTTCTTTTTTTTTCTTTCTGACCTTCTCTGTCTCTACTCAGCATCTTAGTTCCCCAGAAGATAATCACTGATAATCAGTAATCAAAATTTTCTTGCTGATTCTGTAATGGCTTTCAGAGTGTTCCTTTTCTTCAAATGAATTTATAAAATGAACTCTGCTGTTGGGATCTTTAGTCACTTCAGGAATTTTTTTAGGTCTCTAGTAAATTTCTTGATAGAAGTAGGTTACATCAAAGACACCGTGTGTGTGTGTGTGTGTGTGTGTGTGTGTGTGTGTGTGTGATGTTACTTGCAAACCTTTTAAAATACAAAGGAATTTCCATGAGAAATGATTGGATTCAAAGTATGGGCACCAGAAGAATTTCATATTAACTACACTGTGTTGAGGCATTATAATGGTTAAGCATTTGAACCTATAAATTATGATCGTAATTTTCATGTCTGAATCTAATGTGCCTCAATTTCAAGAGAAAATTTCATCTGAGATAATGGAATGATCAGGCACTTTTATGCATGTGTGTAAGGTTGGATGTTGATTCCTAGAAAACTCTATATGACTATAGATTTTTGAGAGACAACCTTAGTAGGGTAACTGATATTTGTTACTACTATTGTCACATTATTTGTTAGTCTTTCCATGTCTTTTGAAGATGCTTCACATTATTAGAACGCTACAGGCTGTTGACTACATAAATGCTTCAGGCAGGAAGCCAGAAAAAGAGAGGTATATTACCTACTCCAGTCCCAAACTTAGGTGTGAAGTCTTAATTCAACAACTTTTTTTCCAAAAAGTTTTAACGTATTCCTCAAAGTTTGATTAATTTAGTGGGTATTCTGGCTGTGCCATAAAAAGCAAACACCTCTACAGAAAACATAGATCAGAGGAATCGTTTCAATCTAAATGGATGTTTAATAACGCCCAACGACCCCACAAATACTTATATATCCTCTCCTTACAGAAAGTAACTAGTGTAGTTTATATTTTCCATATTTTTTTTACAGTGCTGTGAAAACTACACTTAGTGTTCATTAGGATCAGAAAAGTTCCTAGAATATCATATTAAAGTTTTATATACACACACACAAGTACGTGCAACCTCACAGACACTGTCTACTTTAATTACAATTGTTAGCATACTATTAACCCCGCTAATTAAAATGAACTCATAGGAACAGGGTTGGAAAGAAACTAAAATTTTAGGAGAGTAATAATAGTAGAAATTGCAATTCAAAAGATTACATTTCTCTGGACATATCATAGCTATAATTCTAGAAAGTTTGGAAAATCCAACTGAAATTTTCAGGTTGATAAAAAATTTAAAGATTTCTTTTGGTTGTGTTTTACATAGGTTAATATAGATTTTTCTAAAGAATTCGTTTCCTCCCAGAACCTCCAAGAGAAAGGTCAACGTAATTATCTTAATTTCCATCTTCAGATACTGGGTTGAAGCTGTCAAAATACTTTACTTTTTCGCTGGTTAGTCCATACATTGTTCTTCTCTGCTATCCAAGAAATTAATACAGGCTGTCATTACACCTGCACCAAAACAGTGACGGACTGTCAAAAAGATTCCCATGTTGTCAAATTTGTTAGGAAACTCTGGGGCATGGGGTGCAAAAGGACAAGCATTTAATTTATTGATGTTTAAAAACTTACTGTCAGTAACTTTGTGGGGAACTGACAGTCTCAGGGCAGTGATTGTGGTTCCCTCTGGACTGCTAGTCCGACCTGTCCTCTTCATTTCCATGGAATGCATGTGCTGTGTTACTCAGGAAATGCCCATTTCATTTTCTTGTATTCCTGTTTGGCTTTCACCTGCTACTCTTATCTTATCTGTGTATAACAAGTCTACTCTTCACACATATCTGCATTTAAAAGATACCATTGGTTTTCTTTGCACTAGTGTGAACAGGAAAATTGAAAATTTACTTAGCATTAAGCATCTGAACCTCACCCTTCTTTCAGAGCATTTTAATTCTCTGAGATCAGTTTACATTCTGTTTGTATCAAGTACAAATCATTGCAGTATCTGATATGATTTTATAAATACAATGAGAACTTAAGGAAAGGTTGAATTTGTTCTTTAGCTCTTAGAATAGTGCTCTCAATACACAATAGCTCAATGGAGGAAAGAGGGAAGAGAGAGGCAAATGTTACTATGATGTCAATAACATTTATACTGATGGATTAAGACGTTTTTGGTTTAGTATCCCACCAAGGTCACTCACCACAAAGCATGGTAGAGCCAAGATTGAAACTCATGTCTTGAAGCTCAAGGTTGTTTATATGGCATTATCCAATTTAATAGTTTCCCAGGGCTGTATTCGCTTCCTAGGGCTGTCATAACACAGTAACACAAACTGGATGACTTAAAACAACAGAAATTCACACTCTCACAGTTCTGGAGGCTAGAAGTCTGAAATTAAAGTGTCAACAGGGCCATGTTGACCTCTGAAGCCTCTGTGAACAACTTTCCTGGTTTCTTCAAGATTCTGGTAGTCCCAGGAAATCCTTGGCTTGTGGCAGCATGACTCTAATCACTGCCTCCATCTTCACCTGGAATTTTCATTCATTTCTTCATATCATCTTCTTATAAGGACACCAGTTATGTTGGATTTGGGGCCCATCCTACTCCACTATGACCTCCTCTTAACTAATTACATCTGCAATGACTCTATTTCTAAAGAAATAGAATCCTTGGGCTTAGGCCTACAACACATCTTTTTGAGGACACAATTCAACTCATTACGTATTCTAAAAGATTAAAACCTGCAATTACATTGGTAGCATTAAGCAAATATGCATGAAAGACAGTGTAAAATAAATGGCCCAGAAAAGCATCCGTATATATTGTAGCAAAGAAATTGTCTTATGATAAGCTTGGCTGCAGTGTATCTGGCGTCTACTGGACTGAATTCTTTATTGATTATGAACAAATGACCCAAGACATGTGCGTAATGGGATTTCTGGTAGAACTTTAGGTAGAATATCATTACTTACAAACCTAGCTTGATTCCTGTTTTGTTTTTGTTTTTGTTTTTTGCTAATATATTCCCGTAATATTAACATCAGCATCATATTTCGAAATTAGCAGGGAGGCAAGATTAAATACTCATTTGTTATTCTGTCTAGGAATGCACTTTATTTGTCCTCTCCTGGAATTCTACAGAAGAAAAAGAATCCTGTCTGGTTCCGGTCATTTTTTTGGTGATTTCTTCCCTCAGTCTTGATACCAGTCAAGTACATACTTTAATATTTGGAAATACAGTGGGGTAATGTTCTGTTTATATGGTACATAGTTTATAAATTTCTACTTCCCATAAAAACTTTATCACTACAGTGTTTAATGTCTGCATTGTCAAAGAATCCGATTATACCCACATGTTTTTCCTTTTTCATACAATACAATAAAATCCAATCCAATCCTGTTCATTAAAAAAGAGGAGGAACTGGATTTTCACTCAGAATAGCATATTCACATATGGACATGTGAACATATGAATTCTGACAGAGCTGTTCAAAATTACTGAAAATGATCCATTCATTCATCAAACATATATTTAATGAAATTTATTATGTGCTAGACACTATTTTGGATGCTTTTGACAGATCAGTGAACACAACAGACAAGAATTCTCACCCTAGGGATTTATATTCTAGTGAAGAAAGGATGAAAGTTTATATTAATCTATAAATATATATTTACATATGTATGTATATTTATTTAAATAGAGTAAAATTAATTTAAACTAAAAGAAAAATATTTCACGTTGATCATCAATATTTAAAAACTCTGAGTATAACTTGTATTTTTTATAGTTCCTGGTGAAATATTAAATCAATATTTCATAAATATTAACAATAAATAAAATTACTTTTATCAACCCAATGATTTACATTTATCTGTGCCTTATTCTGATACTTCTATATATCTATATCTATCTCTCTATATGTATATATGTCTTTTTCATAGTTGCAATTACAGTGGCTATAAAATTGTGATTTTTAATTATTTTATTTAAATTATTTCATAAACTGTTGCCTCATTTTTTTTCAGTCTCAACACTTATCATGTTCATGGTTGTTCAATCCATCATATAACTATGACTTAATGTGTCCATTTTTTTATATTCAGTTTTTTAAAAAACCTTCCTGTCATTATAAAATGCAGTGTTAAAATAGCTTTTTACATAAATTATTTTAATTTCTTCTTTTCAATTTTTGCCTTATGATGAGATGAGAGATTTCTCAGAATAAAGGTTGGAATAATTTATGGTTCTTACAATGTATTGATAAATTGCCATTCAAATAAGTTACTTCATAATCTCCAACATTATGATTTTCATCTATCACAGCACCTGTCAGTCAATCAGCACACATTTCCATCTATGGGACACTTCTGCTGATCACTTTCTTCATTAGAGGCATTGATGCATTGACATTGGAACTGGTCGAATTGAGCTTGGCCAGATGATAGTTTGTGTCTTGTGTTTCCTCCCATTACTTATGACGTTACAGTTTTATCCTTTAAAAAAATATGTATTATGATAATAGTGTCTAATAATAATGAGTATTTTCTAAGCAGAAAGAATTCTTCATAGGTAGCCAACATTAAGCCATAGTTTTGCCCTTTCTATTGTGGCAAATATCAACAGAGGTCATAAAAATTGGGGGGCAAGGCTGATGGTTATGGCTACAATGGGCAAAACTTAAGTTATAGAATTAGCTGGGAAATGATGTTGCCTGTTTCTTCCCATTTCTTTCCCAATTTGACTTTAGTGTTGCTTAGGGTCATTCATTAACCAGTCATGAAGAGTAACTCCTAAGTGTGTAATGTCAAGAGAAGCAGAGGATTGGGAAGGAAAGGCAGAGAAGACTTCCACCCTTCCCACATTAAAAAATAGAGCATGTTTCAGAAAATCATAAAATATCAACGCCTCTTGCAAGACAAATCTGGCCACAGTTAGGTAGACACTGTATTATAGTGTTTTACAAGTATGAAAAACAAATTAATGAGAATACAAAAATCTTTTGCTATCAAAAATAAATTGATTAAAAAAAGTTAAAATGCTGTAAATGAAATGTAGAATTCCACCCAGTTAGAAAGGCTAAATTTTTATTTGGAATAATATTGCACAATGTACTTGATCCACCTTACAGGTAAAATTATATCTAGTGCATTTGCAGGTGGAAGACACATAAAAACAAGATGAATTTCTTGTTTTATTTTTAAACTATGAATTTCTAAGAAAATGCAAAACATTTGCCAGTAGACATTACTAAATGCCAACAGGAGACAAGATTGAGTCATTTTCTTGATCCATATATTAGCTAGAAATCTTAAAATAGAGATACCCATTTTGTGAAGACAAAAAAAAAATTAGACCTTTTAAATCATTACGTTTTGCTATTATTTGTAACTGCAAAGCCTTGAAGTCTCTGAGTTTCTCTTTTTCTTCCCATGCCAGTGATGTGTGGTATTAGTGCAGATCATCGATTCCGTACTGCTGAGCTATCCAGCTTAGGCAGACAAGGGGGCTGGGGGTGTGTCTTTAAAATGCCCTTTACTTTCAAAATTCACATTGTAGAAATGACATCTCTGGTTTTATAACTGTGCAGCTTGCACTGTGTTGCATAAAATGTTCTCCCAAGTGGACAAGGTCACTTGCCTTTGAGGCTAATTCTCATTCTTTGTGTTCAGCTTGGGTTGAAAAGATTGTTGTGCGTATCTTTACAGTCTGGGTCTTACAGCTATATTAAGTCATAGATTATTTTATGTTTTGAAGTGAAAAAGTATCTTACGTATTTTCTGATGAAGTAAATATGCCAGGCATTTAGCAGTGGATGCTTCATCACTTAAGCATTGTGATGCTAATGATGTTAATATCAGAAGTACCAAACTTGCTGCAAGATAATTTATGCTGCTGGATAATCTACAATATTTTCAAGCAAGAGTTATATAATTTAAAAACTCTGCAGACTTAAACTTTATATCTGGAAGAAGTAGGAAGTGAAAGATAAGGTGATAAATCTATTAATTCAGTCAATATAGAGATCACTATCCTATATATGCAGGGCTGACAAAGATAACCCTATACTACTAAATGTAAATTCATAGAATCATAGGATTTTGCAAATGCAGTTTTCTCTTCCTGGAAGATTCTTTCCCTATCCTCACTTATCCTGGCAAGCTCCCATCTATTTTTTCAGGCCTCCTTCTTCCTTTTTTTTTTTTGAAAGAAAGATTAAGTTAGTTTCGCTACTGTGAGTCCCCACATCAAACACATCTTCATTGCAGTTACTTGTTATCTTCAGCATCTGCCACTGTGGTTTGAATTGGTTCAGAACACATGCTTTGGATTTAGACTTTCTGGGTTTAAACTCTGGCTCAGCCACTTAGCAACCGTGTGACCTTGGCCAACTGACTTAGCCAGTCTGTGCCTTAGTTTTCCTATCTTTAAACTAAGATTAAAAATAGTACCTACTTCATAGAGTGGTTGTAAAGTTATTTAATACTTGTATAGTGCTTAGAATAGTACCTGACTGGTACAATATAAAACTATAGCAAATGGTAGCTGTTAATGTTACTATTACCATTCTACAAATATTCATTAACTGGATGTTGAATTTATACGTAATAAGCATTTTATACGCAAAGGACATGACATATTGACATAAATAAAATATTTTAGTAAACAACGGGACACAACCAAAGCCATCCCTTTGATAAATACCTTATAGTTGAAATTATTTGGCAAGTTAACTCATTAATTAGGGTGATGGGCTGAAAACTCTGTTATCTTCAAGGCTTCACCACTAAATTGTAGCATCCAAAGTTTGATATATTTATTAAGCTTTTATTGTGGTTATAAAGAACATTTATAATGCTCACTTAAATTTTTTCCAAATTAAAAATATACTGTTCATGCTTACTGGTATAGAATTTTAGAAACTCAATCACTCATTCCTCTTTGTATTAGAGAATACTCTATACTTTGGGGCAAAAATATTGATCATGCCCATGATGTTTCTTTTATCTGCTTTTTTATAGAGGTCTAAAATGCAGGTTAGTCTTCTAAATGTACACAAGGTAACTTTGCATTTACTTCCCGAGTTGATTTTCAAATCATTTGGAATTGTTCTAGAATTTGTCAGTGAGTATAATCTCAGGCTTTATACTGCCTGATAGTGCTCAAAAGTGTAAGTGTAAGAATTAACAATCGTGGAATATACCAGAAAGATGCACAGTTAAAAATCAACTTTTGTAGATAATCTAATTTTATTCTGGAATTAAACTAATTCATTGGGAATTTTCATACCGGGTTTAGATAGCTTTTTCTGCCTGAACCTTTAGCATTATATAATTAGTATACATTGAAAAATCCATAACAACTTTATGAAACACGGTACTGGGTGTATTACAGAAATATTTCAACAGACTGTATCATATCACATAGAGATATCAGAGCACAGAAGAAATACGTTGGCGGTTTCATTATCAAGATTACCAATGACTCTGAATAATTGATTTTTGCCTTATGGACACTGTGAATCACGTAAGTAATTCACATATCCCTTTTGGGTTGGCTGCTATGAAGCTCAAAAGCAAATTCATAGCCGGCATCTTGCTGTTCCACAAGACTTGATGGCATGCATTTTGTGTACGTACCTTATCTTACTTTCTCATAATTTTTCTACTCCTATTGTCACTTTCAAAGATGCTCTCACTTTCCAATTATAAATATTTTTGTTTTGAGTTCAATTGTTTCTATTACTTCAAATAAACCCGGAATAAAGTGAGGTAGAAACAAACAGAATTTTGGAATCATGGCTAAAATGTGATCAAGGATGAATTTAGAGTGTTTCAGCTGATAGCAGACTAAATCTTTGGACTAAATCAGATTTTCCTTTCAGTGTTGCAAGGTTATTTGTTAAACACCTTCAATATGATCACAATGTTATATAATTATCACATGCATAGTTTGGTTCTGGAAAGCATTTGCTGATAAAAATCCAAATTCATTTACCGAATATACAATCTCTGTATGCTCAAATGAGGTGCTTTTTATACTCAATTCCTGTTACTGCATTTCATTAAATCAGGAAGAATCTGGCATATCTCCTTCTTCTGCTCTCTAGGATGGAGGTCAATCATTCTCCTTGATGTAGATCCACTGATTTAATATAAGCTATTAATCACTTCCTAGAAGGGCTTATTAACCTGTTCAAATTTTTCCTAAAATAAGCTGAGTTGTTACTTGCATGGCCTGTTTCCTAATTAAAATTATTTCAAGCTCTTGGCATTTTAATTCTATTTTTAGAATGACGTTTCAAGGAGTATATGTAACATAGCAAAAACAAACAAACAACACTACTTTTAAACACTATCACTGTTTTCGTCAGAAACAGAGACCACTAAGGGATATGAAATCCTTCTGCTACTTTCTGTGATGGCTCCCTTGCTCTACCTAGCTGAAAGTTATCTTTCCTTTTTAACTTTCTTAGCACTTCCTTTTAGTATCTTCAGTTTTTAGCCCAAATGCTAAGTTTGAGGGCGTGATAAGGATGATGGTTGTATTTCATTTCATATTCTCCATGTACTCTTGCACAATGAATGAATGAATATATCAATGAATGATCGAATGGCGTGTCTTCCTTTCTAAAGGCCATAATAATTGGTAACAATATTCTATCCTTTTAAAAGTATTTCAATTTGAGGTTTTCTATAATCTATACGTACACATATTAAGATCATTTAGTATCTTAAGAACTGCAATTTCTGCTTCTTAACACATAATATTGTGTTTCCTGAGTAATTTATTTTGCCTCATTTCATGCTTCCTTTCTTGTAAGTTTTAATCTGTAGACATAGTAAAAAAATAAATAATACTAAACGAGTAAAATAATCTTATTTTAAAACATTTTTCCATTTATAATAATGATATTTATAAAACTTTCCATATTATCACTAATATGTACACCTGTAATATATAATGTTTACTCATTTAAAAATGTTTATGAGCACTGATTGCATTTTATACAGTCAGGATACAAAAGTAAATATAATATGAATCCTGGCCTGTTAGAGTACTAGGTATCTACTAGGAAAAACAATAGAATTATTATTAAGTAAATAACACTAATTTAATATGATAGGAAAGAAGAATTATGTACAAATTGTTATGCAAGCATAAATGAGAGACAAATTATTCTTGTCCTCTACTGGGAAAGATAAAATATATAATATCTGGAGAATCAGAAAAATGTTTTTGACCCAACTGAGAGAAACATGTACTTCACGCATAAATAAAGAATATTTCAACTCACTATTAAGAATGGCCTACAGAGATGCTCTATGTCATATGTCATCAGGGAACTGCAAATTAAAACAACAATATGATATCACCACATACCTATTAGAATGGCCAACATCCAGAACATTGATGACACCAAATGCTGGTGAGGATGTGGAGCAACAGGAACTCTCATTCATTGCTGATGGGAGTGCAAAATGGTGCAGCCACTTTGGAAGGCATTTTGAAGGTTTCTTACAGAACTAAATTTACTCTGACCATACAATCCAGCAACAGATATTTGCCAAAGGAGTTGAAAAGTTACATCCACACAAAAACTTGTACACAGATGTTTATTGCAGCTTTATTCATCATTGTCAAAACTTGGAAGCAACCAAGATGTCCTTCAGTAGGTGAACGGATAAATAAAGTGGTACATCCAGACAATAGAATGTTATTCAGCAGCACTAAAAAGAAATGAACTATCAAGCCATGAAAAGACATGGAGAAACCTGAAATGCATACAATCATCCCTCAGAGTCCGCAGTGTATTGGTTTCAGGACTCCCGTGAATACAAATCCATGGATACTCAAGTCCCTTAAATAAAATGGCTTCATGTTTGTCTATAACCTATGCACATACTCCTGTATGCTTTAAATCATCTCTAGATTACTTATAGTACCTAATACAATGTAAGTGCTGCGTAAATAGTTGTTATACTATATTGTTTAGGGAATAAGGACGAGAAAAAAATGTCCGTAGATGTTTAGTTCAGATGCAACCATCGTAGGCTTTTTGATCCACAGTTGCTTGAATTCACAGAAGCAAATGTGTGGATATGGAGGGCTGACTGTATTACTAAGTGAAAGAAGCCAATCTGAAAAGGTTACATACTGTATGATTCCAACTAGACGACAATCTGGAGAAGGCACAACAATGGACACAGTAAAAATATCATTGGTTGCAGGGGTTAGGGAGGAGCGAGGGATGAATAGGAGGATCGCAGAGGATTTTTCCGGCAGTGACACTACTCTGTATGAAACTATAATGGTCATTATACGTTTGTCCAAACCCCTAGAAAGGGCAACACCAAGAGGGAACCCTAATGTAAACTATGGACTTTGAGTGATAATGACACATTGATGTAGGTTCATCAACTGTAACAAAAGTGCCACTCTGGTGGAGGATGTTAATAATGGAGGAGACTGTGCATGTGTTGGGGTAGTAAAGGTATATGGGAACTCTCTGTACTTTCTGCTCAATTTTTCTGTGAACCTAAAACTTCCCTAAAAAATAAAGTCTATTAAAAAAGAAAGAGAAAGAGAATGGCCAACAGTTATTTTGCTTATCAAAAAGGAGATTTATTATTATTTTTTTAAACAGGGCAAAAGATGTCCGTAAAATTTCTCAGTAGATGTAGACAACTAAAGGAGAGGGCAACAACCCCCAAAACCCATCGCCCAATACTCATTAACATGAGGCCCTCAGCAGTGGGGATTTCTCAGACAATGTCTTTCCACTAAACTTTAGAATTGAGAATAACAATAGATTGCTAGTAAAATTTCTATCCTCTTGTTTATGGACAAAACGTATTTTACTACATAACTTTTAGGCAAATGTCTTTAATCGAACAAGGTGTCTTTAATCAAGTACCATGTCTGAAAAGGAGTATGAGGCTGTCAGTCAGTGCTAATGACACTCCATTATTTACTTCACTTCATAAATCTCCACTATGGAGGCTTAGAATTTGCGATTGGAAGTCATGACGAAATTCCCTATGTCAAACTTGGATCCGCCTCTGTTCAGCTTCTTGCATTGCTGAGGTCAAACTTCTGAATAGGTAAGAGAGTTGAATTAAATAGTTTGATTAGACCTAAATAATTAATCTAAATTTTTCCAGTGTCATGGGGAGTTAGCTATTAAGGCAAATGAGTGAGTTTAGTTTTCAGTTGATTTCTGTGGAAATCACACATTCTGTGGAAATACATACCTGTAGATGAGATCCCTCATCCATAGATCCAACTAGGAGCTAAAGGTTTATATGAATTTGCTCTCATCTTTCAGCCACACCTTATTCCCAACTATGGAATGTTGAATAGAGACACTGTGTGTGTGCAGATAAATCTATTTTAGAAGTGAATGCCATATGGCGAAGAAGGAGAAGGAAAAAATGTTTAGAAGGGTGATGTAGCATTCTGTGGCATGTCTCACAGTGGTGTGAAAGGAGCACCATACGCCATATGCCGACTGTTAACCATTTCATTAATTAATGTGTATTAAGAAAGAAAAGTCACCTCTGTCACTCAATAATACGGGTATAAAATTTGTGCAGTGCCATATTTGCTGTGACCAATTTACATTTTATAAATGAAAAGTAGAGTTGAACATTATGCTAAACATAAATCTTTAAATTATCGTAGTCTTCGTGGTGTATCTGACTTTTCAGGCTTATTTTTAGAAATAAAAACATGAAAGCCCAAGTGTTCACCAAAACAGCCCTCTGTTAAGCGAATTACCAATGGCTGGAATTTGATACATTTTTTTCTTCTTTGTCAAGCTCTCTCAGGTTGGTGGATTTTTTATTTTCAATGAGCTGACTTTGGACCTAAAGTCTGGCTGTAAACTGTCTGAAATTCTCATCAGTTGGGCCATCTGCTCCAGCAGGCACCACACACGTTTGCGTCTGAGAGAACTCATTGTGTGTGCTTTGTTTCTATTTCCATATATCAGATATGCTTGCGAGTGTATGCTCTTAGTTTTTGTTTATTGCTAGTTTTCCTTGTGAAACATACTGTAAAATGCCATCAAAATCTCATTGGACAATATATAAAAATCACACTGTAATTAAATTTATCAGACTTCTTTAGAATCTAGCTAATGGATAGCATTAATTTCTTTCCTTTAGTTTTAAATTCAGTTTTACTTTGGCTTCTTTAATAATACATATAATTTCATAGGCTAGTAAACTTTCCGGTAAAATCTAGTCAATCCAAAACATCTGTTCCAATCTTAGCATTGTAGATTTGGCCCATTCATATTATTCCATTATTGTAGCACATTTTGGGGTTTTAAATTTTGTTAAAACTGAGACTCGTGATAGATACTCATTCTTTCTTTTACTGTTTTCCAGTAAAGAGGTAATTTTCTGATGTGCACAAGAATTTTAGAGACAGAGAATACTTTCTGTGTTCTGTAATGGAAAGACTTGAACTCACACTAGTTAATCACTTTATTTTGTCCCCACTTGCTGTCTTTAGCACAGACGATCTTACATCTTTTCTTTGGACCTCTTCAAGGTTGTTCACATGGCCTCTTGTCTGAAATCTTCCTTTTTGTTTACCAAGTTTGGATGTTACTTTTTTTTCTGCAAAAGTTAAAATTACAGTTTTATTGACTGTGAGGCGAGGAAGTTCATATTTTCCTCTCTTTTTTTCTTCTTGACGACGACAATTGATCAGAGAAGCTCAAAATGATGTTCTAGCTCTTTTTGTCCTGATTGTCCAAACGGGTAATTCCGGTAATCTTGGACTTTTGGCTCTCTGTACTATTGATTGTTTCAAAATGACTGTTGGATAGGAGTTGCAACATAGGTCAACACAGAACTGTTTCTTAACCTGAATTTAGTGGTCTTGTTTTGAGTTTGGCAGGGGAATTGAAAGACATCCCTGGCTTCCCTGAGAAGGCATGGCTTACAAATGGTTAGTTTGTTCTAGCAAAGGGAGATAACATTTTTATGAACTTGTAATATAACAAAGTTAAATGTGTTGAATTGGAAATGATTCTAGCATCCCTATACTGTATAACGCTAAGCTGTATTACTGAAAAGAAACCAGCAGACCAAAATTGCTTATCATTTTTTATATTTATAAATTCTTTTGTGTAACTGATTTACTGTGGCTTTTGCTGTTTATGCTCATTCAGTTTCTAAGTGTCTGGAACTTGGAATGGGGCTGATGAGTCACATTAAGCATTCTCCTACTCGGGGACAGCAAAGATGTAACAGCACACTTAATTGCACTCATTTAACCATTAAGCCTGGTTTCCAAGGGCTCTGCCAGTTGTCAGGTGCACTATATTACAGTCCCACATGGCATGTGACATCTTTGCTACTTGCTGCATCTGGTTAGAGCCCTCTACTAAATGCTGGTATCTAAGCTAGTGAAAGAGTCCAGGTGTAGGACAATGACGCTCAAGTTAATGATGGTGAAGCATTAGAAAAATAACCCTAGGAAACAGTTGACATATGATGAGATAGGGTGACCCATTTTCGTATTCAAACGAACATAGTCGTATTCCGTAGTTGCATTGATTGGTTTATTTTCAGAAATGTGAGTATTGGTCAGTTTTCAAAAGATTGTTTTTAAAGTAATTACAAAACAAAAAGATTCTGTTAATTTCACAAATTTTCAATGTAAATATTTCTGGTCAGACTTAGTGAGAGCTGGGTTAATGAACTGTGGGCTTAACTCACTGGCATTTTATTAGAATATCAAGATTTCTCAATTGACACTTCCTCCTTCCTCTCACCAACGAGAAGATGCGCAAGTATATACAAATAATCAATAAAACCTCACAGGGGTTGCTTTTCACCTTTTCTTGAATTAAAACTATAGCTACATTTGTTATAAATAAATTAAAATAAAACAAAAGTATATTAGAGTGTAGAAAATATGTCTATTTCTTCTCTTGTATATCATTTTATTCAGAGGAATCTCTGTCATCCCAACACAGTCTAAATTATTAAAGTACTTAATGAAAAGAAATTCATGTATGTGGTAGACTGATTAAAAGACTGTACAATTTCTAGTTCATTTCTTCTACTACACTTTCAGGTGACTTGGGAAAACTGATAATCAGATCAGGTGGAGAATAGAAAAAAACGAGCTTTGTTCTGTTTTGAAGAAGGATTGGGGGTACAGTGTTGTTGGCGGCCACCTGCTTTCCATCTTCATCAAGGAGAGAAGAAGAAGAAAAGGCTTAAGTTGCAATGGAAAGAACTAGAGTTAAAAATAACACAACTGCAAAGTAATAAAATGCAAGAACCAGCAACTGGAGGAAATCTTGGAATTTTTTTTTCCTGAAAAAAAGTTTCTCTTTCTCTCTCTGTCTCTTTGTCTCTCTCTCTCCTTTGCTTTAAGGTTCAATATCAATAGAGTCTCTCAGACACCAAGCATATTAATATAACTTTTAACTGACTTTATGATGGAATTGACGGAAACTGGATAATTTATTAATGATATAGGGTGAGAACAATGCACTTCAGAGAGTCTACTTTAGTTTTATATGCCACCTCTATCATGCATGCATGCAGAAAAATGAGTTTTAGTGAAAATTGTTTTCAACTCTCCATAAAAGGGCAATGATATTTTCAAGCAGCTTTAGAATCTATAAACAAAAATATATAGTCCATATTAATTATTATTAAAATCTATATTTAAATTTAATCTGTTTCAAAAGCATTGAGATAGTTAAAATCAAAATGCCCTAAAATTTAAATAAGGAGTGCACTAGCACACCCAAAAATACAGGTGGGTCTGGTTTCAGGGACTCTGTTGTACACATGTGCTTTGCAATATGGAGATGGGTTTCTCCCAAATACATTACTATAAATTTTTATAATGACCATATGCTTTTTAATGTTGTAATCTTGCTAGGTTGGGTTTATTCAAGCTATGAAATAATCTATAACCACAATACATAACGATGCTTATTCTCTCCCTTTTGTCTCTTTATTCACATTTCTTCCCTCCTTCCCTTTCTTCCTTCTTTCAAATTGAACAAACATTGATAATATATTTAGTCTAGGTTGTTCACTGTACTAAATGGTGAGAATACAGATACGATAAAAGTCAGTTTAAAGTCCAAAAATTCATAGTCCAGTGGAGGAAACAGACAAGTAGAAAAATTAGAATGCGGTAAGATATGTGCTATGAAATTCACAAGTCTAGAATGTCCTAGATTATGCAGAATGGGTAAGTACCACAGATTAGAGATATCTGTGAGGTAGAGAACATCATTTTTCTGACTTGAGTCTCTAATTAGAAACTATATTACAAGTGTGGATTTAGAGACAAGAAAACGTCCTCTGTGTCTAGGTTAGGAGCTGCCTTAGCTGGTCACCCCTAGCTCCAAGTCCCTGGAGAAAAGAAGGGAACCCAGTGGAACAGGGGCTAGAGAGGAGACGAAGACTTAGAAGCGAGATTTGTAGGTCTCTCAGGGAAGGTAGTCTTGGGAACTCCCACTTTTCACTCTATAAACCTCCAGTAACAGTAATTTTTATTGTGGTGTAAAAATGGAAATATTTTCTCTTCAACCTCTTTTTTTATTGTTATACAAGCAGTGCATGTTCACTGTAAAAATAACATTTTAGCAGTCAGATTAAGTCAAAAGGGGAAATAAAAGCCCAAGTTTCCACAGCTCTGTAACACATCTTAATTTAAACACAAGAAACCATTCCATTTTTGTCTTCCTGAGTCCCTGTAGATTTGTCTTGATGGTTTTGACCAGAGTTTCACTTGTCCCTGGGCCACTGCTAGACAGAAAGTTGTTTCATAGCCTCTCTCTGTCCTCTTGTACCTGAGGAAAGCACACAGCCCTCATGAGGCTTTCTAAGAAATTTTGCTGCTAGCAACAATGGGCAAGAGAAACATTAAATGCAAAGGGAAAGTTTAAAATTGTCAAGAAATCTAACTCTGCAAAAGTGGTCTCTGTTCTTCTAACTTGCTGTGTGACTTTGAGTATAGTATTCATCTAGTCATGTATTTAAAAAAAAAAAAAGATTTGACCAGATAATGTAAAATAGTACTTCCAAGCCCATAACCTATTCATTGCAATATGAATAAATTAAGTACCAAATTTTATTTATTAAAAAAAAGAAAGCAACTTTGATTGAGACCCTAACCTGGCTCCTCTCACAAGCTTTTATTACCAGGATTTAGTGTTCTTGCATTTTTCTCCAGGATATGGCAAAACTTTGTGATATTTATCATTCCATTTGTTGACAAGTTTATGTAGTTTCTCTAGCTGGTTGGATGAATACCTGTGTTGGCTTTTTGTGTGTCCAGACTGGAGATGTATTCTGAGGAAAATGTTCTTCGCAGAAAGAGGAAACTCATTTTTTGGTTAATCGTATAGGAACATCTTTACTCCCCAAGGCCACCAAATATGCTCTATGATCCAGAAGGTTGGCTCCTCCCTAGCCCCTGACACCTTCCCTCTTTCACTTGGAAACTTTTAGGGGAAAAAGAAAACAAAATGAGACAAAGTCCTGCAAAAGTGCTAATGATGTGTCACTAAATACGAAAAAGACCAAAGTTTCAGAGAAAAAGAAAGGGAGGAAAGGCTCAACTTATAGCAGTGGAGAAAAAGAGAGAGTGTCTAAGGTCACGGTAAGTCACTTACAAATAAAGTAGAGAATCTGAGAATTAAGAACTACCTGTAATTTGTAATCATATGCCATTTAGAAGTCTTATTTTCAAGAACTGCACAATGAAAACAAAATTAAAGTGAATGGATAATATTTCATAGGTTTTCATAAACTTCTTAGTCTACTTTGAAATCAGAGAAGGATAAAACTTAGTTTACGCTTAAGGAATCTGAGCCTGACTCTCAGACTTGTTCTCCCTGTTGAGGAAGCACTTGCCTGACAACTAGACGATGCCGGTCCACTGCCCGCCGTTTGCCAGAAGCTTATATTCTATCAGCAGAATCACTAACTTCTGTGAATGGAGGTCACCAAACGACTTCTCGACTAAAATATTTTTACCATGGGCTTGCCTGAAATATCAACCTATACACTATTTTGTCATAATTATTTTGTTATAAGCAGAAGTAGGCAACTTGATTTATTAAAATGATCAGAGACTCAAATTCCAGTTTTACCATTTACTGTCTCTGAGATTATAGAAAGGTAATTCTACCTGTCTGAACTTTGGTTTTTTCCTATGTAAAATAGAAATAATAAAAGGCCTATCTTAAAAGATTATTTTGAAGATTACATTTAATATAAATTAAATCTTAAATACAACATTTGGCATCTGGCAATAGTGTATAGTATTATTTATCTATAATACAGTATGTTGCATTATGATTTTAAATTTCAATGTTAAAATGCTAAAGTTAACTGTATGTCACTGTTAAAAAAAAAATAGATATTAGCCATTTGCTTCTTATCCTGAATATGGCTATGAAATTACTTATCTAAAAGACTTTATCTAATCTAAATGTCCTAAAATTATGGGACATCTCAATTTTAACCTTTGCTGTAGAGAATGATGCTAGAAACATTGAGGGAAAGCATGTACCATGAATTTCAGATCTCATGACATTCACAAGAGGAGAAATACTGAGGGGCTGATTGGAGGATGTTGAGTTTAGGGCACAAAATACAGGAGATGGGATGAGATAAAGATCAAGACTTACTGATATTCTATTTGACCTAAACCTCACCATGCGTCGTGATCTCAGAGTTTCCTTAATAACTATGACAGTGGATATAAAAACACCTTCCATGAGAATAAAAAGCTAATGTAACAACTTTCATCTTCATGGAAGAGAAAAAAAATAGTGAGGTCAAAACTGATGGGAGAAGAAAAGTGAACTGGAATGAGCCTTTAAAATACCATAAACACACTACTGGTTATGAAGTAAAAATTCAGGAAAATGAATCTTCTTGTATCTGAAAATTATATCATAAGTGTTGCTAGCAGCAAAATCTTTTAGCCTCATAAAGGCTGTGTGCTTTTCTCAGGTCCAAGAGGACAGAGAGAGGCTATGAAACAACCTTCTGTCTAGCAGCGGCCCAAGGACAAGTGAAGCTCTGGTCAAAACTGTCGAGACAAATCTATAGGGACTCAAGAAGACAAAAATGGAAAGCTGCATCCTCACATGGGCTCATATTCCTCGGTATGTGAGCAAGGAGAGAGAGAGATAGAGCTCTCTGGTGTGTGTTCCTCTTCTTGTAAAGAAATCCATTCTATGGAACTGAGGCCCCACCCTTATGACTTTATTTAACCTTAGTTACTTTCTTAGAGACCCCATCTCCAAATATAGCCACACTGGGTGTTAGGGCTTCAATGTGACTTTGGGGTAGATACAAACATTTGGTCCATAACATTAGCTTATAAGTAACTGTATTCATTTGGCTTCCCTTGAAAGCAGAATCTGAGAGAAGAACTTGGGAGATTTCCTTGGACTGAGACAAGGATTTGTGAGACGAGCTCAGAAAGCAGGAGCAAAAGAGTAAGGAAGGTGAAGAAGGAAAACTCAATGAAAGAGTGCACTAGGATGCTACCTTAGGCAAGGACCTGCTTTCAATCAAGATCTCTAAGAACTCTATAGAATATTCCAGATCTTTCCATCTGAAATATGGGAGACTGGAACATTTATCCAGTCTCACCTACCTTATTGGTTGAAGGATCAACCTAGGGCAGTTAAGAACGTACTTTGTGCGCTGGTCAAGTAAGCTACCTAGAAGTAGAGAAGGCCTAGTCACAGAATGAGGAAAGACATGCAATCTGAGTTTAGGATGGGATGCTGACAGCTAGCACAAGGTAAGCCGGAACTGCCACCTGTCCTGTAGCTGATGTCAGAGGTGGGCCAAGAAACTGTGACATGATCTCCAAAGGCATCTGTATAATATTAGCCTTTGGTTAAACACAAACAGGCAAAAAATAAATTGATTTGTAAAAAGCTATATATTAGCTCCATTTAAGGAGTACAGTTAATAATCATATTGCATTTCAAAATTGAAGGAATGGTTTTCCATGTGAGGTGGGAGTAGTATAGGAAAGGAAAGAACGGATGTGAGTTTCAGCTACCTATTACTGTATACTGGCTTAAAACAACAACCATTTTATTCTCTCTCATGGTTCTCCAGTAATGGACTCAGCTGGATGGTCTTCTGCCCCTCCTGAAGTTCGCTAGGGCTGCAGTCTTCTGGGAGCTTGATCTCGCTGCAGTGGTCCAAGATGGCTGTCTCACTTGGCAGGCATTGATGTTGGCTGTCAGATGGAAGCTCGTTTGGAGCTGTTGACCAGAGCACATGTGAATAGCCCCTCCCTGTAGTTTGGGCTTCTCATTGCAAGGCATCTAGGTTTCAAGATGTAGCCTAAAAGAGAAGATGCTGAAGCTGCCAGACTTTCATAGGGCTTGCTTACACTCAGAAGTCTTTGGGGCCAGCCCCGTGGCTTAGCGGTTAAGTGCACACGCTCCGCTACTGGCGGCCCAGGTTCAGATCCCCGGCGCGCACCGACGCACCACTTCTCCGGCCATGCTGAGGCTGTGTCCCACATACAGCAGCTAGAAGGATGTGCAACTACGACATATAACTACCTACTGGGGCTTTTGGGGGGGGGGGAAGGAGGAGGATTGACAATAGATGTTAGCTCAGAGCCAGTCTTCCTCAGCAAAAAAAGGAGTATTAGCATGGATGTTAGCTCAGGGCTGATCTTCATCACAAAAAAAAAAAAAAAGAAGAAGTCTTTGAATGTCACTTCCTTTACATCACATTGTTCAAAACCGTCCCAGGACTAGCCTGGATTCAAAAAGGACATAATGTTCCTCCACTTCATGGGAGGAGCAGCATGCCTACCCAAGGAGAAATATAATTATTTGCAACCATCTTTGTGCCCTAACTACCACAATAGGATCGTAGGGCTTGTGGCTATTTCATGAGAATTAATTATTCAAGAATTCTTCCTCAAAGTTCTACAATTTGGTTAATGCTGTGCTTAATCATCTATTCACAGTAGGAGTTTTAGAGGAGGACCAAAGTCCTCTCCTATACTGATTAAGGACAATGGAGGAATATACCAAAAGGATTTCTCAAAAATGTGGTACTAAAATCTACATTAGGGTCCCCTGGCCTGCTTTTTAAATTATATGGATTCTTGGGCACAACACACCTAATGAGTCATGGCCTATAGGATCGTCCAAGAAACTGGCGCTTTAAATAATGCACACTAGGTATCTATGAGAAAAACTACTGTTAGAAAGACACATTCCTATGTCTTTGGTCCAGAATAAGAGGAGACCACTGGGGAATGACAGCTGCTCTGTACATTAAAATCTTGGATAGATATTTTAGGTAGCATACATTGAGAAGCATGTATGAAACTCTAGAATCTAGGCAGAGAACAGTGCTTTCCTGGAAGCAAATCCATCAGTCTGGAGGGCATTTAGGAGAAATGAGAATATAGCAAGACTAGACTAATCAATTTAAAGTCTAGGACAGATTGTGAAAGATTTGAATATCATACTAAGTAGCAAGCTTCATCTTGAAGGTAAAAGGTAGTTGTTGCAGGGTTTTAACAGGAAGCGTCACATTCAGATGTATGATTTTTTTTTTTAATTTTTTGTTTATTGCTGTAACACTGGTTTATAACATTGTATAAATTTCAGGTGTACATCATTATACTTGTATTTCTGCATAGATTACATCATGTTCACCACCCAAATACTAATTACAACCCATCACCACACACATATGCCAAATTATCCCTTTCACCCTCCTCCCTCCCCCCTTCCCCTCTGGTAACCACCAATCCAATCTCTGTCTCTATATGTTTGCTTATTGTTGTTATTATCTACTACTTAATGAAGGAAATCATATGGTATTTGACCTTCTCCCTCTGACTTATTTCACTTTGCATGATACCCTCAATGTCCAGCCATGTTGTCACAAATGCCTGGATTTCATCATTTCTTATGGCTGAGTAGTATTCCATTGTGTATATATACCACGTCTTCTTTATCCATTTGTCCCTTGATGGGCACTTAGGTTGCTTCCAAGTCTTCACTATTGTGAATAACGCTGCAATGAACACAGGGGTTTATGTGTCTTTATGCATTGGTGTTTTCAAGTTCTTTGGATAAATACCCAGCAGTGGAATAGCTGGATCATATGGTAGTTCTATCCTTGATTTTTTGAGGAATCTCCATACTGTTTTCCATAGTGACTGCACCAGTTTGCACTCCCACCAGCAGTGTATGAGAGTTCCCTTCTCTCTACATCCTCTCCAACACGTGTTGTTTCCTGTCTTGTTAATTATAGCCATTCTGACGGGTGTGAGGTGATATATCATTGTAGTTTTGATTTGCATTTCCCTGATAGTTAATGATTTTGAACATCTTTTCATGTGTCTGTTGGCCATCTGTATATCTTCTTTGGAGAAATGTCTGTTCAGGTCTTTTGTCCATTTTTTTATTGGGTTGTTAGTTTTTTTGTTGTTGAGATGCATGAGTTCTTTATATATTTTGGAGATTAAGCCCTTATCAGATGTATGGTTTGCAAATATCTTCTCCCAATTGTTAGGTTGTCTTTTCGTTTTGTTGATGGTTTCCTTTGCTGTGCAGAAGCTTTTTCGTTTGATGTAGTCCCATTTGTTTATTTTTTCTATTGTTTCTCTTGCCCGGTCAGACATGGTGCTTGAAAATATGTTGCTAAGACTGATGTCAAAGAGCGTACTGCCTATGTTTTCTTCTAGAAGTTTCATAGTTTCAGGTCTTACATTCAAGTCTTTAACCCATTTGGAGTTAATTTTTGTGTATGGTGTAAGGTAAGGGTCTACTTTCATTTTTTTGCATGTGGCTATCCAGTTTTCCCAACACCATTTGTTGAAGAGACTTTCTTTTCCCCATTGTATGTTCTTGGCTCCTTTTCAAAGATTAGCTGTCCATAGATGTGTGGGTTTATTTCTGGGCTTTCAATTCTATTCCATTGATCTGTGTGTCTGTTTTTGTGCCAGTACCATGCTGTTTTGGTTACTATAGCTTTGTAGTATATTTTGAAATCAGGGAGTGTGATACCTCCAGCTTTGTTCTTTTTTCTCAGGATTCCTTTAGCTATTCAGGGCCTTTTGTTGTTCCATATAAATTTTAGGATTCTTTGCTGTATTTCTGAGAAAAATGTTGTTGGAACTTTGATAGGGATTGCATTGAATCTATAGATTGCTTTAGGAAGTATGGACATCTTAACTATGTTAATTCTTCCAATCCAAGAGCATGGAATATCTTTCCGTTTCTTTGTGTCCTCTTCAATTTCTTTCAGCAATGTTTTATAGTTTTCAGTGTACAGATCTTTCATCTCTTTGGTTAAGTTTATTCCTAGGTATTTTATTCTTTTTGTTGCAATTGTAAATGAGATTGTATTCTTAATTTCTCTTTCTGCTACTTCATTGTTAGTGTATAGAAATCCAACTGATTTTTGTATGTTGGTTTTGTATCCTGCAACTTTACCATATTCGTTTATTACTTCTAAGAGTTTTCTGGTGGATTCTTTAGGGTTTTCTATATATAAAATCGTGTCATCTGCAAATAGTGACAGTTTCACTTCTTCCTTTTCAATTTGGATCCCTTTTATTTCTTTCTCTTGCCTGATTGCTCTGGCTAGGACTTCCAGTACTATGTTAAATAGGAGTGGTGACAGTGGGCATCCTTGTCTGGTTCCTGTTCTTAGAGGGATAGCTTTCAGTTTTTCACCATTGAGGATGATATTAGCGGTGGGTTTCTCATATATGGCCTTTATTATGTTGAGGTACTTTCCTTCTATACCCATTTCATTCAGAGTTTTTATCATAAATGGATGCTGTATCTTGTCAAATGCTTTCTCTGCATCTATTGAGATGATCATGTGATTTTTATTCTTCATTTTATTAATGTGGTGTATCGCGTTGATTGATTTGCTAACATTAAACCATCCCTGCGTACCTGGAATAAATCCCACTTGATCATGGTGTATAATCTTTTTAACGTATTGTTGTATGTGATTTGCTAGTATTTTGTTGAGGATTTTTGCATCCATGTTCATCAGTGATATTGGCCTGTAATTTTCTTTTTTTATGTTGTCCTTGTCTGGTTTTGGTATCAGGGTAATGTCGGCTTCATAGAATGAGTTAGGGAGCTTTCCCCCCTCCTCAATTTTTTGGAAGAGTTTGAGAAGAATAGGTATTAAGTCTTCTTTGAATGTTTGGTAGAATTCACCAGGGAAGCCGTCTGGTCCTGGACTTTTATTTTTGGGGAGGTTTGTGATTACTGTTTCGATCTCCTTACTGGTGATTGATCTATTCAAATTTTCTACTTCTTGATCCAATTTTGGAAGGTTGTATGATTCTAAGAATTTATCCATTTCTTCCAGATTGTCGAATTGGTTGGCATATAGCTTTTCTTAGTATTCTCTTATAATCTTTTGTATTTCTGAGGTGTCTGTTGCAATGTCTCCTCTTTCATTTCTGATTTTACTTATTTGTGCCTTCTCTCTTTTTTTCTTGGTGAGTCTAGCTAAAGGTTTGTCAATTTTGTTTATCTTTTCAAAGAACCAGATCTTGGTTTTGTTAATTTTTTCTATTTTTTTTTTTTGGTCTCTATTTCATTTATTTCTGCTCTGATTTTTATTATTTCCCTTCTTCTACTGATTTTGGGCTTGGTTTCTTCTTCTTTTTCCAATTCCTTGAGGTGCATTGTTAGATTGTTTATTTGAGATTTTTCTTGTTTGTTGAGATGATAGGCCTGTATTTCTATAAACTTCCCTCTTAGAACCACTTTTGCTGTATCCCATAAATTCTGGCATGTCGTATTTTCATTTTCATTTGTCTCCAGGTAGTTTTTGATTTCTTCTTTGATTTCTTTGTTGACACAGTCATTGTTCAGTAGCATTTTGTTTAATCTCCACGTATTTGTGGCTTTTCTGATTTTCTTCCTATAGTTGATTTCTAGTTTCATACCGTTGTGGTCAGAAAAGATGCTTGGTATTATTTCAATCTTCTTAAATTTATGGAGACTCGTTTTGTGGCCTAATATGTGATCAATCCTAGAGAATGTTCCATGTGCATTTGAAAAGAATGTGTATTCTTCAGTTTTTGGATGGAATGCTCTGTATATATCTACTAGGTCCATCTGCTTTAGTGTGTCGTTTAAGGCCAATGTTTCCTTATTGATCTTCTGTTTGGATGATCTATCCGTTGGTGTAAGTGGAGTGTTAAAGTCCCCTACTATTATTGTGTTACTGTCTATTTCTGTTTGTATGTCTGTTAATAATTGCTTTATATATTTAGGTGCACCTACATTGGGTGCGTAGATATTTACAAGTGTTATATCCTCTTGTTGGACTGTTCCCTTGATCATTATGTAATGCCCTTCTTTGTCTCTTTTTACAGTTTTTGTTTTAAAGTCTATTTTGTCTGTTACGAGTACTGCTACCCCAGCTTTCTTTTCATTGCCATTTGCGTGGAGTATCTTTTTCCATCCCTTCACTTTCAGTTTGTGAGTGTCTTTAGGTCTGAAGTGTGTTCCTTGTATGCAGCATATATATGGGTCCTGTTTTTTTTCCAATCAGCCACCCTATGCCTTTTAATTGGAGCATTTAGTCCATTGATGTTTAAAGTAGCTATTGATAAGTATGTACTTACTGCCATTTTTTAACTTTTATTTTTCTCAGTGTTGTAGTAGTCCTTTTCTGTTCCTTTCTTCTTCTATACAGAATTGATGGTCTCTTTAGTTTGACCTCTGTCTGAAAGCTCTACTCTTTAATTCCCCTCCTCCCTCCTTTTTGATGTTTTTGATATCATATCTAACCTCTTTTTGTGCATTTGTATCCATTACGTTCTTATCATGGCAATAGATAATTTTTCCTATTTGTGGTCTTTTCTTTTCCCCTTAAATCAGTTCCTTTAACATTTCCTGTAGCACTGGTTTCTTGTTAACAAACTCCTTTAATTTTTGCTTGTCTGGGAAATTTTTGATCTCTCCTTCCATTTTGAATGATAACCTTGCTGGGTAGAGTATTCGTGGCTGTAAGTTTTTTCCTTTTAGCACTTTAAATATATCATGCTCAGGTTTCTGCTGAGAAGTCAGCTGATAGCCTTATGGGGTTTCCTTTGTATGTAACTTGACTTTCTCTTGTGGCTTTTAGGATTCTCTCTTTATCTTTAATTCTGGACATTTTGATTATGATGTGTGTTGGTGTGGACCTCTTTGGGTTTATCTTGTTTGGGGCTCTCTGTGCTTCCTGTACCTGGATGTCTGTTTCCTTCCTTAGGTTAGGGAAGTTTTCATCTATTATTTCTTGAAATAGTTTCCCTACCACTTTGGCTCACTCTTCTCCTTCTGGGACACCTATAACACGAATGTTAGTGTGCTTGATGTTGTCCCAGAGGTCCCTTAGACTGTCCTCACTCTTTTTAATTCTTTTCTCTTTTACCTATTCAGCTTGGGTCATTTCTTCTAGTCTTTCGTCCAGCTCACAGATCCATTCTTCTGTATCCTCTACTCTGCTTTTGAGTCCCTCTAGTGAATTTTTCATTTCCAGTATCATATTCTTCATTTCTGATTGGTTCTTTTTTGTATATTCCATTTCTTTGTTGACATTCTCACTGAGTTCATCTATTCTTCTCCCCACATCAGTGAGCATCCTTAACACTCTTTGTTTGAACTCTCTGTTGGGTAGGTTGCTCATTTCTTTTTCACTTAGTTCCTTTTCTGGGGTTTTGTCCTGTTCCCTTACTTGGAATGTATTCTTTTGCCTCCTCATTTTGCCTCTTTCCCTGTGCTTGTGTCTACGTATTAGGTAGGCCAGCTACGTCTCCTGCTCTTGGATAGGTGACCTTATATAAGTGATGCCTTAGGAGGCTTCCAGTGTGCTTCCCTCAGTTCTCAATGTTCCCGGGGTGACCCTATGTGGGCTCATGTGTCCTTCTGTTGTGGCCTGTTTGCTCTCCCTGTAGGTGCCCAGGGAGGCTGAGTTATGCTCCTGGCCAGCTGTTGTAATGCTCAGCTGCTTGTAGTTGTTGTGGCGCCTTCAGTCTCTTTATCAGGTGTGGGGAGCCCCAGCACAGTTGGCTGCAAGTTCTAAGACCACATTTGTGTTGCAGTATTTCTTTTAAGTGAGTAGGTGCCCAACACAGCAGGTTGTTAGGCTCAGGGTCTTACAATTGCTATAAGCCTCCAGCTTTTAGGTCTCTTGTCAGCTCTCTGAGGATTGCAGCTGAGGGTGGCTGGCCTCAGGCACAGGAGCACCCAATTGTTTCAGGCTTTGGAAGGTGGGGCAAACCTCCTATGTGGGTCTTTGAGAAGCACAAGTCTTCTGCAGCTGACAAACCCCGCCGCCCACAGGTCCACACACACAGTCAACACAGTCCTGGCCCGAGTGCGCGCCCCGACCTCCCAAAGCGGACCCAGTCTCTCCACAGCGGGAACCCCACACACTCTGCCACCGCCCCACACTCTCCACCCGCTCCTTGTGCACGCCCTGCCCCACTGAAGTGGGCTCAGTTGCCAGGCTGCAGAGAATCCAGTCACCAATCTATGCAGGCCCACAAGTTGCCTGAGGGCTTGTTGTTGGGTGGGGCCAGTCTCTAGGGTGGGCTGCCTGCCCTGGCTGAGCTGGATTAAATCAGTGCTCTAGCGGGTGGGGCAGACCCTGGGCTAGCAGGCCCCAGGGAGAACTCCAATGGCGTCTGTGTCAGCATGCCCACACCAGGCCACAACAATGGCCGCCGCCAATGTCCCAATCCCTGGAGAGGTCTCACCTCTCACCGAGATGCACTCAGGGCCTATTAGGTGAGTCTCTTTTCACCAAAGCACTGTGCACCTTTCTTTCTGGTGATTTTAGGATGCTTTCTGAGACGGGTGAGTTTGTGCGTGGGCCCTTTAAGAGCCGGTTTTAGTTTCTTTGTGAACCGGGCTTTCTGGGGGTGCTCCCCAATGTTTTAGTAGCAGGCAACGTCAGATATTATGCCGCTGGTCTCGATTGTGCTGGGTCCACAAAATGCCCACAGTGGGGGTGCTCCCAGCTCAGGGCCCCGCGCCTCCAGGGAGGCTGCGTACCTGTGAGCTGCTCCTGGCGGCCGTGAAGCTGGCGGCTTGTGAAGGCGGCGTTTTTCCTCTCCAGAAGGGAGTCTCTGCCTCTTCCACCTCAGTTAGGATTGTCCGTTGTTGCTGGAGTTCCTCTTATCCAGTTTTCAGTTCTGTCTCAGGGGTAATTTTTCCACGAGTAGTTGTAAATTGGTTGTGTCCACAGGAGGAGGTGAGTTCAGAGTCTGCTTACGCCGCCATCTTGAGTTCCCTCCCCCAGATGTATGATTTAGAAAGGTTATTATGTCTACAGTTTAGGCAATGGATCAGAGACACAGAGATCTGGTAAGAGGGAACAGCAGTAAAGAAGGTGAGAAATGATAATAGCCTAAACTAAAGTAGTGACCCATGTGGGGAAAAGCAATTAAGCCATTAGAGTTGTTTACATGGGAACAGATCACCTTCCTTATGGACTCATTTGCACTCCCAGTAATGGTTGTACAAGAGCATCCATCCAGTCCTGAAACACAGGTGAATACATATAATACCAAACTCATCTACAATCTATAATTCTATATGTTTCCAGATTTTATGGACACCTGTACAGTTAGGCACACAGGCATCCGATCCTTGTCTTTGAGAGTACTTACCTATTTTTCTTTCTACTGCATATCCAAAGGAACAGCTGTCAATGTTCAGGGAAGGATACAAAGCCCACCTTTTCAGCTGGCTTTATGGATGGACAAAGCCACACCCCATTTGTTTCACTGTGTTTTTCCTATTCCCTTTATGGAACTTTACGAGGTATAACCGTAAAGTAATGGTTTTCTTATGTGACTCGTAAACTGACTCTGAAGGCAATTCCAGAAGAGATTCCACGCAGTTTTGAGCTGTGGCAGCACTGTTAAAATGGAGGAGAGCCTCCTCAGGTGATCACTTTGTAGAGGGCAACATTCATTAGAATGTGTTTCTCTGGTATGTTGGTTTTAAAAACAACATTTTCCTTATCTTTTCCCCTCATATAACCAAGAATTTTCTAAGCATTCCTTGAGGGTTTCTTAACTAATTTATGGTTATGCTTTATTTTAAAGGAAAAGTTAGGGTTACATTAAGGAACCTGTTTCTTCCCTTTCAGCAAAAGTCAAATAGGTTTCTGTCTGGAGGGCTTTTGACAACCTCTGATGGACACATAGCAGGCCTGTGGCTCATTTGCACACCCAGGAGAAAAGAATGCAGGAGAAGCAACCACACTGGGCCTAGAAATGCTAAGGGCAAAAAGCAAGATTTGAGTAAATCTTGGAACAGTCTCAGAAACATGAAATATATGCTGACTCCAAATGCATATTTCCATTCTTTAAAAATGAGGCAGCCCTGATCCCTTGAAGAAGAAAGTTAAGGAAATCCAACAACTTTTATTGAGTTGAGGGGGGGCGATCCACAAAGGTAGTAAATCTGTGCATAGCTCTAAGCCCTTGCTTCCCCTTACCATACAAACAGACACATAACCATGGAAATGTTCATTCCTCCCCCTGGTCTAAGAACCCCTAGTCTCTCTCTAAACTTTTATTTTCCCACACACCCAAGAGAGATTGCAAGCATCACCAACATCATTATTCTGTCACCTTCCAGATGCCTTATGGTTCCAGTTTCATCAAGAAAGTCCTATCTCCCAGTGAAGGTAATGTCTCCCCAACCAAACTACAAGATGAACAAGTATCTTTGGTGTTACAGAATGATGACAGCCAGATTCTTCTCTCAAAAAGTATTGGCCACAAAAGTAATCAAGTTCCAATCTTTTTTATTGCAAGCTCTAATGTAAGCTTCTGATTTTTACCATGTGATTCTGGTCCTAAAGTATTCCCTGCTTGAGTAGGTGGGAGCACAGTGTCTGTGCATTGCAAAGCTATTCTGTTTCTTCTGGAGTCTATGGGTATCTACTAGAACTAATGTATACACCCTCTTATGACAGTTTTATATGCCTAAAAGCATCCAACCATCCATACCTCTTCTCTATGCTCCTGGGAGTCTTGAGCTTGGCACTAGAAAGTTATTGATAGTAATTAGGATGAATTATGTATAGATGGAGATGAGTGCTGTTAAGAATCAGAATTTTTAAAAGCAAAGGCAGGTATCTACTTCAATGCATATATCTTGAGTGGAAATAAGAAAGCACGGAAGTATAAATTAATGAAAGATGGTTTAAGACTTGCCAGTACATGTAACTTTGGTTCAAAATATTCCTTTACTTTTTTATGATAAAATGAGATATTCTATGCTGGGGAGATGGGAGGAAGTGGACATAAGCAGCACTAATAGTCTGTTTGTAATGGAGTAATTGAAATATTGTACCTCAAATATACATTTTAATTTTTATGAGTCTGTATTTCTTAGTATAAAAACTACTTTCTTGTCTACTTTGTAAGTTTAAGCTTAGATTCACAAAGAGCATAAAATATAAACATAACAGACACATATACCAATATCTACTTCCTATTCTCCAATGTCCCTGATAGCAAACCTAGAGCAGAGTGATAATCAGGAGCACTTTGAAATGCAAGCACTACATAAGTACAAGGCAGAATTTGTTTTCCTTCAAGGGCTGGAAGAAGTCATATGAAAAATCAGGAAACTTGACAGAAGCAAGGCAGATGGTTCCAAAGCATATTCATGGGACAAAGCATGCCAGTTTGATTGTTTTCAAAATGGTAATGACATGGCTAAAAAGGGGTGTTTTGATGACACACTTTGTTATGAAAAACCTCATTACTTGAGAAGTCAACATGGAAATGTGTTTTATGATTGGACTGCTCCTTCCCCACCTCACTTGGGGATAAGCTAAAGCTAATTGGAGGGTCCGATTCCCTGCAATGTTGCTCTCCCAGCCAGAGGGTCTTAGCACACAGAGAAGATGTGTGGCTGGTGTTTGAGAGCTTGACTCTGACGTCAGACTGCTCAGTTTGAATTTGACTCTGGCACTTACTAGTCCTAAGGGAAAGGGAAGTTCCTTAACCTTTCTGTGCCTCAGTTTTCTCCACTGAGGGTAATAATGGAATCTATCCTGTAAGGTTGTTATAAGGAATAAACGACAATATATGTGAAGTACTTAAAACCATGAGTAACACTTAGGAAAGTATTTACACACCTATGCATGCATACTTACACACACATATATACATATACATATGCACATACACACGCATACCTGTATGTCTGCGAGCTAGTGTGATGCTACTAGTGGAGAAGCTTCTGTATCTACAGAGATATTTTACACATCTGAAACCTGAAAAGGGGCCTAACAAAGGAATACAATTTCTTGAGAATATCTGGAAAATATAGAACACATCTAAGTTAGTACCATTCCCCTTGTTTACTCTTGGTTACTACTATGCTGGTCCAGTGCCAAGGAGAGTGAAACTTTATCATTATCCTGGGTTGAAATTGTTCAAAGCAGCTTTCTTCCCTAGAACTTTCTAACCTTGGTATCACTGTACCTCAATAATTGGAAAAGTATAGGCTACATTTCAGACAACTTGAAGGACGGAACTTTACTTATGTGTCACTTTCAGAATCTTTAAGGCATTCAGAGATAGACATGATGATATTTTATCAGATAAATATTGATCATTTTCTTGAACCTACGGATTTTTATGAAAACCAATCTCACTACTTTCTATCACAGTTTTTTTTTTAATGTTCAACAAATGCTTATTGAGGACCAATTAACATCCAATCACTGATAGATAATGAAAGTAGGCAGATGAAAAACTTGGTGTCTACCCTCTCTGAGATGTAAATATAGTAGCAATATAGTGGGATGTTCCTTAGAATACCAACCCCACGATGGTTGAAAAATAAATTGTCTCATTTCCACATTAGTTAATGTACTAGAATGTATCCAAGTTGAATATTGATTGATCAATTGTACACTTTTTAAACTAGAGTGATTCATCGTAATTAACTCTATAGAATGTATGATACTAATCAAAGTCCTGATGGCAAAATAAATTGTCAAATTTCTGTCTAGAGAATTTTTTTATTATTTATTCATAGAAGTTAACAATTATCAATTAATTTATATTTTCATTAGTCTTCTGAAATTTGCTTTTATGTGATGGATAACAACTTATGTTTTATACTTAGAGCCTTCATTTTCAAAAGACTGTGATTACAAACATATCTTCACTCCCTTGCCATACACAGTTCTTGGTAGGAAGAAAATATTTGATCCTGAGATGTTTCTGATTTATTTAGCTTATATATTATGCAGTCTCTCATTTTGCAATTTTTAAAATATCAGTTTCTTATAGGAAATCTTATTTATTTTTTGAAAAGCTACTATATACACTTTGAAAAGCTACTATATGCACCTGGTACAAAATTGAAAATATACGCAGGGATAATTTAAGTTTCATCACCTTCTTGCCTTCCCAACTCAGTGACTCTGCAGAAAGGATCACTATTACCAGTTTCTTATTCATCATTTTGGGAATCATCTATGAATTTAAACACACACATATAATTATTAAACATAATTGATAATATGTTATATACATGGGTCTACACCTTGCTTTTTCACTGAATGTAGTGTGCAAATATGTCCATAAATTAGAGTAAGTTAAAAGTGCCTCATTCATTTCAAAATTTGCACGGTATGGAGGACACCCCTTAGGGTGACCCCTGATAAATTATGTCCTCTTGTGATCCACTCTGCTTGAGTATAGGCAGAACTTGCTTCTAACCAATAGAATATGCAAAAGTGATAGAGTGTCACTGCCTTGATTAGGTTCCCTTATACGGCCAAGGTGAAGGGGTGTCACTTCCATGATTACAGAGTCTTGGCAGACTGGAGAGAGAGTCTCCTTTCTGGCTTTGAAGAAGTAAGCTGTGATGTTGTAAGAGGCTTATGGAGGGGGCAAATGGTGAGGACCTGAAGGCAGTCCCAGGAGCTGAGAGGAGTCCCTGCCAACAGATAGCAAGAAAAAAAGGGCCTCACCCATGCAGCTGCAAGAAAATTACTTCTGCCTACACTCCAAATGAGCTTGGAAGCGGATTCTACCCCATCAAGTCTCCAGATAAGAACACAGCTTGGCTGACACTTTGGTTGCAGCCTTGTGAGACCCTGAGAAGAAAATCCAGCAAAGCCATGCCTGGCCTCTTGACCCACGGAAACTGTGAGATAATATATGTGCCTTGTTTTAAGCCACTAGTTGGCTTAAATTTTTTACACAGCAATGGCTTTATACATTTGGTGTATAACTGTATGGATATGCCATTATTGATTGATTGACTGATGTCTTTTTGAACCTTGAGGGCAGGCAGAAAGTTGAATTAACAAAACTCCCTGTTTTATGGAGTGCCGTAGTCATTGGCTCAAGGTCCCTTTCCTTTTATACTTATTTGGTTACTTTCTTTTAACCATAATCCTCACTTACATTCTCCTCCAAACAATAGGCCATCAATTAAATGAGTATGATGTGTATCTATTTTTGTTGGATTATATGTCTGCCAGTTATCTACCTGAATTTGAAATCTACCTAGTTGTTATTGAGGTATAGATCTAACTTTTTTCTCCTAGCAAACATTATATTTTTATGATTGATCCATATTACTGTATTAGCATCTATTTAGTTGTTTCTAATATCTGGTAGAATCCATAGTGTGCTTACTCCACATTCTTTTCTGTTTCTGCAGTGATGGACATCTAGAGTGCTTCCTGCTTCTCATCACCATGAACCATCTTAGAGGTGAACGTTTATGCTTTTCTGTAGAAATTTCTCTCGGTTTATACCCAGGAGTAGAACTGCAGGGCCGTAAGATTTTACGATACTTGATTTATCTAAACCGTACAGATTGATCATCAGAATGAGAATGGCTGCTATACTATATACTCCGACCAGCAGTGCAAAGGGATTCCTGTTTTCCTGAAGCCCTGTCATAACCCAATTTACAAATTTTTAACAATCTAGTGGGTATAAAATGGGATTCACTATTGTTTTAATTTCCATTTCTCTGATTTCCAATGAGTTTCAGCACAACTCCACATATTCGTTAATACTTGCATTTATCCATTTTTGAATTGCCTATCCCTAACATTTGCCCGATTTCTGTTGTTTTTCTCTTAATGTATACGTATATTGTGGATATTCTTGGAGGAAATCTGTGACAAGTTTCCTAACTTACTGTAACCCAGACAGAAAACTTAGTTAGGAAGACTGTTAGAAAGTTATGAGACTGGCAATTGGTGTGAACAATTGATACTGTTCAGTTGGGTGATTTTCCTATCCATATACCCGTACCACCTTGTCTTGCTTTCTATACTTTTACAGTAAGAATTGACATCTTTCTCTTCTTTAAGTGTCTTAGCTATTGAAAGTCCTCTAATTTCCACTTGATTCAACTTAATTTTCACACACACACCCACAAAAACTCTATCAGAATTTTTTCTTGGATTATGTTGAATTGGTAGATTAATCAAGGGAGACTGGCACCTTACAAATATATGAACAAGATGTATGTGTCTGTTTATTTGGAGTCACTTTAATTTCTATCAGTGATATTTTGTAATTTTAATGAAGACGTCCTACACATTTTTGTTAGGTTTATTCCTAGGTTTTTAATTTTAAATTATTTTAAATCATGTTATTTCTTAAGTTTATTTTTGAATTTTGTGTCGTGAATATATAGAAATACAGTATAGTCGATATTGACATAACATTCAATAACCCTGCTAAATTCACTTATTATTTCTAATGGTTGATAGGTTCTTCTGGATTTTCTAAATACAAAATTATGCCATCTGCAAAAATTGAAATTTTCCCTCTTTTTCAATTTTTATATGCTTTAATTTTTTGTTATTGCCTTATTGTACTGCCTAGGTTTACCAGTACTATTGTGAATAAAAATTAGTGTGGACATTCTTGCCTATTCCTGACTTAGAGGGGAAACATTCAATATTTCATCATTAAATACGATGTTAGCTGTTAGTTTTTAGTAGGTATCCTATAATAGATTAAGAAAAGAAAGTTCTCTTCCATTCCCAATTTCTTGAGTTTTTTAAAATTAAAAAATTGGTGTTAAGGGGCCAGCCCAGTGGCGAAGCGATTAAGCGCACGTGCTCTGCTGCAGCAGCCTGGGGTTCGCAGGTTCAGATCCCAGCGTGCACTGACACACCACTTGTCAAGCCACGCTGTGATGGCGTCCCATATAAAGTAGAGGAAGATGGGCAAAGATGTTAGCCCAGGGCTAGTCTTCCTCAGCAAAAAGAGGAGGATTGGCAACAGATGTTAGATCAGGGCTAATCTTCCTCACAAAAAAAAAATTAAAAAAACACAGGTGTTAAACCTTATTAAGTATATATTCTGCATCTGTTGAGATGATTTTTGTTATTCTCTTTATTCTGTTGGTAGTATAAATTGTATTGATTAATTTTGAGTGTTAAACTAAGTTTTCAATCCTGGAATAAATCCCATTTACTCAGAATAAATTATTCCTGTTTATATATTGCTGGATTCAATTTGCAAACATTATATTTAGTACTTTTGTGTCTATGTTCATGAGAGATATTGGTCTGTCAAATTTCTTTGGTGTTATCAGGATTCTGTTTCAAGGTTATGATGGTTTCATAAGATTAATTATGAATTAGTCTCTATTTTCTGAAAGAACTCAATTAAGATTGGCATAACTCATTTTCCTTCTTTAAATGTTTAAAAAACATTATCAGTGATACCATATAGGTGTGAAGTTTTCTTTGTGTAAAGGTTTTTAACTACAGATTTAATTTCTTTACCAGATATAGGAGAATTCAGCACTTCCATTTTTGTGTCAGAGTCAGAAATTTGTGTTTTCAAGGAATGTGTTTTTCTTGTGTGGGTTATCAAATTTATCAGAATAAAGGTATCCAAGACATCCTCTTATTAACTTCTTAATATCTTTCAGGATCTGTGATGATATCGCTGGTCATACATGATATTGGTTAGTCAATACCAGACGTGTGAAAATTCAAGCATTTGTTTAAAAAATATTTATTGAACATTTAATATGTACTGAGTGCTATTCTAGACACTAAGAATTCAGTAATCAGAAAATCAAACAAAAATCCTGCCCATATGGCACTTATATTCTAACGGGCTTGCATTGAAATCTAAATGTTAAATTTGCTTTATTTACATAAATCTAAGGAGTTTTATTGTCATTTGACAATGTCTTGTTCCTCCTCCAGCATAAAAAATTAATCAGATTGATACTAAAAGTCCAATTTTTTTCCCCACCCCATGATTTCCAATTTAAAACCTGATTTCTCTTTCACAAATACTCAGATTCAGGATGTATTTGTTATGATCAGTTGCAGCCCAGCTAAAAGGCTTCTATCAGCATTTAGGTAGAGTTCTCTCATAATCAAAGAGAATCACTTAGAATGGAGAAGGATTTGGTAGGCCTCCTCTCCCTCTGAAGTTTATTTGGCTAGGGCAGCCCAAAGTGGTAAAAGATAATGTGTGATAATCAGTTGAGAGAATTGCCTAAACACTGTGAAAACAGGAATAAAGGCTGCTCTTTAGTCACCAGAGCATGCTTCCTGCCTGACCCTGGCAATATCTCAAGTCTTCATGATCTGTGTGTTCATGGGGGATGTCAAACACGGGCTTCTGCTGCCATGGTGCTCTTGGTGAAGGTGATTCCTCTCCAGGCTTCCCTCCCTCTGCTCCAGTTATGAAGAGGGGCTGTCACATTTACCCTTGTAAATTTACCTCCTACCAGCAATTCACTGTGTAGTCTTTTGAGTGTCTTTAATTTGGTAAATTTCCTGTGTTGTAATTCTTCCAGTGCCTTTCTCTTTTTTTCTCTTTCTAGTAAACTCTATTTCTTCTGCCTTGTATAATGGAAATTTCCAAGAACTTCTTTTTGTTGCCTACCCTAAGCCCCAGGATACTGGGTAAGGCTTCTACCCCCACGCTCTCCAGACCATACTTAAGCACAGCACAACACACGGTGAGACACAGCTTTGTACTCCAGCCATTTAGGAATTCCAAGCAAGAAGTGCTCCTATACCCTAGAACAACTCTCAAACTTCAAAGAACATTCTCAAGGGCCCTCATCTTTATTGGGAGAAATATCCATCAAAGCTCTTCTCCGCAAGTAGGTTACAGGAGAGAGGGAAATGTTCCTATCTGCATTTAATCTTCAAAGTCTTCTTTATTAGAAGGCTTCTTTCATATAGCTTGCTTTTTATATTTGCTACAAGAGAGGCAAAATAAACAAATTCACCTTGTTTACTCAAATGATTATGTCCTGCACCAGACTCTAGCTTAATAGAGTTTATTTTAGTGTAATTTAGTGTATTTCTTCTTAAAAGCCAGGGTAGGGGGTGGACTACAAGAAAAAGAAAACAGAACTCTTAGTTTAAGGCCTCAAGCCATTGCTACAAGTAAATACATTATATACCATTCCATTTCAAAGAGTTAAGAGTTAATATGAGCAGATCATGTTCAAAGAATAAATCAAAAACAGAGTCAAGGTTCAGACTTAGAGGCAGAAAGCAGTAGGAGAGTGAGGTTGTGAGCTGGGGGTTCCTGCAGGGGTCAAACACCTGCTGTTCGGTCTTCAGTGCAGGGCTAGGAGACAGATCAACCTGCCTTGGAGTGGGAAGCGATCCTTTTAAAACATGAAAGCTATCATTTCCTCAGTGGCTGAAGAATTTCTGGAAATTGCAAGAAATGTCAGCTTGGACCAAATTTGGATGTTGGTAAAATGAGAGCTACAATACAGACACCACACATAAAGAGGGGAGGGAAGTCAGGGCCAGAAATGAGCATAAATCGGGTGACTAGAGGGAAGTATCCTGCATGTAAAGCTCTCCTCTTTGTACCTCGAAGAAGAGTAGAGATGTCTCATCACCCACATCAAAATCATGCTAGTGAGGTTGTAAATTACACATTTTAGAGTCCATAAAACCCGAGACAATCCAGTTATCAGGGTGTTTATTGTTAAGATATTTTTACAATATCTTTCTAGCTATAACTAGCCTTTAACTAATAATGAAGACCATCCAAAATATCTCCCCTGAAGAATAACAATTGAATGCTGACATTTTTTGCTAAGTGCTTCTATGAGAACAGGGTGAAATATCACAGGGATCTTCTTCAAATATCTACCACAGGAGATAATTTGACACATGCCACATTTTGGGAACATTAATCTTTTCTTTCATATCCCAGAGAGGAAAAAGCTAATGAAAATATTGTGACTAACCCAAAATGCTCTAGTGTGATTTTCATGCACCCACAGCTAAATAGATAGTGAAGCAGAAAACGCAGAATTAACTAATTCAAGTTCAACAAATATTTACTGAGCAACTTTTTGGTGCAACATTCTATTCTAGGAACTCAGGATACAGAGAATAATAAGATGAAATCTGGCCACATGGGGCTTACATTCTAGACTATTGCCTTTCACAGAACCATGTAGTCTTGGATAATAGTCTAGAATTCTGCCTTATGTAGCATCAGACAGTTCTAGAGAACATATTTCTTATACGTGAGGGCAAATATTTTTCAGCAATATCTCTACTAAATTTATCTTCTGCCATTGCATAGAAAGTATAATAATGATTGGTAAAAAAGAAAATGGCTGACAATAAGCAAAATAATAGGTAATCCAGAAGCCATAAATAGACATAATAACAGATTTCATTAAACAAAATTTTAAAATTCCAAATCCCTATACAAGACATAAGTCAGACAGAAAATATGTACCACAGAATTTTGTTGTAAAATGGTGTAGATGCTACGGAAAACAGTGTGATGTTTCCTCAGAAAATTAAGCATAGAATTACCATGTGACGTAGCAATTACACTTTTAGGTATATACTCAAAAGAATTGAAAACAGGGACTCAAACAGATATTTGTACATCCATGTTCATAGCAGCATTATCCACAATAGTCAAAAGGTGAAAGGAACCCAAGTGTTTATCGATGGATGAATGGATAAACAAAATGTAGTACCTACATACCATGGAATATCATTAAGCATTACATAGGAATGAAATTCTAGTCCATGCTTCAACATGGCTGAAGCTTGAAGACATTATACTATGTGAAATAAGCCAGAAATAAAAGGACAAATATTATACTATTCCACTTATATGAGTTACCTAAAATTGTCAAATTCATAGATAGAGAGTGTAGCATGGTGGTTGCCAGGGAAGGAGTGCAGGGAGTAATGGTTTGAAAGGTCCAGCTTTTCAGTTTAGGATGAAAACACGTTCTGGAAATGGTTAGTGATGATGGGTGCACAAAACCGTGAACGTACTTAATGCCACTCAACTGTACACTTAAAAATGGCTAAGATGGTATATTTTATGTTATATATATTTTACCACAATAAAAATAAAGTGAATGAAAGATGAGAAACTACAGACAGAAAGTTTTGATAAAAGGGGAAAAATGAAAATGGTCTGGAAGACAGTAGGGAGTGAAAGGAGGTTTGTTTTGTTTTAAAATGGAAGAATCAGCGCATATTTGGAGTACCCAGAGTACAGGGTGATATTGATAGGGAAGATGAAGAGAAACAGCAGTAACCATGGGAGCAGAGTCTTTGTGTGCTGCTGGGAGGGGAGTGGGGAACAGGAAAATCAAACTGTATTGTTTGGGGAAGCATAAATAGGTAGTAAAACTATAAAGAAAATAAGTGAGCGATTAATGTGGAAGTAATTGATGTGAAAGTCCGGATAGCGTGCCTCTGTGAGTGAAAGAGGGGTGTGTGTGGTCACAAAGGCACACATAAGGAACTTCAGGGGGATTACCCTGTTTCTTGGTCTCAGTGATAACATGCTTTCTATAAAGTGATGGATGTATGCTTTATAATTATTTACTGTAATTCATATTCATGTATGTATTCTATTCTACAATATCAAAAGCCAAAAAAAATTACAGAAAAGGACTAATATCCCAAATGTATGTAGAATACTTACAGATCACTAAGGTAAAGAAGAACAGCCTAAATTTTTTTTTTAAATAGGCAAATTAAGTAAGCAGCTAATTTATAAAAGAAAAAATACAACCGGTCACTAAACATATAATATAGTGCTCAATCTCACTAATCATTTCAATGACTAATTAAAATTAGAAAAATTACTCTATTTTTTTATAAATTTTAAAAGATGAATACTTTTCCAGGCTGGTGAAAATGTTGGGACAGAGACATTTTCTTTAAACAGTAAATGGGAACTCCATTCAGATTAAAAATGGGTAAAACATGTGATCAAGCAATTCCACTGACAGCAATCTATTCTGCAGTAATTAAGCAATTATCTTACAAATGTACAAGGCTTTTCACTACAGATTTATTATATAACAAAAGAAACAAACAGCAACAGAAAGGAAACAACACAAATATCCAAAATTAGGAAACTGGTTCAGTAAATTATAGTATATTCCTGTAATGCAATGCTAGAGAAACATCAGAAAAAAATGTAATATGCTGTATGTACTGACCAGGAAAAATGGCCAGGACATATTAAGTGGAAAACTTCTGTAAAGTCTAATCTCATTTTAGTTTTAAAAATGATGTATGTACGTATGTGCTCTTTTGTGCGTGCAACATAAAGACAAGGGTAAGGGGGCTGGCCCCGTGGTCGAGTGGTTCAAGTTCCACATGCTCCAATTCACAGCCCAAGTTTGCAGGTTCGGATCCCAGGCAGAGACATACACCACTCGTCAAGCCATGCTGTGGTAGCGACCCACATACGAAATAGAGGAAAACTGGCACAGATGTTAGCTCAGGGCTAATCTTCCTCAAGCAAAAAAAGAGGAAGTTGGCAACAGATGTTAGCTCAGGGCAAACCTTCCTCAGCAAAAAAAAAAAAAAGACAAAGGTAGGAAAAATAGAATCTGAAGACACAGCAAACTACTGTCTGTTACTTCTAAGGAATGTAATTACAGGGATGGAAGATTAATTCTCACTTCAAATCTGCCTATCATCTATCTATTTATCATCTATCATCTATCAATGTATCTAACTCTCTACCTACCTATCTATATTAATTGGAGGGCTTATTGATGAATTTTACTTTCTTCTTTCTGTTGTTTAATGTATTTCAAATATTTTAAAACAGAAAAGTAGTTGAGAAGTGGCTATGTATTTAAACACTGCATTCTTTGTTCTCTTTTCCTTCACTTTGATTTGGAAAACTAGCACCACAGTTTTTATAGATTCCTATTTGTAAATTTAAATTCAAATATACTATTTTCCTAATGCTTTTTATATTGCTTTAATTTTCTTCTGAAATTAAATATAAGAATCCAAAGTTCTTTATTCTTTTTTAAATCTAGGGTTAATTTTAATGTCCAAGATAAAGAAGAACCCACTAAATTAGGTACGAATGTCTCTTAAGTGCCTGAGAGAATTACCGACCTAATTCTATTAAGGGAGTAAATAATCTATTTCCAAACACTTTTCTTGATTTTACTCTGAAAAATGCTAATTTTACTAGTCATTTGGGTGCTGATGACAAATAAAATTTTTGAATGACAATAAATAATGACCAAATAAAACACTGCAATCAGAAACGACAGGTAATTTGCCTCTGAGAATATTGTGAGAATAAAATTCTTGATGTGCTATGCCTTGAGTGCTTCCTTGAATTATAAAAAATAATTATGTTTCAAAAATCTGATTTTTAAACCACCTGCTGATTATTTATCAGAGGATGATGCTATTAAAATTAGAACTAAATTTTCAAAATTTCTTTTAAGCTTGCCTATATTCATGATTAAATCATCTATTCTGATAATCAGCTCAGTAAAACATGAAACTGATTTGATTACTAAATCAAATTATCCATTCTAATGGTTGCTCTCATCTGCTAGCTTACCTTCGAGGTTATTAAAATATTACTTAGTAGCCTCAGATATGTAATGTGGCCTGATTTTATGAATGCAGCTTCAAGTACTTCTGAACACATTTGGAAAATTGCAGGTGAACTAGCAAAATGTGGTTCAATGAAGGGTGCTATGCGTGGTGACTTCGTAATGTGTAAATTTGGCTAGGCTGAACCTCATTTACCAGTATTTCCTTTACTGTACGTTTCCAATTAAGGTGGACCATAAAGAGGATTCTTGTGAGAGATTTAGAGAGAAGAGGGGAAGCAGCAGTCATTTCATAGCTCACTAATCGATTGACTCACCTCCTGGGCAGTGGCTGGGCCTGCAATAGCTCAGCCTTGCCCTTTGGCTTCTTTGACACCTGGGCCGGGTGTGTGTGCTTGGCTCAGGAATAAAGGGCCTCAGCTTCTGCAGGACACCTGTATAATCAAGGTCAGAGATAGCAAATACTAAAATGGTTTCAGTCTGTCCTAGTGGGCCTCAGAGCATTCTTGTAGGTTCTAGCTTTTCCTTGCTCTCCCCCACTTTACATCCATCCTCCCTTCTCAACTGCCTGCCCTGAGACATCAAGTTCCACCTTCAGGCACCAAGACAGCAGCTTGAAAGACTGCTTGACCAGTTCCTCCAACTTTGTGAGGTCAAATCCCTCTGACAACAAATCCATAGATAGATAGATAGATAGATAGATAGATAGATAGATAGATAGATCGATCTCCTAGTAGAGATTACATTACATATGCCTTATATAACATGTCATATATTATATATTATTATTTAATATATATTAAAATATGTTTTAAAGTATTGAAAGGATTATGAAAATTTAATTTTATACTAGGCAAAAAATAATTAATATCTGTCTTATTAGGCACTAAATGAATGCTAAGTAGCATCAAAAGTGTGTTGAACATAAGGGATATTCAAGAACAATAATGAAAAGAGAAAACACCATGTCACTTTGTTCTGTTCCAAAAATATCTTCTCTATTGACTGGGAAGAACGGCACAATTCAATTTTTGCCTGCAATTCTCACTCTCAGACTCACTATATTAAAGACAAGGGCGTTGTATCTAGAAGCTCAGTGTTAGTATTATCCAGTAGTTGCTCCTGTAACCCTACTCCAACAGTACAAATTAGTTTATCACATTAGGTAGTTAATAATTTGCAATATCAGAATTCTGACTCTAAGAGTTTAGAGGACCTGGTGTAGATTTCAGTGGACCTGGAGCATGCAAGCAACTAACCCTAGATGGTAGAGGTCAGCCTGTGGGCTCTGGGCCAGCAAAGACAGACTCCTGGTGATGGCACCATTAGCGGGGTACAGGGGGACAGAGATCCTGAGAGCTGGGCTGGGTGTTACAAACAGGGAACATTTCTCAAAATATGCAATGGTAATAGAAAGTTATTTGTTAGCAAGATCATTAAAATCCAAGAATTCAGAATATGGAGAAAAGTTTTTACGGTTTGAGGGCATATTATTAATAGATTTTTAAAATATGTTTTATTTGTTATGCCTTTATTATGCGTATAAAATTTATAGTTTGTATTTTATTAAGCATATAATATTGTAATATAACTACAATTTAACATAGAAACTTATTAGAAACAAAATTTATAAATCAATATGCATATAATTAATTGGGAGTGTGTTCTATATCTTTTTTTTTTAATTACAGATTTAAGATATAACTGGTTTTGAGTTTTGTTTCTTTTAGTGTGTGTGTGAGGAAGATTAGCCCTGAGCTATCATCAGATGCCAATCCTCCTCTTTTTGCTGAGGAAGACTGGCCCTGGGCTAACATCTATGCCCATCTTCCTCTATTTTACATGGAATGCTGCCACAGCATGGCTTGACAAGCAGTGCGTCAGTGCGCACCCAGGATTGGGGCCTACGAACCCTGGGCCACCAAAGCGGAGCGCGCGCACTTAACCACTACGCCACTAGGATGGCCCCGGTTTTGAGTTTTTGAAGAGGTCTCTTATTTTTCTTTGATGACCTCTGTAGCTTCCCAAAAGCATTGCACAGTGGCTTATATGTGGATATGCAGTAAACATTGCTAATGAACAAATATATAAAAATGAGTAATTTTTATATTTGTGTTATTAAAAAAGCCTCCATATTATTAAAATTGTTTACTGTCATAAGAACTCTGTTAATAAAATACTAGAGAAGACATTAGAATGCTTTCAGAAGAGCAAGGACTTTTTTTTTCCTTTTTTGTTCACTCGTGTATCCTAAATGCCTAGAACAGCTCCTGGCATATTGTCGGTGACAGGGTCATTTGTTGAATGTTGCTGCATCAAAGTTTGCATATATTGTATTTTGACAATCAAACCACTTTCTTCCATTTTCATTCTGTTTCCTCTATTCAACTCCAGTTATATCTTGATAAAGTCAAAGAAAAAAAACGAGCAGTGACACTGGATTTAAGACAGCTGATTTGGCACACAGGGCAGTTTCTCCCCATCACCAAATGCTGAGAATGATAGAAAACATTTTCAGAAGCTAATCCAGAGCCAACTTCAAATATACAATGAAGTGTTGGTCAACTAAGAACTTTAAGTTTCAATATTGAAATGGAGAAATGTCCCACAGTGCTGGCACAAAGGATGAAGAGAGGTGAAGCCTAAGAGAAGGACAGACACGTGGAAGATAAGAATCAAAGCATCTTGATTTTTCAATAGGAATGTGGAGAGAGCAAGAGAGAAAATATATGCAAAGTCATATTTGAGAAAATAATAGAAAAATGTTAACCCAATCCAATACATAGATGTATAATAAATTTCTAAGACAAAGCTATAAAGAAAAAACTCAGAAACTATTACTGTCAGAGAAAAATACAGCAGGTCACCTCCAAAGAAAAAAGACTCACTGACCACAGACTCAGCAAGGCTGGATGTAGAAAGATAAAGGAGCCACATCTTCAAAGTGCTGAACCAAGAATTCTCAACCCAGCCAAAGATCACTCAAGAGTAAGAGGAAAAAAAATTCAGACAGAGAAGGCCCCAGGAAATTTACCTCACTAGGAACTTGTCCCAAAAAGCCACTAAGGCAAAAAAATAGTAATACATTTTCATCAAATAAATATCGACTGCAAAAATCATATTTTAAAGTGAGAATATGCAATTGAATTCCAGATGATTTAAACATCACAGGTGGGAAGAAGCCCAAAGAGTAGAGATAAATAAAATCTAAATTAAATGCTCTACGATTATTAGGAAACTGTAAGTTTAAGTATGTTAGTTACCATTTTCTAAGGTGCCACTAGAATGGAAATAGAATGCATAATTTTCACACTGGTAGAATGAGAAGAAGAAAGAAACTGAGAAAATGTAAGCATATATAATTTTCCATTTTATAGAAGAAAAAAGCCTTCTTGTTTAATTCTTTGACCAATCTTTCTCCTTAAGTATCTAAAATTTCCTTCTTGTGGTCAGAAAAAATACAGAATCTTCCCAAGAGAGAGCAGGCATTTGTACATTGGGTAGACTCTGCAGAAGCAAATTTTTCCCTGTCCCCCATGATGAGGGAGACCACGTCTGATACCCTCCGCTCTGCTCGTACAGTGCAAATGTTCCACAAAAGACCAAGAGGCAGAAGATTGCGATGGAATATGAAAGAATGCAAACAGTTTTAAAATACATTTATGTAGTTTCTATAGGGTCATTTTAACTTAAAACATATTGCTCCCTGAAACCCCATCTCTCAAATTCACTCAAATCAGACTTTAGTTGCTACACTATATTGACTCACTCCACTGAATCCACTCCAGTCTGATTCTTTCGTATATAAATGGAAACTCAAAACGAAAAATTTGAGATTTGCAATAATAGGAAAAGAAGGTAGGAAAGCAATTTTTTAAGAATTAGATAAACATTTTAACATTTTTCTCGGTATTTCGTATAATATGAGCTTAAATCTATAGTATAACAATCCTATTCAACGTAATACTTTCAATATTAACTTAAATATTTATGTAAAATGTTAGTAGTCTTGAGCAAAATAATATAAGAGCTACCATTTTAAATGCCAAAGGAAAAGATGACTTTAGGCATTTTAAATATCACCTTAAAACCCCATTTCCTGGGCTGGCCCAGTGGCGCAAGCAGTTAAGTATGTGTGCTCCGCTGCGGTGGCCCGGGGTTCGCAGGTTCGGATCCTGGGCGCGCACCGAGACGCCGCTTGGCAAGCCAAGCCATGCTGTGGCGGAGTCCCATATAAAGTGGAGGAAGATGGGCACGTATGTTAGCCCAGGGCCAGTCTTCTTCAGCAAAAAAAGAGGAGAATGGGCAGATGTTAGCACAGGGCTGATCTTCCTCACAAAAAAAAAAAAACATTTATATTTCTAAATCTGTTTCTAGTTGGGCATTTTTCCAAATACATTAATTTGGCCTTTCTCAATGTCAAGAAATGAAGGGAAGATTAGTCTAAATAAGAGACGGTGGCATTAGAGTCAGTGTTTCAAATGCAGATGTAAAGTTTATTTGAGTCTGGTAATATTGTCAGAAAAGACCTTAATGAGCTATTTAAAATGGGATATGGCTAATATGAAATATTCAGAATGTTAAAACTTGATCAACAGGAAATGCTTACATAAGCAAAACATTCATGTTTAGAATAAGAAGGGGCAGGGACTTTGCCTTGCTTTTGTTATCTGTGCTGCATATTTTTCTGTTTATCTTTTTAATTGTAGCAATGAGGGCCAAAATATTAGTAATAATTGCTAATTTTTTGAGCACTTACTATGGGCCATGCAATCTGCTGAGGATTTTCTTTTCATAAATTCATTTAGAGCTCTATTCTTGTCTTGATTTGTTGTAAGAGGAAGCAGTGCACTCTACTTACTGCCTTCTTACATCCATGAGAATAGTAGATTACATTGGCAAAGAAGTGTGGATTTGGGAATCCTCATGACCACTGGTGGGAATGCGGATGCTGCCACTGTCCCCAGCTGAGGACTCAGTACATCTGTTCCTGGGCATAAGTCCCCAAGGAATTCTCATATAACAGGGCCTGTATGAGGATGCTCATTGCAACATTATTTAAGTACCAGGTTCAGGATGTGACACCTTGGTTCCAACACCAGAAAACTTTGTGAGTATAATGTGGTGGAATTTCACTCTGGAGCACAGAGGTTAGAAGAATGGATGATAAAAACAGACATAAATATTCATAGTTCTTAAAAACATAATGCTAAGTGGAAAAGAATCAGAATGTATATTGAAAGAGCATGCACAAAAAACCCAATAAACAAAGAACACGAAATAAACACATTAGAAGAGTTATCTAATTAGAAAGGTAAGTGGATAGAAGAGTGGGAAAGAGAGGATAAATACTTAACTTAAATTTTAATTTAAAAAAAGAGCAAATGAAGGAATTTCCATGGACGAAGGAAGATAGAATGTCATACACTGAAAATAGGATTAATTCAGTGTTTTGCACCTGAATTCTAACATGACAAAAATATATAAATAAAATATATCCTTCTTCAAAGTTATTGTGGAACATTATCCTTCAGTGTCAGACAAAAGATGAGTAATACCCAGCACTAGCTAGGGAATGAGGTAATAGGAACTAATATTCATTGTTAGTGTAAGTTAAATTTATGCAACCACTTTTGGAGGAGATTTTTATAGACATGCATTCTCTTTGGTCTAGCAATTTGTCTTCAAGGAGTTTGCTGGAAAGAAATGATTGGAAAAGTTGCCAAAGATATATGTGCACGACTATTATTGAAATAGCTATAGAAAGGCCATCAATTGCTTTCATAATGTGTATTCAAAAGATTGTAAAACAAATCAGATATATGAAAGTCACATTATTGATTTACACATTATATGAAGGGAGGCAATTCCTAGCAAGTTAAATATGTTGCAAAAAATTCACAATTATATCTCAAGTTTTAGATAAGCATTTCACATTTGTTCTTTAGAATAGACCAGTATTGTGAAAATTATTGCTTAATTGAGGTTAAGTAGACTCCTTTTGCAGCATGCATAATTTCCATCTCCTTATCCATTCTATTTTTGCATCTTCTCTGTTACTATTAAACTAAAAAGGATAAAATACAATAAATTAATAGTTATTTTATACATGATACATACACAAAATGTGGGCAAAACACGTCAAAAATGTGAAAAAAATGATGGTCTCCTTTAGTGGAATTACATTTTGTTTTATTTTTACTTTATATTTTCTATTTTTTTTCTACAAAGAACATAAATAATCTGTGTAATATAACAGGACACGCTAATTTTGATTTTTTTCTGCAGACACGGGGCTTTTTTGCAGATAAGAGGTGGAGACAATAAGAGTGAAGAAAAGGAGTTTCCTTATAAAAAGACACAGCTTACCAAATTCATGATTTTGCCTCTGAATTGGCCTGCAAAGTTTCTAAGTTAGAGTCCTATATTTCTGCCATTTTATAGGCATCACTGTTTATTAAACACTTTCCTTCCAACAGTGGTCAAATCTCAATCTTTCTCCCTGAGGATGGAGACAAATGGACAGGTACTTTTCTTCCAAGTAACAAAGAAGTCAAATCAACTCCACTGCATGTGTTCATCAGTTAATTAATCAATGTATAAGACTTTATTGATGGAGAAAATCCAAAGCCTCTTTTCCCTTTTTTATTTATTGTGTTTCTCTAAGTTTTAGTAGTTGCTGGAGGAAAGGTAAGAAGTGTATATCTAAGCATAAGAAAGCTTAGTGATATTTATCAGTAAATATAATTAATATTATTCTTTGCCTAAGTAAATCTCTTTATTTTAGAATCAGATTTGCTTTATTTTCCTAACATTTTACTATGAAATATTACAAACACACCAAAAAGTTTAAAGAACTTGACTGTGAACAGCCATATCCTCACCATCTAGATTCTATAACTAACATTATACTGCACTTGCTTTGTTGCTCATCTATCAATTGAGCACTCTAATCTCCATCAATCAGTCTTATTTTTTAGTGCATTTCAAGGTTGCGGACATCATTATACTTTTATCCAAAAATATTTCAATATGCTTATCATTGACTAAAATTCAATATTTTTTATACACTGCTTCGGTTTATTTTTCCTTTTGAGTTAAAATCTCTTGTTTTAAAAATTGATTACTTCCAAAAATAGTCAAGCTCTTTGAAATTTGAGGATTAAAATGGCTAAATTTTCACCCTAAACTATTTCTGAGCTGATGTTCCTAGAGGATTATTTAAGGGCACTCTGATGGCAGATCCACTTTTGTCTTGCAATGCAAGTAGAACAATTTAGAAAAGAAGTCACCAGAAGGAGGTACCTCCATTTTCCCATCAATAAATCTACAAACCTAACTACATCTGTACTTGTATTCTCTAGTCGTCTGACTAGGGTTTTGCCAGACGTGAGTGTCTGTTTTACAGGATGTGATTTATTATATTTGTGAAGAACATGCTATTTCAAGAAATACCAAAAAATTTAAGAGAAGAAGATAGAGTAAAATTGTTTTTATGCTCAGAAACCCTCAGTATTCTGGGATAAGATTGTAAAACACACTCAAATCCAAGACAATAATTTGTGTTATCAAAAGAGATATTATTTGGGGGCCGGCCCCGTGGCTTAGCGGTTAAGTGCACACGCTCTGCTGCAGCGGCCCAGGGTTCACAGGTTCGGATCCCAGCGCGCACCCGACGCACCGCTTGTCAAGCCATGCCGTGGCCGCGTCCCATATAAAGTAGAGGAAGATGAGCAAGGATGTTAGCCCAGGGCCAATCTTCCTCAGCAAAAAGAGGAGGATTGGCAACAGATGTTAGCTCAGGAGTAATCTTCCTCAAAAAAAAAAAAAAAAAAGAAGAGAGAGAGAGAGATATTATTTGTAAGATTGCATATGCCGATGTATATGGAGGTATGATAGACTGCACAGCTTATGAACTTCCAAAGTACAGAATAAAGAGTATCTGACAAATTATGCAGCATCATATTTTGCTGACCTGTTTCTGGCCCATAGGCTTTTTGAATGATTTCGTAGACAAAGTCAATGAAAGTCAAGTGGACATAAGGAGAGATGAAGATAGTTTGGAAGCTCTGATGGTCATTATGGGGTATTCATACGCTATTCGGATGCACAGTTTGACAAAATTACCACAGAAAATAAAGTGTTTTAGCTCTAATGGAGTCTTTTCCATCCCTCCCAGTATCAAATGATTCCCTGGTTATGATTCTCAAAGTGAAGAATTCAATATAGAACTATATTGAATGCTCATCATGGGCTAGAATATTGCAGAATAATTTTTACCTAACTGAAAAAGATGAACATCCTTGCAACAATTAATTCCCTCTATACATAAGAAACAATATAACTCTGGATATGATACGGTTGAAAAGTAAGAAAGCTCATGCTGCCATTCATAGAGATGAGAGACAGAGAGAGAGAGCGTCAGCCTATGAGAAGGAACCTAGGAAAAACATTTAAAAGAAGGGGTAGAATTACTCCAAACTATCTTATCCAGAACAAAGATCAGGTTGCTCAACAGCAGGCTAGCTACCTTGGAGCTTAGGAGCGGGGTATGATAGCTACACCAAGCCATCATAGCTTTCTATGAAGATTTTTCAGATTAAAAAATAAAATTATTGGGGCCGGCCGGGTGGTGCAAGTGGTTAAGTGCACACGCTGCGGCGGCCCGGGGTTCGCCGGTTCGGATCCCGAGCGCGCACAGACCCACCGCTTGTCAGGCCATGCTGTGGCAGCGTCCCATATAAAGTGGAGGAAGATGGGCATGGATGTTAGCCCAGGGCCAGTCTTCCTCAGCAAAAAGAGGAGGATTGGCAGATATTAGCTCAGGGCCGATCTTCCTCACAAAATAAATAAATAAATAAATAAATAAATAAATAAATAAATAAAATTATTGATCAAGAAAAAGAGGTAATTCTTATTTTCAAAGGCCACGCCTTGCAAACGCGCTAGTCATCTTTTCTCCCGTAACCTTCTCAGGCATGCTATCTACCATGTATTCCTTCCTTTTCCTTTACCATCAACCTCTTCCACTCTATTGGCTTTCTCTTAACATTTCATCATGTTCTTCTGTACCCCTTCCTAACTCCTATCATCCTTACATTGCACTCTCATTTTTCCATTCTCTGTAAAAGCCAAATCTCACAAAAGTATACATGCACTTTTTCCGCTACTTGCTCACTTGGCATTAATTCTCAAAGCAAATTTTTTCTTGTACGATTTCAATAAAATTGCACTTATTTACATCCCCATGATTGTTGTCAAATACCAGAGATACTTTTCTGCTTCATATTACTTCACTTCTTAGCTGGACATGATTTAGTTAGCTCTTCACCTCTTTTCAACTCTGTATCCTCTTGATTTCCGTGACATCCACGACCTTCATGCCAGAGGTAGATAGTACCAGAAGACAGAATTAGACAAAGACCAAGAGAGTGCACAGAGGAGGGCAGAGACTGAGAATTCAGCAGTTCATGGTCACAGTAATAGGTGCAATGAGGGAACTTGACGTTGCTTTAGTATTTACTGTGTCTCTCTCATAGCTTGTTATATATAACCATGAATAGAAAAATGAAATTTTGCATTGGACTATAACTTGTGTTTCCTGTTTAATCCTCCCCAATTTATTTATTCATTTATTCAATAAAATTTATTTGCAAGGCACTGTCCCATCGCACTTACTGGGCAAAATTAAAGTTTAAATAAACACTTCACGTAGATAGTTATGCTTCAGAAATACAATAAAATGTTATATGCTTTTCTTATCTTTAGCATTCTAATATTATAAGATATCTGTGGCACATTAATCCTAAAGTGCAAAAAAGTCTACTTTTTTATCACAGAGACCATTTCTAACACATATCTGCTATATTCTAGTTGTATTAGCAGCTTGTAGTATAATAAGTTGTTGCTATAGCAACGTATCTTAATCCTTTAAAAATCATTTTTACAATTTACTGCTGGTTTTGAACACAAAGATATAAAAATGACTATTTTTGATCCACATTATTATTAAAATTAATAGTGTATCAATCCTGAATCCAAAGTTTTTTGGATTCAGAAGTATAAAATGAAACCAGCAATATTTAGCTTTATTCACCTTACGTATTGCTTCACATTGCTTCTATTCAAAACGAGGTTTCACGTTATGTATCCCAAACTCTCATTGAAAACTCACCATCTGGTAGGGTCAGCATCATTAAAGAAATGATAAACCAGAAAATGATCAGCTCTTTATCACTTAGTGGTCCTAGTTTTCATTGAACAGGTAGAGTTCTTTGTTTTCTTTCATTCGGCTATGATGTGTCTCTTGTCTATAATTTGTTAATCTGTTGAAAAATTCATTGAGAAGGGCACAACTATGCACAAATAAACATTACTCCTTCTTAAGGCTTCTTGCCAAAAATTGGAAGATGTGACTGGCCTTTATTGAACAATCTCAGTATTTTATTTTTATATAAAAGCAATAAATGTCTTTTCTAAGAATTTCAAAACTATAGCAACACAGAAAGAAAAAAATCACTTAAAATTCTAGCTTCCCAGGATTATCACGGTTAACATTTGGGTGAAGACGTGTATAAAATTAGGTTTACACGGTACATACTGTGAGGTAATCTGCTATTTTCTTTTAAAAGCAAATCATAAAAATATATCTATATCCTTAAATATTATATAACAGAATGACATTTAATATTTTTATAGTATTTGATTTTAGAGATGTGTGTTTCTTTTTAACCATTTCCTTTTGTAGTTCATTCAGGTTGTTTCCAATAGCTTGCTGTTTTAAATGATATCCCACCGCCAATATCCCAAATGATATCCCACCAATATATTTCTACATTTGCCTTCAGTCACTTTTCTATTTACTTAAAGCATTGCTAGGTCAAGCAACAAGCACATTTTTTACTTTTATTTTACTTTTACTTTTATTTACTTTTATTACAGTTTTAATTAAATATTAAGCACATAGGCTTTAGAGTCAGAATTCTTGAATTTAAACTGGATTTGAGACTTAATAGTTCAGAATCTAAGAAAATTTACTTAACCATCCTATGTCTTCACTTTTTCATCTATAAGGTGAGAATAAATACATTGCTATCTCAGAATGATTTTTAAATAATTGAATCAGTTAATACGTGAGAAGAACTTATAGCAATGAATGGCAAAGAGTAAACACTCCAAAATGTTCAGTATTATTTGCCAAATGAACTGCCAGAATGAATGCATTAATTTGTACTCCAAAAAATAGTGTGTACATATTCCTGTGTTCTTAGAACATAATCAACACAATATATTATTAGTTTTATATATTTTTAGATTTACTAGCCAAGTGTTACTGGCTTTTTGAGTATCTCTAACATGATTTTTTTGTTTTGAAAGTTTTAAACAATATTTCACAGTTACTTTGTATATTAGATATAAAAGTAATATTTGAATTATTTTTAACCTCCACCTCATAATACATGGCAACTAAATTTATGGCTCAATATGGTGACTTTTTTTCATGGTAGACAATCTGAAAAACAATTCTCTTTCAAGTCTATCTAAAGCGCAGTTATAGCATTGAAAACTTTTAGTAGTGAAAGGCATATTGATTTCATTTAGTTTATTTTTCTGATAAGCTAAAGCTCAAAGAGTTTAAGAGACTTACTTAAGTAAACATGACCGATTAAAGTAAGACTAGGATAGAACCAACAGGGCACTCCTTCTACTAAACCATAATAATTACACTGAAAAAAATCAGCAAACATTTGCTTATCCTTATAAGTAAGCAAGGTTCTGCTGCATCTGAAATGCTCTACTCAAGCCAGATGTCTATAATTTAAGAAAGATATGTCAACATAAAGCTAGAAGCTAAAAGTTCTAGAAGTGAATGTTAAAATGGTCAAGGGGACAGGCTGTACATGGAAAATTTAAATAACAAAATCTCTAATCTTAAAATGAAGGTAAAGACAAATCTGATTAATGTTTTCTGATTCTTGAAAGATATGTATGATGAAATAAACTTGATCAGTAGTCAACTAATACAAACACTAGAATTCTCCCTTAAATCATAACTATAGAATAAATACAAAGATATACTACTTGGCATAGAAAATAATAAGCTTATGAAATTTACAATAGCAAAGGATTATAAACAGGTTAAAAATATAAATTCAAGAAAATACTAAATACACAAATGGAAAATAGATCCTTAAGAGATAAAAATATTAGAGAAGTTTTCCTAAATGTTTGATGTTTCCTGGAAGCCAAACAAAGTCTCCTAAAAAGATATAGCTAGTTGCCATGTGTTATGGACTGAATATCTGTGTCTTCCCAAAATTCATATGTTGAAGCCTTAGCCCTCAATGTGACTATATTTGGAGATAGGTTCTTTAGGACATAATTAAAGTTAAATGAGATCGTCAGGGCAGGGCCCCAATCCAGGATTAGTGTCCTTATAAGAAGAGAGAAACCAGAGCTCTCTCTCTCCCTCTGAATTCAGGCACAAGGGAAAGGGCATGTGAGGACACAGCAAGAAGGTGGCCATCTGCAAGCCAGGAAGACATCCCTTATCAGAAACTGAATCAACTGAAACTTTGCTCTTGGACTTCCCAGCCTCTGGAACCATGAGAAAATAAATTTCTATTTAAGTCACCCAGCCTCTGGTATTTTGTTATAACAGCTTGAGCTGAAAAAATCACTGGGGGGGTCCAGCCCCATGGCCTAGTGGTTAAGGTTCAGTACCCTCTGCTTTGGTGGCCTGAGTTCGTGGGCTCAGATCCTGGGCACAAACCTACACCACTCGTTAGCCATACTGTGCCGGTGACCCACGTACAAAATAGAGGAAGATTGGCAACACATGTTAGCTCAGGGTGAATCTTCCTCAGCCAAGAAAAAAAAAAAATCACTGGTCCATCCTAGCATGTACCCCTAGTGTTCCTATACTTCTCAGCTGCTATAGATTGAATGTTTATGTCCCCCCCAAAATCCGTGTTGACATCATAACCCCCAAGGTAGTGGTATTAGGAAGTGGGGCCTATGGGAGAAGATTAGTTCCTGAGGGCAGATCCCTTATTAATGGAATTAATGCTCTGATGAAAGAGGCCCCACAGATCTCTCTTGCTCCTTCCATACCAGCTCCTTCCATACCAGATTAAAGCCAAAATTTATAAATCTGAACTTTAACATAGGAATGACTATCCTGTAGAAGCTCTGCACTGATATCGAAAGGATGGCTACGAGGGACTTTCTGGTCCATTACGCTAATTACATTGTTGGCTTTCTGTAAATTATCTGCATAATTGTAGCCAGTTGTCAGCCTTAACTGCAAATGGATTTGGAGAAGAGCAAACTTTGGAAGAGACATTACATAGAAGGATTAAAATAATAAGAAAAGAAAAAGTGAAGAATCTTCCCCAAAAGAGAATACATATATATATTAAAGTTTGCAAAGCAATATCTGTAAATTTAGCATTAGGAAGATATCTGCAGACTCTTCTATCTCTAACATTTGATAAGTCTGTGAACTTTCACAGACTGTTTTCCCACAGATAGTCTGTTGTTTTCTCATCCAATCCCTTTTAGAACTATGAAGATAAAGATATATGAATACACTCATTAAAATAAATCAGTTGAAATTCATTAATAAATCTGAGAAAAAAAGATTATTTAAGGTGACCAACTATCGGACCATATTTATAATTCAGGTCATTTGTATTTTTCAAATACTAATTTAATGTAATTATTTAACAATTTGAGGTAGGTGTGTAAAGGATAAAATGACAATTTTTTAAAAATCTTTTAAGTACATGTTGGGCATCATGGTAGTTAAAGTTAAATTACAGAAAGGAAATGGGAAGTGTTCTCTGTCAGTGTGCCTTCAGGGAGCAGAGGATTTTATGACTTGGTTTTTAATGACCCTCATGATTCCTGAGGGGAGTCATAATTTTTTAATCAGGCACAGCTGCCATTTAATAAAAGCCAACTTCGCTAGGCTAGGTCACTGACAGTATGTTTAATGGCTTCCTTGATAGTTTTGTACACGTTTTCTCTTAAGCTTATCCACATCTCTGGACAAAATTTTTAATTTTTTTTAAAACTAACCTCGTCAAGCAGGGGAATAGAGTCCACAGGTCATAGCAAAGATTTTAGTAACAGATACTTTTAGACTTGCAGTCCCAAAGCAAGGATGAAACTATCCTATTAACTTTGTCATCCTTATTTTTTTGCATCTTTACGTTAAAGACACTGGGAGAAAAACAAAAGTTTGAGCCAAAATTTTCAATATGAAGAATTTGAAACTGTTATTTAAAGTTCAGAAAAGTTTATTCAATAATTTGGTCAAGATGTCTGGTTATGACAATGACACTGTCTGTTCCTTTTCCTTTACTTTCAACAACCGTTTAATTCTTAGGATTCTAAAAGTTATCTCAAATCTCAATGGTCCTGATTTTTCTCTGAAATTTTGTCATTCTTTCTCCCCTCCTTTAACTATTTTCTCAGACTTGCCCGGTGTGATCTAGCATGGTGATACCTTTAGGAAGATGTGTTAAGACTTTTAAGAAAAGATAACGAAATGTGAGAAACATTCTCATAATGTCATGGCTTGGGCAACGTTGCTTTATCACTCTGTGCTGAGGTTTCCCTCTGTGGTACCACTGCTGCTGATCACTAATATTTCAGGTTCTGTTCTCTCCCCAGGCACATAAAAGAATTCCACTTACCACCTCTATGAAGTTAGGCATGGACATGTTATTTGTTTACTATTAAAAGATGACCAGAAGAGGATGTGTCATCTCCTGGCTGAAATGTGTTTAATTGCTGATGCAAGACTCTCAAATTCTCCCTTCCCCTCCATTGACAATCACAGAGGATACATCCAGAGGGCGACATCCTAAGATAGTGAAGCTACTGTCTGCCTGCACCTTGGGCAACTTTGATAAGAAGAATGTCTCCTGTGAACCTGCATTTTACATCTAGATTAATCAAGAAATGAACTTTTATTGTTGTAAGCCACTGAGATTTGAGGTTGGTTGTTATCTGGCCTGTCTTGACTGATCCACACTCTAATTTTAATTTATCCCTAATCATCAAGCTAATTGTTTGACTTATTTTGTTTATAAAATAAATGGCTAGTGGGGCCGCCCGGTGGCGCAAGCGGTTAAGTGCGCGCGCTCCGCTGCGGCGGCCCGGGGTTCGCTGGTTCGGATCCCGGGCGCGCACAGACGCACTGCTTGGTAAGCCATGCTGTGGTGGCGTCCCATATAAAGTGGAGGAAGATAGGCACAGATGTTAGCCCAGGGCCGTCTTCCTCAGCAAAAAAAGACGAGGATTGGCGGATGTTAGCTCAGGGCTGATCTCCTCACAAAAAAATAAATAAATAAATAAATAAATAAATAAATAAATAAATAAATGGCTAGAGATGGTTGTTCATAAAATTTGTATAAGTGTATTAAATCATATATTTCAGTTTTACCCACTATTCTAAACTGTGTTTCCATTTTAACTGTGAATAATGCAGCTATTTTCTTTGGAGTAGTATGCTAAATTTGAAAAACTGACATCATGCCCTAAGATTAATACTCATCAAAATGATACTTCCCATGTCACTCTAGATGGCAGTACTGATAAGGAATGAAGGCTGGAAACTTAATCTAACTTTCCTGAGCTAACTGTTGAGAGAATTATATAGCTCTAACCTTTCTCCCCTGTTCCCGTGTCCTGTTCTTACCACCTGCAGCGCTATAAACAGAAGAGTCTTGCCGGATGGGAGCCATCTGCAAAATAACTCATCTCTTCAAAGGGTGGCTGGATTCAAGCGCTATCATGTCTTCCAGTGTGCAGTATATTTTAGTTATTGCTTTTAAATAATCCTCAGTTTTCTCTTTCGCACGTCGGTGAAGACTTTAAATAGCAGTTGTCAAAATCACTTGATTCTTTTGCTCATTGAATTTCCAGAAATGTTCAGTAGGAAGATCTGCTTCTGTAGTATAGTTTATGTGAAATAATGTAATTCAATCATGCTTCCTCTATAGACAGCAGTGGTCCATGTATGAGAAAAATTCTGTATGCATTATTCAAAAATTAACTTCAATACATTTTGTTATTATGCTTAGCTTCTCCAGGATAAAAAAAAAAAAAAATTCATGCCACTGATACTGATGCCCTAATTCTTACTTTACCTGCTGTGCGTGAAAAATAGACACTAGTAGGGGAGCACAAACAGTGGTTATGGTACAAAGATTTATTTCAATATTTACCTTTTGTGGGCAGATTTGGGTATTTTCTTTTTCCTTTAATGAAATTGAAGATAAGCTGGCTTCACTATGGTAATACAAATGCTAAAATTATCATGAGTGCTATGCCATATGGTGCTAAGATAATGGTAGAAATAGGTTGTTGATCAGTAGATACATTCTCATTAGAATCTCACCATTTTTAGCAGAGAACAGACGAATTTTCTTTGGAGCAGTTTGTTCTAAGGATGGTTTTCTTGGCTGTCATAGGAGATTTTAGAGTTTCATGAATTGTTGCTATAGCACAATGTATGAATTGAATAAAATGTCGATTGTATTTTCCAAGGCGTGTGCTTCCTAATCTGTACAGACATTTCAATATTTATTTAGTCTATATCACAAATTAATGCTAACAGTAAAGGACATGACATAATTTTTAAAGACTGTCCATACACATCTTCACGAAGAGTGTAACCCCCAGATTCTCGGGTTACAAATGGCTCTTATCAAGGCTGACTGAGGAGAAGAATAATGCTTGTCAGTGCCTCACCTGGAGAGATAACACTATAATGATTTACAGGTGCACATTGACTACTGGACCTTAGAAGTAAGATTGAAATGAGGAAGATAACCTAAGGCTAAATGAAATGTCCTTTACATATAGCTGACTAGAGCTCCATGCAAAAATGCAATATAACGTAGAACCCTATTTACCTGTATTGTTTGTTTTTATTAATTAACATGTTATCACTATATTTATCTTAAATCTTTGCTTTCTATATTCTATACATTCTATAAGATTAGATTAAATTTTGGTGTTACTGTGGATTTTTTCACTAAAAGTGAAATATTTTTTCTAAAATAAATAAATACAACTAACTACACAATAGCTTTGATTGAACTAAACAATTATTAATACAAATAAAACTGGAAATAAATGGCTATGCTAAGAGAATAGACAACTTTCACTATTGAAAGTTTGATATTGATGGAAAGAACCAAGCCCTCAGGTTTGAATCCTGTGTTTTCAGATCAATGACTCCCATTTTAAGATAATTCTATTGAACATCGTGTTTAAATGTGTTGGAATGTAAATGAGTGATTTTATTCCATTAGATATAAGCTCAACATAGTGAAAAAGAATAAAAGCTTTGTATCTGGCATATCTAAGCCAAATTTAGATTATGTCATTTACAATTTGTGTAACCTTTCAGTGCCTCAGTTTCTTCAACTGTCAAATGGCGAATGTAATAGCATCTACTTTTGAGATTTTCTTCAGTATTATTTAAAACAAGTAGAATAGGGACTAACATATTATTAACACTCAACCTTTGCTCATTGTTATTTTTATTTTATTATTATTACACTGTATCATAGGACAATGTATTATTATGACATCCTATACTTAACACATTATTATTACATCGTAGGACAGTTTCAGCCTATGAAAGTTATTGAATTTCCCCCAAATGCTCATGTTACATTTTACTATTGATAACATGACAAGTCCATCATACTCCTGCATTTCCCTAGTCCATTCACTCTTCAATTCTCTTGGATAACTCTCTGAGATGCCTACTGCCTTCTCCTTTGTAACTCTCCAAACTCCTTCCTCCATCTTTACTGTCATCTGATGACCTGGCTTCCTAGTCCACTGAGAAAACTGAAAGGACCAGAAGAGGGTTTCCTCATGCTCATTTCCCCGAGGCCCACATGCCAGCAAATGTCCCTTTCTCTTCTGTGTTATCAAATTCTTTCCTTTCCACTGAAGCATTTCCATTAGCACACAAATATGTTATAACAATATATTTTTAAAAAAATCTGTTTACCCTGCATTTTCCTCCAGCAATATCTCATTTATCTCTCCTGTCTATAAAAAAAAAAGAAAAACTCCTCTAAAGAGTTGTCTTCCAGTCATTGATTCTTTCTCATCGCTCTACTCTCATTCTTGCCTGAACCCAAAACAAAAAGGATTTTTGCCTCTACCACACAAGTAAACCAGTTATTGTCACTGTCAATGATGACATCAATGATGCTAAAGCCAATGTTAATTTTTGGGTCATTATTTAAATTATCAGCAGGATTAAAAATAACTAATAAATCCTCTTTTCTTGAAACATTTCCTAACTCAGTTCTATGCCCTCTCTACTTCTTCCTTTTAAGTCTTCTTTGCTCAACTTATGAATGCTAAATATTGTAAATGGCTGTCTTTCTTTTCTTCTCTATTGACACCAACTCCCTGGATTATCTCATCCAGTCCTTTGGCTTAAAATTCTAATATATGCTAATGATTTAAGTTTATATCTCTAGTCTTGAGTTTTTCTTGCAATTGCCTATTCAACAGCATCATTTAGAAGACTGTAGGTAATCTCAATCCTCTACCAGTCTTCCACTGGACTATTTTCTAGTCTCAAATATAGTTTCTATGAATACTCTAAAAAGCAGCTTGCTCAGAACAGAATATTTTGCTATAACATTTTATATATACTATAATATATATTATATTACATTAATTTGTCAATTAACTTTGGCATGTATATGAAGCCCTTTTATCTCATTAAGGAGGCCATGAAGTTGTTGGTTAGATAAATTCAGGTTCATAAAAATATTCATTTAGCCAATTTTATATGACAAAAGATAAGACAGATTTGGTTTATTTAATTTTAGCAATAGTACTTGCAGAAACCTGCAGAGTAATTAAGTTGCTTTTCACACGCTCAAAATACTTATTGTATGTCACATAGCCTTCTATTATTTGTGTTCCCTTAATAATTCAACAATTCTACCTCAAATCTTAGCATAACCAAGCAAAGCAAAGCAAAACCAACCGGCCCACTCACCCACCAAACACACAAACAAAATATCTCTATTACGAAAAATCCCTTCACCACTAATGCCTAATTTCTATTCAAAATTTTTTTCACCTAGATGACTTTCTTTAGCTCTTCTCTTCTTTGTAATGAATGAACAATGGTTTTCATGCCCTATATAGTTCTTTCCTCTTGAATCTGGGCTAGCCCTTTGACTTGATTTGATCAGTAATATATGGCAGAAATGGATATCATTCATTAGAATCCTTACAGCTTCCACCTGGGTCTCTTGGAGCACACATATTTGGAGTCTTCTCATTTAGCAGTCAGCTGCTGTGTTGTAAGAGGCCCAAATCACATGGAGAGGTGACATGTAGGTACTCCAGGGAGTAGAGTAATCTAAGCCCCAGCAAATAGCCAGCATCAACTACTAACCATGGCATCATTTGAGCCATCTTGGGTATTCAACCTAATTGAGTCTTCATATGATACTAGTCTCAGCTACCATCTCACTGTAACTGCATGAGAGACCCTTTGCAAGAATCTCCCTAAACTTAGTCAACTACAAAACTCATGAGAAGTAATAAATTGTTGTAAGCCACTAAGTTTTAGGGTGGTTTGTTATCTGAGGATTATTATCTACAACACTGAGATAGTTTTGAGATGATAGGTCATACCAAAATTAATAAAACATCAACAACTTTAAAATGTTCATTCACTGATTAAACTGCTTAGTTATTGATTTACTACATTAAAAATTGGTTTATCAGTAAACCTATAAACTAGTTTTTTAAAAAACTATTTTCAAAAAAATTTTCTAAAAGAATTAAAGGAATATACAACAGCATAAATTCGTTCAATTTAAACAGAAGCCCTAAATAAAATATAAAAGTTTATTTGTATTGATTATCTGAATATCATATATAACATAAGCTGAAAAATTACTCTCAGTGTAGAGAGATAGATATATAGCTAGATAGATATATAGCTAGGGTTTTTTTTAACTGCATTTGTCTCTAATATTGTGTCACTGCTATTTTTCTGATGAAATATTCAATATATATGTCATGTTATTTTTTTCCATAAAATTTTCTAGTACCTTCTTAAAGTTGCATCCTATATTTAACGTGTTGAAATTAACTCTTTCCATTGACTTGTCTGAGACCAAATTATGCTAAATGAAGGATATTCTCAATTCTATATTTTAACTGAAATGTGTACATATATCAGTCCATTTATTTTAAAGTTCCACTCTCATTGCCACTTTTCTGAGTCCCTTTATTTGAGTTTTTCTTGTAAGATAAAACTTGTCAAAAATTGTATTTCTTTACGATTCTTTTGACTATTTCACCAAATTTGTATGCTGCAAAACTTTAGACCTTTTCAGTTTCATTCCATATCCAAATAGAATATAAGTTCATTCAAGGTAAACAGAAGCTCTATCAAAATATTCTTCCCGCAAATATACATATTTCAAAGCACGAGAACATAATTCTAAAATAAACTTTGCATACTGAGTTCTCAACATTTCTTTAGTTTTTCACGTGTTTTATATGAATAAATTCATCATCTTTCTGTTTGCGTGCTATGCTTTCAATAACTATGACTTGCTAAAAGCTTCAAAAGCTGAAGCTTTGGGGCATTCATTCATTGAGTACTTTGATTAAAGATTTCCAGTTTTTTTTAAACATGCAACCAAAATATTACAAAATGGTTCAATACAAATGTAAGAAATTTAGTTTGACTTATGAAGTAGTTTTATATAGGCTCAAATATGTCTAAAATCAGATTAATGTTGTGCCACAAAGAGAGAATTCCATACTACCATGATGAGGTATTATTTTTTATTCAATATCCATATCAGAAAACCGTTGTAGTTTATCTGAGTATATATAAAAATAATTTTTGGCAACTATGGTTTCTATTTCAGTTTATAGAATAATGTAGCTTGTTTGAACACACTTTTGAATTATATGTGCCCCACAACCAATTACAAGAATATTTCTGCTTTGTAGGTTTCTTAATGTAAAACTTTGTATCTTCACCACACAAAAATAATTTTATTCTATATGTTGGATTTTATCTGAATTTATGCATTTACAATGCTATCAGATATTTCAAAGAAATTTTCCAAAAGCTTAACTTTGATTCCATAAACTGTGTGGAAAAAAAAAATCATAACTGATTTTCTATTTGAGGTATCTGATGACACTGATTATCAAACTTGCATCATTTAAGTGATGAAAAATTCTGCAAATGCAGCCAACACAGCTCTAGCTGCGTTTTTTAAATGCACAATAAAACTTAGAATTAAAAATGAGAGAAATTAATTGTAAATAACAGTTATTTGTTCTTAAAAATGTTATGTTTCAGAGCTCAGTGTGCAAAATTTATTTTAGAATTGTATTCTCGTGCTTTGAAATATGTATATTTGTGGGAAGAATACTTTCATAGAGCATCTGTTTACATTGAATGAACTTATATTTTCTTTGGCTATGGAATGAAATTAAAAAGGTCTAATGTTTTGTAGCATTTAAATTTGGTGAAATAGTCAAAATCATAAGCCTTCTGCAGCTGCTTGTAGTCAGTCATTTTCAAGTAGAGTCTTCTTATAATAGCTACTCATATTTCAAGTTGAGCCTGATGATTTTTCAGTAGATTAGGTCTTCTTATTTTCATCTGATCAATGATAGCATTATGGACCCGTGGTAGATGGTACATCTACAATGAGTTTGTGGAAGTTACATGTACCTGTTACTTTCCTGGGATACAGAAATCCAGAACATAATTTTCATGTGGTTCCAGGATTCACTAAGTAGAATGACAGGAGGAGTGATCATTTCCAATACATTGTAAAGGACATTCTTGGTCTAGAAGAAATCTCTATAGTAATAGGTGACACCTCCTCTGGGACCAGACATACCAGTTAAGCTGGGCTGGCTCAGGCCTGAATCTATGCTCCCTGTAGCAGTTCAGCTCTGACAAGAATGGATTTGTGGGCCTTGCTTGTGTGGAACTTATTTACAAAAAAAAAAAAAAAGGAAGAAGAATAAAGGTATAGAAAAGATCTAAAAAGAAGAAAAATGAAAAGATAAAAAAAAAATCCCTGAAAGAAAAACACAAATGAGAAGTTAAAAATAGGAAAGAAGTATAAAAACTTAAAAATAACAGTAGAAAATTAGGAAAAAATAAATTACACTTTTCATAAACTTAGTTCATTGCTGCTAAGTGATTTTATTAGAAAATAAAAATGGGTTTCCAAAAATAAAATAATTAGTAACTACAGTTTTGTGTTAAATCATAAAAGCACTCCAGCAAAAGCCCACAGAACACTCTAGAGGCTCAATGACCTCTGTTTTCTGCACATATTTCAAATATATCTAAACTATGTTTGCGCATGTTCCCCACAGACCATGTAGGCTGGTGGCCCAGTCTTTCTTGCAGCTCCAGGCAGGGAACACAACAAAACCATGCGGTACACCTGGTGGCCAGCAAGGGGACAGTGTCCAATACTGCTTTCACCTCCTTGCACCCAGCACCCAGCACAGGCACCTGACCTCAGCACCCTTGGTTTATCAGCAAGTGCCCCACAAGTTGTTGTCTTGAAAGGGAAAAGATAGCTACTCTGCACTGGGAAAAGTGGGGGAAAAAGCAGCAGATTATCATCGACTGCCTTTCATATTTATCCACATATTAGAATGAAAACTATGTCCACCGTCCATGTGTCTCCTTCACTACTAGAGGAAGCGAATGCAGAAGCTGGAAATACAAAGGGGAGGTCTACCCAAACCATTTTATCTTATTTTAGAGCAACATTTAGTAATACCGTTCAGTAAAACATGAAAAATCTAAGACAAATCTAAATCAGGATGCCAAGACAGTCAGCATCATTTGGGACTCTTCCAGGCCAACTGGGATGGATGTATGATCGTTCTGTTTCTCAGCCACAAGTCTGCAGCCCTCTTCAACAAATGAGTAAAATAGTCACATCACTTATAAATCCTTTACTGACTACTTCCATTATTCACTTTTTTTTTTGGTTTCTTTAAGCCTTTATGTACTTAGTTCCTTAGAGATGGATAGTTTTGCATTTACTTTGTGTATTTTCCCATTACATATTCTTAGTTAAATCTTTTCTCTTTCTATTTGTCCTGTTACCCTCACTGGACTTTCTGTATTCTTAAGGACTACAGCTATCTTTTGTAAATCTCTGCACATAAATATTGTTGATTTACTAGCTACATGACTCTAATTTAATGTTCATGAAATTAATTTACATTTAATGACTGTAAATGACTAACACTTAATGTTAAACATCTAATAGACTAGCAATCCACTTTTTTTTTTAAAGATACCTTATGTCAGGGTTGGAAGTAAAGAGAAATCCAATATTTTTTCTGGACCATTATAGTCTAAGATTTATACCTTATATTGACAAATTTGTTATTTAAGTTGTCTCAGTTTATTCATCCGAAGTGACAGCTACCGTAGATATTTTCCTAATCTTTTTTGATAGTTTTAGGTCCAGTTAGTCTGAGCTGTTTAGAATTCTCAATAGCTTCCTTTCAAACACAAATGTCATATTAAAGAGGAAAACAAAGACTGCAATACTCAAGCCATCCCCCATTTTTAATCCCCTTAGACAGAATTTTTATTCAGTTATTGGTGATTTACTTTTAATTCACTTTCTAAAATGATTAATCAGAAACCTTAAAATTAAATCATTCTTTTACAAATATCACTGGGAGTAAAGTATACCCATGACTATAAAACTTTCTTGATAGCATACAATTATCAGAAAAAAATTAAAATGAGCACTTATTGCCAATATAGGCATATTTATTTCCTTATAAATCATACACACGAAATACTGTACTAATATATTACAGGTGCAGAAGCTTAGTTGTCTAACCGACAGATATACGTCTTTTCTTTCTTGTGAACAGAACACCCATTTTACAAGGATGGTGATCTGTCCAGTCCTAGGGGATTAATCATTCTTAGTCTCAGCTAACCACGACAATCCTCCTTGCTGTTGCCAGTGAATTGGTTTGAAAATAATCATGGGAATCACTCAGGGCCAATGAAACCCAAGAGGATGCCTGCTGAGATTTCCAGGGAAGATTTTCTTCTTTGAAAAAAGAGTGTTGCTACAAAGGAGAGCTATCTTTTTGTGTTGACCATGGTTGTGCTGTCTTTGGAGGCAATTGCTTAAGGACATCATGCCTAAAGGTACTGCAGACTTCATGCAGTCATAAGAAGAGTGAGAATGATGGAGGGGCAGAACAGAAAGTTCCTGAAGAAACTAGTGAGCTACTGAACCAACTGTAGCTCTGCCTAACTCCAGACTTCTTGTGTAATTAATGCATATATTTGTTTCTTAATCCATTGTTAAGTCTATTTCTTTCGGGATATAGAATCCTGATATAACTATGTGCATTATAAAAGATAAAGAGAAATTTTAAGATAATTAAAATTAATAATACTTTCTCAAAAGTATTTAACTTACATTTACTTATAAATGGTCCAAGAGCATTTTTCTTCTTTCTAAAATATATTTAGTGAGCTTAATGTCATTGAATATGCTTTATTATTTTTGAAAATCTTGGTTCAACATTTTGTGATATAACTATGTTGGTGTAGTTCTAAGGTCCATTTATTTGAAGGCTTGTTTTAATGGCTGTCATAAGGAAAAAAGATTTAATACTAGGATATGTGGATCCAAATCAAAGAAGTACATTGTTGGCTATCCCTTCTAAATCCAATTACTCAATGGTTAGTTCCAACTACCTATTACACAAAGCACAAAGGTCTTTCTTGAAATTTAGTTAGGAAATGTCCATGTAATTGTTCTTGCAAACGAATTGGAAGTAATTGCATGTCCATATTTTTAATGAATGTATCCAAACCCTATTACAGTTCTTCATTTTGAACATTTAAAATAGAGTACAGAATTCTGTCTTGAATTTTAAATATGCATAAAAGAGTTTTTATAGGTGACATATCATTTTTGGTTAAAAAAAATCAATTATGGAAACATTTTTAAACATTCATTTTAAAAATGCTTTCTCTACTGTGTCATTCTTTTCCTTTTCATTTTCTACCAAAAGCAGTTACTTTCCCATTCTCTGTTAAACTATCAACTTTGCTTATAAACACTAGATTAAGTACTGATTGATTGATTTCTTTTTCTTTTTTGGGAAAGGTGTGGAATGTTATCTGGTAGATACCATGCTATTGACTCACTTATCACACACACACACAAGTTTGCAAATTTGAAACACTTGTCTTTCTAATGAAAGAATAATATTTAAGTATGACAACCTTTTCTAATATTTTTCCATGATGTAACATGAGAACTTCTGTGTGATACAAAAGATTTTCTTTTTCTCACTTTGGATCTATTATAAAATGCTGTAAAAAAAAAAAAAAAGATACTGCATCGTAAACATCTTAGTTTTTTATGAAAAATTAACCCCGTGTAGTACTTTGACCACTTCTGGCTGCAACTTCCCCACTGAAATAGCGTGCCTATGAATGATACAATGAATACATTTTATTTGTGATGCTATTTCTGTGACTTTATGAAAAATTATTTTTTAAGTCAAAGCAGTCTTTCCATCAGTATTAACACAAAATTTTCTAAAAAAAAATTTTTGTTTTAATTAAAGGGGTTTTTTAAAACTTTAGCTTCACCCATGCTGAGTCTCTCAACACCGAAACCAAAGAAGCAGTTCACAAAAAGATAGCTGTTCATTATAATCTTAAAAGTCTCATAAATTCGAGTCATGCTAGAAATATCTGTACATTCACTTGAATGATGTGGCAAACCTTTCACTTATAATCAACATTTTCATCCATGTTGTAGCAGACATTAGTATTTCTTTCCTCTCTTGTAATCTATCTTTATATTCATTTGTTCAAATCTTTGTCATATTAATCATTGTCTTCCAAAAATACTTGTTGAACAAGGAAATGATATTTGCTTCATTAGCATACCATTTTGCATGTATTACCTCTGCCATTTTGAACTGGGGTAGGAAGAGCAAAGGTTTTATTCAATGTTATTTGGTGGTGGATTCTTCTCCTCCTCCTACTCCTTCTCCTCCTCCTCCGCTGGTCCTTCTTGTCTTTCACTATTAAATAAGAAAGATTTTGCATTTATTAAGCTAGTGAAATTGTTTACAATGCTCATTGGAATCCTACATGATTTTTTTTTAAATATATGATTTTGTTCTTTGTGTTCTGGATACTTGGTTCTAGAAAGCCTTCCTAGTTGCTATGCCTTCATCGTGTCACCATCTAATCATTCAAGACACAATACAGACTTAAGGGAACTTTCACCACCAACAATAGTGACGTAAATTCAAATTTCAAAGTGTCTTCTTGACAGTTTTCAAAATTTTGGTCAGACTTTTGCCAGAGCTGCCTAATAGTGATGGCTTTACTTTAAAACCTGGTTGACAAAGAGCTTGTATTAAGAAGGAGATGTGTCATCTCTGCAGTTATCTGTTGCTTGCTTATACATGCATTATTACCTTCTGTGGTTTCTTTCCAAGGATGTATTCTAAGACACTTGTCTACTTTATGAACATTAAGGGAAGTGAAACTAGATAACATAATCCACAGTTATAAGCAAGCATAAATTGCAATATGTCACAAAATACGGAAAGTAAATGAACAGATGTGTGTGCTCCTGTTGCACTCTGCACATTACAGAATATCCAGTCTTCTCTCAGGATAACTCATACACCATATGGACTGACTGTCACCTGGCCTATGGCCCTGGTGAAGGCACTAATACCAATGCATATATCAAATAGTTAAAGATATGGATATAAGTTATAATATTTTACTCCTGCACCCAAATGTATGCTCTTGATCATCCCCTGGATGCACACACCCCACTGTTCTAGGAAACTACATACTAGATACAGACTTAAGTTTAATGCAGTCTTCTGGTACAATGTCAGGAGATGAGCTCAGTCATGACAAATGCATTAAAGAAGGTCATGGGTGTCATATGTTGATGTTTATGAAAGATGATCCATTCACTTAATTCAGGTTAATAAGTTTATGTTGTTTTCTAATGGCACTGGTCCCCTTATATATCTGAGATATGTCCTAGAGGAAAGTAAATGTAGCATGGTAGTAGACATACCTGTAAGGTTAACTCTCCCATTTCCTGGGAACTTCATATATATTTGTTGTTTTTCTTTTTTTAGCAGGTTTATTGACTTACAATTCACATACCATAGAATTCACCTATTTAAAGTGAATTCAATGTTTTTATTAGTAAATTCATGGGATTGTGCCATCATCACACAATCTAACTTTAGAATATTCTAACTTTTGGCTCTCCCAAAAGCCCTTGGCAACCACTAATCTACTTTATGTCTCTATAGATTTGCCTATTCTGGAAATTTCATATAAATTAAATTATACAGTGAGGAATCCTTTTTTACTTCTTTTGCTTAGAACAATATGATTTTCAAGAGTCATCCATGTTGTAACATACATCAGTATTTCTTTCCTCTTTATTGTCAATAATATCCCATTGTATATATATGACTTTTTATTTATCCATTCATCAGTTGATGGACATTTGAGTTATTCCATATATATTACTATTATGTGAATTTTCTTATTCATATATTATGCTTTCTATTGTCCATAATTGATTGGTCTAAAATGAAGTGCTTATAAAATTTCTAAGAACTAGATCTTTCTCAATGATTTTTGAAAATTTTCATATACTAAATATAGGATTTTGGTGGCCATATTTCCCAACACAAGAAGAAAGCTGCTCAATACACAAAGAAGAGAGATCAAAGATGAACTAAGAACACTGCAGGTATCTTCCTTACTGGTTCAGTGTTAAGAGGCCTCATAGCAGCCCGCCTTTCCCGTTGTTTTGTTGTTCATCTCTTCCTTGGATTCTTCCAGTCAATATACTCCTCGTTCTTCAACCAAAGGAATAATCATTAAGGGTAAATGTCTCCCAGGGAACCTGATAAAATAATCTCATGGAAAGAATAACCTACACCTCAATGTGGAGTAGCAGGATGTTAAGTGAGCCTTACCCTGTTGCCCCAAATTGGCCACTTTGACAGAACCCAGGGAGAGGTAGCCTGAGATATCCTAAGAGAGCAGAAAAACATTGCTATTAGGCATCTCGAGATTTTAGTTAATGTTACAACCACATCCACACACACACACCCACCATCAACACCAACAAACAACAGAACAACACTTCCTCCCCCTGTTGCTTCCCCAGTTCGTCTATAAAATGGCAACGTGGAGTTAGATCTGAATTAGGATGTGTAGGCCTAAGAGTGAGTGCCGTGGCTTTTTTCTGCTTTTATTTGCTATGCTAAACCTTCCTCCCATAAAGTCAAATGTAGAATTCCAGAAGATTTATTCATAGATGTTAAGGGAGCCTCTAATAACTGAGACTGACAGTTTCCCAGTTGGACATCCACCTACACAGTCAACTTGCCTATCTGCCTCCTGTGCTTATGTGAGCAAGGAAAGCATGAGAAAGGCTGATAATTACACAGAGATAACAGGGCAGACAGAAGGGTGAAAAAGGACCCCCAAGTCTCTGGAGACTCAAGTGACCACTCCAGGAATTAGCTTAGCTTGCACCAGCTTGCTGCTACGCCGCTCACGGGGGCTGGCCATCACGCAAGAGAACTCCAGCTGCAAATGTCTGCTCCACCAAGAGCAAAAGTTGAAGGGCAGCGGAAAAGCTTAAGTCAGAGTAGATCTGCCTCTTCAGTGGCACAGGCAGAGGGGTCCTCAGGGCTCCCAGGAGGACTCACACCTGGACCTGCCTGAGAAGCAGCACTGGGCTGCCCGCTGCATGGAGGGTACCGGGACACCAGTCTTGGCTGCAGAAGCAGTGACGACCGAGAAACAACCACAGCAGGAAGACACTTTTGCAGTCCAGCTCCTGAGTCCTCACTCCAGCCAAAGAGGGGGAGGGCATGAGCGAGAGGGAGGGGAGGAGAAGAGAAAGGGCAGGTCTAAACCCCTCTGGCCAAGGCTCAGCAGGCCCTGAGGGAGGCGGGGAGATGAGCCATCAGCTGGACATGCAAGTGAATTTTCATTCTGGACAGAATTGTTATACTTAAGCTGACCAGAGAATTAAAGAAAAAATAAAATCATTTCAAGTTTAGATTTACACATGCATCATTTTCCCCAACATTCTCAATAATTGCAGAGGTAAAGTGTGTCTCTGTGTGTGTGTTTATTTTTGGAGAGGAAGGGGACAGCTTTCACCAAAGTATGCAAGACCACAGACAATGAGATCAAACGGAGATCAATGACAATTTGGTCCAAACCCTCATTTATGTGGGGTAATTAGAAAAGAAACTCAGGTCACATAGCCTTCTGAAAGTCAGGGGTGGCCCTTACCCTAACAGTACCCATGCCGCTTCTTGGCATTTTCTCATTGTTATATTTTCCCTAGCCGTTGTCCATTTTCTGAGAAATGTCTCACAGAAGCATGAAATGATAACTCTCTCTGGTTTAGCATGAGTCATGATTTTTCTCCTGTCCTATGCCTAGCTAGGAAGATGGGTAGGTAATCAATGACAGTTATTCTTACCACTACCAGTGTTTACAGGTTCTCAATGAGCAAGGCTATCTGCTTTCAATGTTACCATTTCCATATAAACAGGTAGTGTCATTTGGCCTACGATGCCTTGCCTAAATTTCTTACTTTGTCGGCCTTTGGATGAGATATATCTTTCATTGGGCAGGATTTTTAACCTTCTTTAGGCATTCATTCAGGCCTGACTCTGTGATCACCTTATGTCTTCCTGTTGATATCCAAGAAAGTTCTTGGATAGGGGTGGGGATGGGAGTGCAGGGGAGACATAAAGGAGAGCATGCAGTTTTGAGCAGGCCATACCAGAGTTTTATTAAGACTTGTAAGTGTAAAAGACTTGTCAAATTAAATATTTGTGACATTAGAATGAATATCTAAACTTTTAATTGTTCACATAGTTTTTAGATACTTTTTTAAAAGAATATACAGGATATTTTTGTCATTTTAAATACTGCCTTTAACCTACATTCTCTTATAAAAGGCCACATTTTAAAATACGAGGGCAGCATCTTTATTAGCATACTGTACAATATATAATTGACTCATAAATGATTCAGCTTAGGTAGCATAAAAAAGAATTATAGCACAAGTCTTTGTAAGGATGTGTTAAGGTTATGGTCGTTGCTACTGCAGGCTCCATGATGCTCTGATGTTCTCAAGAACCTTCCTGGCTTTGCCTCTGAGATGTTATCTATTAGATTTTTGTTAAAAAACAAAATTCAACTGAGTAAATTTGAAGATCTAATTGGCTTTATTAAATGATTCATAAATTGGGCAGCATCCTGCCTAGCAATTAGAAAGGAGCCCCAAGATACTGTACAAAATGGAAGGCTTTCATAGGCAGAAGGGAATGGGTCAAGGAAGCTACTATTGTTTGAGGCAAGGTCACCCCCCCTTAGGGGAAGGCAGGGGGTCTATCAGGCAGATTACCTCACTAGTGTTGACCAGGGAATTCCAGACCGACTGGTTAAAGGTCACATTCCTGGGAGAGGCTAAAACTGCAATTAAGTTGTTTTGTTGACATAGGGCTTAGCACAAGTGACTCCATTTTGGGCCTGTTTTTTCTTTTTTAACAATTCTAACTCAGAGGGTGTTCTATTCTTAAAATCACCTTACAATTATTATTAGAAAGGTCACGAAGCAAAACAGAGCACACGTTTTAGGTAAGATGTATCTATCTTCAGTCCTTAGAATCTCCAGGTTGTAAATGGTAGTCAAAGGAGGACTAGAAAAAGAGTAAAGGAGCCATAGCAGGAAGCTAGCTGAAGAAAGGGGAGGCAGTGAGGAGGAAAAGGAGAAAGCGGAATGAGGAGAGGAGTAGGTGGGAGGAGGAGGAGAGAACATGGCAGAAGAAAAGTTCAGGAGGAGGGGACCAGAAGAGGAAGGGAGAGAGTTGGAGGGTTACAGAATCATGCAAGGGTATCAGCATGGGAGAGTTTCCTGGGAATATGTGAGGACTTCTGAACAGGGCTCGTTGCTTCCACAGCTCAGTCTTCCCACAGAGTTCAAGATTTTAAACGAGAGAGTAAAGGTGAAGTTTTTTGAAAGGTTCACTCTACATATTTTTGGATTGGAAAAAATGAATACATTTCATTGTCTGTTACTTTAAAATTTCACAGTGGCAAAACATTTGAATTTTTCACACTTCAAAATGTGGGAATATACATTTTAAGACTATTTCCTCTAAAGATACATGGAATGTATTTTTTAAACAAAATGAGATCATAACAAACAAAATGAGATCAAAGCAACTCTCTTTTCTGAGTCAAGAGTATTTCTTTAACTCCTCCATTTCATTATACATTCCTCTAACACCATTTTAATTGATGCAAAATATTCCAGTGCACTGGAATGCAGTGTACCATTGTTTATTTATTCCACTGCCATAGGGGCATTTTCTAGGGGGGCATTCAGTGTTTCCAAATTGTATTGTAAACTGGACAATACTGAAAAATCTTTATACATATTTCTGTGTGCATAATAATTATTACTTCCTTAGCATCAATTACCTGATGTGAATCTGAGTTAATGAGTTTATGAATTCTAAGTCTTTTGTGACTCATTACCAAATTGTTTGTCAGAAAGTTACTGATTTACAATCCTACTAGCAGTATTTGGAGAGCCCCACAAATAGATATTTCTACAGTTCTCTATAATTAGTGAGATGCTGTATTATTTTACTTACCTGAATGATATGCAATTGAAAAAAACTCTGTTAAAGATTGAAGGAGACTATAATAATCTAAAGTAGATCAAAGAATAAAAAATTCTCTCTATGAGTGATTTTCTTTAAATTCCTTAAATAATGTTCAAAAGGCACTGTAATTGGATAGGAAGAACCAATTATTAGTACTAAAAGAAGGCCTATAGACTTAAATATCAGCTGCTATTTGATTAAAGGCCTTGCTTTTTCTCTCTTCTTTCCATCACTGTCTGCACATTATAAGCAAATTACTTGTGGAGTTATATAGATGATCATCTTCTGCCAAAATTATCCAGATCAGCTCTTTGATGCACTATGCTGTATATTCTTGTACACCAGATTCAACTTACGTAATGTACATTTTAAGCTCTTTGCAGTACAAAAGAGTTCACCCATTTGCATTTCATATGCATTATTTTGATACACTTCCTACATAATAAAAGCTGAAATTATAATAAGTACTAAAGTATCAAAATAATTAAAACTGTCAATCCAATTGTATTTTAAGGTTGTAAAATGATAGCTCAAAACATAATCATTCCAATTGATTTCTGAGTGTGTCTTTTGCCTAAACGAGATACAGAAAAGGAGAATCTGGACTTATATAATTGATAAAAATTATCACTTACAAAGCAATATTTTAATTGTTATTTATTCCTTCAGATCAATCCTAAAAACTATTTTAGAGTCAACATAATAGAATCAACATAATAGAGTCAACGTAAATAAATATGTTGTTTTTAATAGTTTTGACATTTGGGCAACTCAAAAAACATCATGGAATTATTTTGGCAAAAATTATGTTTTAATATCTTACCCAGCTTTACTTTGCTCTTTAAGACTTTTCCCAGTCCATCTCCCCTATCTATTTCTCAGTATTTTTTTTTCCTGGTAACTTCATATTCAAAACCCAAACTCAGTCTGCCTCTAATAAAAATCATGTCTCAAAACAGAATTTACCTAGAAAAAAAAATCTGGATTTTATGAAGCATATGTTCTATGAAGCGAAAAAAGGAGAGACCCAAAGTGAAGATGAGGATGGTTTTATAAGCATTCAGCCAAAGATAGAACTGTCCGAGTCAAAAATACATATCTTTTCTACTGAAAGAATATTAGAAGCTGATGAAATATTTTAGATAGAATGATTTAAGATAATTGCAGCAGCCCAATTTAACGTAAAGGAAAGGGAGAGGCCAAAAGGGAGAATAAATTTCAGGTTGTTCGAGATTAGGGCACAAGACAGATTGAGATTCTTCATGCGCTGCATGGGACTCTTCTCCCTGCACTGTTTAGGCATGTAATTTTGGTCTTAAAGTTAAAAAAAACAAATCATTTCAATAGTATTTAACTATTACCATTCACTTGTAATCATGTTCTGTTTTGAGGAATGGCTGGACTTTTTCCTGCCTGTTTATGAGAACTGAATTTCAATTATATCAGAAAATATTACATCTTCATTTGTAAGGCATTTCATGTAGAAAAAAATTAAGTTTTCCCTGATCTCTATCTAGGCACATTTTTTTCTGTTTGTACATAGATAAGACTCTTTGAGGCACTCATGAATATTTTGGTGCCTCCCATGGGGGTCTGACATTTCAATATTTCCTGCCACGCTTGGGAAGGAAGCATTTCAAAAAAATTAAAGGCACTGATAAGCAAACCCTTCTTTAATAAAACAGACTGTTAAGTTTGCAGCTCCTGTACTTAATATTTCCCTATTTTATCTAAAATTAATTTGCAGGTACCATGAACCTTTTTGAAGTCTGCAAAAGGAAAGATGAAGTTAAGGGCAAGATTAAAAAATGACTTCATCTACAGTACATCTCTGCTCTACAGATGATTTTCTCCTTTATTTAATAATTAATACCAGCTACACCAGCATGTTTAAATCCTCAACAGATAAGAAATAATTAAGTTAACACCACTCAAAATGATATGTAACATCTCAATCAGTGAGAATTTTTAAGTGGTAACAAGGAGAATGAAATTATTGGAAGCTGCACTGTAGGATTTTTTTTTCCCAGGGAAAGTCAAAGGCACATTCATACAGACGCAAAAAACACCACACTTTAGTGAACTTGTATCATCTGCTAAAATAAGTGATGTAGCACCAGCCTACAACCTAATGAAGACTCAGTGGCACACAGACGCTACTCTTCTGGCTTTCACAGTGAGTTGTCTACAAACCCCAACAAAATATATTCCACATTAGAAAATTAAGCATTTCCCAGGATGTTGACCCTCCCTGCGTTTTCCCCTTTTCCCAATCTTACAAATACTAAATTGCTTGGCTCAAATAGTTTTAATAGTCTCCACCCTCCCCTTTTGCTCAAGGAAATATAATAGACATAAATAGCAAAAATATCTCATTCATTCTCAATCTCTCTCACACTCTCCCTCCCTCTTTATCTCCCTCAATTTGCTGAAGCAGCTATGTGCTGCTCTAGACCTCTAGAAAACCACTGCTCTCGGCCTTGAATGCCATAGGTGCCATAGGAACCCGTGTAAGCAAACAAATGCACCATAAAGAGGTAATCTTCTTGTAAGTACACACCAACAAACACACTCCTTCCATTATTTTTTGACAACTACCTAACACTTAGTTGACCCAGAAAATTTGCACACTTTAATTTGGCTCCCGTTCTGAGAAATGGGGAAAATGACACAAAATAAAAATCCACTAAAAGCAATTGCAGAGAGAAATAATTTCCTCTTCCAGCTGCAACTGTCTTCATCACCCAACACTCATCATTAACATCATCCTCATGCTTACATTTGAAGAAAGCTTATTGCATGTCAGGCAGATTGTTAAATCATTTCCAAAACATAGTGGCTCTGGTTTTCCATTAAAGAAGGCCTGGAAATTCACCCAGTGGTTGAGTTTGTACCATGCCATGGAGTGCAGTTACTCCCTTCTGTCCCTAGAGAAAAACCTAAAAGTACACATTAACCCAAAGTCACTGCACTGCAGTATGATCATTGTCTGGAGCTGTTCAAACTATTCCCGAGCCAAATTCCCAGTCTAAATTGAGTGACTCAAGAAATACTGTGCGCAATAGCAGAGAGCAAGCTAATAGGTGAGTGGCAGCAAATCTCTGCTATCTCAGTTTGAGGGCACCGATGAGGTGAGGCCTTTGTGAGTTACTAACAGTGGAACAGGCTGACATGCTCGTGATATGGGTACATCCAAACCTGGTGAGGTCGGTCAGAGCAGCAGAGGGAACAGGCCACAGAAGAGGGAGGAACAGCTCTCCTGCCTCCCCTCACTGCTTTGTCCAGAACTCCGACCCCTCAACTTAGGACTTAATAACACTCTCAAAAGCAAGTCAGGCTGAGGATAGAGTCTGTAAAAGAGCTATTTTTCCATTTGTTCAAGTTCTTTCCTTCTCCATGAGTAAATCTTTAGGGACATTTAATTTAGGTAGTTTTCCTCAGTGGTTAATGGTTTATTTTCCCAAAATAACCACAGGGCACTCTACTCCACAAAGAGCCTACGTATCATACCATGTTATTTGTAGAGTTGTGTTTATTTTTTCATCCCTGCAGGATATTGACCATAGCCTCATGAGCACCCCGGATTTACCTATCTTTGCACTTACACACGATATGGAGCATGTCCTCTCCTTTAGAGTAGAGATTCTGTCTCATTAGTCTTCTTATCCCCAGCTCCTAGCACAAAGTCTGGCATAGAGCTGGCACTCGCCAACTATGTTTTAAAATAAACTGAACTGAGGCAATGTATCTCATTCATTTATTCATACATATAAAATATTTTTTCCATATGTAGTAATTTAATCCATTAAATATGACATCCAAAATCAAGGATAGTTCTACTCTTTTCCTGAATACCTCTGAGGGACTAAACAACATGAAACCATTACCTAAGGAATGCTCCAAAACTACCCGGAAATGTCATTTTTTTGAAATGCTGACAGTCCTATGTATATAACAGATTTCTAAAATTAGTTGAAGTAAACTATATTAGTCAAGGTTCTCCAGAGAAACAGAACCAACAGGATTTGTGCGTGTGTGTGTGTGTGCGTGTGTGTGTGTATGTGTGTGTATGGAAAGAGAGACTTTAAGGAATTGGCTTATGTGATCTCTCAGCTGGAGACCCAGATATGAATTGATGTTGCAGTTCCAGTTCTAGGACAATCTGGAGGCAAAATTCTCTCTTCCTTGGGGAACCTCAGATTATTTTCTTTTAAGACCTTCAACTGATTGGAAGAGGCCCATTATGGAGAGTAATCTGCTTTACTCAAAGTCTATTGATTTAAATGTTGATCTCAACTAGAAAATACCTTCATAGCAACATCCAGACCAGTGTTTGATCAAATATCTGGCCTCGCCAAGTGAACATATCAAATTCATCATCGTACAAAATGTTACAATGACATGAAAATTTCTGAAAAAACTGTTTTGAATTATCCCAGTTTGGTAAAGACAAGGCTATGTATAGAATTGATTAAAAACCCAGAGATAAGGATTTAACTTGCCAACCCGCCCTAACTGAAGGTTTGCCAAACTGTGCTGACATCTTCTGCATCAATTCTCTGTGGAATTTAAGTTTGTGAACTCAGGAAAGGTTAGAATTTGCATCCTTTAGCAAAGCATTCAAAATCTTCTCCCACTCTTCTAATTGCTGTCACTTCTTTGCATGCACCCTAAGCAACCCAAAACGAATGATCCACGGGAAAGCTGCTAACTTTTGTGTCTCTCTAATTTTGCAAAAAATTCGTAGCCCATCTATTGAAATTCCAATCAGAGGAAGAGTATTTAGGGGGCAGGTGAAATAGGTGAAGGGGATTAAGAGGTATGAACTTCCAATTATAAAATAAATAAATCATGGGGTTATAATATATGGTATAGGGAAGATAGTCAATAATATTCTAATAACCTTCTATGGTGACTGATGTAACTAGCTTATCATGGTGATCATTTCACAAATGTATATAAATATTGAATCACTATGATGTTCACCTGAAACTAAGAGGATATTGTGTGTCAATTATACGTCAATAAAAAAAAAAAAAGAAAGATTCTGCTTAAATGTGACTTCTAGGAAGTCTTTCCTAAACTTGCATAGGCAATAAGTATCTTCCTACCTTAATCTATGTTTCCATAGTACAAAGTATATGCCTTTATTAAAAGTCTCATTTTATTCAATTATTTATAAACAAGACTGTTTTCCACAATAGTTTGTGAGGTCTCCTGTATAACTGGGCAAGGTACGGGTTCCTTGAAATTCTAATGTGGTCCCCAATCAGCAGCATCAACATCACCTGGTGGCTTGCCAGGAATGTAGAATCTTGGGTGCATCTACAATCCTCTGAGAAACCAGACGACTTTATGATGTTAAAATTGATAAGTACTATTTCAGGTGTTTGTATTAACAAACATAACTGAGGCAAGATTTCTGCCTTAAAGCAACTATGTTCTAGTAAAGAGATCATTGTCAATTACTAGAACAGACCACGTTCTGTCTCGTTTTGAGCGTTTATAAGTTATTCTACATGCCATGGATATTCAAAACCCAGTTGGTCTTTCCAGCTCTCTCTATATCTGAACTCACGTTTTCCAGGTCACAGCTTAGATGTCAATTCTATGTACAATTCAAAATAAAATGTATACTAAATAAAATAAGTATAAGAAAATTCAATAAATTACTTGTGCACCCCCCTCCCACTGTCTAACCAAGCATAATCAAATGCAGTCAAAGTTTTTATTTGTGTGGTGGTGTTATTTTGTTTTGTTTTCTTCTAGTGTCTGTGGCTAGTGCCTAATCATAGGCTAGGTCTGTCTATTGGAAAACCGTTAATTCTTGAAACACAAGGTTGGTTGAGGTGTCCATTTTTTGCACTGCCATGAAACTCTAATGAGGTCACATTGCACTGTCATATTCTGTTTGCTTCTCTAGTTAACCTGTGGTCAGCCTTAAAGTAGGAATCACTGTCTGCTATACAACGTTACCTCCAGTGTCTCATAAATAAGTTGGTGCCTGGTGGGTCCTCAATAAATATTTGTTGATTTTGTGACTAAGTGATGAATGCAATTAGACAAATAACAGCTACACGTTTAGGAACGGACAGATTAGAAAGAGAGAAATTACCCCAGCAATTTATATAAGAATGAATTATCAAAGTAGGAGTTCTTTGATGCAAATGTGGATTTTTTCTTCTCTCTCAATTATAAAAAGCATACAATATTTTTGATTGTAGGATCACAAATTTAAATTTGATCTTTTGAAATTAAATTCATCACTCTTCTCCTCATCCCCTAGATTGCAATTATCGGGAAGTAGGCATTGATCAGAAGTGAGGGCTATTAGAAAAATAATTTGTTACTAATGAAATCATTATGAACCAGGTTCCTATTCAGTTATTTCAGGTACTCAAGTGGCCAACTAAATTCAAGAATTTAAATCCTTAATCTCATGGTTAAATCATTTCCCCCATCTCTGTTGAGAGAAATCCTTGGCCAGGGTTAAAGAAATGCCTCCTTGAATTTGATCAAGTATTTCCATTTTAGCTTTAAGAAACATTTACAGAGTTTGATGTTTCTCTCAGGTACTTGCAGGGGGCTTAGTTTTAATATCATTTCTCTTAATGTGTTAGCTAGAATTTTTACATAAATAGTTTAGCAGCAGGCTATATATTAAATCCTGAAGTACCCTGTATTCTCAGTATTTCTGAAAATAAATAAAAGCCCACAGAAGAAACATTTATGAAAAATGACACACTTTCCTATATGTTCAGCTGAAAAAACAGAGGTTTATTAAAGAAAACAAGAGATACTTTCTAGTGGTGGAAGATAATGCCCCAAATAAACATGAATAAGATCAACTCCTTGAAAAATCTCTGGATCTTGTTATGGTCGGTTTCAGGGGCTTATGGTGACAACTTTAATGATGGATTTATTATGGCTCAGGCCGTATTTGTACAATGTCTTTAAAAGTAAGCACCCGGGCACAGAACTTTTCTGAGAGGACATTCGTAGGACAACTGGCATTGGGGAATAAACGAGGAATGGCCACAAACCTGCAGGATCGTAGGGCATGACCAATTTTAGTAAGCCTCCTAAGTCAGCTCTGTTCAGTGTCTACCTCTAGGCACTATGGAGATGCCCATCACTATGCTCTGTAGTGCTCAGAGAAAGATATTAGAAAGTCTGCCAAATTATCCTGACCTAATTAACTGAAATTGAAACTGGAGCTGTATTTTATGAAGTCTAAATTACTGTACACTTGGGTCTGGCTGTTTTCAGCACACAGTGATGACTTCTCACGATTTTGCACACATGTAGCATTCTTACATTTGCAAAGTATTGAAACATACTTGAATTAACCTTTCCTATGAGATTTTAGTAATTTGTAATATTCCCATATTAAAGATGAAAAAACTGAGGCATGAATAAATTGAACTATCTGTGATGGGTAATTTAATCCTGACTAATACACTTTCTAAGCCTAGTTGTACTCAATTATGAGAAAGATATATATGGTGGCGTCTAACATGATAACAATAGAAGACCGTGAACTTTCTCGTGGCCAGCAATACCTGATATATTTTCTCATTGGTGTCAGTGATTCACCTGTTGATAATTCTCACAGAGGTGGAAGCATCATCCCCCAGGGGAGCATATCAGGATTTGAGTGTATTTGTTTGAGTGTGAGTGGGTTTAATTTGCAAAGTATCACACAAAGAATTCTGATACCCTCACTCCTCATCCCTAGTGAGAATTACTTACCTGAAAGAATGACATTCATAAATTTGGGGAGGGCCTGAAATTACATCTTCTAATTATTTAGTCTAAAAAAATTATTACACTTTTTTTCATGTGAATAAAATGGCATTTTTCAGAATTGGATATCATTGATTTGTATTTGTAGTTGAATAAAGCAATGCTCAATTTTTCTTAGCACCAATTACGTGAGAATCACAAAGTTTAATTTTTTACCCAGTAGACTACACCAGTAATTCACAAGATTTTATCAAATTGTAGTCTTAAAGGGCTTTCCATGACTCTCCATCTTGAATGAAACTCCCTCAATTTCTTAAGTCACAGCTGTCTCCAGTTGCCAGGAGATGATAGGTAAAGTACTCTATATAGATTTCACTATTTTTTAAGGTTCTGGAGGAACATAATTGTGCTATAACAGACAATTAAAAGTGTCTGAAACAAATATTCTCCTTTATATGCCAGTCATGAACCTCATTATCTTTAGAAAGATCCAAACTCACCCTTCTTAGCATGTCTTCCCCATTAGATAAAATAGACCCAAATTATTCTGTCTATTTCTTTGGTGACCTTTAGACAAATAAATTATAAATATTTGTGTTTATAGTTATACAGTTTTTATTATACTCCAGGCATTGTGTTAAGCCCCTTGTTTAATCTTCACAAAAGTCCCATGAAGATGGTACTATAACTTGCACTACTTGAGAAAGCTGAAGTACAGAGATATTAAGTAGCTTGTGATAGTTGCACAAATCAGTGAGAGGTGGAGGCAGAATTTGAACCCAGGCCAGAAGATTTCCAATGCTCTTAATCACTATGGACTACTGTCTGTCAGGAAGAGAGTCATTTGTGACACATTTTTTATTTGTTTTCCACTGGGATTGAGATATTCTTTCCTAGTAAAATTAGTAAGCCTATCTGTTTCAAACCTGCCATTCAGATATTTTAGGCCTGCAGAACAACATTAATATGTATTTTCTGTAAGATTTTATAATTTGATTCTGATAACTTCTGAAACTTTTTAATTCTCAAGGTTACACTGTATTTTAATTCTGTCCTTCAAGGTGCTAAATAACCCTTCCCAGTCTGATGTTATTAACTAAGTAAATGAGAATGTTTTGAGATGATTGATGGAATTATTAAATAGCACTCATCCTAGGACTAACCCCATTAGTCATGTTTCCCAACTTTGATATTGAACTATTTGGACTACAACTGTGAAACAAATTATATACTTATTTAGTAGTAATAGGGTAAGTATTTCAGCTTTTTCAAATCCTATCTGGAAGTAAAGAGGGTATAAAAAATTTTTTTTAATTCAAAAATGGTCTCAATCTTTTTTGTTTATTGATGAGATTGTCAAGTTAAGAAAAACCTTCCTAAAGTTCAGATAATTATCAATTACTTATTTAATTACTGTAATTATTAATTTTCCTATTCTTCATAGATTTTAACTTTACTACAGGAGACATATTCATCTGACAGCATTTATTTTCTCATGAAATTATTCTCATTATTTTATAGTACTTAGTGGTGATAGAAGTTTACATACTCAAAAACAAAACAGGACATAAATTCATCAAATGTCTGTTCTTTTTTTTAATAAAAAAAATCTATATCTGGAATTGGACATTTTTCCCTGAAATTACTTTTGCCCAAAGTTCAAAATATAATTGCAATATATTTTAAGTTTGTAAAATACATTTTTGAAAAATCCACAAGCATATCTGGTCAAGAGTATGGTATTCTTTTCATAAAATACTTTAGGATTTTGTATAGTAGCATCAAATTTTCATAGTAAAATAATGTCAGTATAATACCACCTCTTTTTTAATAAATCATATTTTTCTTATGTATGAAGATATTTGCAGTACTCCATTTTCTGGAGAAGTTTCAAACCCTCTTGACTTTGTTGCTTTTGGTATGTTGTTGTTGTTGTTGATTTGGTTTTTGTTTGGTCTGATTTGCTTCTTTTTCTTTTTATAATTAGAATTTCTTGCTACATTCTCCTCCAAAATTCATTGGATCCCATTATATTTGACAATTGTGCTGCCAAATTAAATAAACAAAAAGCTGTTTTACTCTACATTTCCTTACAACTTGTCACTGTGATTCTATGATCAGGGTTGGTCTGAAATGAAGGCTTTCTAGATCAACATGTAGTATCTTTTCCCCTATGTTAAATAAATTGGAGCTGAATTTCACCTTGTTACCCACTACTGCAATTAATGTAACTTTTGGTACATTCTGGGGCTTCTGTTTTCTGTTTTCTAGATGGTACAGAACAAAGGTTGACTTGGGAACTCTACACTACACCTAATTTAGAACTTAATTAACCACAAAAGTTAAAAACGAGGGCAGTCCGCAATAAGCTGGCAATGAAAGTCGTGGCTGCCCTCACCCTGATAAGAAAGAAACTGAGAGTTTTAAATTGAGATCACTACCAGCATAGCCGTGGGTTTCGGCAGTGACAAACTGTAGTTACAGATTCCAACAGCCCCTGATAAAAAGCTGTTCTCATTCCCTAATGCTTTATGGGAGAGCTGCAGCTGCTTGGAATATTTTTCAAGCAGAAAGCCATCATCATGACAACACCAGAGTAAAAGAGGGCAAAAAAAATTTCTTTCTGGTAGGGAAATAAAGACATCTTAAGCTTGACTTCAAAAGCTCTCTACAGCAAACAGTAGCTGTGGAAATACCGTTTCATCTTTGCCTCTGGGATATTATTAAGCTTTTCTAGTAGCTCTAACTGCAGGAGAAAGGATTACAGAAGTTGCTGCTGTGTAGCTGCCTGCCATACAAATATCTGGAAAAGCCAGGATCGTGGATGTGTATTTGGGCCGGTGATGAGCCAACTCCGAGAAATTGACCTGGTAATGAATACCACTACACACCTCTTTTCACACCATACAAATAAAAACATGCAAGACACTTCCATCTCTTGCTGAAATGCCAAAGAGTTTGGTCAAAGTTTGCAAAGCACAACTGGGGCCAGTTCTAGCTACACCTACTAATGGCGTGCATCGTCCTGCAAGGCCATTCATACCACATTGGTTACGGCCCTGTCAGCATTTCCATGATGAATCCCTACTTTCAGAGGATATAGCTCAATTGTTTAAAAATCCACTAGCAGCTGCAACGACCCATGTAGTCCTGGTGTAGAAACTATACCATACCATTTCAGTACAGAGGGCAGGAACTCAATAAAAATTAGTAATCAAGGTGCTTTATTGCTGTAGTTTATTTGATTCAGCTGCTTACTAGGCTTTTTCAAAATCATTTTTCAGTGGAATGTAACCGATGTCCATTTGATGTGGATGGATTACTTGTTCTTTTGAAAAAAGGAAAAACAAACCAATTTCATTTTTTAAAATGAATGAGTATATGTAGAGCGCATTTAATATGTCATCAAGGATTTGTAACTGAGATTGAACAAAATTTGGTTTCTCTGAGTAAATAATAGGAACGATGCGGCTAAATCTCCTAGCAAAATAAAATTAATGATGGTTACTAAATAATTACTAGATGTCTTCACAGTTGGCATTTTGTTCTTACAGGTTAGAATGTAAAAATGAACCTAAAGTGTAAGGTGCATGCATATATATTGTATTAGTTGTGAAAAATGCAATACACTTAGCAGTTGAAATTTATCTTCTCAGGACAAAGAGATGCCAGAACACACAACGACGGGCTTAAAACATATAATCAAGATTGAGTCATGAGGTATTTCAAAACCTAGAATGAAATTTATTTTTAAAGAACAGTAACAGCAACTTGATTTGATTTTTGTCAAAAGCTGGTACTTTCGACAACCCTTCTGTAGACACAACTGATTAAAACATATTGCTGTTTTTTAAAAAGCTTCTAATAATTAGGTCTCTACAACAGAGGTTTGTATTCTTAATTTTCCTATGCAGTTGAAATTTCAAGAACTCATTCTATGATTATTCTCTGATTCCCTGCCTTGTCTAGATTATCAGTAAGGTACATTAGTGCAGCCTCACCACTATCATTTTCTTCAATTTCATTTTCATCTATTTCATTGTTTTAATTGCATTGTATTTTACAACATCTATGATCACTTTTCAATGCTAGAGATTTATAGTAAAGGAGGACCATATAGTAAACCTGCCTCTCCCTAATTTGCACTGAAAATTGACGCTTTTAAATAAAGACATTATAAATATTTAGTCTATTTTTTTATTTTCTTGTTTGAGGCTGTCCTTAAGCCATAAAACAGTGAGACCTGAGCTTGCATATCACTGTATTTTAATAATCATTCAATAAAAAAGCAACAACTAAAAATTTATTTAATCCACTAATCTGAAGAAAAAAGTACACCTATATACATACATAAACATGTATATCTATCTACTTCTCTATCTAATTCAAAAAGAATGATATGATTCTAAAACATCAATGGACAGTATTGTAACATTTTTAGATTACTATAAAACTTCAGGCTTTTCATAAAAATTTTCAAAACATGAAGTTTATTTCAAACAATTAGCTGCTTTGGAAACATCTGTTTAATAATGGCTCTTTAAAATGCTAATTGAATTAAATGTACATCATGTACATCATGTACTCATGTACATCAACTTAGACTTTGAGTGCTATAATCAAATTATCACTCTTTTGGTGAGGCTAAAATTATATTAGAGTTTTTCAAATAGTTTAAAGTTCTAGGGTTCCTTTTTGAGAAGTAACTATTTGATTTCCATCTCTTGACATGATGATTTAAATATCAAAGTGCTTTGACGAATAATAAATACAAATATAAATGAATAAACAATCTGATGCCAGGAAAGAGGCAGATAAATATTCAAAGGAGGTGACTTTGTGCTTTGTTTCTTTATGTTATAATGTATTTTGCATTTGGTCTCATCAACAAATAGATGAAAACAGAAAAGTAAAATAAAATATTTGCTATACAGATAAGCCACTCTTGTAGTTCCTTTATTTCCTGATGAGTCTATAGAGCATAGATCCAACACTCTGTTGAGCAGAATGATCATTCTGCTTTGGCATTTTATTCATCATAATATAGTGGGGGTGACCCATGAATTGTGAGGATTTCCAGAGTGATTTTAAAAGTCAGTCTTGATGGCAGAAGAAAAACAGTATTTGATTCCCCTGTGGCTGTTGCTGCTCAACCAAATTTATTGCCAGCTTTAGGGTCTGGCGGGGAGGAGAAGTGCTCAGTGCTACCTGTGCTTCACTGTTCCAGAAGCTCGGGCCATAGGCAGCCCTATTCCAGGGAGTCACGTCCCGGGATCATGGCACGCTGGCAAGAATTCTGTGGCTCTGAACTAAAAAAACTTCAGAGAAAGGTGCTTATTTTGTACGATATGCTAGGAAAATCGGGATATATAGTCAGAAATACAGACTCTCCTCACTGTTTCCCTGTTTGACTGGGAAGGTCATGAGTCAGGCTGATGAAAGGTAAAAGGCAGAGAGTTAAAGGTTTATTCCTGCTGTGATCAGATGTTCTTAGGATTCCAGCAGAGGTAATCTTTAAAGGAAACATGGTAGAGCTTTGGAAGGCTTTGTGATCATGACCCACCAGTAGCCATAGGCTCATTGGAGGGGCCAGTTCGAGCTAGCCTGTGGTCGATTTTTATCCTGCTATTCTTAGATACTCTAAAATTACAGACTTTAATCTCTGAGGTAGGACTTTAACTCCCACAATGCAGAAGTGCCAAAAATAATGCACCAATGACTTCACCTTAAAATAAGGTAGAAACATCCTATGCATCCATCTCTTCTTTAATGTTCCAAACTCAATAAGAACTTATAAGATTATTTATAATTTACAAAGGGCTTACAAAACCATATGATTAAATTGTAAGATCAACCTTTAGAGTTGATAAGAAAATATTATAAGCTGTCTCTCCTTTTATTTTTCCTTTTGTTGTTTTTAGCAGAAAACAAGAGTTGGCAAGGAAAGGAGAAGTGACTTTCTCTGGCAAATAAATAAGAATAAACACAAGCTTCCAAACCCTGGTCTCATATCTATGGCAGACATCAGTATTCACGGTAGTAGGATCTCTACTAAATCTAGACTTTGTTCACTCAAGCCTTCTCAGTACCATATTCATAGCAAACACCGACAGCAGAGCAGTTCACACAAGAGAGGAAATGAATTCACCATCTTGCTCTCATGCACCAATGAAAAGCAAAGATCAGTACATAGAATGTCTGACTCCAGCTTCACATGTCTCAGGTAATCAGATTTAGGTAGAAGCATACCCTAACCACAAGCAAATGAAATATCAAATGAGTTTTGGCGCACAGTATCTGTATGCATATTACTATTATACATATTCAAGAAATAAAAGTAAATCAATGTGGAAGTTTTTAAAAATCTGAGTGCAAACAGAAACAAATGAATTCTGCTGTATTATATATGAATAACATAGCCACACTGAAGGAGGAAAAAGCAAAACCAAAGAAATAAAAAAACAAATAGACAAAACAAATTAATTTATGTAAATTGAACTGTATACTGTATGCATTTTAGCTGTATACCCTCAATGTAAGGGGCATATAGAACTGCAAACAAATCTTGAACTCTTTCTTGTAGGTTATGTTTTCATAGCGGTGTAGGTCTAGCAATTCAAATGTCCATTTGTTGACGAAAAGATTGATAATTGGGAGCTAAGAAGCTATCACAATAGAGAACATGAGATCTGGACTGAGAAGAAACATTTCAAATCCCAGCTCTTACAACTTTATGATTTTAGGAAAGTTACTCAGCATCTCTGGGCTTGACTTTTCTCATCAGTAGGGATAAAATACTGAACAGTTGTAAAATGCCAATTTCACAGGGCTGTTGTTGCACGGATCAAATTATAGAGGGAATAGATGTTCAAGTTCTTTATAAACTGTAAAGAAATGGCCAATCATTGGTATCATTTGGATGATCATTTCAAGGATAATCACCCATACCATTCTAGAATCATTTTATTAAATACCAGAAGAAAGTCACACAAATCCCGAATGGATAAAATAACCTCAGAAAAATATGTGATGAAAATCACAGCAGTGCAACAAATTTGTACTGCAATGAAAAACCACATAATAAAGTACAATCTTGATGTGACGAGTCTTTTCCACTTTTTTATATGAAAGACTCTGATTCTGGGAATATGGTGTTATATTTCCTTTTAAAATGTATCAATATTATTATAGCATATCAAAACTTCTGACAAGTTAAAGGAATTCTGACAGATTTCAAACACTGAATTACAATGAACTGTTAGTCATACCTTAAAAAGTGCTCATGTTATATAATAAATAACTGAGCATGAATATAAAACACTTTAAATCTGGTGTTTTATATTGTTGAATAACGACAGCAATCTATCATAGTTTTTGCAATAGGAGACCTATAAATCTATTAAAAATTGAGGATAAATATTTGGCTGATTATCAACTCAGGGGACACTTTACAATCGTAAAAGATATGTTGGGGGATAGGGAGGAAAATAATATAGCAAAAGATTAGGAAATCCATCAAAAACAAAATTAAAAGGCAAAGAATAGAGTTATGAAATATTTTCAAGAAACATAAACTAAAAGAATTGGTAACTTTAATTACAAACTTTAAATGCAAGTTATAATAACCACTTAAACATCAATAGAGCAGAATAAAAATGACATGAACACATTTCAGAAAAAAAGAAATACAAATGATACATAAACCCATGAAAAATATTCCAATCTTTCTGTTAGAAATTTTCAGATTGAGACAACCAACAGTTACTACTGTTAAATAAGAAATCAGTAAAGATTCTAAAAGTCATATTTAGTTTGTGTGTACTCTAAGGCTCATCCATATATTCTACTGGTGAGAGTATAAATTGGTACAACCTTTCTGGAAAGCAATTTGTCAATACATACCAAGGTCTGTTAAAAGTTCATACCCTTTAATACAGTAATTTCTCTTCTAGAACTCTATCCTAAGGAACTAATAAAAAACCTAGACAAACATTTTAGTACAAAGATGAAAATCACAACATATTTATAACAGTAAAAATGGGCAAGAAACCTAAATGTCTAATGTTTAGATAGTGATTAAATATATTTTAGTACAGCTATGAGATAGAACTTGAGGTGCAATTAAATGTAAATTTTTAAATAGTGTATAATGGCAGGGGATAATGTTTATGATTTGCAGTTAAGTTAAAATAAGAATGCAATTCTCTATCAAGTCTATTTAATATATTGTATATAAAATTTAATTAAGATTTCAGGTACATAAATTTAGAAACTGGCAAAAAATTCATCAAGATGATTACAATAATTTTATACATAAGGTACTTTTTATTACATATTTTTATTTTTCTCTATGTTCTAAATTCTTTACAATGAGCATGCATTTTTGAAAATAAAAAATATATAATTAATATAGGTACATAAATTTAAAAATATTTTATCACATTTTCAAATTATTTCTCATAAGCCCTTTTATCATTGACATTAAAATAGAACTTCAATGTTAAGTGATGGGAAAAAATGACAAACATGGACAGGTATCTCAGGTTGCACCACTGAGTTAAGGATATTAAGCTAATGTTAACGTGTTGCTTTTCCATAGAGTTTGACACCAAGTAGGATGACCCGGTTTTTCCTTTCTGTCTTCTTCTCAACACTGTCAAAACCACTGTTAGAGAGAAACTTGAATCTCTTCGGTGTATTTGTCTGAGATTGCTGTGTCGCAAATTATGCATTAATTTGTACTGAAGCAGTTGCGTGGACTTTGACTAGCAAGCTGCTTTCAGGTTCTCAAGCACTAAATCCACCTCAGGAGACCTGCACATGGGGTTTAAACTGTCTTTATAGATGTACCTTGAGTGTTTTTGATGCTACTAAAACTGTAAGCATTATGATTAACTATAGCTGGAAACCCAGCCCCACTGTGTATAAGCTGTTCTGTTTCTTTTACTTTAACTGACATATCTCCTTAATATGCCCTTCATTTCATTTTAAGGGCATAAAACATCACTGTAATAAAAAATGTTTTCTAAATATTTAAATTTATTAAATGCAGGTCATCAAAAACCTTATAAGATTATACATATGTACTTGAAATCATTTTGTAAACAAGTACAAAAATACACACTACGTATTTTCAATGTCCACTGTTTTTGCCAAGAAATTGTAAAGAAGAATTTTTCATAGCAAAAGGAAGGGTTTTTTTTTTGCTAGATGGCATACGCTATGAATATTGTCTGACTGACTATGTCGTTTTTTTCCCTTCTGATATTTGTTTTTATAGAGATGGGAGTGGCTGCTGCACTGGACACCAATGTTAAAACTCTTTTTGCCATTTTCCCTCGCTTTTTCCAACTGCAAATCGAATATTTCTAATTTCCGAGTAGCTTAGCAATTGTGCTCTCATCAATACATTCCATATAAGTGCATCTCATAGAATAGAATAGGGAACTGCAAGACACCAAATAAAAGAGCTTATCCAATTTCTTCATTTTAGACTTGTGAAAACAGAAATAGAGAGGGTTCTATTCACCTTTTTTTCCCTTAGAGTTCCAGCAATTCTACTACATTTACTGATTATTTTTATTGCTTTTTAAATCATGTAACAATCTACAACTGTGTTAACTTTTGTTATGAACACACTTGAAATGGCCTTAAAACAGTTCTGGTGGATAGTCTGCTGTTTGGCGGGGGGAAAATATTGTGGAACAAACAAGCAAATAAACAACCAGTTGAGTCACAAATTTAGGATTTCATTGACCCTGCACTTTAGGAGGAGGAATTTAATGGGAACTGATATGTGCCAACTGGCGCTTAGAGGTTTGCTTTGAAATGTAAATCCAAACTTTCATTAACATAGGTATAGCAAAGACTTCCACTCCTTGACTTTTGGCTTGTGTTCTTTAAACAACTGTGAGCAGACTATAGCAGAAAATTAAATGAGTTATAAATGAAATAGTTGTACACATTTACTAAGCTATTTACCCCAATATTTCTTTATTCTACTCTGACAAAATCGTCTCCCTGCCCCGCAGTGAAGTAGAATGAAAGGCCAAGTAAGAAACTTTTACAGTTCACCCCTCTGATGTTTTCTTTTTTTATAAGAGTAATCCAATACGAGAACAAATGGATTAGCCAGAAATCTCGCTATAGGACAAAATAGAATCCTTGCTACTAAACTTTCCCTGATCTGCTTTTCCACTTGAGGACTCTTGTCCAACTCTTAAATATTCATTTCCTATCGCCATATGGAGTAATAATAATAATAAAGTAAAAACCGTTGTTCTCAGAAAAACGATGAGATCAAAGTAGAAGTAAAGAAGAGCTAAAAGGTAGTAAAAGAGAGAGCACGTGTAAATAATGTGTTTATAAATTTATGAGGAAGAGAAAGAACATTTTTGCAACAAAGAACCTATTATTCCAAATATCCAATACAGTTGAAGACATGTGTACTTGAACCTAAATAATGTAAACAAGCAAAGTAAATTATAAATTACATAGCAGATATAATTATAAAATCAATAGAGACTATAATAATTGTTTTGGTGATTAGGTGGTCCCTATGATACTTTAGATAGCATCACTGTAAGGCGGACTTTAGAACTATCTAAGAATACTTTAATTTCAGACAACGTATTTATTTCAAATATAGTTTTTACAAATAAATTTTAAATTATTTAAAGCAACTTGGAAATCTCCAAATTATGTTCCTATTTACAAACAAGTGAACCGTTTTCCACAGGAAATGATATTACCAGTCCTTTTCCTCATAGGAAAATGTGCTATTGTGAAAGCATAAAAGAATATGATCAAGAGTGGTTTCTGTGTTTCATGAACTGCAATATAAATGCCTTTTTACCCAAGGGCAGAGTGGCTGGTAGTGCCGTGTGCTGTTAAAACTATCCAAACAGTTTTCCAGAAATGTAATACAATTGCTACTATAATGCCCCCATTACTCTAGAAAGTTTAGCTTGGCGACTTAATATGGGCTTCTAAACTCTATTATCCTTGTCCCCGGGTGACTCTGGAGGCTCATTTTTTTCCCACACCCTTCGTGCTAGTAGCTTTGCAGAGAGCTACCTCAGCATGTCTGAGTTAGCTGACTAGAAGTACAGGCTGATACCATAAGGCTACTTCTCTGAACAGGAAATTTCTGTTATTACATAGTTGAATAGAAATTCTCTTCTCCCTCCCTGTTCCCTCCTCCCCCACCACGTACATTTGTATAGCGTTATGTGAGTGGAGCTCCTTTACAGGAAAGTGAGCTGTGCTACATTCAGACCATCTATGCCTGGCACGAACCGTGAGATAATGAGAGCTCAGGGTCTTGCGTGTACTCACGTAATTCCCTGCTTGTAAGCTGCCCCCGACCCCCAAAATACCCTACTATATATCTACACCTACACCATGTGGCACCAGCAATATGTGTCATGGCAATCTGAAAAACCGAAATAAGGTGTGAAGCTAGAAATGAAGCATATCCACACCAGTCCAGACATAAAATCTAGAACGCCCACGCAGTAGAGAAGACCACCTCTGTTTTTGTCCCCAGTGTAACAAAATCATCTTTGATGGCAAAATGATTTGGAAATGCAATTAAACGCATAAAATTAAGTGACCAATAAGTATGTGTTGAATTGATTTTATCATTTGTCTCTGTCTTGTCCCTCTGTTTTTTTTTCCTACATCCTCTCTGAATTTACTATTTTCAACTCTTAGTGCTTAATACTATAAATACGCAGTTTTCTGTAGAACTCTTTGATCTTTTTGGGGAAAAATGCCATTGAAATTTGATGAATAATTAACGAGAACTTGACAGCAATCAGTCAATTAATCAACAAGTATATGCCAAGTGGATTATACTATGATAAGCATCAAGTAAGATAAAGAAAGAAATATAAAGTATGGTTTTCGGCCTTCAGGAGTTTACATCGAAGTGTAGAGATAAGTGATATATATCCCAAAAGGGGAGCAGATGTTTAAATATTTACTTATTTAATTGATAGTGATAACAACTATAAGACTGGGGTATAAAATACAGTAGTATTAAATTGAGAATTATTTAAAACATTTTAATTGTCAATATTGAAATACATACTTATTTGAATAATCCACAATAGTGATGCTAACTATGAGTTCTGTACTATTGTCAAAATCGATACATTTTACACGTTAGTTTTTTTCGAATCATCTGTCATGACTTGTAACAAAGTACGAGAGAAGTCTAGTACTGGTTCCAAAATGTTAGAATGTGTGGTGTGCATTCTAGTTCCAGGAATAGCAGTTTTTTTTAATCACAAAGCTCAGTGAATTTAATTAAATCTCAAATGCCTCAAAGCAATCCTTTTTATTGTACAAATTGCACTTATTCAGATGGAAAAACTATATAAAATTCTACTGTCTTTCAAAACAAGAAATTTACGTATAGGCAATAAGTAACAAGGTCCATAACATGGCCCCAAAAAGGCTTTCTGATGGATGTTTTAAAATCAGTTCATATCAGTGTGTGGTGAATTACGTGGATGCCTTAGAGAGTCTCTGTTATTCAAGGCCTCGAGATGAGAGAAGTCATCTCAAGTGTATACATTCTCACCAACAGGATAGCCAGACAGTGAAAGCCAAGGTAAAGAAGGCTCTGTGAATATAGAAGTTCAAACTATACTGGCATACGTTTTCCTTTCTTCCATATTTTCATTGCTTTCTCATTCCCCTTCCCCAATCCCAGTATCACTTAGTTTGATCTCAATTAGGTAATTATCTCATAAAGCAATTGACCTAATAGCTTGCATGACCAATGCTTTTAAATATTTTGTGGTTATCAGCACGTGTGTGTTTGTGTGTGTGTGTGTGTATAGATGGATAGATAAGTCTCTCTTCATCTTCTTTCCTTCTGTTTATCTATCTATCAAGTATACATAAAGAGAATATATCTGTTGGAATGTAGGCGGGCAGGAAACCTTTTAATAACTTAGTCATTCTAAGTTTGGGGCATTCTCCCACCCATTCAATTCTGTTCCACAATAAGTATAAAATGCATAACTTTGCAATTATTTAGCACTTTGCTCCCTTTGTTTACTTCTACTTCATGACTTTGTAGGACACAAGGGTTTCCTCTGGGAAAAATCAGCAGATTAACAAGGAAACGTGCAGGCCCCAATGCATTCACATGGACAGAACTAAATGGTCATGGTGAACTATTCCCACAGTTCTGCTGTAAAGGATATTCAGAACACAGAAACACAGGTATAGTAAATTAGTAATGTGATACATCTAGACAAATCTTATTAAAACAACAATTTCTACAGGGTGATACTCTCTTAATTTCAACCACTCTGGGTAACATAATCCATGTTTTTCAATACCATCAATATTTTATTTACTATTTTTATAATAATAAGTACCTGCTTATTATTACAGACAGAAAAATGAAAAACAATTTTTAAAAATAAAATCTCCCGCTAAAGAGAAAACTGTGTGTGGTGTTATAGCCACTTACAAATGTGTGTATATTCTCAAGAAATATATTTATGCACATACACACACTCCATATCCTTATTACCAAATTGAAATCATAATATTTTATGATTTATATTCAGTTTAGGCCTTTTTTATATATTTATTTGCACTGTTTCTCAAGGACACCAGTTTTTGCAAGTGAAACTTCCACAATCTGTACTCCGTTCACATCAATCATGTTCATTTTCATTGATCATCTCTTTTTCATTTTCTCAGACTCTAATGGATTTTTTAAAACATTCTCCTCCAGATTATTAATTCAATTTTCATGAACGATTAATGCCTTTCTTTATCACCTCAATTATGGATTTTAATTCTGCTATTGCTATTTTAGTTTCCTTGCAATAGTTCAGTGTCTCACCCAAGTCTTTTTTCATCTCTCCTGCTCTTTATATTTTCATCTGTTTTCCTTTTATCATGTAATATTCTCCCCATAAGACTTTCAGTTTCTGAGTCTCTGTGGCTATGTGGTCTTGTATTAATACATTTTCTACAATTTTCTTCTGGCGTTTATAGTAAATAATTTATGGGAGTATACTCTTTCTTTGAAACATCAGGAAAGCATTCCCTTTTCTCTGTGTGTGTGTGGGGGGGTGGGTGTGTATTTACAAGTGATTGCTATCATATTTTATCTACACTGATTATCAAAGGAGAATGCTACCACTATCGGGTATTCTCTCCCTCTAAAGTTTTGTGGTCAAGCACAACCAGAGAAAATCCAACCTTACTTATAGGATGTGAGAAAATTTTACTGCTTTTATGGTTCTTCCTTTATGATATTTCACAGTCTCTTTCTATCTTATTCTATCTTCCATAACCATAACAAATCATAACCCTTAACCAATGCCAAGGCCATTACAAGAAGGCAAGAGAAAATAACCAAAATCAGTCAATGAGACCTTTCTTCCTAAACTGGGTGAAATTATTTTTGAGTCTCACCATAATCTTACATTCTTCTTATTGGCTCTTGGTATACAAAAGCACTTAGCATGGAACTGGGGTACTCTCAAATCTTGGCATAAAGAGTATCACTTAAACCCACCCCCAAGTTTAAATTTTTTTCACAAAAGATAGTATTTTGAGTTTCTTTTTCAATGAAAATTTTATTGGGAAGTTGAAACAGACTATGTCAGACGCTGCTAACCAAATGTTCTTTGTCCTACATGATCTTATGCAATTTTTTTATTACATTATTTAGGTAGGATTCACTCAAGCTGATGTTTACAATATCTGTACTTTATGAAAAAAATATTTTTGAAGAATTACTAAATATATATGATAGAAAAAAATCATAGATATTCACCATGCAATATACATATTTATTCTATGCATGTGATATAATAGGAAATATATTTGGTCCTGGCATAAAGCTCCTAGAACCTTGGAATCTTCTGAGTGATAGGAGTGTCTTTTGTCATTCACAAGGCACCCCTTTCAACCACACTTGAGTTTATGTTAACAAGGTGATTTTTGGAAAACCCCTAGATAACCTAAGGATGGGAGCTGGTTGCCAGGGAACCAATCATGCTATACCCAATCTCAATCACCAATGGCCAATGATTTAATCAATCATGCCTATGTAATGAAGCCTCCATAAAAACCCAGAAGGACAGGGTATGGAGAACTTCCAGGTTGGTGAGCATGTGAAAATGCAAAGAGAATGGTGGAATGGTGCACCGGGATAGCATGGAATCTCCCCACTTCCCGTACCTTACCTTATACATTTCTTCCATCTGGCTGCTCCTGAGTTACATCCTTTTACAACAAACCAGTGATCTAGCAAATAAATGTATTCCTGAGTTCTGTGAGCTGTTCTAGCAAGTTAATCAAACCCGAGGAGGGAGTTGTGGAATCTCTGATTTATAGGTGGTTGGTCAGAAGCACAGGTAGCAACCTGGACTTGCAATTGGCGTCTAAAGTGGAATAGGGGAGACGTCCTGTGAGATTGAGCCCTTAACCTATGGGATCTGAAGCTATCTCCAGGTAAATAATGTCAGAATTGAGTTAAATTGCAGGACATCCAGCTAGGGTCACAGAATTGCCTGGTGTGGGAAAAAGTACCATACATTTGTTGACCTGAAGTGAAGTAGTGTTGTAGTAGAGTTGTGTGTAGTGTAAAGGAAAACAACAGATTTTCCCTTTTAATGCATATATAAAAATATGTATGTATGTGCATATATTCAACACATACCCATTTTTCCCACTTTAAGTACTTTAAATGTACACAACCTGCCTTTACTTTCTGAGTGCTTTGTCTGTGTGAAATTATTCTCTTGTCTCAACGAAGTAACTGGATGGAAATTTTAAACTCTTTGTGTGTGTGTGTGTGTGTGTGTGTGTGTGTGTACAGGAAGAGTAAAATTGTGTTTTGGGTTTGAGGTGAAATGAGGAAACATCTAGAAATAGTGGAATGAGCTTAGGTATGGGGTCAATGAGAGCTGTGTTGGTACCGCAGCACTTCCATGGATTAGATGAGTGATCTTTTCTCTTAGCTTCTCATCCATAAAAATATCACAAAACACTTTTGGAAAGACTAAGTGAGAAGATATTCTGCACATATTAACTCTTCCCATGCTTCCTTTTCTTATAAATGTGAATATCATGGTGTCTCTGGTGTAACAAATTCAATTATTCTCTCTGACTAGAGCATCTCAGAGAGTATTCCTGCTGAACTCTTTCATGATAATTGTCCTACAGGGTTAAGAAACAGGCTGTTAAAAAAAAAAATAAAGGCAAGGGCATCTATTCTTTTAGGAAATATTTTACTCTGTAGATGCTACATTCAAACCTTTGGTCACATGGAATTGAAAAATCATCATTATTTTTCTCCTGAGTCAATATTTATTGGCTTTTGGCTTTCAGTAGTGTGTGAACTCTGTCCTGAACATTACAAAAATACGGATATGATTTCCTCAAAAGCCTGACCTCATTAATATAGCCACTCAACAAATATTGAATGCCCGCCGTGTTTAAAAATTGTGTCAGTCTCTGGATTCTGTGTTAGAAGCAAATATAGTTCACAGTTTAGTCTTTGTTCAACATGGATCAACTTACAGTTAAAATAAATTTACATATGAATAAAAGAATATGGCTTCTTAAGGTAATGTATAAAACAGAGTAATTGAGGTCAAAAAACTTCTATTAAATTACAACTTTGCCATGTTCTTCCAAGAGTAGAACTCTGGATAGCTCAACATTTGTGCAAAAGATGCATTAAAGATGGCTATAATATGTGATCTGGAGATTGCGGATACAAGAGCAATAGGAAACCTAGAGATGTTCGTTTCTAGTGTGACTCTAGAGGGTTCTCTTATGGTGTAATCTTGGGCAGAATAATTAATCCAAGTCTCAGACATCTAAAAGTTAGCTCAATGATACCATCCTTGCCAACCTCACTGAAGTGTTGTAAAAACTAAATTAAATAATGCCTTTGGAAGCATTTTGAAGCATGTTAAAATGCTATAAAAATAATATTGTTACCATGACAAAACAATACATAAATAATCTAAGGATATAATGTTTTTCAACCTGCATTCTTTAAAAAAATTTTTTCTTAAGTGAATATTTGCATTTGAGGTCCATGAACTGTCAAAGAAAAAATGCACCAGGCACTTATTAAAAATGGCAAGGGAGATTTTATTCAAGACTATTGCAAAAGGGGTCAAGATTATTGCAATAGAGGGGAGAGACTGAACTCAATTCTGCAGAAACAAAAGACAGGAGAATTTTTAAACACTGGGGCAACCTAAGGGAAAATTACTGAAAGACACTGGGGAGGGGAGGTTGGTCAATGAGGTTAGGCCATCTGTGTTTGCTAATCGGTGCTTATGGAAGAAGTTAGGTGCTTGAGAAGAAGTTCTGTCCTCCCACAGAAACTGGGAGAGGGGCCCTATCTTGTTTGATGATTGCATTTCAAAGAGATGGCTCCCAGATCCTTGAAAAGACATCCCCGGGTTATAGAGGATTTACATCTCAAAGGAACAGAGAAAGAATTTACAGTTGCAAGTTTTCTAAAGAAAAACCTCCAAGAAAATGGAGGCCAGGGGCCTGTAGTCAGGAAGAAGCCAGACTAAAATTTAGTCAAGTTGAGGGGAATGTTAAGGCTTTCTTGGTCAACCCTAAAAAAATATGCCATGTATTTTTTCTTTAATCATGCTAGAGAAAATGCTCAGAAAGGACCAAGTCCCTAAATGGACATGTCTCTATCAACGTTTTTAATTAGATGAATTATACTTTGCTTTTTTAATTACAAAGAGTTGTTGCCAAATTTAGATATTCAAATGGTTATCAAAAAAGTCTGCAGTCTTGTAGTAAATAGATCTGCTCAAATTCCAGACTGTGTGTGATTTACACAGAATACAGTGAATTTTTACTTCTCACACAAAATCTTGAACTTCACATATTTTTAAAATAAAGTTGCCAAAAAAAAAGAAATATATTCTAACTGACAGAGTTTTGAAAAACTAAGTATAAGCGCTAAAGTTCATATTCCTCTTCCCGCAAAAACAAACAATTCTTTATTTTTATTTACTATCTTTCTTTTCTTAATTTACTTTCATCAGTTATAACCAAAGCCATATACAATTCATTTTGAGTCATTTCAGCCCCTCCTATATCCTTTATTATTGATGTGTATACTACTTTTCAATCCCAGCAAAGTCATTTTTAAACTAGGAAACACTTATGAGCAACCTCTTCCTTGATCATCACAATTTGATGTGGACTCATTCTCTGTGCAGATCTACAGAGGAAAGGAAATTGGAATTTTTCAACTGGTAATACAGCATTATTGCTGCTGCTACCCTGGGCACCTGTTTTCAAAGGCAGCCAAGAGATTTAGGTACCCCACATCAATTCGATTTAGGGGGTCCATTTTAGGAAACTTGTTCACTCTCAAAAGGCAATGGGATGCCTACGAAATGGTCAATACATCCTGTAGCATTAAGCGAGATTTTAGTTTGACAGAAACAACATGACATGTGAATGCTTTATATTGCTGTTATTTTTTGTTTTTTCCGGTTGTCTCAAACGTGATTTAACTGAATTGGACAAACATAACACATGCTACAACTTTTATAGAAATATAGCTTGGAAAAATGTAAACAAAAGTCTATGAAATTTTCGGGATTTACTGTGGAAATCAGGATATGTTTATATATTTAAAAAGCAAAGTATACCAAGATGAATGACTATTTTCTATGAGATAAACAAATACAATTTTAAAACTACTTTGTGTGCAATCTGAACACATTGTGCCTTTTCTGTCATTCGTCTGAAGGGAAATCCTAAAGAAAAAAAATTCCTCATTAACCTCCTTTTTAGCAAGGAATATTTTAATGCAGTGATTCTTTTCAAAACAGCAATAAAACATACAAAGTGAAATGATATAGCAAAAAATATGTATTTTCTTCCTTGATGTGGATTCTCCTCTTCTATTTCAGAAGTATTTGAAATAAGTTCTTCAAAGAAGTCAAGAGGAAAAAAAACCCTGACTCTGCCTCTCTCCTTAACTCTCTGCTTGAAGCAGATTAAGGTAATTGGTGGCACAATTTTGGTCTGTGCCGCTGTTGCCCTTATTGTAGGCAAAATCTTCAGGGCATGTTGCACTTACTTGCATGGAGATTTTCTAGGAAATTGTCCCCTATGTTAGACAAACCACCGGCTTATGTTAACAAAGTTCAACCTTTTATAAATTGCAACAACTGTATTTGTGTAGCAAGAATATAACTGGAATCCAAAAGACTATTTCATTAACACATTCACTCTGGCTAACTGACATAGATAATATAGCCTACAAAAGTGATTTCCTTGAACTACATGGAATAAATTGATGTAATGAGCCACAGTTTAAGGAGATAGTTATCAAATCTTTTTTCTCCTTTCTCTGTGTGACCATGCTTGAAATAATCAGACTAAAATTACCAGACTAATATAGAATATATTTTGTAAAATCAGACATCAGAATGGGGTAATGGGTAACATCCAAATTGATTAAAGAATAAATTAGAACTCTAGTCCAAAACAGTGTGGCCACACAGCCAGATTCTTAGGCTAAGAGGAATAAAATTCTATTAAAGTTATTTAAAGCCACGACTGGGGCCAGCCACTTGGCGTAGCCGTTAGGTGTGCGCGCTCCGCTGCTGGCGGCCCGAGTTCGGATCCCGGGTGCACACTGATGCACCTCTTGTCAGGACATGCTGTGGCGGCAGCCCTTATAAAGTGGAGGAAGATGGGCACAGATGTTAGCCCAGGGCCAGTCTTCCTCAGCCAAAAAATAAATAAATAAATGAAACCATGATTATCAAGTCACTACATCACATGCTCAATTATTTGGTGCCTTGGTGAGGCATTAAAGCTCTATAATTTCTAATAACTTTTAGTAAGAATCACGTGATTATGGATATTTACAAAATCATGTGTGTTTGTGTTAAAGTTATAGATGTAAGTTATACATGTAAGTTACAAACAAATATGTTAGTTATAAAATATAAAAATAAAATGAACATCTTTCAACCACTATATAAACTCAAAACTAGGGTATTCATTACCCACGTGTTTCTCTCATATTCCATTCACATCTTTTCTTTTCAAAAGTAATCAATATTCTGAATTTTGTGATTGTCAGTGTTGCTATTTTTAATGTTTTACCATTTATGTATCTATGAACAATCTATTGTTTTATTTTGCTTGCTCATGAGCTTTATAAAAACGGTATCACTTACTTTAGTCTTTTCAGATTTACTTCAATCAGAGCCATCATATTTCTGGGATTTATCCACTTTGGTTAATGCATTAATGGTTTGCCACTGTCAATGCTGTATAAGATACCATTGTGTGACTATTGCAGAACTTATGTATTCACTTACCTCTCAGTACAGGGCCCCTGCAACATGGTATTACTGTGTCACTCAACTTTGCATTGTTTTACCTTTTTTTCTAGCAAACAATGCAACTGTGACTATAACTGTGTACATTACATTATACATTATTGTACATTACGTTGTATGTGTATATTTTTGTACATATCTCCCTGTGAAATTGTTTGGTCGCAGGATATAAACATACTTTGAAATTATACAATAATACCCAACTATTTTTCAGAGTATTTGAATGTATTTCACTCATATTCACAGATATAAAAGCTCCTATTGAAATTCCATCTTCAGCAATATGCTGTTCCGAGCATGGTTCCCACCAAACCAACTCAAAATACTGGAGAAAAAAGTATATTTTTAATTATTTTAGGAGAGTTAAATAATTGACAAGATAGTGAGAAATTACCAGGCTAAGAATTAAGAGAAAGCTGAAAATCAGAGAGTAAAGGATTTCTTGAAGCCTTTTATATACAGCATAGTTGTCAATCCAATAAAACAATCTTGATTTTTGATGTTGATATTTGATGTTCTGAAGCAAGAGACACGGAAGTGAAAGCCATGAGCCTGACCAAGGAGGAGGCTATTGCAGTAGACACGGCCCACGTTAGGCTCAGTCCCTGTAGGGTTACACCACCGTCATGAGGAGAAGACAGAAAAACATTTGTCCCCCCCAACAACGTCCCACAAGAAGCTCAAAAAAAAAAGTACCCCTAGTGCTAAGAAAAGCAGCAAGCAGAAAGGAAATACTTCTTGAAAAGTTATAACCACAAGGCAGCCACTATATGGATTTGGAGCCCAAATATCAGACTTTGGATTGAAACAGTCCTAGACAGGTAAAGGCACCTCACACCTGGAGGAAGACATTACAGACCTTCTCTACAGGAAGTCATCTTCTTTACCATCTCAAATAATCTGTTTAGAACGTTGAGAACAAAATCAAACAAAAAATAATCAAACACCATAGAAAAACAAAGTGCCAGGAACAATACAAAGAAAAATATCTGCAGCAGAAACCCATTCATAGAGAAATCAGACAGGAGTTAAAAGACACAGATATGCACACACACACTTCTAAAATATTTTATAAAAGAATAAAAGTTTGAAAATATCTTCTGGGGCATGGAAATAAAACAGATATGAAAAGGAATCAATAAGAACTTCTGAATATAAAAGTTGAATAAAAACCAAATAAAAAGTAAAATTCAAAGGATGAGTTAAACAACTGATGAATATTAGACTCAGGTGAAAGAATTAGAAAACTGAACGATCAGGAGAAAATTATTCAAGATACAACACAGAAAGACAAAAAGATAAAACTACGAATAAGAGTATAAGAAATATAAAGGATATAACAAGGTCTAGTATAAATTGAAATGATAATTTTGAGTATATTAGATTCCATAAATTATATTATCAAAACTAATTTCACCTGTTTCTTTTTAGTTTTTTTTCAAATTGACTACTAGAAAATGTAGTATTGCAGCTGGGGCTTCCCTCTCATTTCCTTAGAAGGCTTGGTTTAAAGCTGTGTTATCAAATTTATCTACTCCAGTCTTTAGTATTCAGCTCACTGTGAATAATTCACTGTGCTCCCCAAATCCCAACCTTCTAGAGATTTCTTGTGAGTTGGCAATATTTTCAAATATTTCTCTGTATTTGACAAACAACTACACTGTACTGAGATAGAATAGGGAGGATGCCTAAGTGTATTTGATGCAAAATATGGATCTCCTCAAAGAAAGCTTTTTCACAAGAATGGGATTTACTGAAAGCATTTGGGAGGACTGATGTCACCCATTAACTTTTCCTATAATCATGGGCTAATCACTCAAATTTTCTGTCTTAATTTTGTGATTTCTAAGGGAAGGGTTTGTGTCTAGATCATCTTAAGTATGCTTCTAAATGTAATATTTTATCACCGGTTTAATATCATCTTCAGAATGAGAAGAATCTTAGCAAACAAAAAAGTTTTCCCAATATATAGTTAAATCTACAAAGAAAGCTATAAGAGATGTGTACAACTATCCTCTGGATGAAGGAAAAAACAGACATAAAAAGTGAGAAAAGAGTTTTACAAAGGAGAAATATATTGCAACTTTGAAAAAGGAGAAAATAACTTCAATTTTTTTTTTTGCATTTTTTTTTTGGTGAGGAGGACTGGCCCTGAGCTAACATCTGTTGTCAGTCTTCCTCTTTTTTGCTTGAGGAAGATTTTTGCTGAGCTAACGTCTATGCCAGTCTTCCTCTGTTTCGTATGTGAGACGCTGCCACAGCATGGCTTAATGAACAGTGTGTAGGTCCACACCCAGGATCCGAACCCATGCACCCCAGGCCGTGGGAGCAGAGCACACCAACTTAACCGCTATGCCACTGGGCTGACCCCAACTTCAATTTTCACATGGGGAAAAAAATTATAACGTAAGAATAAATATTGTAAATTTTTAAAGTTTGTGATCTTAGAAGAAAAGCACAGAGTGTACCGTAGAATTTGTCCCTTGAAATATTGTAAGGGAACTATTGTAGTGCAGTTTCAAAGTTAGGAGCGAGCACATTGTCGACCTCACAAATTTAGAGAAACATAACATGCAAATAGAACAGTAAAAGACATGTAATGAAATAATATAGGTGGAATTCTTGGAATATATTATGTCTGCTCTCACAATTACTTATAGTTTTATACTATTATTCATCACCTATAAAATTTTCTTGTGTCAGGGAAGTAGGAGGAAAGCTGTCACTATATTTTTTAGGGAGAAAGATGAATTTTCTGACAAAGTCTGTATCTGTAATTTTCTATCCTTCTGCATCTCTTACATTTACATAGAATTGTTCATACTTTTAGATAAAGGGCAAGTATATTTACAACAATTTTCTCTAGCTACTGAAGTGTTTATTAATGGTTTTAATTTTACTGAAGTCACTTTTTTCTTACTGTTAAAATAATACTGTTTTCTCTTATTCAACTGAGATGCTTTCCTAACTTTCTTTTCATCTTTTTACCTCACACACCACTCATCCGCCCCAGCTATAAAATAAATACATATAAGCAATGTAAAAGTTTTGATTATCTAAAATATGTTTTAAAAACCATAGTTAAATAATTTGTAATCTACTATACCATTAAAAAAAACAAAGAAACATTTTCAACAAACAAGGTACATTTTATTAGATGCATGTTTTCATAGTTCATTTTAGAAGAGATCTTAAAAGTTTCATAATATGCATTAAAAGGAGGTATGAAGTAGTCAAGATTATTTGTTATTCATTATAAATAATAAAATCATTATCTCACTACCAAGATTTCTATATACCCACACACAGACGAAAAATATAATTTTATAGGGTATGTCCACATTTTTCAAAAGCACACTTGCTTCCATTCTATAAAGAATGCTGAGGCAACCATAGGTGTTCAGGGCAATAAAAATTAAATCTCATGAACAAAATAAGTCTCTTCTACTAATCAACTTTTCATAGTAAGGTATTTCTTAGAATGTACACATTATACTAAGATCTTTATTTCTCCATACTTTCAGATAAGACATTTCTACAAGAAAAACAAAAATACAAAGTTTACCACTTCCTTGCCTTCATTCCTTAAGTGATAAATTATGTTTTAGAATGAACATGTCATTGTGAATTTAACATTGTAATGAGTTTGACTCTGATCATTTTTGGCTAACAAAATAGCTAAGCTTTTTTTATACACATATGGTAACACATTTCTTTAATTAATGAAGCTAAGTTCATTTAAACAATGAGATTATCCATTTGCTATTATTTTATATTCATAGATATTTTTTTCCTTTTTATCTTCCATTTGGCATGTAATTTGTAATTTTCGAATATAAACATTAATGACCCAACATATTAAAATATTACCAACAAATCTTTGGGAAGAATCCAGGACATTTATGAAGGTGAAAACTTTGCTGCAATGAGATTATTTTCAACTATGGAAAGAACTATAAATCTTTTAAATTCTCAATGAGACTAGCACCAAGATTAGAACTAAGATAGAACTCATTCTATAAAATAGCACAAAAGTCAAACAATTATTGGTTCTCATTACTTTCTGGTGTTTCTTGGGATGACTAGATGACTGAAGCAAATATTCTTACCTGAAATCAAATACAAGATTTATTGTGGATTTGGGAACTTTGTGAGATTCCAGAAAAAGAAAATTGTGATAGGAAAATAAGTAAGAAAAAAATGGATACAGAGTCAAAGGAGAGATCAGAGTATACACTTGGATTTGAAATGAGAGCCTCAGTTCTGCACTGCCTGCCTGGCAGATGTCAGCAAGACTTGGATCCTGGTGCAACCGAAAACCCCGGAATTGAATCCCCACATGGTTATACCTCTCAAGTGGTGTGGCGGCACAAGTCAATGAGTCTGTCTGGGCTACTGTGTTTGGACAGTTTGAATGGGATGGATATTCCCAGTTGACCACTTTGATTCGGACTGCATACCTTACAAACTTCTTTGCTTTTGTCTCTAAAAAAGTTACAGTATGAATTGGAAAAACCTTTTTTTTAGATGTCACTGACACATATTTTAAGTGTAGAAGCAGATCTTTCCTGCTGTCCTTAAAGAAGCTTTAAAGATTCTCAAAGTTTTAATGGAAATCAAAAATTTATGTTTGCCTTCTTTGGGTTTCTGCCAAACACAATAATAGAATTGACTTAGTTGATAGTACTATGGCTCATAATTTATTATGAAACAAATATTACATGACATCAAGGGAACAGAAAAATGGACAACTTTTAGCAATCTTTAGTGGGTAACAAAAAGAGTTCTGCCTTTCCACAAGCTTTTTCCCAGGCCCATTCTTCTATTTCCACCTAAATTATCTCCCTTGAACGAAAACAGAGAAAGAAAGCAACTTGAATTCATGGTATTTCCAGAGATAGTCAAATCTTCTTTGTATTTTTTTGGTATACCCAAAAACAAAGTGAGTGATACAAATTTCTCCTGTTAATCATTAAATTCCAGTCAACTCTTCCTTTATGAATTAGTCATTTTTGTTAGTTTTGCAAATGAATAAAGATTTTTGCAAAATTGATTTTTTTTAAATAACAAAAGTAAAAGAAATAACACTGTAATATTTGTTTCTTCCCTTAAATATGGATGCACTGTACTGACAACTGCAATATCTTTAATAAACATCTGTTTAGACTTAGGATCTTCTTACATGTATACAGTGGGTGATTTAAGATCTAATTTAGGCAAATAAGGTATTTGGCCCCAAATGGAACCAGACTTCTTTTCAAATTTTTCTGCTATTAGATCACTAACGCAATTGTTTTCATAGAAAGATGTGAAGCTACATATATATATTTTTATGTTTTTGCATAATGTTTTTCAGATTCCTCAATGAATTGTATAGTGAATTTATCACAATGGACCTTTAATTTTAAAGGACAGAAGCTGAATAGTTGTTTTGAGTATAAATTTTCTTGGCCTGCCTTTCACAATAAGAATAATGGCATTGATGCTTTATGTCCTGTATTAACTCAAAATGGATGTCATAACAATTACATACTCCATACAGATCAAGCACTTTAAACCTCCTTCTAAATCAAATACTCCATATTGTATAGTAGATACTAGACAGATTCTCCATTAGAGATTTAGCTGTGATAATCCATATTTTGTTTCTGGAAGCAGTATATTCTAAGGCACCAAAACAACGATGATGATAAAGTTTAAAAATAATCTAATAGCAAAAGAAACAATTAACAGAGCAAAAAGGCAACCTACAGAAAGGGAAAAAATACTTGCAAACCATGTATCTGATAAAGGATTAATATTCAAAATATATAAGGAATTCCTACAACTAAATAGCAAAAAAATCAATTAACCCGATTTTAAAAAGCAGGCAAAGGACTTGCTTGAATAGACATTTCCCAAAGGAAGACTTACAAATGGCCAACAGGTATATAAAAAGATGCTCAACATCACTAATCATCAGAGAAATACAAATCAAAACCACAATAAGGTACTACCTCACACCTGTTAGGATGGCTATTACCCCCCCAAAAAAAGGTAAATATTGACAAGAATGTGGAGAAATTAGAGCCCTTGAACAATGTTGGTGGGAATGCAAATTGGTGCAGCCACTGGAAAACAGTATGGCGATTTCTCAAAAAGTTAAAGATAGAACTCCGGTATGATCCATCGACCCCACTTCTGAGTATTTATCTAAAAGAATTGAAATCAAGATCTCAAAGAGATATTTGCACCCTCGTGTTCATTGCAGCATTATTCACAATAACCAAGATGTGGAAACACCTAAATGTTCATTGAGGGATTAATGAATAAAGAAAATGTGGTATACATCTCAATAAAACTGGAAAAAAATTATACAGAAAAAAAAGAAAGAAAATGTGATAAATAGATACAACAGAATATTATTCAGCCTTAGAAAAGAAGGAAATTCTGCAATATGTGACAACACGGCTGAACCCAGAGGACATTATGCTAAGTGAAATAAGCCAGTCACAGAAGGACAAATACTGCATGATTCCACATACATGAAGTATCTAGAACAGTCAAACTCATAGCAGCAGAAAATAGAATGGTGGTTGCCGGGGGCTGGGGGCAGAGGGAAATGGAGAGTTGCTATTCAAGGCGTATAAAGTATCAGTTATGCAAGATGAGTGAGTTCTAGAGATCTGTGATACAATATCATGCCTCTAGTTAGTAGAATTGTACAGTTAAAAATTTCTTAAAAGGGTAGATCTCATGTCAAATGTTCTTAACGCAATAAAAAAGTAGACTAATCTTTATTGATTGAATAATTTTATTACACCATTTTTCTCATTAATTCTTTGTGATGGCTAATGAGCAATAGATACACTTTTAAGGCAAAAACAAAGGTGAACTCTTCCATTAGGTCCAATAGCTTCAAAATGAAAATATGAATTTTTTTCTCTAATGTTTTCTCTTTAGAGGTTAATCTATTATCTTACAGTTTCTAGAATTCAAATTCATTACTGTCATTTATGTACTATATAATACACACATAAGTATAATTCAAGTTTATAAGCATCACCTCGTTTGTGGAATTAATAAGAGTAAGAGGAAAAAATGAGACTGGTTGTTCTATAATACAACATCATCCTAAAATTATAGTTTAAAATTTTAAAAAGACTTTTGTTTAAATGTATGACTCAGGAAGGATATTTTTGGTATTTTTACATAATATTTAAACAATATCTACCATGAACCCAGCGTGCCCACAAAACAGCTGTCCTCATCTTCATCTTCTTTGTATTGCCAGCTCCAGAGACTATTATCAAGGTCAGCAAGAAGTTTCTGTGGAAAGTTCTGAGCAAGTTAATGGACCTCTTCCTTCAAAATAAAACACAGTAAACCTTGAGGGTTTAGAACACCAATTCAGGAGAACTAAATGTGAAAAGCCTTTTAAGTGTAGAATGAGCCACTTTTCTTGCTTTATCCTAAGTTAACAGCAGCCCAGAATTACACAGTGATAAGGCAAACAGTGATTATCTCCGCTCACGGTTGCCCTAAAGCAAATGCTCGTGTGGCCCACAGTTTTGCCTTTAAGTTCAGAAGCAGGAATAAAAGAAACAAGATATAAATTAGGACCTGAGTTCAAACTATGAATTGTGTACCCTTAAACAAGCAGGAGGCTGTTTCTGAGTGGTTCCCAGATGCAACTTCGCCTCTCTCTGGCGCTAACATTTTATTTTCCACAAACGTCTAAAATTGGCTCTCGCCTTTTCAAGGGCTAGCTTCTCCTTAGTGGTCATGATTTCTTTGCTACTATACACTATTCCTAAGAAAGTACTTCCTCCCGCTGCCTGGCCTCATGTTAAATACAGCAGATTAAATTCATTCTTTCACATAGGGCATCAGTGTCCTCAAAATGAAGTAAAATCATCATTTAAGAATTTTTCAATACAAGAATGTATGTATGCCAAGAATCAGGCTAAATAGACTTTGTATGCTTTGAGGTACTAAATGTGAGAATCAGGTAGGTTTCATTAGAGCCATAAATATGTTTGCTACGTGGTTTATCATGAGTCTGAAAGGGGTACATTTCTCCCCTCACCAGGTTTGTGAATACACTTCTCACACACACAAAAAACACTTGAAATTATGCCAGGATTTCAAACAAACAAGGAACATAGAAGGAAAAAATTACAGACCCGTAATTGTGAAACCCAGGAATGTTAGCAATATTGTTAAATCCTTAACAACATCCTGTGTCATTCAAATTCACCTAATTTATTCTTTCGAGGATGTGGTTTATAACTGGGCTTTTCTCGAATAATTGATAAACAGCTGTACATGCAAAAGAATGAAATGTGAAAAAAATATCTTTATATTGCCAGATAAAATTAATGGACACAGATCAAGCTGAGGGGGGTTAGTAAGTCCTTCCACAAGAAAAACTCTCATTGTAGTTAATGGAAATTTTGTCCCTGTAGATGGTTAGAGTTTCATTCTGGTTAAATACTGGGTGACAGTATCACACTGAAGTGCCATCATTTTAATCAAAGAGTAAGTGTTTTTTCTTATAAATGTAAGGAATATAAAAATCTTTATTCTATTTAGGAAAAAGTTGAACCATATTTGGCCAGCTGGGGGTCTATTTTGTTCTCACAGTCATAGATTCATTGCTTGCCAGCTTGATTTTTCACATGTTTTAGTACGAGGTTAATGTTTGAAATACTTGAGCATTTTGTCATGTGTCAAATCTAAGCTGGTTTAAACTCTAAAGGAGAATCTCTCAAACTCTGAAATACTAAGTTTAGATATACAATTTGCTATTTGGAAAACATTTGTTTCTTTAACCACGGAATTTCTTTAGCAAATGAAACATGTTTGGGCTACTGTTAAGGAGTTTATTTTTTCTAGAGTTATTTTGACTACCTGTGAGAACTAATTGAAGTCTCTGTGCTTTTTCTCAAGTATATGGTAACTATAACTTTAAATATTTATTTAAGAGACAATTATTTTCTGATAGAAATGCATATTAGATAATATCATATAAATCTTTTTATGGCAAGCACATACCTTCTAAGTTGATATACAAGTATTTTATCTCCATCAATACACAGGAGCACAGGCTCCTTTTTTCTTATTACTCTATCATCTACAAAGGACCTGGGTCCAATATAACTGCTTCAGTTCCAGCCATCACATCTGCATTCTAACCAACAAGAAAGAAAAGAAAAGAAAGTCAAGAGAAATAAACATACCTTTTATTTAAGGACACCTACCAGAAGCTGTATAGCTACATTCTGTTCTCAGAACCTAATCATCTGACTTTGCCTTCCTGTAAAGGAGACTGAGAAACGTAATCTATATCTATCACTTAAAAATCAGATTGTGTCTATTACCACAGAAGAGGAATATGGATTTGGGGGAGGAATATGGCTTTCTGCCACAATTACTATACCCTATATTCTGCTTCTGGAAAAAGCCCCATATGCATTGCCAGAATCTCCCCACCATGATAACTGCACATTTGTAGGGAATTTGTAGCTATTGCTATGACAGAATTATTATCGAAGACTGTGGCAGTTTTCAAAATGGTTATCAGGGACTTCCTGCTGATCGCAGCTCATCAGTATCTGCTGTGAGAAAAAAGTTCTGACACGTCCTTCTGTTGCTGATAGTGCTGGAAAAATTCACAACCAGCCATATTGAAGGTAAGTTGATGAAGATACTTCCAACGACAGGAAGCCTTGTCTATATGTGAATTAGAAAGTAAAAAGTAAAATGGAGGATGAGCGAAGGGTGAGAATGTTCCATTTCTGCTGCAGGCTTCCTGGAGAGTGTACTGAGGAGGTCTCAGTCTACCATGTAAAAGCACACTCATTGTCTTCTTAGTCCCACTATTCTAACATAATAGCACCAAACTTTGCTGTAAAACCTACTCTTCTCTCATTTGCATAATCCACTGTTAATCTCGCTCCTTGAAATTTCCATTGAAGACACTGTCTCCTGGTACTTTCTTCAGGTCCTTGCCCCAGCATCCTAAATCACTCATATCTTCCACCTCAAAATGCCATACGTTATGACGGGCTTTTCATTTTGCAAAGAAGGTAATATTTTGAGACATTAGTCTCTTTTGATAATCCTTCTATCTTCCCTTTCTCTTATCTCTATTTAAGCAAGGAGTCAGCTTGTGTTTATTGCCTCAGGGAATGGATGTAGCCGGGCAGAAGGCTGAAACTTCTGTTAAGACATCCTGGCTTTACTTTCAAAAAGCATAAGCCCCAGGGAGAGGAAAGGATTTGCTAGTAAAGACAAAACATCTTGTCCAAAAACATGGAGAAGAGGATTGCGGGGCATTGAAAAAAATATCTTAACCAAAAGCAGAAGGGAGAGAAGAGTTTCTCTTTCCCAACTAGAAAGACACTCCCCGGAGATTGCAATAGGGCTGCCTCGGTGCCCTGCTCTCTGCAGCGCTGTAGTGGGGTGCAGAAAGACTCCAGAGATGTCTGAACATCCCCGAGCAGTAGGCATGGACCCAGCCTCCTGTTAGCCTTCCAAGAGGTTGGCCAGAACTCAGTGGGAGATGGGGTGATGCAGGTACAGCCCTGTGAGAAGCTTCCTGTTCCCTGAGCACAGCCCAGGGGGAAGAGCCCCTGGAACAGACTCAGTCAGGCAGCCTGACTCAAGGGAAGCTGCGCTCAGGTTAATGTTTGTGGGCCCTTGTACGAGACCCAGGCCTAAATGTTAGATTGGCATACACAGGCATTCCAGAATCTTGAGATGAGTCTGGAAAGGAAGAGACTTGAATAAGGAGTGGAGTATAAAAGTTCTAAACAGAAATTAACTTGTAGGGGCCGGCCCGTGGCTTGGCGGTTAAGTGCGCACGCTCCACTGCTGGTGGCCCGGGGTTGGGATTGCGGGCGTGCACCGTCGCACCGCTTCTGCGGCCATGCTGAGGCCGCGTCCCACATACAGCAACTAGAAGGATGTGCAACTATGACATACAACTATCCACTGGGGGGCTTTGGGAGAAAAAAAAAAGGAGGAGGATTGGCAACGGATGTTAGCTCAGAGCCGGTCTTCCTCAGCAACAAGAGGATTAGCACGGATGTTAGCTGAGGGCTGATCTTCCTCACAAAAAAAAAAAGAAATTAACTTGTAAAAAAACACATTTTTTCACATCTGTGTTAATGGAGAGTGAGTCTGTCCGTTATATCCTTTAAACTTTTGGAAGTGGTCAGGGGATTTGTGACCACTGTATTAATATGGTTATTTGATGTAACTTTTTACTTCTGCTGTCACCTCTCCTACTGCAAAATCCTCTACTACATGCACATGCTTAAAAATGAACCAGTGCTTTTTATTTGGCTCCTTGGCTTATGTTGGTATTATCACATCTTAGAATTAAAAGATAATGTAGAGTCCATCTTATCCAATCTGTTGACCCATCAATATTTCTAAAATATTTCTTGTCATTCTTCATCCAGGCTCAGCTTGAATTCATTGAGTTATGTGGATTATACTATCCTTAGCAGTCATCTAGTTAATTTTCAATTGTCCCAATTATTTCAGAAGGTCTGTCTTTGTTTTGATCAATCGTCAATTACTTTCTCCCATTTAGCAACAGCTGAGCAATCAGACTATATACCATGTATCTTCCTCTGACATGTTTTCTAGCATCTCAGGATAGCTATCATTTCTCTTTCAAGTCTCCTCTTCTTGCTAAAGATCACAGTTTACTCCACCTCTACCTCACATGGCGGGTTTGAAACCCTCTTATCACTGTGATCATTTCTTTCAAGAGCTCCAGTTCTTCCATGTCAGTTTTAAAGTGTCGATGCAGAAGTAGGTGCAAAATACTGTTTTTTTCATGCCTGAAAATGCTTAGGTCTATCAAGACAACTGAAGATCACTTTCTTGTTATAGTCACCAATCACATTAATTCTTCATATTAAGCATGTTTTCACATAAATTTTATGAGAGATGGAAATGAGGTCTGGTGCTGGCTATTAGATTTCTTGAAACATGAGTAAGCACAGAGGTCGCTCTTGATCCAGCAGAATATGTTCACAGGGTTCTGATTAGAAAGTATCTCTGTCTGTCTGATGCAGGACATCATTTTTTGGTGTATCCCCAGAGACCTCACAGCTGGTTAGCACAACATGTACATACACTATGGCTACTAAAACCTTTACATAATCCAGATTAATAAGCATTTTCAACTAAATACCAATGCATTATTCTGATATGTAAATTGGATGTTTATTGTAGAAAATTTGAAAAATACAAAAAGCATATAGGAAAAAAACCTCGCAGCCCAGCTAACTATGCTGATAGAAGTTCTTTGAATTAATATAAAGAGAATTTAGTATAAATTTTCTTGGAAATTTTTCATACAGATATGCATCCATATTCACTGTTTAAAACACAGGATTATATTTTACCAAATGCTTTGTATCTCTTTTTAAATTGTTGTCATGATATTCAATTATATAAAAATGTAGCGATTTATCTAGTCAGTTCCCAAAGGTGAGCTATTTAGATTATTCTAGGTTTTGCATTTGATAAGAAAGAAAATATCCAATTTCAAAATAAAAATGGTTAATATTTGCTTAAGTCTCTAGATATAAAAACAAAACAATAATTTCTATCAAGAAAGTTTTCTTTACCTGGGGTGAAGTGAAGAAAGAGGCGAAGAGAAAGTCAATGGACTGATTTTTTTTTTTTATATACTGGCTTGTAAATGCCCGTCGAGTTACTGGAAATTTTTTAGTTAGTTTTGCATTATTATTGTTTGTATTATTAACAGACCTTGCTGTTAATAAATAATTATGATTATTGAAATCAACTTGAATTTTAACAGCCTGAAAATGGTAAGTTTTATCTAGAAGATACCTAGTAGAAACTAGTTTCATGCAAAATTGCATGTGTACTCACACACACACATACACACACACACAGACATAGTTTCACCTCACATGAGCCCCCCAAATGCTTACATATGAGAATCCATACTACCTCCTGGGGCTCTTTGTGTATGTGGTACTTTAAAGGCATGCAGTGAAGGAGCTCTCTGAAAAAACATGGTTTAATTCAAAGGACTTCTTCACATTTTTTGCAAGTTAGATTGCTTCTCAGTCCTGTGGGAAGATGTTTGGAAGCAGGCCGTTTATTCCATCTACATATAGATCCAATTCTTGATTTTCTAAATCCTTGTAAGATTTTATCAAATATAAATCTGCAAAAACATAATTTTCCAGGGTACACAGAAGAGGGTGAAATTTGCAAACAGGAAACCAAAAGAAAAGAATTTAAGGCAGTCTTTTATTTCCTGTAAGTGCTTGTTCACATTTTTGGCAAGCAAATGATAGAAATGAAAATAATTCACATTCAGACGTGGAAGCTTGGTTTGCTTGTGTAGATTTCTCACAACTAAGAAAACACAACTGTTGCTTTTATGTCTCAGAAGAATAACACCAGTTCTTTATCGAGGACAGAAATACTACTCCCAAAATATTGTATTTTACAGTTTCAGAACTTGTTGATGGTTGCAAAGTGCTTTTATGTAACTCATTTGATTTTCATGAGAATGTATAGCAGTAGGGTATTCATTGGTAAAAATCACAGAGTGATCAACATGAACAATTTTTACCTTATACTTAATTTTGAACTAGTAAACTAAACTATAGGATATATTCATATGGAAACAGATCAGAGGACTTTGAGATTGTATCTCTGAGTAGAACAAGCACCATCAGCTGGAAAACACAATTTCCCATCTCATAATGGATTTTACGGATTTAAAGATTTAGATGAAAACCCAGTCGTGTGATCATCTCTAAGGTATGTACTAATAAGTACTTACAGGGAAGACATAGTTTGATATCCCAGATGAGCAAATTGTGGATATTCGTAAAGTGAATCATATAGGTCGATAAGTTGAACATACTGCTTTTCTTGGTTTCCTGGGAATATGCATCTAACTAAAGAGTATTTTCTTACTTCAAAGAGGCTCAAAAAATTTGTTAGGACATGGAAACCACCATGCCTCATGCATTTCCATCTAGGGTGTCCTAAATGTGTTAACTGTGCAGAGAGGAGAATACAAGAAGTTTCCAGGGACTGGGAACAAAATATGTAAAGGCTGTTTTTCTGTGAGGTGAGAACATATATAGACCACCAAGAGCCTTCCGGGTAAGGTCAAGGATTGAGCACCAAAGAATTTTAGTTGAAGGCGTTAGGGTCCATGAACACAGCGTCTCATGTAAATTTTAAGATTTCTCTGGCTGCAGGTTGGAGGAGAGATTGGAGCAGGAGAGGAGTGGGTGCAGCAGACCCTCCTACTGTCACCCATCACGTCTCATGTCAAGTGTTGCTTGACTCAGAGAACTTGGCTCAGAGAACCATCATATTTTTGTTGGAGGCTGTCCTAAACCTATCCCTTGTTTCTCCAGAATATTTTTAACATTACCCTGATTAATGTATTTACCTTATTAATCATTTCTTCCCTGTGACCTCTAGCTTCCATCAGTGAGAGACCATTGTACACCTGGTGGCTAGAACTGTCACTAAATTTTTTACATTTGTAGAATGAACATTGAAGAAAAAATAGATCTATTTCCTCAAGAATGCTATTCAAGAAACAGCAGTGAACCTCATATCTTGAGTCTGTAGTTCTCTACCTCTTTTATGTGACTGATATTATGAAATTTAAAAAAAAAAGCATCTAATTAATTTGGTTGGAAAGAAGGGAACTACTTAAGGGGTTGTTTTGTTAGCTGCCAAAATGGATGATTAAGTGTGGTCTACATTGGCCTGTATATTAGAAGTAAATTTCTTTTTTTTTTCTCTGAAGTTCATTAATCAAGACACAAATCATTTTAGGGTGACTTAAAAGTTTGAGAGAGTAGGAAGCATATAAAAGTTTACTTATCTGATTTACATATACACTATAATAAACATAATCATAAAATCAAGGAAATGAAGAAAAGAAGAGAAATGAAAAAAAGGTATGAGCAAGAGACAAATAGGCACAAAAAACAGTGAGAAACAGACATAAACAGAGAGGAGCACAGAACAACTGATAGAGGTAGAGAGGGGAACATGTAGCTGAGGAGAGACAGTGGTTAAGAAGGAGTAGAGATGTTTGTTCTGTCCAGGCAGACACGCCTCTTTGATGCTGTCAGAATTTCAGATGGTCATCTCCAGTCATGACAGCCATGTGACACCCCAAGTAGCTAAAAAACCACTTATCTCAATTTTTAAATGCCCTTTAAATAAGCATCTAGACCTTTTTCTAAAAAATAGCTGTAGCCAGGTGGGAGGAAGGGATTGTTGGATTGCTGTTGTTTCATAATTTTGACCTTTTAGCAGCAAATACTGTCTGTAGAAGTGTTCAAGTTCTCTAAGGATATTCAACATTGTTTTTTGCATCTGTTTAGTATAGAACTTGTAAAGGATCGGGATATTATACAAAATAAGAAGCAAGAAAATCATTTCTAATGACTATTGAAATTGGATAATTTGTCTTTTGGAAGCCATTTTGAGAATCAGATGAATACAGAGACCAAAATGTCAATGCTTTATATATAACAAGCATGAGGATATATTTTAGTCCCAAGAATCTTCATTAATATAAATTGGTATATTAGATTTTTAAATTGGGATACAAGATATAGAATTTGAGTCTGTAAATTAAAATGTTCTTGGAATTAATTACAATGTTACATTTGCTGATAGATGGATTTTAAAGAAGTTACTAAAAACAAAAAAGTCACAGACTTTCATATAACTGATCTATTCATTCAAAACTTCTTGAAATCAAATTTCTTTAATGAAATTAAATTAAATGCTAATTTTCCTAGTCTTAGTTATTTCTGGAATATATTCTTAAAAATAGCTGAAAGTCTATTTCAATGTTATTAAAATAATATGAAAGAAAAAGTATACTATCCAGTAGTCATATTTACATGATGATGAGAAACTGTATTTGAGGAGAAATTAAACATTACTTAGAATGTCTTAGAAACCATACTATACATTGTTGCTACTGCTAAATTCAACTGTGTGGATAGGTGTTTTTAAACTGAAGTAGATAATACAAGTTTGTTAAAGAGTCAAAACCTCTGCATACTTCCTTAGTTTTTACATTATCCTTCTGTTTTTTCTTAATCTACTTTAAATTTCTATTTGTTTGCTTTAGTCTCAGGTACAAATAATGGTTGAGTTGATCATATTTTTTCATTAAAAGTTCCCTTTGTCCTGACAAGGTCTCTTGTTTTATTTGTTTCTTCAACTAACTGCATCCCCATTGTATATGCACGTCCAGAACTCTCCTATCCTTGGGTCACTGCTACCTCCATCTTGCTACCAATATAATGTGTTTGATGAGTATGCATTCTTAAAAAACAAAAAATTTTATTGATATTTTCCTACATAAATTTTTAATTATAAAAATGATATTATAGTACACATCATATTCTGATTCTTACTTTTTTTGCTTAGTAATATGTCCTTAACATTTCTTCCTATTGCCATGTGTGCATATAATCACCCAGTGATAAACACATAGATTGTCCAAACTTCACCTATCACAACAAAATCACTGTATGAAATCCTTATGTATGGTCCCTCCTAGAATTGTGTGTTAATATCTCTGAGATTTATACTCAGTAGTGAAATTCTTGAGTCATGGAGTATGCATACACTATTTGATTAAGTACTGCCAGATTACTTTCCAAAATGGCGTCACTAGTTTATAGACCTTCTTACAAAGCATGAGAGCTCCTATATCTCCACATTCTAGCAACACTTGACACTATCTAGCTTTTTAATTTTTGTCAATCTGATGGATTTAAGGTCATATCTCATTTTATTTGCATTTTTCTAATTATTAATGTTTGTATATTTCTTCACATGTTTATTAAATATTTGGACTTTTTCTTTAATGCGTCTGTTCATCTTGCACTATTTTTCTGTTGAGTTCCTGTATTCCTGTTGTTACTTTGATGGTATATGTATTTGGTAGATGTTAACCATTTGTTAATTTTAGACGCTGCAAATAGGTTTTTACAGATCATTGTCATCTGCGCATTTACTCTGGCCATCGTGTAATTCGTGAACAGAAATCATCAATTTTGGTGTACTCCAATACATAAATACAGTGCTTTATAATTTGTTTTGGAGGTTTGTTTAAAAAGAACTCCCCCATTTTCCAATGACTTTAGTTTTACCTTTCCCATTTAGATCTTTAATCCATCTTCTGTCCAACTTACCATATGGTTTTAGGAATGAATCTGCTTTTATTTCTCTCTATAAAGTGAGCCAATCCATCATAGTGTCCGTTATAACTTTACAAATTTAGAGGCTCAAGTGTTTAATAGATGGGTCTTGTGATGGTTATCTCAACATTTTTTTTAATCTTACCAGTCTAGAACACCCATCTTTGTCTCACATACTTTTTTCTTGAGTTCTATCTTTCAGATATTAAATTTATACTCCAGCTTCCTTTCCCTTGGTATATGTTTTTTTCATCTATTTATTCTCCAACTTTTTCCATCTGTTTGTTTAAACGTGTCTCGTGTAGGCAACTTATTATTGAATCTTAGTTTTGTTTTGTTGTTATTGTCAAGTCCAATAGGAGTCTTTTTTGATATGTGTTATTCTTTTTGTTTTTCTTTTACAGTGGATGTGTAAATTGTGAGTGTAATTAGTTGCCCTGTGCTTTCCTTTTCCCCAGGTTAAAGGCTGTCTTGTCCGGTTGCGGGCTCTGGGGACTGGTGAAAGCCAGACTCTATTCTCTGTCACTTCGCCGGAGTTTAACAGGAAGAGAAGAATCAACTCCAAGGCAGAGAAGTCAGGCACCAAAATTTTAGACAAACCCGTTTGCTGGCATGGCATCAAGCAAATACTGTTGTCAGGGATTATTTGCCTGTAACCTTTTTAGAAATAAGCAGTAAAGCAAGAGGCAACCCATCAGCCCTGGAGGTTTGAATGAGGAGACGTGGCTAAACTGCATCTCTTATCACTAGATTCTCAACTGAGCAGGGCTCTTGTGCTGCCCTAAAATGATTACAAACACCTCCTGCCCACTAGCGGTCTTGACCATTGCTGTTGATTTACGTGGAGAAGGAGGAGGAGACAATTTTGCCCAGGTTATGTTGCGAGGAGGAAAAAGTAGAATTTATAAACTCTTCTCAACTGCTCTGCCACTGCCTTCTGGACACCCCTGCCCCAGACTGCGACTCGTCCTCGCAGTCTAAGACAACTTTAAGTCTTGGCGGAATATTTCTCAAATAAAACAAAGGTTTTATTTGATTTATCTCAGTACATGTTTTCTTCTTCCATAGTTTCTGTAGGGTTGATTTTTGGAGATGAAGCCAGCAGCACATACAAGTTTGCCATCCTGGTTGATGTGCATGAGCATCTTGTCAGAAGCATGCAAGCATCGTCACTACCTCCTTTCCTAACTGTACAGATTTTTCTTTTCCTTTCTCCCCACCGCCACACACTGCTCTTTCGTCCTCTCGTTAGCTCTGTACTCCTCCGTCAGGCTGTCCTTCCCTTCCAGTTTAATTTCTATCTCTTTGCTCCTCTTCCTATAAGACTAAACTCCATCTATCTCCACCCACTGATCTGCTGGATCACAGGCTAGAAGCCAACGAACACCACACACAGAGACTGCTCAGCAGGTTGTGGGAAGAAGGGCATGTGGAAGGAAAATATTTCCTTCCTTTCAACACAGATTTCACTTCCAACATCCATTTGAAGTTAACAAATCATTTGATGTTGTCTCTAAGGACTCTCTTAGGTGTGGGCCTGCATGAAATTAAATGAGGACATAATTTAGAACACAGTAATCTCAAGTCTTTCATTTAAAAAAATAGTTAATTATGAAAAAAGTAATAAAAGAAAATTAATTAAACTTGCATCATCAGCTACATGTGCCTTACTATGAATAACGTCTAAATTTACATGGCGAGGAATTATTAAACTTTTAAGAAAAATAAAAATCTTAGTAATATATAAAATAAAAATCTTAATGGTTTGATTAATTTTCCCATTCTTTTGAAGAGTTCTGACTAAAGGGTACTTTCAAAGCACAGAAAAGACCATTATTGGATTTAGTTGTGAATTTAGTCAGTAATTAAGAAAATGCTGGAATGCATTTGTGTTAATCCCATCAATCAGCAGTTATTGAAGTAATATTTTATATTGTGAAGGTTCAATGAAACTATGGCATCCCCTAGAATGTGGGACTTCATGAAACTTTTAAAAAGTCAGATCTAATTTTTATTTCAGATTTTTTTAAAGAAAATTGTGACAGCAATACAGTATCTTAAGAGAAAAATAAAATAAACAGCAATAAATAACTTTACACGTAAAGACAGTTTAAAATGTGTTTTTTAAAACAATGTAAACAATCTCTAATGAAATGAAAAAAAGCATTACATGATTTTTCTTCTGAGTATCATATAACATACACACACAAATGATTTAACAAGAGAAGCATCTAAGCTATTTCTATTAACAGACATTGCCAATAGGCTTTCATTTTCTAATGATCGCCATGAGAATTACTTCAATATTTCACTCTGTGAATGATTGTGCAGAGAATAAAAATCAGTAAATATGAAAATATTTTTTAAAAAACATGCATGTTTTAATGAAATTGGTTAAGTCTCTTTTTATATTTCACTGTGTGGAAATTATCAAGAAATTAAAAGCTCAAGCTAAGAGAGATTCACAAATAAAGGTAAAAAGCAATATTTGTATTTGTCTATGTGTTTATTCATAACAATAATAAAAACTAATAAAAATGATTGACTATGAGATGTATGTCACTGCAGTATAAAGACAAAATTTAGGAAATAACTTTAAAACTTCAAAATATGGTGCAAAATTATACTGCAGAAGGTTACACTAAAGACTGTTTCCAATGTTAGATTCTGTGAAGGCTTTGCTGACTTTTTTTTCTGATTAACATCTCTAGGATGAAAAGTGAGGGTTTCGATTATATGGAAAATCTATGAAATGTAACACTACGAATTTTTTTTTTTAAATGGAAGTAACTGATACAAAAACAGTTCAAAGTGAGCTATTTATCACTTCTGTTATGGACTAAATTGCCCACCCCAATTCATAAGTTGAAATCCTAACACCCAGTTCCTCAGAATGTGACTGTATTAGGAGATGGAGCCTTAAAAAATGGGTGATTAGGTTAAAATGAGGGTATTAGGGGGCCAGCCCAGTGGCGTAGTGGTTAAGTTCACGTGCTCCACTTCAGCAACCCAGGGTTCATGGGTTCAAATCCCGGGCATGGACATACACACTGCTCATCAAGCCATGCTGTGGCAGTGTCCCATATACAAAATAGAGGAAGATTGGCATAGATGTTAGCTCAGTGACAATCTTCCTCACCAAAAAAAAAAAAAAAAAGAAGGTATTAGAGGGTCTTAATCCAATCTAAGTGGTGTCCTTATAAGAAAGGAAACTTGGACACACAGAGAGACATCAAGGGCATGCACGCACAGAGGAAAGACCACGTGAGGACCCAGCAAGAAGGCAGCCATCTGTAAGCCAAGGAGAGAGGCCCTGGAAGAAACCAAACCCGCTGACATTATAATCTTGGACTTCTAGGTACCAGAACAGTGAGAAAATAAATTTATTCTGTTTAAGCCACTCAGTCAGTGATATTTTGTTACAGGATCCCTAGCAAACGCATACACCTTCCTGAGACTCTCAGGTTTACATGTAGCTCTTCTTGTTCATATAAAGACTCAAATATTGCAGGTCATGGCTATGTCCATGTGTTTGTGTCTTTGTGTGTGTATGTGGGTATATGTTTTCCTCTGCATGTTGCACGTGTTGCTATTTTTTGTTCCCACACCCTGTTATACCATAAATCCAAATACAACTAATAAATATATATATATATATATTTTTTTTTTTTTTTTTGTGAGGAGATCAGCCCTGAGCTAACATCCGCCAATCCTCCTCTTTTTTTTGCTGAGGAAGATGGCCCTGGGCTAACATCGGTGCCCATCTTCCTCCACTTTATATGGGACGCCGCCACAGCATGGCTTACCAAGCAGTGCGTCGGTACGCGCCCGGGATCCGAACCAGCGAACCCCGGGCCGCCGCAGCGGAGCGCACGCACTTAACCGCTTGCGCCACCGGGCCGGCCCCACAACTAATAAATATTGCTTAATTCATGCCAAGCGCTGTATTAATTGTTTCAACAAACATTAAGCATTCACAAAATATGATATTCATATCACAATCATTTTTTAAAGACTTTATTTTTGTATAGCAGTCTTAGATTTACAGCAAAATTGAGAGGAAGGTGAGGAATTTTCCCATATACCCCTGCTGCATACATGCATAGCCTCCCCCTTTACCAACATCACTCACCAGAGTGGTACATTAGTTACAAGATGAACTTACATTGACACATCACAATCACCCAAAGTACATAGTTTACATTAGGATTCACTCTTGGTTTTGCACTTTCTTTGTGCTTGGACAAATGTATAATGACGTGTATCCAGCATTCTAGTTTCATTCAGAGAGGTTTCACTGCCCTAAAAATCCTCTGTGATCCACCAACTCATCCGACCCTCTTCCCTAACCCCTGGAGACCACTGATCTTCTTACTGGTTCCATAGTTTTGCCTTTTCCAGAATGTCATATACTTGGAATCATACAGTATATAGCCTTTTCAGATTGACTTCTTTCACTTAGTAATATGCATGTAAGTTTCTTCCATATCTTTTCATGGCTTGATAGCGCCTTTCTTTTTAGTGCTGAATAGTATTCCATTGTCCAAATGTACCAGTTTAGTTATCCATTCACCTACTGAAAGCCATCTTGGTTGCTTTCAAGATTGGGCATTGTGCATAAAGTTGCTATAAACATCCTTGTACAGGTTTTCATGTGGATGTAAGTTTTCAACTCCTTTGGGTAAATACTAAGGAAAGTAATTGCTGGATTGTTCGATAAGAGTAAGTTCAATGTTGTAAGAAAGTACCAAACTGTCTTCTAAAGAAACTGTACTATTTTGCCTGCCCACCAGCAATAAATGAAAGTACCTGTTTCTCCACATCCTTGTCTGCACTTGATGTTGTCAGTGTTCCAGATTTTGGCCATTCTAATAGGTGTGCAGTGGTATCTCATTGTTACTTTAAATTGCATTTCCCTGATGACATATGATGTGGAGCATCTTTTCATATGCTTACTTGCCATCTGTATATCTTCTTTGGTAAGATGTCTGTTCAGGTTTTTGGACCATTTTTTTAAGTGGGTTATTTTCTTTTTGTTGAGTTTTAAGAGCTCTGTGCATATCTTAGGTAATAGTCTTTTATCAGATATAACTTTAGCAAATATTTTCTCCAAGTGTATGGAGAAAATTCTCATTCTCCTTACATTGTCTTTCTCAGAGCAGAGTTTTTACTTTTAACAAAGTCTAGCTTATCGATGATTTTTTTTATGGATCGTGCCTTTGGTATTGTATCTAAAAAGTCATTGCCATACCTAAGGTCATCTAGGTTTTCTCCTATGTTATCTTCTAGGAGTTTTATAGTTTTGTGTTTTATATTTAAGTCTATGATGCATTTTGAGTTAATATTTGTGAAGGCTCTAAGGGCTGTGTTTACATTCAGTTTTTTTGCACATGGATGTCCAGTAGTTCTAGCATCATTTGTTGAAAAGACTATCTTTGCTCCATTGTATTGCCTTTACTCTTTGTCAAAGATCAGTTGAGTATATTTATGTGGGTTTACTTCTGGTCTCTTTATTCTGTTCCATTGATCTATTTGTCTATTCTTTCACCAATATCATACTCTTTTTTTTTTTTTTCTTTTTTTTTTTTTTTATTGATGTTTTAATGGTTTCTAACATTGTGAAATTTTGGGTTGTACATTTTTGTTTGTCCATCACCCCATATATGACTCCCTTCACCCCTTGTGCCCACCCCCCACCCCCACTTCCCAGGTAACCACAGTCCAGTTTTCTCTGTCCATGTGTTGGTTTATATTCCACATATGAGTGAGATCATACAGTGTTTGTCTTTCTCTTTCTGGCTTATTTCACTTAACATAATACGCTCCAGGCCCATCCATGTTGTTGCAAATGGGACGATTTTGTCTTTTTTTATGGCTGAGTAGTATTCCATTGTATATATATACCACATTTTCTTAATCCAGTCGTCAGTCGAGGGACACTTAGGTTGCTTCCACTTCTTGGCTATGGTGAATAATGCTGCAATGAACATAGGGGTGCATAAGCCTCTTTGGATTGTTGATTTCAGGTGCGTTGGATAGATTCCCAGTAGTGGGATGGCTGGATCATAGGGCATCTCTATTTTTAATTCTTTGAGGAATCTCCATACCGTTTTCCATAGAGGCTGCACCAATTTGCATTCCCACCAGCTGTGTATGAGGGTTCCTGTTTCTCCACATCCTCTCCAACATTTGTTGTTTTTTTGTCTTGGTGATTATAGCCATTCTAACGGGCGTGAGGTGGTATCTTAGTGTTGTTTTGATTTGCATTTCCCTGATGATTAGTGATGTTGAGCATCTTTTCATGTGCCTATTGGCCATCTGTATATCTTCTTTGGAGAAGTGTCTGTTCATTTCCTCTGCCCATTTTTTGATCGGGTTGTTTGTTTTTTTGTTGTTCAATTGTGTGAGTTCTTTATATATTATGGAGATCAACCCCTTGTCAGATGTATGTTTTGCAAATATTCTCTCCCAGCTGGTTGGTTGTTTGTTCATCTTGATTCTGGTTTCATTTGTCTTATAAAAGCTCTTTAGTCTGATAAAGTCCCACTTGTTTATTTTTTCTTTAGTTTCCCTAGTCTGGGTAGGCATGTCATCCGAAAAGATTCCTTTAAACCCAATGTCAAATAGTGTGTTGCCTATATTTTCTTCTATGAGTTTTATAGTTTCAGGTCTCACCTTCAGGTCTTTGATCCATTTTGAGTTAATTTTTGTGAATGGCGATAGCACATGGTCCACTTTCATTCTTTTGCATGTGGCTGTCCAGTTTTCCCAACACCATTTATTGAAGAGACTTTCCTTTCTCCATTGCATGTCCTTAGCACCTTTGTCGAAAATTAGCTGTCCGTATATGTGTGGTTTTATTTCTGGGCTTTCAATTCTGTTCCATTGATCTGTGTGTCTGTTTTTGTACCAGTACCATGCTGTTTTGATTACTATTGCTTTGTAGTATGTTTTGAAGTCAGGAATTGTGATGCCTCCTGCTTTGTTCTTTTTCTTTAGGATTTCTTTAGCTATTCGGGGTCTTTTGTTGCCCCATATAAATTTTAGTATTCTTTTTTCTATTTCTGTGAAGAATGTCATTGGGATTCTGATTGGGATTGCATTGAATCTGTAGATTGCTTTAGGTAATATAGACATTTTAACTATGTTTATTCTTCCAATCCACGTGCATGGGATATCTTTCCATTTCTTTATGTCATCGTAGATTTCCCTCAATAATGTCTTGTAGTTCTCATTGTATAGGTCCTTCACCTCCTTGGTAAGATTTATTCCTAGGTATTTTATTCTTTTTGATGCAATTGTAAATGGTATTATCTTTTTGAGCTCTCTTTCTGTTAGTTCATTATTAGCATATAGAAATGCAACTGATTTTTGTAGATTGATTTTGTACCCTGCAACTTTGCTGTAGTTGTTGATTGTTTCTAACAGTTTTCCAACAGATTCTTTAGGGTTTTCTATATATACAATCATGTCATCTGCAAATAGTGAGAGTTTCACTTCTTCGTTACCTATTTGGATTCCTTTTATTCCTTTTTCTTGCCTAATTGCTCTGGCCAAAACCTCCAGTACTATGTTGAACAGGAGTGGTGAGAGTGGGCAGCCCTGCCTCGTTCCTGTTCTCAGAGGAATGGCTTTCAGTCTTTCCCCGTTGAGTATGATGTTAGCTGTGGGTTTGTCATATATGGCCTTTATTATGTTGAGGTACTTTCCTTCTATTCCCATTTTATTGAGAGTTTTTATCATAAATGGATGTTGTATCTTGTCAAATGCCTTCTCTGCGTCTATTGAGACGATCATGTGGTTTTTATTCTTTGTTTTGTTGATGTGATGTATCACGTTGATTGATTTGCGGATGTTGAACCATCCCTGCGTCTCTGGTATAAATCCCACTTGATCATGGTGTATGATCTTTTTAATATATTGTTGTATTCGGTTTGCCAATATTTTGTTGAGGATTTTTGCATCAATGTTCATCAGCGATATTGGCCTGTAATTTTCTTTCTTTGTATTGTCTTTGTCTGGTTTTGGTATCAGGGTGATGTTGGCCTCATAGAATGATTCAGGAAGTGTTCCATCTTCCTCTATTTTTTGGAATAGTTTGAGGAGGATGGGTATTAAATCTTCTTTGAATGTTTGGTAAAATTCACTGGAGAAGCCATCTGGTCCTGGACTTTTATTTTTTGGGAGGTTTTTGATTACTATTTCAATCTCTTTACTTGTGATTGGTCTATTCAGATTCTCCATTTCTTCTTGGTTCAATTTTGGGAGGTTGTATAAGTCTAAGAATTTATCCATTTCTTCTAGATTGTCCAATTTGTTGGCATATAATTTCTCATAGTATTCTCTTATAATCCTCTGTATTTCCATGGTATCTGTTGTAATTTCTCCTCTTTCATTTCTAATTTTATTTACTTGAGCCTTTTCTCTTTTTTTCTTAGTTAGCCTGGCTAAGGGTTTGTCTATTTTGTTTATCTTCTCGAAGAACCAACTCTTTGTTTCATTAATCCTTTCTACTGTTTTTTTGGTCTCAATATCATTTATTTCTGCTCTGATTTTTATTATTTCTCTCCTTCTGCTGGCTTTGGGCTTTGTTTGTTCTTCTTTTTCTAGTTCTGTTAGGTGTAATTTAAGGTTGCCTATTAGGGCTTTTTCTTGTTTGTTAAGGTGGGCTTGTATCGCTATGAGTTTCCCTCTCAGGACCGCTTTTGCTGCGTCCCATATGGTTTGATATGGCATGTTATCATTTTCGTTTGTTTCCAGATAGTTTTTGATTTCTCCTTTAATTTCATCAATGATCCATTGGTTGTTCAGTAGCATGTTGTTTAATCTCCACATTTTTGTCACTTTCCCAGTTTTTTTTTCCTGGTTCATTTCCAGTTTCATAGCCTTATGGTCTGAAAAGATGCTTGTTATGATTTCAATCTTCTTAAATTTATTGAGGCTTGCTTTGTTTCCCAACATATGGTCTATCGTAGAGAATGTTCCATGCACGCTTGAGAAGAATGTGTAGTCAGCTGTTTTTGAGTGGAGTGCTCTGTATATGTCTACTAGGTCCATCTCGTCCAGTTTTTCATTTAAGTCTAATATTTCTTTATTAACTTTTTGTCTGGATGATCTATCCATTGCTGTAAGTGGGGAGTTAAGATCCCCTACTATTATTGTGTTGTTGTTGATTTCTCCTTTTAGGTTTGTTAATAGTTGTTTTATGTACATTGGTGCTCCTATGTTGGGTGCATATATATTTATAAGTGATATGTCTTCTTGATGGAGTGTCCCTTTTATCATTATATATTTCCCTTCTTTGTCTTTCTTAACCTGTTTTATCTTGAAGTCTACTTTGTCTGATATGAGTATGGCAACACCTGCTTTCTTTTGTTTGCCATTAGCTTGGAGTATTGTCTTCCATCCTTTCACTCTGAGCCTGTGCTTGTCTTTAGTGCTAAGATGTGTTTCCTGAAGGCAGCATATTGTTGGGTCTTGCTTTTTAATCCATCCTGCCACTCTGTATCTTTTGATTGGAGAGTTCAATCCATTTACATTTAGGGTAATTATTGAAATATGAGGGTTGAATGTTGCTGTTTTGTCACTTATTTTCTGGTTCTTTTGCATTTCCTTTGTTTCTTGTCCCATTTGTTTTGGACTGCCAATTCAGTTTGGTTGTTCTGTCTTATGATTCTTCTAGTTTTCTCTTTGTTTATCATATGTGGTTTTAACTTGATTATTTGTTTAGTGGTTACCTTGAGGTTTGGGCGAAAAATCTTCTGTATGAGATAGTCCATTATCTGATAGCCTCCTATTTCCTTATACTAAGTCAATTCAGTCACTTTCCTCTTCCCCTTCTAAGTTGCTCTTGTTATACCTTATTCTATCTTGTGTTGTGGCTGTGTGTTTACAGTGATGAGGTTAAATTTATTTTTGGTGAATTTCTTCCTTTGATCTTTGAGTTTAGTATTTAAGTGGTTGCTAACCTATTCCGGTAAAGATCTACTATTTCTCTGATTTTGTCTACCTACTTTTCTCCTTACTCCAAGCTTTGTGTTCCCTTTCTCTTCTTGTTTTCAGGCCTGAGGGCCTTCTTGAGTATTTCTTGTAGTGGCGGTCTCGTGGCCATGAACTCCCTTAGCTTTTGTTTATCTGGGAGAGTTACTATTTCTCCATCATATTTGAAGGATATTTTTGCTGGATAGAGTATTCTTGGCTGAAAGTTTTTGTCTTTTAGTATTTTGAATATATCATTCCAGTCTCTTCTAGCCTGAAAAGTTTCTGTTGAGAAATCCGCTGAGAGCCTGATGGGAGTTCCTTTGTACATTATTTTTTGTTTTTGTCTAGCTGCCCTTAATATTGTTTCTTTGTCGTTGACCCTGGCTAGCCTTACCACTAGGTGTCGTGGTGAAGGCCTTTGTCTGTTAATATATATAGGCGTCCTGTTGGCTTCGCTTACTGGTATTTCCTGCTCCTTCCCCAGATTTGGGAAATTTTCAGCGATTATTTCCTTGAATAGGCTCTCTGTTCCTCTTTCCCTCTCCTCTCCCTCAGGAATACCTATAATTCTTATGTTACATTTTCTAATAGAGTCCGATATTTCTCGGAGTCTTTCTTCATTTCTTTTTAGTCTTAGTTCTCTCTCTTCTTCCATCTGGAGTATATCTGTATTCCTATCCTCTAAAGTACTAATTCTTTCCTCCATATTGTCAGCTCTGTTCTTTAAAGATTCCAGATTCTCCTTTATCTCCTCCATTGTGTTCTTCATCTCCATCAGCACTGATAGGTTTTTCTTTATGATTTCAATCTCTTTTGTGAAGAAACTCCTAATCTCATTGAATTGTTTGTCTGTGTTGTCTCGTATTTCATTGAGTGTTTTTATGATAGCTATTTTGAAATCTCTGTCATTTAGTTTATGGATTTCTGTGTCTTCGGGGTTGATTTCTGGGTGCTTGTCATTTTGTTTCTGGTCTGGTGATTTCATATATTTTTGCATTGTGGTTCCTGTGTTGGTTTTGATTTTCCTCATCCTGGAAGTCTCTGGTTGCAATTTCCACCTGCCGCCACTGTCTGGTGGTAAAGGGCTGTGTAGTCTAAGCCCCCTGCGCTCTGCCCCAGTTTTTCTGCTGCGATCCGCAGTTTTGTTTTGTTTTGTTTTGTTTTGTTTTTCCCCACTGCGATCCACGGGTCCAGTCCAGTTTGTTCAGGTCTGCCTCGGATCGCTAGGTCTGGCCGAGCTGCAGACTCCGGGTTGCGGGGAGGGGGGAGCTCTCTCTTTTGCCCTCTGGGTCCCTGACGTGGGAGGCTTCTCGTTTGCCCCTCTTTATCCGCTCTCTGGGGTGCTCAGATGTTGATGGTAGCCCTGTGGCTCCTCTGAGCCCTCTGTGCGGGAGTTTCCCACTGGCTGAGAGAGCCCGAAGAGCTACAGTTTCCCGCCGAGGGCCGCCCCTCCCCCCTCTCTGGGAGCCGCGCGGACCGGATCGCTGATCTGATGGGGAGGGAGCGGAGTTCTCCTTACCTCTCCCCACTTCCTCCGGGGGCCCAGCACGTTCCGCTCTCAGATGTGCGGCAGTGTGGATCCCTCTGCTCTAGCTTTTCACTGTCTGGGATTCCGTTGTTGGTCTGTGGCTGTTGCTTTTATTGTATCTTGTGGGGGAAGAATTCACGGGAAATCTCACTCCGCCATGATGCTGACGTCACTCCAATATCATACTCTTTTGATTACTGTAGCTTAACACTAAGTCTTAAAGTCAGATAGTGTCACTCCTCCAACTTTGTTCTTTTCATTGAATATTGTATTGACTATTCTGGTTTTTTTGCCTATCCATACAAACTTTAGCATCATTTTGTTGATATCCACCAAATAACTTTCTGGGATTTTTATTAGGATTGTACTGAATGTGTAGATCAAGTTGAGAAAAACTGACACCTTGAAAATGTTAAGTTTTCTTATCCATGAACATGGAATATCTCTCCTTTTATTTAGTTTTTCTTTGATTTCATTCACTGGAGTTTTGTAGTGTTCCGCATTATAGAGCTTGCACTTATTTGGTTAGACTTATATCTAAGTATTTCATTTTGGGGACTGCTAATATAAATGGTATTGTGTTTTTAACTTCAAATTCCACTTGTTCATTGCTGGTATATAGAAAGTGATTCTCTTTTGTTTATTAAACTTGTATCCTGCGACCTTGCTATAATTGATTATTAGTTCCAGGAGTTGTTTTGTTGATTCTTTTGGATTTTCTACATAGATGATCATATCATCTGCAAACAAAGTTTTATTTTTTCCTTCTCAGTCTGTATACCTATCATTTTCTTTTCTTGTCTTATTATGTTAGCTAGGACTTCCAGTGCAGTGTTGAAAATCCATGGTGAGAGGGAAAATCCTTACCTTGTTCTTGATGTTAGTGGGAAAACTTCAAATTTCTCACCATTAAGTATCATGTTAGCTGTGGATTTTTTGTAGATATTCTTTAACAAGTTAAGGAAATCTTACTCTATTCCTAGTTTACCAAGACTTTTTATTATGAATAAGTGTTAGATTTTGTTGAGTGTTTTTTCTGCATCTATTGATATTATCATGTAATTTGTCTTTTTTAATCTTTTAATGTAATGGATTACATTAATTGATATTTGAATATTAAACCAGCCTCGCATATCTGGGATAAATCCTACTTTTTCATGACGTATAATTCTTTTTATACTCTTTTGGATTTGATTTGCTAATTTTTTGAGGATTTTCCATGTATACTTAGAAGAGATATTGGTCTGTTTGTCTGATATTATTTCTTGTAATATCTTTGTCTGGTTTTGGTATTAGGATAGTGCTGTCCTTATATAATGAGTTAGGAAATATTCCTTCTGCTTTTATCTTCTGAAAGAGATTGTAGAGAATTGGTATAATATCTTCCTTACACATTTGGTAGAAATCTCCAGTGAACCCACCTGGGGCTGGAGCCTTCCATTTTTGAATGTTATTCATTATTGATTCAATATCTTTAATAGATATATACCTTTTCAGATTGTCTATTTCTTCTTGTGTGAGTTTTGGCAGACTTTGTCTTTCTAAGAAATCTTAATCATGTTTGAGCCAGCTAAAGAGAAATCCAAGCTTATCTCTGAGGTAACCCAATCTAAGCTAACCTTGCTAAGCTCCAAAACTCAGAAAGTGTCCTGGTTTGAATGAATAACTGAAACCATCCCACAGCAATTGATCTAGGACTTGGTGATTTCATCAATACATACAAATATTAAAGTAACAACTGGAAATATATACTGGAAATAAAAATTTTCAAAAATTAACAGTCAATAAAATGCAAATCTGAAATACTTTCCTCCATCAATAAATTAGAATAGAACACCCAGTAAATGAGCGTGGGAGATTAATATATTAGTTATCATAGCACATTATATTAAGTAAGATTTGAAAGCATATAGCATAGTATTTATATATGGACATTGTTGAATTATGCTTTTCTTTTTTTATTCTTCCTTCCATAGTTTATTAAATTTATCATGCAGTTTGGGAAAAAGTTTCTAGAGAAAGAATTGCATATGGTTCAGTCTAAAATCATTTGTCATTTCAAGTACGTAAAAAAAGTCAAATTTCCTACTTAGTGTTACAGAGGAGATGCTGTCCTAATATAATTACATTGTCAGATATCAGGATCCTGTCAGAAACGGGAATGATAAATATCAGCATGCCTGGAAATGCACAGTCTACAAGATTCAGAAGTCCATTCTGTAATGGAGAGAATAAAACTTTCAACAAGAACTTCAGAGGCAAAGCTCCTTACTCATTGATCTGTCTTAGTCCAATATTAAGAAATGCCTGATTACTTAGTGTCCATTTCAGAGTAAGCTAAATGCTTCTCTTGAGAGGAATGCAAGATTTTCACTAAAATAGCTAGATGCTAAGTAGGAAGGAGACCTCCAGTTAGTATACTTTTCCATGTGCTTATAAAAGTCACTCTGTCAAGCCATATAGACAATCCTGTCTTCAGTAACCTAAAAGGTTCTTTCCAGGGAAAGAGGAGATTAATTATTATTCTCTAAAGTACCTAACTTTAACTACTTCTACCATCAGGGTAAAAAATGAGATCATGTTGAAAGATATCTGGTCTTTTTTCTATCTTAACCTAAGATTAATAGCATTTTGGAGTTTAATCCAATCATTTTCATGAAAATCCATTTTCTGCATAAGTGGAAAAGATCATAAAGACTGCCTCATAACTAATTTGTTTATTACATGAAGGCAAATATGTTCTTTCCTCAGGAATTTTTAGAACTCCAGACACAATATATTTTGGTTTAAAAAATTAGCTTTACAAATAAACAGTGATAATCCCCAATATGCTATGAAGATCACTCATATTGATTTTTATATAGTTAATACACTTATAAGAATAAATTAATTGTTTTTTATGAAGTTATGGAAGTTCAGGAACTAAAATTTCTGTCTGTTCAGGGCAGGAGAAATACTTTCACCAGCTAGAGTTCAGCATATATGTAGAGTTCTTTTTGTATTTAACCTTACAACATCCAGTCAAAATATTGTTTACCAAAGTTACTTAGGTTAGTTCTAGTCTTCCTCCATTCTCTTCAGTGTAGTTATGTTATTTATTTTTTTAATTTGGTTAGATTCATTTGTTGTATGTCACTATGAGTCACCCTCCCCCCCCCAGCCCCCACTAGCACATCCTGGTTGGTTGTAATTATTTGCTTATTTGGGGAGTATGTGAAATATTATTATAGTCCAAAGAGAAAGAGTTTGCTATTTTTAAAAATATTTTTAGGGGTCAGCCCCAGTGGCGTAGTGGTTAAGTTCACATGCTCCACTTCGGCGGGCTGGGATTTACTGTTTCAGATCCTGAACACAGACCTACACACCACTCATCAAGTCATGCTGAGGCGGTGTCCCACATAGAGCAACTAGAAGGATGTGCAACTATGACATGCAACTATATACTGGGGCTTTGGGGAGAAAAGGGGAAAAAAGGAGCAAGATTGACAACAGATATTAGTTCAGGGACAATCTTCCTCAAAAAAAATACATTTTTATTTTAAAGTAGAATGGAATTTTAGCCATATATCAAATACGCTCTGAAAAAGTTCCAGAATTTTGTATGGTGTGTATTTTTGCAATAAAATAAATTAATAAAAGCATTGGTAACATTGCTAATGATTATATCTTCATTATACACAGCTTTGTTTTTTAAGCACTTTTATTTATGCAATTTTATAGCTAATCTAAAAAGTGAGGCAGAAGTCAGTAGGAGAGAGCAACATATGTCATTAACATTTTAAGCACATCTGGAATATTACTTCTCTTTCTCACAATAGTAAGACTGAGAAAGAAAACAAATATTAAAAGTGATCCAAAGCTATGATGGAGTTAAAAGAAAAACATGAAGAAATGCACTTGTGTTAAGATTTCACTCTTCACCGTTGGTATATTTTGAGTAATAAATACCATTTTTTTTCCAACATTGATGCACCATTAGTATGTTTGCCTTTAACTAACTTGAAAATCTGACTAGTTTATGCAAGCGGCAGCATAATTTTTTGGGAAAATAAAAAACAGGTTGAAAAAACATTAATGAAACTTAAGAAAAAAATTCATTTATGATGTCAAAATACAGCGCCAGTCCTAAGGTCTACATTTATTACAAAAATAAATATACACTTAAGTCATACTCTTGCCATTAATGTTAAGCACACAAAGACTAGTTACATATTCTATATTTAACTAAAATACAAAGGTATGTCTTCCATCTGCCCACAGCAGAATGAATGGATTTAGGTGAATACAAATTTACATCTGGTATTCAAATATTAGCAAGTAGATTTTTTTTAACCCCACCAGGTATCACATAATTGTTCAATGTAAACTCAGCATAGTAGTGTATTTATTACTGTTTAAAATAATTTTTAATATTTTCAGTTTCTCACATCCTTCTTTAAGTTCTGAGTCACAAGACTTCTTTCTGTGTCACAATGCTTTTTTTTTTCTTTTGAAAGTGCATCTCATAATTTTTTAGTGGAAAATATGCTTTGTATGATTTTATTTGGTACTTGGATCTTAGATTTAGTATTTGTGCGGGCACCTTTTAACAATTCTAAGAATAGTATTTTCTAAATCTTGTCTACAATCACATTACTTTTGAAAAAGTTGCAATGGGCCTGCCAAATGGTTAAGGACAATTACTCCTTGTTCTCCTATTTGGCTTTTATTTACTTAATGTAATGATACAGTGTTCAGATTTGGTTGAAAACAGTTGTGTTATTTACGTCCTTAAAGTTTGCAAAGATTATATGCAAACTCAAGTTACCTCAGACCTTATCGTGATACAGATACCTAACCAACCGAGGAATCACAGAAAACCAGCACAGGAGTTGCATTTTCAGGCCTCACAGAGAATAAAACTCTATCCCAACTACATCCAAAATGCAATGCAATACCTATCCTAGTGATACAGCAGTGGCCATGGTGCCCTAGCCTCTTCCACGCCCCTTCAGTAAGGTCCCCCCAGTACTCCACCATGTGATTCTCAGTATTTGATCGCACATTGGAATCACCTGGGAAGCTTTAAAGCTAATGCCTGAATCCCATCCCAGACATTCTGATTTAATTGAATTAGGGTGGATCACGGGCATTGAAATTTTTTAAACTCCCCCCAAAGTGTTCTAAGGTGCAGTGAAGTTTGATAACCATGGCCCTAGTGATTCCATAATGCCTTTGGCTCTGGTTTCCTTATCATTATCCCTCACTGCGTCTCACTCTCCTTTAACTCATCAGCCTCTATTTCTCTGCTACAACTTCTTTATGTTGATTTCCCTTTGTAGGTTTCTCAAGCAAAGCTCTCAGTGAGGAAAAATCCAATCAGATCCAATCAGCCATAGCCAAGGATCCAAGGGACAGAGCAAAAAGCACAACCACTATGCTCAAGGAAGAGTTGAGGTTGTTTTTCTCAGAAGATGGCTGTGGATATGGCAGACACTCTGAGTCAATAGACTCTTCCAGTGGTCAATATTTTCTTTATAGTGTAAAGAGGTCTTTCCAATGATAACGACATGTAGAACAATTTTTGGATACCTCATGTGAATTAAGGTACATGTTTTAACAGACGAAACTAACAGTTAAAATTTAAGAGCATTTTCTTCTTTGAATTCACTTTCAGATAGCTAAAAAATAAGATATTTTTGTCACTTATGTTAGCATGTAGGAAAGAAAATATTGCTCTTTTCATAAAATTGGCTTGTTACTAATATTAACATGATAAGGCCGCAGTTGTTGTTTTAACAGAATCACCATTGAGTCTCAGGGAGAATCACTGTGATTATCATAGGATTCACAGAGATCTCCTTATTTATTTAGCCCAAGACTTTTACTTTGGAAACCTGTTTAATAAAAAGTATATTGCTTTGGAGATTGTACTAGAAAGCTCTATCTAATGTTGATTCTGCAATTGTACCATGATTCAGCCAATTGAGAAATGAATCAAAGGAAATCTTCTGAAGCTTATCCTTTTTCAGGTCAAATGGATGAACATGGGCTACATGTTATTTCTGCTACTTCTCTGTGGCCCAGTCTACTGGCTCTGAGAAGGCCTGTGGACCATTTATATCGCCAGATGGTGACTATCCCTTTCTTTGTGTGTAGTCTTGCAAGAAATTTAAATCAATGAAATGATTTTAAAAGATAAACAACAGAAGGAAATAAACATTCAGTTTCACTATATTGAATCATTTCATATGACTGTTTAGAGAATGAAGAGCAAAATGTAATACAGCCCCTTTAAAAAATTTTATAAACTATATGTGTAAATATATGTTAATTATTTTACTTCAAAGACTTTTGTGACTATATTTATTATATTTCTCCTAAAATAGTTTATTGCTTTTGTGATTTGAAGATTATTTAGTACGATTCAGGAGTAGCTATGTATTTCTGATCAATATTACAGATTGGTCTTTTGTTTACAGACCAACAAATATTTGATTCCATTTCAGAAAGTTTGTTCAGGATTTAGTCAATAGAGTTATACGGCTATGGCATAAAGCAAATGAAAATGCATTGGTAACACAATCTTAACAGAAAGTACAATGTCATGCTGTAGCTAAGCATATGAACACATGGGGCCAGATGATGTAAACCCTACTAGGGTCCGGAGGCTGCCTACATCTCAGATGAGGTAAGTGATGAACTATACCTCAACTCTTTACATTATCTTTTTAATATTTAATAAGATATTAAGAAAACAGCAGACATTAAACAACACAACATTCCAAAAAGATACTGCAAGCATTATATATGTATATGTACATTGAGTGTTGAGAATTATATATTCATTTGCTCATTCCAAAATATTGCTTGAGCATCTACTATGTTTCAGTAACTATATGGCAGGATTTGGTTTATATAAGTAACAAAACAGATAAGACCTGTGCCTTCACAGAGCTTATATTCTAGAGGGGAAATCAAACAGTAAACACATAAAAAGTAAATAAACAAGATAATCATTGATAGTATAAGTGCTATGAAGTAAATTTAAAAAGTACTGAAGAGATATGGAGAAACCAGGGTAAAGTAGTGAAAGGATCTCTGAAGAAGTGATGTTTGAGCTGCACTCTCAAGGATAAGAAGTTGCCAGTTATACACAGAAATATGGAAAGAACATTTCTTAATGGAGGAAAAGCACAAGCAAAGAAACACAAATAGGAGCCTGGGATGTCCACAAAAAGGAAAGTAGATCTTTGTAGCTGAAAAATGAGAAGCCAGCAAGAGAATGTATAGAGTGTTATTCGAGTTGTAGGAAAGAGCCGGAGCCTGCAGGGCCTTGGAAGTGATGTTAGGGATAACGAAATATAGTGCACTATTGAATATTTTAAAGCAGAATGTAACTGGTATAATTTATTTTTAAAACTTTTCTGTTATATCAGTAGAAAAATATTTTATTATTAAATTAGTAAAAACCAAAATTAGGGGCCAGCCCGGTGGCATAGCGGTTACGTGTACGCAGTCTGCTTTGGGGGCCTGGGGTTCACAGGTTCACATCCCGGACACACCCTGACACACCGCTTGTCAAGCCATGCAGCGTCCCATATAAAGTAGAGGAAGATGGGCACAGATGTTAGCCCAGGGCCAGTCTTCTCCGGCAAAAAGAGGATGATTGGCATTGGTTGTTAACTGAGGGCTGATCTTCCTCACAAAAATAAACAAATAAGTAAAATTAAAATAAATAAATAAATAACAAAATTAACAAACAGCTAATCAGTAGGTGTGGCGAGATTGCTGCAGTATCCATTCCCCCCTTCTTCCTCTGCATAACAGAATGCCCTGATTCTCAGCTTCACTTGCAAAAGGTATGGAAAATTGTGTGTGCAACTACTGGGTCACATCTTATAAAAAGGAAAGTTGTGCTCCATTTCCTCATTTCTCTTCTAATGATAGAAACACAAGGATTTGGTAATGGTGGCTAGTTTCAACCATGCAGACATGGGAAACCTCCACTGGAACGCAGGAGAGAAGTGACTGCCTCCTGTACCACTTCAGGGATCAGAATTGCCTACCCGACCCAAAATTCCTACCTACATCTAGATTGGCACAGGCAAGAGATAAAATTCTATTGTTTTTCTCAAATCACTGCTACTTTGGATCTCTTTGTGACAATAGCTTAGTCTGTACATATGACAGTAACTTAAAATAACTATTCTGAAAAATTAAAATAGAAATAATTAGTAATAGTAACTCCCACTTTAATACTACCCCCAATAGTAATATAGCTTGCAATTATAGTTCTTGTTTTCTTAAGTTGTTAGATTATTATTTAATAGCATTATGCCTTTAATTTAAGTTATGTCTATTCCATGAGAACTGAACTTTCAGGTAGAAAATAGGGTAAATATATTGAAAGTGGCAGACTATCTCCAGGATGTCTATTTTGGAGGCACATAATAGTGTCTTAATGTGTTAAACTGAGCTCCCCCAAATTCTATTTCCCCAATCAACTATTTCACAACAATATTTTACTTGAACTGTCACTCTCCAGTGGCTTCTTCTAATGCAAAACAGCCAATCTGCCTCAGGCTTCCTAGAAACCCACTGTATCATTTGGCCTAAATAATTCCAGTTTGGTTTTATTTTTGCCACACAGAAAAATCCTATAAGGCAATAAAAATATTTGGAGTCAAATGCAATCACTTAGAACAACTGGAAAACATGTAGAACATATAGAGAGGTCAATGTGCACAGCAACACCATGGTTACTTATATGTATTTAAACTATATTTGGAAAACTATTTTATATTTTCCTTTCAGTGAGAAGTAGGATAGAGAAAGATGACATTATTACTAAAAATAAATCTATTATTAGGTGACTCATCTATTTTAAGCCTGGAAGAATATAATTTCAAATTTATATAACTACTTAGTGAATAAAAATGTACAGCATTTATAGAAATTTCTAAGTTCCTGTATTGATATTTACTCTTTCCATTCCTTGGTTAGTATATGCTTAAATCAGATTTCAGCAAAACTATAGAAGGTTCAAATCTTCACACATATCCAAGGCTGTGCAACACTCATATAAAATGCATATAGGGGAATAATTGGCAGGGAAGAGAGCCAGGAGCTTGGGTGGCATTGACTTCCATGAGAAGCAGATGGGCTCCCCACCTGGGGAGTTGTAATATGGACTTAATTGAAATGAAGTCAGAGTCACCCAGCAGAGACCACATTAAGAGTAAGCCATATTCATGATTCCATAGTCTCTATAGTTTTACTTCTGATTTTCATTCTTTCTTAGCTTTAACTATATAAATATTGCATAAGATTGGATTTTCCATATTTCCATCTCTAGAGGATTCTATAATATTTATAAACATTCAAAAATTCTTTTGAAAATGAAAATAGCCAAAATGTGTGAAGACATTAAACTTTACGCAACAGACACTTAGAAAAGATGTTTGTGAGGAAGTGGAATGTTCTGATTAATTGGTTTTCTGATGAGCTGAATGATTATCAATCATATCCTGATGGGAAAGGCACTGTGCCCAGCATTATTAAGCATCAAACAGGAGCTCAAAGAGCATAATATTTAGTTACGATAAATGAAAAATCTTTTTTGTTTCCATTCTCACTGTCAAACATTTTCTTTCTAAAATGCGTCAGAATGCTTCTTGTCTGAGTGGAGAAATTGATTATGTGCATCATTGTTAAGATTTTTTCAGTGCCTCGCGGTGACCATTTTTAGGACTAATCCCCATTGATACTGTTGGAATTCAGTTCAGTAAGCATTTTGAGCCATTCCAGTTCAGGCAGGAAGCCCCGCGTTGGGGCTTCAGAGATGCTAAGATTGTCTTCATCCTCCAGGAGTTCACAAGCTGGTGAGCCACAATCTGAGCCCCTGACGGCAACTTCTATGCAAAACCCTCTCCCCGCTGGGCTTGATTCCCATCATTGTCTTGGCCATTCTCCAGCTTAAAATTCTTCAAGAGTACCTCTTGCCTTCCCAATAAAAGCCAAACCCTTTAGAATAATGTTCAAGATATTTCACATCTGGTCTCAACATTAGAAAAGAAAAAACTAGTCTTTGGGTGGCAACTGAGAGTTGACATGAACAAGAGTCAAGGACGAGGAGAAGTTCTCAAAATAGGTCCAAAGAAGGCGTTGTTAGACATCCTCCCTAGAGAAATAGGAGATACTCTTGGGCATGGAGGAAGTTTCATACAGTCAGTTCTGCTATCATGCTACGTATATGTTTCTAAAAATCTTGACACTACGCAAAATCATGCTGTAAAAAACACAGATGCTCAACACTCAAAAACTGCATCAAGGGCACATTAGGAAAAAATAGAAACAATAAAAATAGTAGCACAGTTTTACGTATATTAACTATTTTAGAAATATAAAAATACTATATATAGCACTTTAAAAAAGACCTGGAGTTTACTTGTGGAAGTGAGCGTTGGAAAGGTAGTAACTTTTAAGTTATTATGAACGATAGAATGAGGGTTCTCAGAAATGGAACGAATTTTGTAACACCTGATATGGAGGGGTGTAACTCATAGCACACATGGTGATCTGAGGTAGCTGGTAGACGTCTGAGGTTTGTGTGTCTGAGTTTTGTGTACTCCTTTGCAGCTCGATTCAGCTGAGTGCAGTTTTCTGAGTTCACCTGGTATTTCTGGAAGAGGAATTTACACAGAAGCCGACGTGAAATTTGCATTATGCTTAAATTGTTTCCTAATATATCAATCACGTTGGAACAGATTCTGTCCTCTAAACAAGTACTACAGCAGAACTGACTGTATTTTGTGATTTCAGGTATTTTAACAGCTCTGTGAGCCACCTGCTCATGAATTTATAACATTTATTTCACAATTAGGGATAAAAGGCTGAAGATTCTAAGGCTGGTTTAGGAGCATACTTGAAATCCTTTCATGTAAAGGGCAAAAAGTCAATCAATTCAAGAGAATCCTGATGGGCATTAGAGCCTTGTAAAATAGGAGTAGGAAAAAGGGGCACCAAATTCCTGAATAGGAAATGGCACAGCGCAGCCATCAAGGGGGTGTGGGAGCAGAAGAGGAACTCGAGATGGAGAGCAGAACATGTCCTGTCATCCTAATTGTGCCTACACTGGTTTCTGTTTAGTGTCAACTAAGCAGAAACACAAAGAGACTGTTCTCAGAGGTATTTTTGTCATCAACAGCTGCAAATGAATGCAGCTCTGTTTTGCAGGATTTATAAAAATTTTATTTGTGTGTTTTAACGTAAACGTCATTACAAAGGTGATGCCTCTCCCACCCCAAGAGGGTGTATCAGTTGAAGTGTACAGGACTGGGTCTGCAAAACTGCTTGAGAACAGTCCCCATAGTGGCAGCCAGGAAAATGTGACCTTGGCTGTCAAGAAAGAGGGGAGATTCCAGGATCTGTGACAATGTATTTTAAGCCACTTAATCCTTTCACATATAGCTACAATAGCTGGCTCATTGTCATCACCAGTGTCCTTTAAATGCTCGTCAGAATCATATTTTTTGAAAATACGTTTAAAATATGACTAGAAACCAAGAAAATTAATATTATCAGAGATAGGACTGAGTGGTACAATTTTTTTAAAAAGAAGAGAATAATATACATAAGTGCCCTAAATCATGTAAACTAGGTTTTAACCTAGTAACAACGAAATCTTCAGCTCATGTGAAGATAAATATAACATACATGGAAATATCATCCAAAGAGATTACTCAAAATTTAGTTTCTTAATATATAAAGATTCTTCTTTGAAATTGTATGAGCTTAGTACTGACATCAGATTTCGGAAAGTATCATTTTAATAACCTTTATTCATTAATTATTTTTAATTTAAAGGAATTGATTCCTGTAGCCCAAAATATAAATGAGTATCACATCCATATGCAGTGTGATGGAAGATAACAAAAAATAAAGTAATAAAAATAGAATAAAAGTATGTTTCCTTAAAAAACAGTACATGTACAATATATACCTGACCTTTTTTAAAAATTAGTAATGGTTGGGCCAGCCCCGTGGCTTAGTGGTTAAGTGCACATGCTCCGCTGCTGGCGGCCCGGGTTCAGATCCTGGGCGTGCACTGACGCACCGCTTCTCCGGCCATGCTGAGGCCGCATCCCACATACAGCAACTAGAAGGATGTGCAGCTATGACATACAACTATCTACTGGGGCTTTGGGGGGAAAAAAATAAATAAATAAAAATTTAAAAAAAAAAAATTTAGTAATGGTTACCATTATTTTTTTCCAAACATATTCTTTTACCCCAAACTCTATTCTTGATAATAGCTCTTTTTAAATGAACTTATATTTTACTAGGAAGATATTCTATGCATAGTTCCCATAGAAATATTTCCTAAATTATTCCAAGCCTTAAATGTAATGTAGCTAAATATGCCAGAAGGGGCCCGGTCCCGTGGCTTAGCAGTTAAGTGTGTGTGCTCCACTACTGGCGGCCCGGGGTTCGGATCCCGGACGCACACCGACACACCGCTTCTCCGGCCATGCTGAGGTCGCTCCCACATACAGCAACTAGAAGGATGTGCAGCTATGACATACAACTATCTACTGAGGCTTCGGGGAGAAAAAAATAAAAGGAGGAGGATTGGCAATAGGTGTTGGCTCAGAGCCGGTCTTCCTCAGCAAAAAGAGGAGGATTAGCATGGATGTTAGCTCAGGGCTGATCTTCCTCACACACAAAAAAAAAATGCCAGCAGGGAAGTGGGGGCAGGGAGGAAATGTTGTGAAGGAATGAATACTTGCTCTCTCATGATCTATGAGTCATTTAAGCTTCCTGAAATCAAAATGGGATCCAGAGGCAGAAGATTCCATCATGAAAGTGAAAGCAAGGAGTTTTAGTATTGTCTATCATTTAAGGCACAGAAAAAATGGTGTGTTAATGCACAGGGATTTTTTTTAACATATTCTAAGCAACAAAATGTAGCAATGATGTGAAATGACCAGCAGCCTCCCATTTAAGTCATGCTCATACTCATAACAGTTACAGTGAAAGACCAAAGCTTGCCCTGATTTATTGAAAGCAGTCCTTAGTTGATTTAAATAACCCCTGCCTGAGATGTTTAGGAAGATAAATACAACAGACACACACAGAGACACAGACACACTCACACAGATGCCATTAATTCTATATGTATAATAATAAATTCTTTAAATTCAGCATTCTGACCATGATGGGATGGTTGCTGAGTAATAGACACATAGATCAAGAAGGCATAAGAAGGATTCACACATCTGAAAAGTTAATATTTAAAACAAACAAACAACTAAGTGCCTTCCAAGTAGCTACTTATGGCGATTGTAAACTATTTCCAATTTCCAATTTCATTTGCTGCCTCTTTTTTTTTTTTCCACTTTCTAGAATCAGGGGATTCTGAATCTCAGCAACTGTTGCAGTTCAAGCTTTCTCTTGGATAGATATGGACACTAAGAGAAAGTTTAAATGCCTTATTTTATAACACAAAATGACTAATCATAGAACTGGGATCAGAACACAGAAGCAATACAATTCCCTAGTTTATTAAATATATGAAACTCAATTTTACCAGTTTAGATGGAGTAGTTGTGATGGTTACGATTATATTAAACAGCAGTAAGGCGATGTTTAAAAACTCTGAAGCTTACAATGCGTAGTGATCAGCCTATCAAAAGACACCAGCTCTCTTTGCATTTCTGCCTCATATACTTGCAACATGAGAAAAGGGGCAAAAAAATATTAATGTTGTAAAATATTTCAGATTAAAAAAATAAGAAAAAAAAAGACCCACTGATATATGTATGTCAGATCTTATGTGTTGAGGCCAGACTCCATCCCTGGCTTTCTCCTGCTGGGAGAGGGAGGTAGGATTCAATCATAAAGAATTATCTAGGGGCCAGCCCCGTGGCGTAGCGGTTAAGTGCACGCTCTCCGCTGCTGGCGGCCCGGGTTCAGATCCAGGGCGCGCACCGATGCACTGCTTGCCAGGCCATGCTGTGGTGGCGTCCCATATAAAGTAGAGGAAGATGCGCACGGATGTTAGCACAGAGCTAGTCTTCCTCGGCAAAAAATGAGGAGGATCGGCATGGATGTTAGCTCAGGGCTGATCTTCCTCACACACACAAAAAAAGAATTATCTAGCAGCTAGATCCAGTTGGATATAGAACTCATCTGCTAAATTGAAGACAGAGTCAGAATCCAGTTCCTACTTCATTGGCCTCCTGTCTTATTGGTCTGTGGAACATTTAAATAAAGGGAGCTTGGGACTTGCCCAAAGGTAGAAGGCTCCTACGATTTGCTTCTTGGATATCAGAGATTCCAGTATTTCTATAGCATTTTGCAGTGGGTCAGCTGCTGAGCAGTGAAGTAGGGAGCCAGGGGGACTCAGCTTTATGGAAGCCTGCTAACAAATGTCATGTCTTCTAGGTGCACGATTCCACTGTGTGTTTGCACGTGCTATGTCCACAGCTTGAAACATTCATCTCCTTACATGTCACCTACCCATTAATACTCCTGATCACCACCAAACTTCCCCAAATGGCCTGGCTTAAGTATCCCCTTTCTTGCAAAACCGTTCTTAACTGCTTTGGGCAGAAGTAATTGATTCTCTATTTGTGATGTCATAAGACTTTGTTCTCACTTCTAGTGTAGAATCTATCTTTATGCACTGTAGTCGACACTCCATCCATGCCAGATGGATAGGGGCCATGTCCTCTCCACATGTGGAACTCCAGAACCTAAAACGACACTTGGCTCACAACAGGCATTAATGTAAGTGACTTGATTGAATGAGTGAAATGTTGCAAGTTCATACAGGTTTATATATGTTTGACCCTTATATACTTGGTCTTACTCCCTCCATTTTTAATCTCTTTTTTAATATCAAAAATCATTTTTGCTGAATCAAAATTTAATTATTCTGTCAATCAACAAATACTAATTAGGCACTTATTACATGCTGGGAACTCTTCCAGGTACTGGGGGTACCAGGAATTAAAAACAGGCAAATAAGCAACAACCGTGCTCTCATGAAACTCACGAACAACATACAAATAATCAGATTAATATATTGCATGTCAGACAGTGATAGACACTGTAAAGAACAGAGAAATAAAGCCGTTTATGAAAATAGAGGAGTGGAGCATTATTTTATGTTAAAAGTCAGAGAATAACTCAATACAAAGATGACAGCTGAGCAGAAACTGAAAGTGAGAGCCATGGTTAAGTGGATATACTGAGAAAGAACATACCGGAAAGTGAAAACAACAATTGCAAATGCCCCGAAATAGGAAGTGCTTGATGCATTGGAAGTAAAGAAAGGAGACCAGTCTTGCTGGAGCAAACTGGTTTTGGAGGACAGTGGTAGCAGATGGAGTCAGAGAAGAAATACTGGAGGGAAAATGTTATCGTAGATCAGGAGCATATGGGGAATGATGGGAGGGTTCTTAATAAAAGGGCAACATAGTTTACTGATATTTTAGAAAAAAGTTTGTTTCTAGATGCCATGTAGGGGAATAGACCCTAGAAGACGGGTGAGAGAAGGAAGACCACTTACTGTGTGTATTAGTTTGCTTGGGCTGCTGTAATAAAGTACCACAGTCTTGGGGGGCCTAAATGATAGAAATTTATCTCAACGCTCTGGAAGCTAGAAGTCTGAGATCAAGGTGTCTGCAGGGTTAGTTCCTTCTGAGGGCTATGAAGGAGGAACTGCTCTCTGCCTCTCTCCCAGCCTCTGGGGGTTTTCTGGCAATCTTTGGTGTTCTTTGGCTAGTAGACGCGTCCATGACATCTACCTTTGTCTTCACATGGCATTCTCCCTGTGTGCTTCTCTGTCTCTGTATCTAAATTTCCCCTTTTTATAAGGACATAAGTCACATTGGATAAGGGCACATCCTAATGACCTCATCTTCCTTTGACTACATCTACAAAGACTATTTCCAAATAAGGTCACATTCTGAGGTACTGAGGGTTAGGACTTCAACATATCATTTTAGGGAAACAATTCAACTCGTACCAGTACACAATGGAAATAGTACATTCTAGAGAGGATAGTGGCTAAGAACAGAGCATAAACACTAGAGATAGAGAGAAGTGATTAAGTATAAGGATTATTTTGAAGATAGAACAAACAGATTTTGTTGGTTAATTGGGTGTTGGGTATAAAGAATAGAGGGAAGAAAGGAAGACTTCAGGAGTTTGGGCCTAAATAATTGCTATGTTCTGAGATTGAGAAGACTGAGTGAGAAGCAGATGTCTGGAGGGAAGTCAAAGTTTGTTTTTCGAGTTAACATGTTACCATTGAGATCTAATTAGATTTCTAAGCAAAGATTTTGACAAAGCACTTGGATTTACAGTCTGGCTTATGAAAATTTATAGCTGTAAAAGATTTAACCATCTTAGTCCAACCAATACTTATCACAGATGAGGAAGTCAGTATTTTTTAAAAGGTTTATTTAAAAAATAAAATAAAATGCCTTGTTTCAAGGCCATTGAACTATGTGGTGACAGCAATAGAAGAAAACAAAAAATACCAGTTTTTTTGACTCCCAATCCGACACTTTTTCCATTATGGTACCAGGCTTTCTTTAGCAATTTTTAGTTCCACATGCAGCTGGTTAACAGCAGTTGATAGCCCCATGCAACAAAAATGTAAATAATTGCAGGTCTGGGCCCAGCAGTTGGGTGACAAAGATTCCAGCTTGAGGTCTTTGTTCTCCAGTCTATTATCACAAAATTTATAAACAAGACAAGACGGTCAAAAATACTGCAAGCTAGAGTAATTTTGGAATTTGAATAGGTTCTTTTTCCCCTAACATATTTTTAGAACTCTAATGCAGGATCTGATGTTGAGACTCGGCTACCTGAAGCACAGAAACGGAATCAGGTACTGGACTCCTCCTGCTTGCGTATGTCACTGGCAGCTGGCTTGATCCCTGCTGAGTCCAAGAGTATGTTTTGTCCATTTGAAGACTGAGTTGAGATCAACTTTCTATGTACGGCCTTCTGACTAAATTTACACTTCAAGAGGTTCTGAAAGATACGATCAGTATGTTGGTCTTCTGTGAGCTTTGAACAAAGTTGGATTTCTTTTTTTGATTTTGATTAAGTTAAAGGTTCCTGTACTTGTCCTCTGTATTATTTTCATTTTGTGATAGAATATTTATCAAAAATAACTGCAGAGAACGATGCAAAGCAATATTATTTATAATATGCACATACATATTTGTAACACATATAACTACAGAAATATGGAGTTATCTTTGTTGAGCTCTTTAAAACTTTTTGTGACTACTATGGATGGATATTTTGTCGTGACTGCTGTGGCACTTTTTATTCATCATTGCAGGAGTTGATTATCTGCAACCTATAAGAAATAACAGAGTGACTTTGGAAAACTGAAAAATGTTATATCCATCAGGAAGTTTATACTATTAAGGAATTGCTGTTATGAAACCACTAGAAGGTTGCTGGGGGCATTGGTGATTTCATTCTTTGACCATAGCCAAGAGAACACCAAGCAGCCTCAGGGAATTTCAGAAAGAGAAGGCACAGAATAGGTCTGCCATGCATTGATATATTATAAATATGCATACTCACTTAATGTTTGGGGAGTCAAAATTCAATCAAAAGCAGCTCTTCAACGTACCAAATTTCATCCCCTTTAATGTTTTCAATTAACAAATTCTACCAGTAACCAAAAGAAGGAAAGAAGAGCGGGGAGAGTCTGTAGAGTCCCTTTAGGCAGAGTGTTTGACTCATTTTGTTTTAAATCCTGCTAATAATATTTTGGAGATCAATCACACATGCCAAAACATAATAAAGGCTGCATTATGGACAAATGCTAAATATATTTGATAGATACTAAATTCCGGTATAATAATAAAGCATATTTTGTCCTTCACACTAAAACGTAGCAAAATGAATTTCATTAGAAGGCAACCTGGACTGTTTACTTGTGAATGTATTCTCTTCTAGATGCTTTCTATGTAAAAACATAAAAAAAAGAAACAGTATGTCATCTCCATTGTGCATATGCACCCATTACTATGGCTAGAAAAGAAACGATGGAGATAAACACACTTGCAATTTTTATGTTGCACTGATAAATTCCATCAGCCCGGAATGAAAGTCACATCTGTTGTGTTTAAGGGATAAAAGGTAGTGTTATAGATTACAGTACCCTGAAGGCGCTTGCGGCAGGTGTAGTAATTTAAGTCATCCTAAACTCTCACTAAGGCAGCCGCAGTAGGAGGCCAGGTGGGTAAAAATACCAAGCAAAGTAGTTCTGAATCACTTTGCTTTTCTAACAGTCTTGAAAAACAGAAGAGATTTTCATATCTCTCAGGTGGCTTGGGTATGACCCCGGTAGAGAGCAGGGATGGAATTCTCAAATTCCTTCCAGCCCTGCCCTTTGATTCTGTGATTTAGAAATAAAATCTGGCTAATGTGGAGTGGAGCCACACATAGTCATCAGCTGTAGCATCCAGCAGAGGGCACTGGAAAGGCAGGACTGCAATCTGGGATCTGACTCCTATCCTCAAATGATGACAGGTAGATCTTTTAGAAAAAGAAACATGGAAAAAAAATTTTTCTAAGCACAAATTAATCTGCAAGGTTTGACATTTATTCTTCAAATGCAATGTGAAATTGGCGTTATGGTTGTTTTCAAATTTTAACTTTTTAAATTAAGATTGCTTGTCATAATGTGTTCCCTCATCAGTCAGTAAAGGGAACCAAATTCCTATAGCAACATGATTGCAATATTCAGTTTACACTGGTTGCCACTGAGTGAGAAGCAGTGATTAAACAATTTCTGGCCTTCACTGTTTTCTTCTAAATTTAAACACAAAAACTACGTATCCAAATTTTGGGAGCTTTTATTTTCTAAAAGTAATACTATTTATTGAATATCATCAAGTTCAGAGCATCATCAAACATCCTTCCTAAGAGCCCTGCTTATGTTTCAAGAGAACAAGGTCTCTATAATATAAATAGATACCCCCAAAACAAATATTGACAAATGGCCCCTTATGACAACTTTTCTTTTTTGTCCTCTAGCTTTATAAACTTGAGGAAGACACATGGGAAAAAAATATGGTGGAATGGTTGAGAAAAGGTCCTGAATGCAATTGACTTGCAAAACGTTACGGAAGAAATTTAAAAGGTAGCCATGCTAGTGGGAGAATAATTTAGACGAACAGTAGATATATATAATCCAAACAAGGGCACATTCTATGATATTTCATGCTCCCTAAATCTTTCCTGGGACAAAGCTTACAAGCCAATGGCATCTGACGTTTACCTGGTACTGCACTTTCCCCTTCAATGAATAAGAGTATTACACATATCGTTCCACATCCTTTGTACAGCCTCTTGGACTTACATCAAAGAACATCCTAAAGACTCCCTCCCCCCAAAAAAGCAAGCGTGTGTGAATGATATTAATTACTTGCTGGAAATTCTGAATTTCAATGTTTCTGCAGTTTTATGTTCAAGACCACTCAGGCTTTGGTGGACATTTGCATTTTTTTTAATTTTGTAGAATTTGCAACATCTGCTACTCCTTGGAAAGGTAGAAAACAAAGACCAGGGAGGCTTTTTGGCTTCTAGATGCATCTCATTTGAAGAAGGACTCGATCTCTTTATTTTTTATTTTGATTTCATCCAATTCCGTATTCTTGCGGAGTGCACACCGTCATAGAGCTGCATCTGTCGACTAGTTACAGCTGTGCCCACGAGGGTGCTTGCTAGGAATCCGTCCTCTCTGCGTGGTGGTGGTGTTTCTCAGAAGGAAAACTGAGAACCAGAAGAGCCATGCCTTTCTCTCCCTCTCACTCTTCTGCGAAACAATTAGTCATCATCGCGGTGGTCGCTTGGTTTCTCGAAGTCTTCTTTGGAAGCTGCCAAGATGTAGTCAGATGCAAACACCATGATACAGAAGCATTTAAACGCTGGAGACAGACAGCACGGCAGCAACTGAGCATTTTGATCTCAAGCCCTAGATTGCGAGGCAGCAGAACAGAGCCGTTTAACGCAGGGGGACAGCAATGAGAAGCATCGCAGCCCGTGAGAGCACATGCTGTAACAGGCTGACAGACAACATTTGGCTTGTATCAGGACACAGACTCAAAAGCAATGCAAAGACAGAAAATAAGCTTCTAATTTCCTTCCTAGAAATTAGGTCCAGCTTCTGACTACTGTTCTGTATTGGTTGGGGGTTTGAATACATAAAAGCAGACAGGCTTTTATTCATACTCGGTAATTGGGTTTTTTCATTCTTTCTTTCTTTTTTGTTTTAACTTCTTCAGTGTGTCTGTTTCAGTCCAACTGGAAAAAATCATTTCTACTTTTCAAATGACCAGTTTCATGATTCATATATACCTTCATCCATTCCTTCACATTTTCCTTCCTTCAAAAGTACCTACTATGCACCAGGAGCTCTTTAGTTGCTAGCGATACATCAGCGAGCAAAACAGACAGACCTCCCTGCCATCCTGGAGCTTCCATACCAGAGTGTGGTGACAGAAAATAAATACGCAGAAAATATATAACGCACCAGGTGGTATGCAGGCCATGTAGCAAAGTAAAGAACGAAATGGAATAGGAAATGCGAAGCTGGATTTAGAGGAGTGTTGCACTTTTAAATAAAGTGATAAAGGAAGATAAACTTGTAGCAGGTGAGGGAACCGGGCCCTGTGGCTGTGTGTGTCTGTTTGTGTGGCTGTGTGTGTGTGTGCAAGCACATGGCATAGCGGGGGAACATGTTGCAGACAGAGGGAAAACAACGTCAAAGATGCTGAGTTGAAAATATTTGCTGTGTTACTTGATTACTTCTAACCAAGGACAGCCTTGTGTCCACCCTCCTCTCCAGTTCTCTTTCTTCCTCTTTATCCATTTCTTCATTTGACACATTTATTGAAAATCTATTACGAGCACTGTGCCAGTCACCGAAATAACCGAAATGGATAAAATGCCATCCATCAGAAGGTTCATGGTCTAGAGAAGAATATAGGTAAATATCAGTTCATTCTTGCTTAAAGCTTTCCTGTAATTTGTTTCCAAGATTATTTTGAGGTGGTCATATATTTCCTTCCCATTACCTAGCACTCCTAAAAATCTCTGAACTGGGAAAGGCATTGTGGTCACTTAGGTATTTCTATATGTTAAATTATCTGGAAGGTCCTGCCTCTAAGATGGCGGCCAAGTCACTCCAAGCTCATTTGAACACTTGGGGACAGTCCACAGCTCTCTGTGCAGGGCTCTTACTCCAGCTGCCGATAATTTGCTGAGCCTGGGCCATTTCCCGTCCCTGCCCTGCTGCCCCCTTCTGCGTGTCTTCTGCTAAGGCTCTCCTTGCACCTCGAAGGCTCTTCTCAGCCGGTCCCTCCTCCCCTCTCTCCACCCTTGCGTTGCCTCCAAGAACTCAAATCCCTCTCACGCCACTAAGCAGTATTCAGCTGTTTCTCATTGCTATTCCTACACTCAAGGCCCTATTTTGCATATCCAAGACCTACATAAGTTCTCAGCTAAAATAAAATACCTTTGACGATTTTAGCAGCGTAGAAATTTCCTCTGTGAAATAGAAATTTTGCTGAAAGGAAATTGTCATTTCAAATAAAACATTTTTTTCTTTATAATAAAAAATAACATTCATTCAGAGGTTGGCATATGAAATCAGTAAATTCCCTTTTCCCCATGTATTTGTATTTCTGATCTTTTATCAGTAAGTTCCCAGCCGTTAACTATGTGGGTAGGCCTTTCCAGTCAGCCTTCCTTGCAGCCTTGGGCAGCCCTTGCCATCCTATGCTGCGGTCTCCTGGGATGGCTCTTTCCCACTCTGCTCAGAGCATCACTGCTCACCTGCCTCAGGGGTGATCCACTTTGTGTTCTTTGAAGGGAGCAGCTTGACCTATTGCTGAGCCTCACAGATCAGGGGGTGGGGTAGCACACGCAGGTGTGGCTTCCTTCCCACAGGCTTTATTTTCTTGGGCTCAATGGTCTAGACAGCCAAGCAGAGCATCACCTCCACCTTTCCCAGAGTCATCTTCTCTACCTCAGACCAAAGGTGTGTCCTTTGTCCATGTCACACAGGCTTTCAGCTGTCAGTTCACGATTGACTGATGAACTGCTCCATCGTTTCTGCAACGTGACCTCAAGTTAGAAATCCAGCTCCAGAGAAAAGAATCAGAACTTGAGAACCTTAACTGAATCTTAGTACTTAATTGAGATCAAAATGCAATAGATCAGAAAGGAAAAACAGAAGGAGGAGGAGGGGAAGCAAGTTTTCCTACTTCTTATTGGGCTGGATCCAGTGGAGACTAAAAATTACTGCCTGCTTGAATTCAGGATTTATCCATCCAGGGATGTTGGGCCAGGGCCCAGGGCGGAGGGATCCCTCTGTGAATATGCTGGAGAGAGGGAAGAGAGATTTTCTCACAGGGATTCTCCCTGCATCGGGTATGAACAATGGTCACAAATCAGATATTGGCACAGTAGGAATTTTGTTGTATTAACCCAACTCAGTCTCCTTCATGAGGCCCAGTCAAGGCAGAAAGATATTATTTGCACTTCCACATACCCTAGTCCCTTCTTAAAAGTTTCAGATAAATATTCTTTCAAATCAAGTGTATATGCTTTCCAAGTAGAATTCAGTATTAAGCTGTTACTTGCTATCCAGTTCAGATCTCGCTCTCTAAGCTTCCCTGGCATCCACTGCTCCCCACCGCCACCACTGCTGTCTCCACCACTCAACTCCCTTCTAGTTGTTTACCCAGGGTCACAGATGGGCTCAGGAGGAGAACAGGGAAGGGGTGTCACTTTCAAGGTCTGGTCTAGTTCCCAAGGGCTGACCACTGCTGTTCTCTTGCTTGAACTTGTGCCCCAGGTAAGATGACAAGAAGGAAGTGGGACATGAACAAAAGAGGGCATGAAGGGAGGAGAAAGTGCTCAGGTTCACACAATGCTGCTGATGCCTCGCGGAATCTGGGTGGTCATCAGCTCTATCCCCTGACTACTCCTGTGTTCTGCCCTGGGAGTCAGAGGACTTTTTTTCCTTCTTCCTTGCCTTCCAAGAACCATTCTTTTTTATACAGGAGGGGAGTGTTTTCCTCTCTCTTCCTACACTGGCATACCATTCTTATTTTCTTCATGTCATGTTTGCATGGGGGTACTCCACTGAGTTCTCAGCCTTGAGAATATTTCCAGAATGTCCCCCAAATATCACAACCTATTCCCTCTGGGATCCTTCTAACTTCATACAAATGTCCAATATTGAGCAGGATGTTTTCTGGTGTCCTAGAACTGGGATCTGGGGTCCAAAACTTAGGTTATTGGGAAAAAAAAAGACATCAAGTAGAGAACAACAGCCAGTGATAGCTAGACGACTCCCTTTGGAGTTCATCAAGAATTGAAAAAATAGACTTGCTCACTGCAAACATCACTCAGGTTGTTTACCTCCAAATCAGACTGTATAATCTATAAGCAAACAACCAGAGCTCAGAGAGGAGGAAGGAACCTACAGAATCTTAAATGATCAGTCTGGTGGAGAATGCTGTGGCTTTCCCATTAGCTTCCTGAAGAAGGAAGGACAGAGGCATGCTTCTCCCCATCATGAGCCATTGAGAGGTCCTTTAAGAGAATCACTCCTACAGGTGGAGGGGACTGGATAAAGGAGAAACTGACATTTCACTCTCTGGTTTAATATTTAATTAAGCCATAGAGAAATTAATCTGCCCCATACTTTAAGTAGGAGAAGGAAGAACTGAAGAAAGTGGGCAGGAGGAGGGGATAGCAGTGGACCAGTATATGCTCTCTCCATTTGGTATGACAAGGTTGATTGAGTTTACTCTAAGTCGGGTGGGCAGAGCAGATCCATCTAGCCAAGATCCCTCCCAAATAGGAAGGGCACTAAGCAAGCAGACACAACCGCAACAGGCTGTGGGGCTTAGCACTAAGGTGGGAGCTGAAGAAGGGTTCTGAGAGAACAGCTCAGTGTAGATCTTCTGGATCACACTCCTGGTGGGCGTCTTATGGCAGTGAGGATCAACAATAGTGATGGCAGTAGTGGAAGAGAGATGCCCACGTTTTTTTCTCCATTTGGCGATGGAAATCAGGCAGGCCTCTTCTTTAAAAAAAAAATAATAATCTTAATCTTGTGGATTTCTTGAATAATTTGCAGGAGAGGGAAAAACTCTACAAGTATGATAATGAACTCCCTAAGAATTTGACTAATGGAGAAATAACCAGTCTAACTGCATTTAGAGAAATAAAGGAATATGATGCTAATTATAGCCAAAAATATGTGAAATCCTGTATACCTAACTCTGGTATATATTCCAAAATAAATGACTTCTGATTCAATTATGTTAGCGGCAAAGACCAGCCAGGATCACTTTTTGTGTGCCTTTGTCCCTCTGTCCAGCAGAGACCATGAGCTGATAGCCCTGTGGGCTGATTTAGCCTATGGATGTTTGGTTTGCTTTTGGTGTGGCAAGCTAATAGAGAGGCATTGTAAAATTAATTTTCGATATTTAATAATACTGAGATTATATATTAAATGAATATTTAAAAGAGAAGGGTATCTTTCTATCCTGAAACTGGACCCTCACTATCAGCAATCAGCAGGATAGTTACTTCAAATCATCATACCTGGACTGCTGAGTTTGCAGACCACACCTTACAGGAACAAGTGAGGTTTTAGGGAGGAAGGGAGATTTCAGAAGACAATCTTTTATCACATACATCTTCCCACGTGTCACCTATAATATAAAAGGAGGGTGTCCAGAAGGAATGTGTGTGAGTAGAGAAAAACCCCAGAAGCACTGCATGCTTCATAAAGGATGAAGAAGATAGGAAAGAAATATTGAGAATTTGTTCTATTCTGCTGTGAATTAAGGGTGTGTGTGTGTAGGGGGTGGACTCACCACAGTAATGGGCCAGGAGGAAATAGAAGCATGAAGGTTGTCTCCTAGGGTCCTAATAAGGAAACTTCAAAAAGATGTCATGGATTCAGCCAGGCTGAGAAGAATCTTTTCAGAGCTATCAAGTCAGTATACTCAGCCCACTCAACTTTTTTCTCTCTGGTGTCCCAGCTCCACACCATGGCTGTCACACCAAGGCTAATTATTGGAGGGGGAAAGGGCATTATCCATTCACTGAGAGGAAAGAAATCCACAGTCCCACTGACAGGGCAAATTATGCCCTGGCTCCCTTGGGGAATTGGAGGACTCTGAATTAATTTTTACACAGGCATACTAATAAACACGATGATTAGGTTCTCGGCAGCATTGATAAAATATTCAACTTGAGGACAACGTGGATTTAACAGTTTTGTGGGAACAATGTGTTGACCTAAAACTTCTTTGTAGACTGTTTCTATGGGTAAATGTGCTCTGGCTTCGGAACAATTTACCGAGTTGCAGACTCTCTGGTACGTTTTAAGAAAAGAGCAAAATAGTACCCGTATTTCAGTAGGTAATCTTGGGGGCTTAAAGGTAATTGAATATCTCACTGATATTTATAATTGGAGATAGGTTCACTTTTTCTAGACATTTTAAGTGCATACAAAGATATAAGAATTAAGACAATTTTTATTTTATTATCGTATTACTTGTTATGAATCATTCATTTAATTAGTCTCAGAGTGTGGGTTGGTGAATGATATAAAGGACACAATGACATTATCTTTGTGTTCCAGTCCAGATAATATCACTTAGAATTTAAGGCAATTTGAGATTATTTTGCCTTTCTGAAAAGAAAGATATTCAGCGATTTTGTTCTTAGAAATAGATTGTGCTCACACTTTAGTCTTTCATAAAAGATCAGAGTTTTCTAGGAGATATATGATAATCCTAGATATGTAGAGAACTGACATTAAGAAAAGAGATATGGAGAAATCCCTTCTTTAAAAGATAACGTTTTGTGTTTTAAATACCCTTAAAAATACATAATAGATCTGAAACTTCACTTCTTAAAGTTTCTTACTAGAAAAACAAACAGAATGGAAATTAGCATGAGGTCATAGATAAAAATCTAATTCAGGGCAGGCCCAGTGGCTTAGTGGTTAAACTGGCACGCTCCACTACTGGCGGCCAGGGTTCGGATCCCGGGCGCATACAACGCACCGCTTCTCCGGCCATGTTGAGGCGGCATCCCACATACAGCAACTAGAAGGATGTGCAACTATGACATACAACTGTCTACTGGGGCTTCGGGGAAAAAAAAGGGAGGAGGATTGGCAATAGATGTTAGCTCAGAGCCCGTCTTCCTCAGCAAAAAGCGGAGGATTAGCGTGGATGTTAGCTCAGGGCTGATCTTCCTCACAAAAAAAAAAAAAAAATCTAATTCAAAGTCCTATATATTGCGTAGCTTGAGTTTAGTATCTAAGAGGAAATAACCCACTAAGTTGTAGCAGAAACAGTATCAGATTCTGTCTCTCAATATGGCATTAAAACAATTACCTGGTTAGAACGATCAATCACACAAATAAAGTAATGGCTTAAACAATGTGTTGAATATTCTCCCCACTGCCACTATTCAATTGTTAATGATATAAGCACAAATATTACTATAATATTGTCAAGGCTAAAGTCAATTTTATCCACATTTCAAGATAGACTCACATTCATAGAATTTTGCAAGTATCTCTTTGTGTTCTATCTACTCCTCTGAACCTACAGAGGAGTTTTTGCCGCAGACAGATTCATGAAACTAATATGTTTTATTTAGTCCATGGAATCTAGACTAGAGGAGTTGAGTTCCCAAGAGTGACCATATGGTAGCATATACTGGAGTTACATGCTTCCCTAGCTAAGAACGGGATGGAAGGACTAGTTTAATGCCTTTGGAGCAGGACTGCAGGGTGGTACAAGTAGGTAAAAGAGTCCTCCTCAAAAGAGAGCTGGGTCTTGAAGTTAGGAGTGTCAGGCAAGAAGAAGGGGGCTGTGAAAAGAGACCTGACCATCCTGGGAAGATGTGGTATCGATGGGAGTATTACAGTGTAGCAGGCTTCAGATTTTCTCATCTTCCTACAAATTGCTATAAAGAGATGTACATATTGTTTTGATCTATTTCAAGGAAGATAATGGTGGTATATCTGAACAGAAGGCCATGTTAAATGTGTATCCCACTTTCAGAAAAAGTAAGAACTGGGCCCTCTGTTAGAAGAATTGAGAATGCGCATGTTTGAAATCAAGGAAAGGGAAGTGACAAAAGTATAAATCAACTTCCTCAGTTTAAATGCAAGTTAAATGTAAAATTTTTCTCCTGAGGGAAGAAAATTAGATATTGCTTACTACTTGTATCCTGATCTTCGAAAACAGAGTCACAGTGACAACTGATGGCAAATAACAAGGCTTAGGCAATAACACAGGTTACTAACAGGTATATTTGGAGCTTGGGGACATTGTAAAGAGTGTTGTAGAGTTGCATAATTCTCCCCAAAAAGCAGGTAGCTCTAAACTTTAATAGCTCGTATGTATATTGGCTAGAAATTATGCTGGATTCTGTGGGTCCTCTGGCTTCAGAGCTAAGGCCTTAATCCAGGGATCTGATACACATCATGAGAAACTGTAACATGATTACTGTAGAATCTCCATGTTAGTTCTAAAATCGTGAAGGATCTGAGATTACCCCACTTGCAAGCTACCAAGTTAGTTTGGTTTTTTATATACATGTATTGCCAAGAACACAAAATCCTAAGCCAGAGATACAAATAGTTTGTTACTCACAGCAAAAGCAGTCGCCAGAGCAATATCTTTGCATTAAATCCCCAAGCCCCAAACTCCAGAGGGCAACATGATGAGGGCAAGATGTTTACTTCTACATGCAGTGGGTTTGCATCAAAGTGGAGGAACCCTCAAATTAGAAAACTAAGTTTTTATGGCTATTGGTACATCTGCTTACCCTTCTCTCCAGAGAGAGAATGATTACTCATTACCCTGGAAAGTAAGCAAATGTCTCCAGCATGAGGCAGGAGACTTGAGTTGACACATAAAATTAACCATCACACTTCACTATCCTGAAATGTCTCTAGGTATCTCTGTTTTTAGGAAGGGGGTTTCTATAGCTCCTGAGACATGTTTGTGTTCAAACATATCCATTGCTCAGAAGGCCCTCACTGTGCAGGAACACAAGATATCCACGAATCATCATTTCCTTACACTCCACTGAGAAAGTTGGGGTCAGGTGGTGACAGAAGCCTTCATGTATCTGATCATACGAGAAAGGTTAATTGATAAGATATCATTATCACAGAGGGAGTTCTTTATAACTAACTTCTTCAAGTAACTGTGATAGATTCTTTACAGTCAAGGCTGTCAAACTTCTGTCTACAACAAGCTAAGTAGAAACAGTTTACTCACAAACTAAAGCTGTTTTGTACTCTTATCTCAGTGGACAGCTGCCTTAATTGAATTACTTTTTATTCTCATGGTCCCTTTCTGTATGCAAGCAAAACTGCTTTTGTTTTTCCAACTCATGAGTTACTATTTTTGAGGTATAATTTACATATAGTGAAACAAACGATCTTAAGTGTATAGTCCCATGAGTTTTGACATATGCACACAACTATATGCACTAAGCTATAGAACATTTGCATTATCACAGGAAATTCCCTCATGTCCTTCTCTAATCAAACATATCCTGCCCCTACCAGAATCATCTGTGATGAGCAACTTCCCTGCAACCTCACTCTCATCTCTGAAGGTTACCTTCACCTCCCTGAGTACATCATTCTGAATGAACACCATTTTTTCTCCCTTACTCCACATATCTCAAAGCCTGGAACAGGATAAGTGTCCCATTTCATTAAATGGGACTAGAATTTAGTTAGTTTCTCAGGTCTATAACAAAGGATTCATCCTTGATTCTTCTCATTTTCTTTCCATTCCACATCTAATTTGCCATTATGTCCACAGTAACAGCATTGGACCTAACCGTCATCTCGTTTCTCACCTAGATTTGTTCAGCAGTATCCTAAGAGAGCTCCCTGCTTCTTCTCTTGTCTTTAGAGTCCACATTTTTCATCAGCATAAATCAGATCATGCCCTTCCTCAGCATAAAAATCATTTATTGTTTATCATTACAATCAGAATGCAAACGAAATTCTTTATTTTGATTTCTAAGACCAGACATATTCTGAGTCCTGCTCACTTTTCTGATTTCATTCCCTTCACTCTCTGATCCGTGTACTACTTGCCACTCACACTAAACTTTCTTTCTCCTCTAAGTATGTAGAAACACCACTTTCTGATGTCAGTTTAAAACATTTGGAAATTGGTTTGAGTTGACAGCTCATAGATTTGAAATAAGACATGATCTGCCTAATCAACACCACCACCTTACTCACTCACATCACACGTAGAAAAAACCACGGAGCTTGAATGAAAAACAGACCAAATGAGGGAAAGGAAGGGTGAAGAGTGATAAGAAATTTCAGCTCCACCAGGAGAATCTTTGGGGGAGGGCTATAGGGACTACCCTGTATTCCCTTGGAAATTCTGCACTGGATGAAAGGAGATATGAAGGTGTATTCTACTTTTGTCATCTAAACTTCCAAGAGTTGGCAGCTAGGTTGAAATGACATCATGGCACTTCTAAAGTTGCAGGAGAGCAGGGTGGCCAGACCACCCTCTCTAGATGATCATCCATGCCAGAGAGCTAAATAGGAAAACAAAAGTGAACCTGCCAGAGCTGTAAATGATATTTTCTGTGCCAAGAAAATAAATGGCAGGGGCTCCAGCAGAAAATAGATAACAGCAACAGCATAGGGTCTAGTTGCAGACAAGTCCAAGAAGGAGCATGTGGTCTCTCCCTTGCCAGTGCTCACCTCTGTTTGAGTAAGTTCCCCACCACATGATAGCCAACCAAGGAGGAAGACAAGAAAAAGCTTGGAGATGGCCCTTTGGAATGGGACTGAGTTACACCCTTTGAATTTAATTGATGAGTCATTGATTTAGGTTTTATTTACTTTAAAATGTCTATATTAATTTTCCTGCAATTTGCCAGTCTGAGTGCTAAGAGATGAAATTAAAGCAATTCTAACAAAAAAGTATAAAATAAAAACATGCGAGTCAGTGGCTGATAACATATTAAGCTTGTAAAACCCAACTATTGCTGCTATTATTAATGCCTAACTTTTATTAAACAAAAACCAGGTGCCAAGAAGTTACAAAGTTCTTTCTATACATTATTTAATTCAATCCTCAGAAAAATGTGATGAGGTAAATCCAATTATCATCATCCTCATTTTACAGGTGATGTTAACTGAAGCATAGATAACATGAATAAATTTTCCAATTTCATACTGCTGGCAAGTGATGGAAATAAGATGAAAACTATTGCTGCCTTTTTAATTATTATGTAATATTCCTCCAGCACAAATTAATCTTCTGTCCACATATTTTATATATATACGTATAGATAATTTCAAAATAATTTTCTAACTGCACTTATACCTCCTCTCTAATTTATAACTTTACTTCTTTTTTTCTTTTTCTTGATTAGATTATCTATGTACTTATTTTATTGTGTTTTCAAACGATCAGTTTTGGGATTTGTTAATCAATTTTTCAACTAATCATTCTTTGCTTCTGTCTTTATTAATAATTTCCTTATGCTTGTTTTTAATTATTTTCTAAGTTTTTCAGGTGACAATGCTTAGAAATCAGTGCTTCATGATAAGAATACATTCCTGAGTATAGCTTTAAAATACTCTATAGGTTTTGGCACATTAAAAACATGTTAAAATAATTGCTTTCATCATTTTATGAATAGTTTGTAAAGGGAATTTTTATTTGTTCTTTGGTTCTAGAATTATTTTGATGTTTGTTTCAAAATTTCCTATTAGTTTTGGTTTTAGAATAAATCTTTGTAACAAACCAGTTTCATTAGGTACATTATTAAGAATCTATATATTCTTATTTATTTGGATTCACATTAATCGTTCAAGGCTTGATAGTAATATGTTAAATTCTGTATCTAATTTAAGGTAATCAATCTTCCAGAGGCTTAAGAATTTTATATGTACAAAAAAGTAATTTGGGGGGACCAGCCCGGTGGCGCAAGCAGTTCAGTGCACATGCTCCGCTGCGGCGGCCCAGGGTTCGCCGGTTCGGATCCCGGGCACGCACCAACGCACCACTTGGCAAGCCATGCTGTGGCAGCGTCCCATATAAAGTGGAGGAAGATGGGCATGCATGTTAGCCCAGGGCCAGTCTCCCTCAGCCAAAAGAGGAGGATTGGCAGATGTTAGCTCAGGGCCGATCTTCCTCACACACACAAAAAATAAAAAATTAAAATTAAAAAAAAGTAATTTTGGCATTCTTGAAATATGACCTATTTAATTCATACTTTTCTGATTGGCACAGGTGCCAGCTATTTACCACTTTTTTGTATTTTATCTGCTGATAAAATGTCTTGCCCACATAAACCATCAATGCAATGAGGCTGTAGAATTCCATAAAACATCGATTATATGGTTGGAATACGGAAGATGTATGAATAAAAGAGATTGGAAATAAGAGGAATTCCCTGGTCAAGATCTCAACCACAACCATGGAAAAACAGATTAGAACAATTTTAAAGGCAGAAGACAACCGCAACCAGCGTAGGCCCAACGAGGGCCACTTGGTCTAACCTCCAGAAGAAAGAGGTGAAATAGTCCTATCCCCACCAGGCGCCTGAGGAAGGTTTCTGGCTGCTGGAGTTTCTGAGCTAATAACTTCAGTGAGCCTGGTTACAGGGTGCAGATGGTTTCTGGATCACACAAGAAAGCAACAAAAAGGTGAGCCCAGGAGCCTCTAGAAGCCAGAAATTTAGAAATATGAGAAAAAGAGAAGTTTTGTATTAGAAAAAAAAAGAAAAGCCAGCCATGAAAATTCAAGCATGTGCTTCCTCGGTTCTATTATATTTTGAGTGAGTAGTATTGATTAGAAAAGTAGATCAGAGAAGAAATCAGAGAGGCACCAAAATGTAAGGAAAATGGAATAATTTAAGTGGAAAAATCAGAAGAAATTGTACCAGTCGGTAAGAACTTATGAAAAATGAAACAGAATGAACATTGAGAAACTGCAAAACTAACGTGGTCTTGTAAACCAGTAACACATGGCAGCTGAGCCAAGCAGCCTATCATTTTTACAGAAGGGGCTACAGTGACCAAACATCCCTCCAGTGTGGCCAGAAAGAGGACCGCTTCCTCCTTCTGATTCTGTCTATATGAGAAATCCATGGGAAAATAAAGTGACAGTACTCAGGGACAGAATTTCTGGTGGTCTGATGTGCTTCTTTTACTTTGGACAGATGCTTGGAAGAGATTAATACAGCAAAAGGTGAGGTCAGGAGAAAATAAACTGAATTATTAATAAAAGTGCTAACTTGAGCCAGTGCACTTAAGACAACTTACGCACATGGCACATTTGTCTTGTCCTTCCCTCTGACTTTCGTTAGCATTAGTGAGGATAATAATCTGGTCGTTGCATCCACATTTTTTCTCTCCTGTTCACTTCATTGACAACCTTGACTAGAATGTTCTTTTGACTACAATATGACTGACCTTTATTATTTGACTTTGAATTGGGGTGATTTGAATTGTGATTTCTACTCCCTCGGCAGGTACAGGAAGAATGGACCTGCTCAGAATTGAGTAGCGAAATTGAAACAAGTAGCCAACGGTATCAACAACACAGACCTTTAAATCAATTATTGGACGTGTATTTTCCAATGAATAAGAAGTCATTTCCAGTGCATGATATTTCAGATCTCTCTGTGACACAGTCTGAGAAGGAGAGGAAGAATAGGAAGCTCAACTTTGCGCCCATTGGCTTAAACACGTAGCCAAAATACACAACCTTGTGCACAAATTAAGGAAAGTGTGTAATTGAAGATACCCATTCCAGCCCCAGTGATGAGGAATTCATCACTGTCTTCACAACTGGCATCTACTGAGCTAGGAATAGCCACTGTTCTATACACTGTCTGTTTTAACTCCTGCGATCCTTACAATAACCTGATACTGTGGGTTACTATTATTGTGTTTATTTTCAGGTACGCGTTCCGAGGCCAAAAAGTTAAATAACTTGCCTCAGCTCACAGTTAACAAGTGACATAGTCAGATTTAAGTTTAGATAGTCTGGCTCCAGAGTCCAAGTTCACTATGCAGATGCCAGAGGTACATTTAAGCCCAAAATTGATACAACATGAATGATCTGTATCAAGGTGACTGGGCCTATGCTTGGAGTTCTCATACTGTAAGAGACGTTGCCCTAAACAGAGAGGCCTCCTCGGCTCAGTTCCTGCATTTCTTTGGGCTTGTGAAGTTGGAAGAGTCTCCTCAGGAACATATTCTATCCTTCCTGGAGTTTGCACTAACTTGCCTCGCCTGCCCTAATTAGTACTTATTCTGATTTATGAAATGCTTCAGCTGACTCTTTTACCCAAGCACTAATTTAGTTCAGTCTTAAGAATGCAGAAGTATAAACAATTCAATTTTTTTAAATACCATGCACCATGGTCTTTAGCTGGAGTTTTAGAATTTCGTACCTATTAGTTTTAAAATACAACAATGTTAAATTTCATATATTTTTATTTGTGTTCTTGACACACTTTCACATCTATTATCTCACCTTATTCTCATCACTGTCCTGAGATGAGGCAGGTCAGGGATAGTTAATCTTATTTTGGTGATGGGTAAATAGCCTGGAAAATAAAATATTAGGGAGACATGAGAGCTGTTTGCAGCTATGTCAAGAGTTGTCATAGAGAAGAAGAATTATATAATTTTGTACAGATCCAGAAGGCAGACCTAGGACTAGTGGGGGGAAGTTGTAGGGAAGAAAATTTAGCTCCATGAATAGAGTAGTTGGAGCAATTTCAGATACAGAATGGGCTGCCCTGGTAAGTAGTGCATTTCTCGTAACTAGACGCTTTCCAGCAGAAAGCTGACTATGTCTTGGGAGGTGGTAAAGTCAGGTGAGACAGAGATTATGTGAGGTGCTCCCAAATGTGTGTCTACAATCTATGAATTGGGAGCATAAATAAATTTAGTGACACTTTTCTAGTAGTCAGATATAGAGACTTGATATTAATTTTCCTAATAGTCACGTAATAGAGACTAGATATTAGTCAATGCTCTCTGTTGCAGCTCAGTACTAATTCCATTGGTAACCTGTAATCTTTTAAATCCAAGTCTCTTTTTGATAATAATAAAAACTTAGGCCTACATCCAAATGCTGATATAGTCCTCTCCCTGGAGAAAAAACTGAATCAAACAACATAGACTTTTTCTTCATTTTTATCCTTACCAAGCCAGAAGATTTAGTTGAGCTTTACTTTCTCTAGACTGTATTATAAAACAAATGACCCTCTTATGCTATAATGTTATATACACAGAAATTTATAATTTCAATGTTCCTTTTCAAAATACACAGACTGCCCCAGGTCCTGCTTCATCTCCTCCCCGTTATTGTTTGCCTTTCTCTCTCATTGGCTGAAAAGTTATTTACATAGAGTGTACTGCTTCTCAAAATACAAGACTAAAAGACAGTTGGTTCACAGTATGGATTTATTATCGAAAATCTTACACTGTCCACATCAATGGTAAAGCTAACTGGTGTCATCACGACACGAAAGAAGGGAGCTTTATGTAGTTGCCATAGGCCAGAATGCAGTAAGTGCCCTGTAATCATAATCAGGAGCTGGGATTTAATCAAAGTGAAGACGTATGAGACCTCTTCTAAGGCCTTAAAGATCCCTGGGATTTATTTAAGTTATTAAAGCAAAATAAATGTTATAAACCATAAAGGTTATATTTACAATAAGAATGTGAAAGAAGACCATCTGCATATGCAGGGCCAGCAACTCCTGGGAGAGATTACAGAAATGAGTGGAAAAAATGGCCTTCAGTGCTAGAATCCTGTATAAAGAAGTTATCTCACACAGCACTAATGATTTTGAAAGTGGAGTTAGGAAAGAAATAAATTACTTTTATTTGTGCAAAAAGACAGAAGTGTCACAGATAGTTCCCATATTAGGTTCTTTCACAAATTCATAAAAATTATATGCTTGGATAATTGAATACAATATGATTGTTCTCTCCGAAAATGGGAGTCTCTTGGGCCTCCATTTCCTAGTCTAGGTATGTTTAAATATTAGACTTTATTTTAATTCCTATTGGCTGGAATAGAAAAAAACTTTCTTTGCAAAAGTGTACTCTGAAATACACAAATGCATCTAGTGCATCAAACAAAAATTCAAAGAAACACACATACAACCTTACATGCACAAGGATTGTAAATATACATTTCCGTAGATGCTACATAGATCTCTAAAAGTTTGCATTTCTACTAAAAAGAGATCAAGTTAATTTTTTCAAGATATTAAGTCTGGAACACAACATTTTTTCCATACTTTCTTATGAAACATGAGAAAAGCCTGAACTCTGCCAGATTATTATTTTAATTTGATCATTTTTCAATCTAATTAGAATTTCTTGTTAAATTTAGTATTTTGTTTATAGTATTGATTTTTTTTCTGCAGCACTAAGTACTAGGTTAGGTTCCATAGGTGATTCTATATATGATCCCTGCTTACCAAAAGTGTACAATGAGATTATATTAATCATCAAAGATTACAGTATCAAAAGAATGACATTTATTACACTTTAGAAATTATTTTACAATTGAATTTGTGATCAAGTGGATCATTTTTAACTTAAGATTGCAAATTATCTTTTCATTTCTAAAAGAAATATTTAAAATCCCATTTAGACAACCTGTTGATTTTCTGCATTCTGAGCTGATTACTCTTTCCCCATCTACGTTAAGCCTAAGCTGGATAGGCGGATGCTGATTGCGCAAGATACAGTTGAAGTTCAGTTCTGGAGATAACGACCTTTTTCTTTGACTCCAGGAGGTGAGGTTATTCACTGTTTATAATTTAATTTTAAATTTTTGTGGAAATGTATTTATACAGAAGAAAATTATGATTACTATTAGTTGCCCTTTGTATGACATCTAGCTAAAGTATGCTACTATAACTTTTTTAGTTTATTCATCAATATCTGGCATATTGTCACATGCGAGACCTTGAGAAAGATGTTTTCTCACTGCAAAATTGGAATGCAAGTAAGCATATTACAAATGTAGTAAAAAAAAAAAGAGAGAGAAAATAGTCTTTTTTTTTACTCTTAATATCACACCAATACTCTTAGTATGGTCATCATCATCATCACCATTAAGAAGTACTTATTAAGTATCCATTTGCTCTTAATCCAATCTGCTATAATTGCTGAATCCCATGGATTCCATCTGATGTAATTGCTGGTGGACACCTTCCCAATTAGATGAGACACACATTTCCTGCAAGGCAGCTGCAGGAAATAAACAAATGAAATATAAAGCTGTAGTGTATTAGTTCTGTCTTTACCATTACAGATAATATTTTCCAGCTCTTTCTCTCCAGGACAATAGAAAGACATGAGATTCTATTATTTCCTCAGTGATCTCAATATTAACCTGATGAAATCATATTTTTACTTTCCCAGTTAAGAATTGGCTACTTACCTAAAATAGGTATGCAACGAATGGCCTTATTTTTCGGTAGTGGGTGACCACAATTTATTCTCCTTAGCAATGAATTGGCAAAATATTTTTAAAAATTATGCATACAACATGCTTAGCTCAGTGCCTGCCAGAGAGTAGGCAGTCCAAAAATGGTAACCATTACATCACATTTGATTTGAAATGAAATAACTTCTCCTTAAGTACATTAACAGCTTCCAGATAGATCCCCGTATTTTCCAATCTAGGCCTTCTTGGAATTCTCTTAAGTTTATGTTATTATTACTGATGTTTGAAAAATATATTTCACATGTATCTTTATAAATCTTCTCTTTTGGTAATAGTTTCTGACAAATTGTTTATTCTGAAATCCGATATGAAATATTAACATTTTCTTGGCATACATTTATATTCATTTGATTATATCAATTATTTTATATTTTTGATATTTTGAATGGTGCTTTAAAATTATAATTTTGACATTAAACTATTTATTATAGCTGCCATATGTTCTCATATTATCACAAAAGCCACACTCAGCCTAATAATGCCTTCAACTACTTAAAGGATTAAAAGGCATCATGATATTTCCATTTTCTTTCCATCTAAATATCTTAGTGTCATTAGTAAAACAAATTTATTTTTGTTGACTGACAGTAGAAATCTTAAAAATGTGTTCTATGTAAAATACTCTAATGACACATAAAGCTACAAAAGAAGATATTCATATGTCACCAACACTATTGTAAAAAAATGAAAAAATTATCCCTACCCTAAACAACCATCCCACAAGCCCTATTGGTTTTATACAGATTATTTACACAGCAGCCAGAGTGATCCTTTTAAGATTTAAATAAGATCATGTCTTTTTTCTACTCCAAACTCTCCAACAATTTCTCTTATTAGAATAAAATCCCAAGTCCTTTGCATGGTCTGTGATACTTTACCTCATCTGGCTGGCTCCCAGTTGCCACTACAAATTCGTCTTCCACCACTCAGGCCCCCCTTCATTCCACGCCAGCTGTTCTGGCATCCTTGAACTTAGGTGAACATGACAAGTAGGCTCCCATTTCCAAGTGTTATCACCTGATGTAGACTATACCCAAACCACTCTTCTCATATCTATATGGCTCTTTCTCTCTCTTCCTTCAAGGACGAGGAGCTAGCCTTAGAGCAGAGGATAGCCTACCTAAAACAACAGCTGCTATTACTCCCTGCCATTAATGCTTCATCATTGCACTTACCACTGCCAACACACACACACATATGTATCTTTATGGATCTACTTGTTCATTGCCTGTCTTCCTTCATGAAATGCAAGCTCTATGAGGGAATGGGATTTGTTTTGCTCATTTCTCTCTGTAGCTCTGAAAAAAGGTGCCTAGCCCAGTATATAATAGGCATCCAATACAATTTTGTGGAGGGAAAGAAGGAAATGAGGAAGGATGGAAGGAATGAACAAACAAAAAAAAGGACTTACTAGTAGCACTCCGTAAGGAGATTTCAAATGTTCTCCAATCTTTCCACTATGTCTGCCTGATGAAACATATTCAACAATCAAGACTCACCTCAAAAGAAATCACCATAATCTGTAATTTCACAAACTCTCACTCTTTTACTCTGTATCATACTGATCATTTAATGTTACCTTTCCATTGAATTGATATCTCAAGTCTGTTCTCATATTACACAGTCACATGTTATTTTTTTCTTAATCCCAACTCCATTCTTAATTGTTGTGATTTAGCAGGTCTAATTTCTATGCATATTTTATATAATCTTTTAGGTAGTAGTATTTGTATAACACTTTAAATTAATATTTAAATTTCATATGCATTATTTTAGTTAAACTTCGTAATAGCCATTGTACTAGGGAGTATGTTTATTTCACAAATAACATAAATAAAATGTGTTGAAAATAGCACATATTATGCAGGAAAAGGGCTTGAGATTGTTATTTAAAATGTTTCATTGAATACATACCATGCACTGGGCACTTCCTTCTATACCGGGAATTTAACATAGAGTAAGCCAGTCAGGTCCTTGATCTCAGGAATGTTGTATACTAACAGGAAACAAGATCATAAACATGTTTAAAACAACTCTCAAAAATAAAGGCTCCTAAGCCAGCCCAGTGGCATAGCGGTTAAGTTCACACGCTCCACTTTGGCGGCCTGGAGTTCGCAGGTTCAGATCTTGGGTACAGACCAACACATCGCTTGTCAAGCCATGCTGTGGCGGCATCCCATGTAAAGTAGAGGAGGATGGGCACAGATGTTAGCCCAGGACCAATTTTCCTCAGCAAAAAGAGGAGGATTGGTAATGGATGTCAGCTTAGGGCTAATCTTCCTCACAAAGAAATAAATAAATAAAGGCTCCCAACCTCTGTGTTAGTACATGATGACCCATCCTGCTGTCACAGCTGGCTGAATCTGAGATAGAACCTTCCATGAGCTGGCAAGCCAGAATCTCCCTCCTAAATATTTGCAAGTGGAACTCAGAGAATCATTTATGATACAATGGGGCACTTCTGTGCAGAGAGAAGCAGATATGAGAGGCTATTTAATCTAAGAGGGATAGAAAGAGTAGCTGCCTATGAAACCTACTATATTCCCTGCCATTGGAGCTATTGATTTCTGTGGAAATACTATAATTTGACATTAAAAGAAAAAATACCTTTACTTAGACCAGAAAGAGAATGATTCTGTCCCTTGCAATAAAATGATTCCTAGCTAAGGAGTATATAATCCCACCAGAGACCATAAGTTAGAAATTTATTAATTAAACTTTCATAATCTGCATTTGTCATTTAAAATTATAATATAAAATCTTTTTACGACAATAATAATCTTCTGTATCATTTTGACATTCAAATAGTGCTTCAATCTATTGGAAGTATCATAATTTATTTAAACCTATAGTGTTGGATATTAAAAATAATTTTAGAATTTCTGCTTCTGCTGAAGAGGAAGAAAGTAACAATATAGTGTCATTCCCACCTTAACAACAAGGAGAGCTGGACAACTTATAAAAGTACAGGTTTGTTTTTAAACTCATTAGACAGGTAAGAACACATAGGAATCAAAATGATTACAAAATAGATAATGACAAGTCCCTTCTGGGAGAGAAGAGACCTACAGTGGCTTTCGTTTCTGATGGAGAAGCAGCAGGGTAGGAAGCAACCATTGACAGGGGTAAGGAGAAACTGGCTAAACTTCTTAAACGAGTTTTATAGGCCAAGCATTGGCTGGTAAAATGATTTTGAAAACTGAGGAGCCACGGCCACCAAGAGATTCTGCATCCACCCGCTAACTTTTTCCCATAGACCCTCACTGAATAGTCACATGATGTATTTAGAGCAGAGAGTAATAGTTGAGAGAGAAGACCCCTGAGGTACATGCATGTGAGACCTGTTGAAGGCAGAAGACAGACAGGAGGAATGAGAGAAACCCTTTTGAACCACCTCAGGATTCACTGTTGTTGCCTATTACCCCTTAAGAGAGGGGTAGGGGACCTAAGATAAACTCTCCACAGATGCTCTGGATCTTTACTGCACACATTACCAAAGCCTTGTAAAGCCAGTTGCAGAAAAACAGAATAGAGAGATAGCTCCTGTGTGACAGAGAACTAGGAAACACTAAGAGCAAAGAGAAATCCCCAGCAAACTAACCAACCAAACAAAAAAACCTAGAAGCTTGGCTGTAAATAAAAAATGAGATCCCAAACAGTTCGGAAAGCTGACGGCTAGAGTATAAACACAAAGAGATTGCTGGACTCTCCCTGGTGCCCTGATAGGGCAAGAGAAGGTCTCGATCATGTACTCAAATCTTTGAAGTCAATTGTGAACTGAATCTACCAAAGCAACAACAGAACCATCTCAACTACGGATTAGATTGACTGTATCGCTTGCAGTTGACAGAAAAAGGATTAAGTTCCTGAGCAAAACATAATTTAGTCACTACTCTACTTTTCATACAACATCTAGCATACAATGACAGTAAAGAAATGTGTGAAGCAAGAAAATGTGATCAACTGTCAAGAATGAAATCAGTTAATAGAAGCATACCTAGTGGTGGCCCAAATCTTGAATTAACAGTCAGGGACTTGAAGTCAACTGTGATGATTATGTTAAAGAGTCTAGAGGAAAGGTAGAAAATGTGTTTGAACATATGGGAAATTTCAGCAGAAAAATGGAGATTGTAAAAAGTACCAAACAGAAATGCTAGAAGAAAAAATAGGATATCAACTTGAAGACAGGTCAATAGAAATTATCCAAACAAATACTGAAACAAAGAAAAAGAAAGAAAGAAGATGAAAAATGATGGAAATGAGCTTCTGAGATCCACATGACAATATCAACTGGTCTACCATATACAAATTTGAAGTCTTAGTAGAGGAATGAGAAAATGCAGAATAAGAAATATATGAATAGATGATGAAAACCAAAAAATAAAACAAAATAAAATAATTCTTAAGAGCAGCTGGGGTGGGGGTGGAGAAGACACACTACATGCAAGAATACAACATAGAGAGACAAGTTTCAAGTAAAAGCTGTAAAATATACAGCATATATATACTAAGCATAGGAAAACTGCTGTGGTTGTATTAATACCAGAAAATGTAGAATTCAAGACAAAGAATACTACCAGAAATACTTATTTCGTAATGATAGAAGGGTCAATTCGTCAAGAAAGCATAAAAACCTAAAATTTTGCATGATTAATAACAAAGCGTCAAAACATATGAAGTAAAAATTGACAAGCCTAAGGGAAGAAATTGACAAAGCCACAATCATCTTTGGAGCCTAAGTACTACTTTTTAAATAACTGATAGAAAAACTAGATTAAAAAATATCAGTAGAGATACAGAATATTTAAACAACACTATCAACCCACTCTACTATGAGATACCACAAACAACAACTACAGAATACACTTGAAACCAGCAAACAGTTAGCCATTCGTGATTAAGTAGCTAGTAACTAAAGTTTTCTTTTTTTTTTACTTTTTGCAACTACTGATTATAGCTTTTAGTTATTCCCCCACCCATTGTTATCTGTGCTATTTAGGCAATATGCTATCTGACTCCCACTAGGTTCCTATAGATAACATCTCCTTGGAGCCTGGGTCACCATGGTAATGGGTGTTTGAGCTGTTTTTCAGGAATTAGAACCCCTCGTCCACTTCAGGCCAGTTGAGACCGCCATCCCATCAACTGGGTCCCCGCAGATGTCCGATAAGCGACCTTTTGACGTGAAGAGGCTAAAAACTCCATCCTCAGGTCATGTTAACGCTCCCATTTTGTGAACATGTGTCCTATGAAGAGGCACAAAGTCTGACTACACTTGTGCAGCTCATCAATTACCTCACCTTTCCTCACCTCCAATCATCTATCTCCACATTTCTGACCACCTTGCCCCCCTGCTCCATAAATATCTCTGAGTCTCTATTTTCAGGGAAGCAGATTTGAGACTCATTCTCCTGTTTCCTCACTTGGCTGTCTTGTGATTAAAACCCTCTCTCTGCTGCAATCTTGTCATCTCGATGTTTGGCTTTCTGGGTGACGGGCAAAAATGAACCTGGTTCGGTAACATACATTCTTCTCAAGTGTACAGGGACATTCAGCAGGATAGTTGATATTCAGTGACATGAAGAAATTCTCACTACATTTCAAAGAAGCTAAATTATACACAATATGTTCTTTGACCACAACTGAATTAAATTCAAAAACAGTAATAGTGATATATCAAAAATTCCAAACATTTGGAAATTAAACAATATGCTAACTGAAAATATGTCAAATCAGAAATTATAGTTGAAATTAGAAAATATTTCTAATTGATTGATAAATACAATTCAACATATTAAATTTGTGGGATGCCTATGTAGCAGTCTATAAGAGAACTTTATAGAATTAACTATAATAGAAGGAAAAGAAGGCACATAAGTAATTATGTATCTACTAACACATTTTAGAAATAAGAAAAGCAAACAAAAAAAATAAGCAGGAAGGAGACAATAATTTAAGTAGAAATCAATGTAGACAAATAATAAATAGGATGTAGACAAATAATAAAGACAATAAAAAAGAAGGTGGTTCTTGGAAAAGAATTAATGAAATTTTTAACCATTAGCAACAGTGATTAAAGAAAAAAGTGAGAAAACACAAAAGTCTAATATCAAGAATGAAAGAAGGGTATCTCTAAGTTAATATACGTTTATACATACATTTATACATATGTATACATTATACATGCATACATTTATACGTCCAAGAGTATGGGAATATTATGAGCAACTTATGTCAATAAATTTGACAGTTTTAATAAAATTTACAAATTCTTGGGAAACACAACTTTCTAAAATTGACAAAAGAATACATGGAAAATCTAAATTGCCCTATATCTGTCACAGAAACTTATTTCTAATTACTAACCTCTCTAAAAAGAAAACACCAGTGCCAGAAAGCTTCACTGGTGAATTATATCAAACATTTAAAAAAAATAATTTAAAAAACTGACACAAAATCTTTGAGAAAATAAAGGAAGAGGAATCATTTCCCAACTCATTTTATGAGGAAGCATAGTCCTTGTATCTTATTTCAAAAGCAGAAAAGGATATTACAACAAAAGAAAATGATGTGTATATAGACATAAAAATTCCTAACAGAGGGCCGGCCCGGTGGCGCAAGCGGTTAAGTGCGCACGCTCCGCTGCGGCGGCCCGGGGTTCGCTGGTTCGGATCCCGGGCGCGCACCGACGCACTGCTTGGTAAGCCATGCTGTGGCGGCGTCCCATATAAAAGTGGAGGAAGATGGGCACCGATGTTAGCCCAGGGCCGTCTTCCTCGGCAAAAAAAGGAGGAGGATTGGCGGATGTTAGCTCAGGGCTGATCTCCTCACAAAAAAAAAAAAAAAAAAAAAAAAATTCCTAACAGAAAATTAGCTAACCAAATCCAGAAATAAACAGATTAATGTCATGACCAAGTGGATTTTCTCCCAGGAAGGTAAGGTTGGCTTAGCATTCAAAAACCAATTAACATCATTCATCCCATTAACAAAGTAAAGGAGAAAAATTTTATGATCTCAATAGATACAGAAAAAGCATTTGACAAAATTCAACACAGATTTATGATTACAAAAACCTCTGTCTGATAAAGGGTATCTATGAAAACAGTAGTTGACATCATTCTTAAATGGTGAAAGAAAGAGTTCTTTCCCTTTAAGAGTGGGAACAAGGTAAAGACGTCCACTCATTATTTTTATTTGACATTGTACCGGAGGCCCTAGCTATTGCAAGAAGGCTAGAAAAAAATTAAAAGACATAAAGACAAGCAAGGAAGAACAAAATCACTTTATTCAAGGTTACATGATTGTTTAAGTAGAATAACTTAAGGCATCTGTGGGGAAATGTTAGAACTAATGAGTAAATTGAACAATAAAGAAATCAATCAAATTGTAAAACTTCCATATACTAGTAGCAAATAATTTGAAGTGAAATTCTATTTAAAATAGCATCCAAACATAAAATATTGAGAACTGGGGCCAGCCCACCTCATAGTGGTCAAGTTTGTGTGCTCTGCTTCAGCAGCCTGGGGTTTGTGGGTTCAGATCCTGGGAGTGGGCCTACACACCGCTCATTGAGCCATGCTGTGGCAGCATCCCACATAGAAAATAGAGGAAGATTGGCACAGATGTTGGCTCAGAAACAATCGTCCTCAAGCAAAAAGAGGAAGATTGGCAACAGATGTTAGCTCAGGGCCAATCTTCTTCACCAAAAAAAAAATAATAATAAAATAAAATATTGAGAGCTTAACATAACAAATAACATACAAAACCTCTACTCTAAACACTACTAGGAAATTTCTGAGAGATATTAAAGACTTAAATGGAGAGATATACCATTTTTATTTCAGAAGATTCACTACTGATATGGTATTAATTTTTCAAAGTGATATGTAGATTTAATACAACCACAAAGAAAATTCCAGTAGATGTTTTTGTAAAAATTGACAAATTTTTTCTAAAATTTATTTGGGATTGCAAAGAACCTAGAATAGCCTAAACAATCTTAAAAAGAAGAAATAAGTTGGAGGACTTAAAATATCGGGTTTAAAAAGTTATTATAAATCTACTGCAATAAAGGTAATGTATTGTTGATAAAAGGATGGACAAATATATCTTTAGAGCATGATGGAGATTCTAGAAATAGACTGGCATATATTCAAGCAAATAATTTTTGAGAAAGATGCTAAATCAATTTAATGAGGAAAGGAACAAAAACTTTTTAAGGAATTATAATGAAATACCTGATAGCTTTATGAAAAAAGTCTTGATCTCCACCTTACATATACATAAGTATTAAGTTTATAATCATTATAGACCTAGACTTTTAAAACTAAAAGTATAAATTTAAAAAAATCAAAGCATTGGGCAGACCCCGTGGCTTAGCGGTTAAGTGCACGCGCTCTGCTATTGGCGGCCCCAGTTCAGATCCCGGGACCGCACAGATGCACCACCTCTCCGCCCATGCTGAGGCCACGTCCCACATACAGCAACTAGAAGGATGTGCAACTATGGCATACAACTATCTGCTGGGGCTTTGGGGAAACAAAAAAAAGGAGGAGGATTGGCAATAGATGATAGCTCAGAGCTGGTCTTCCTCAGCAAAAGAGAGGAGGATCAGCATGGATGTTAGCTCAGGGCTGATCTTCCTCACAAAAAAATCAATCAATCAATCAATCAATCAAAGCATATCTTCACAAACTTGGAGTAGGCAATTCGTAAGTAAAATACAGAAAGGACTAAAAATGATAATTTGAAATTCATCAAAACTAAAAACTTCTGGGCATTAAAAGACTGTTAAGAAAGTAAATATAGGGCCGGCCCAGTGGCTTAGCGGTTAAGTGCGTGCGCTCCGATGCAGGCTGCCCGGGTTCGGATCCCGGGCGCACACAGACGCACTGCTTCTCCGGCCATGCTGAGGCCGCGTCCCACATACAGCAACTAGAAGAATGTGCAACTATGACATACAACTATCGCCTGGGGCTTTAGGGGAAAAATAAATTAATTAATTAAAAAAATTAAAAAAAAAAAAGAAAGTAAATATAAAAGCATCAGATGGAAAATGTGTTCACAATAACTCTATGTGACTTAAATACGTGATATATAAAGAAATCCTACAACTCGATAGCAAAAAGACAAATATCAGCCCCTTCCCCAAAATATTTGACAAAAGACTTGAAGAAACATGTCACAAAGAAGGCATATGAATGACCAATAAGCACATGTACAAAAAAGCACTCGTCATCATCAGCCATCAGGGAAAGGCAAAATAAAATTGCAATGAGATTTCACTACTTACCTACTAAAATAGCTAAACACCAAATGTTGGTGACAATATGAAACCACTAGAACTCTCATAAATTGCTAATGGAGCAGAAAATAGCACAACCCTACCCTACATCCCAGTAATTCCATTCGTAGATATTTACCCATGAGAAATGAAAACATACACTCTCAATATGACGTGTATATGACTCTGCATAGCAGCTTTATTCATGAGAGCCGCAAACTGGAAACAATTTAAAAGTCCGTTAATAATAAAATAAATAAACAATTTGTGGTATATTCATACAAAAGAATACTACTAATTACCGATACACACAACAACAGGATGAATCTCAGAAACATTATTCTGAGGTAAAGTAGCCAGGCACAAAAATGTGCATACTGTGTGATTCTATTTACGTGAAACTCTAGAACAGGCAAAACTAATCTATAGTGATCAAAATATCAAAATCAGAATAGTGATGTGGGAGTAGGGCTGAGATTGACAAAGGGACAAAAAGTGTGGGTTATGTGGTTATACACATTTGTCAAAATCTATTATACTGAGCATTTAAGTTCTTTACATTGCACTGTATTTAAATTATGTCTTTAAAAATTATTATAAAAATGCATATACATTTATGTATACACACTTCTGTGTACATAAAAGACTTGAACTGACATTTCACAAAGGAAAACATAGGAATGGTCAATAAGCAAATGAAAAAATTGCTCAGAGTCATTAGCCATCAGGAAAACACAAATTAAAACTACAATGGGATAGCACTACACATCTACTTAAATAGATAAGTATGCCAGTATTTGTAGAGAGTGAGATACATATACAGACATAAATATGTACGTACACACACACACTCACACACGTATTTGCTAATTATTTGTAGACACCTTAATTATCTCCTTAGAAAAAAATTATTTAAAAAATTGCTCGGTCAAAGGTACATATTTGGGATCAAATGTGAGTGACAACTCATTCTCCAGAAGGTTGGTATCAATATATATCCCCACTAGAAGTAAACAGGAGACCTCATTTTTCCTCATCCTTGTAGTATTTTCCTCTTGTTCGTGCTTTTTTTAAAAACCTGTGCCAATTTGATATTTGATAGAGCAAAATGTGTATCTTGTTTATTTTTAATTTAATATACGGGTGACTTATGAGTCAGGTACTCAGATCAGGTAAATATCTATCCAAAGATCACACTGTAGTTTACTGAATTAAATTGCCCACAAGCAGCTGTTTACTTCAAGCCATTCACTGTTCCATCCTTCTCCACTCTGGCCTGAAACCTAGCATATCCCAAAGTAATGTATATATATTCCCATATATAAGTTATGTATTACTTCTCCATATGGGCAAAAAATAATGTTTTCTGCTGCCCCACCCAATTGGTAAAACTGTCTGAACTTTATAAGAAGGCAGTGACTTTAAATAATTCAAGTAAAATGCCCAAATTTTTTTCCATATTGTGCTCTAAATTGAAACTATGCCTATTAGCAAGAATTTGTGCTTTGTGCTCTACTAATCAGAGTCCCTAACAATATCATTATTTCCCTCAATATTATTTTTAGCCTCACGGGATTAAGTGAATTAGTACATTTTCAACACTCAATTATCTTTATTGTGCAAAAATATTATGCAGCTAATGAAAACATTTAACTGGTTTTGTTCCATAATCAAATCATCATGTTCTGCATTACATTTTTCAGCGCATTTTGCATAATGAGGGTTAGAATCAACTAGGGAGCACACACTCTAATGCCATTTTAGAAAATGTTTGATTATGTGTTGTGCTCAAGTGTTTTACCCTGACCCAACAGGCCAGTTTCCAGATTCATTTAACCTCAGCATCTACCAAAAGGCCTCCTGCAGGCATTCCATTGAATATCAAAAGCAGGGTCATTCTTGCCTTGTGCATATGAATGCTTCTTGACAAGAAAAAAGGACTAAGACAGACCTCCACATCACAATTTCCCGTGAACTGCTTTCAGATGTTAATAATTATGTCTCCACAACTTTGATTTGAACTGATGACCTTGGTGTTGATGTTTCTATAACCCAATTAATTACAAATTACTGATTCCTTGAATTTTAATCTGCCCTTTAAATATGCAGTCTAATAGCTCCAGGTAGTAAAATTAAAAGTGTTTCTTACTGATTTCAATGAGAATAGCTTACTCTGGAGATTGCTTCTTGTTGTACGATTTGTATCCAATCAATCAGAAAAGCTTTTCACGGAGATGATTAAAGAGTTTCAGTTGTTTGTTGGGCTAAGCAACTTACAGGAGAATTAGCGATTTTTAGTCATTAAAGTGTTATACTAGTAATATCCTAGTCAGAGTAATAGCCAAAGTCCCTACCATGAGCTTTCCTCTTACAGCGACCTTCCAGGCCTGGCATGACCTTAATCCTCATATCCTTGGCCTCACTTCCCAGTCACTCTCTCCTGGCCATACTGACCACCTCGCTCTTCTTGGAACAAAGAACATTCCCCACTTACAGGCTTTGTGCATGCTGTTCCCTTTCTCTGAAATGCTCTTCCCCTAGAAATTCTCATACTCAGTCCTTCATTTCCCTCAGGTCTCTGCTCAAATACCACCTAATATAAAAAAATATTATATAAAATAACATCACTTCCCACACGTTTATCAGGACTCTCTACGCCTTTTCCTGCTATATTTTTCTTCATACAAATAGTCACCATATTTTATCACACCATATATTAATATATATTTTTTATTTTCTTTCTTTCTTTCTTTCTTTCTTTCTCCTACTAGAATGAAGTTCCATGAGGGGAGGCATGAGGGAGGGAAGAGTTTTTTGTTCACTGGAGTATTCTCAATCCCGAAAATAACATGCTTGCATACACTAGGAATTAAACAAATATTCTTTAAGTGAATTAACAAAAAATTACTCAAACTCAAGAACCCAAAGGTCTCACATATTTCTCCTTCTTTCTCTCTCTAACTCTCTCTTTTATCTCCAGTTGGAGGGTCACATGAGTAATAGAAGTAGGTAATGGAATAAATTACAGAAAGTTCTACTTGTGAATATTTCTGATGCTTTTCACTCTAAACCTTGAGTTTAGAAAATAGAGGACACATATCAGACAGGTCTTGATTATGTTACCTCTGCACAAACTTTTTCTCAGCTCCACTAAAGCACAACACTTCAAGCAAAATAAGTTCTTCCTTGTGTCTGGCTCTAATGGTCCTTTGCAAACCTTCTAGCACATACTCATATTACTCTGGAATAATTTATTTATGTACTGAACTCTCTCATCATTCCATGAACTCATTGAGGGAAGGATTTGTGATTTATCTATCTCTAGAACCTAGCCCCAACATATGGGAAGAATAAACAAATTAATGTGTGTTTCCATCTTACTGGTTTTAATGTCATATGCAAATTTCCCAGACCTTTCATTCAATAGGGTAACATAAATTCCCAAATCATAGTTAATACGATATCTAATAAGGGAGTCTACTGAATTTCCTCAGTAGTTATTTTCCTTTGGTTATTCTCTATGCTGAGAATTAAACTAAGTTGAAAACTAATGACTGCCCCAGTCCTGCAAATCTCTCCATTCCCGTGATTTCTTTTTTCTAAATCAGGTTTCTTCCAGGAACATACTTGGGAAAGAAAAAGAAAGAAGGAATTCCCCAGTGTGATCTATGAATCTCCGCTCAAGAGAAAGAAGTGCTTTCTTCCATCTTACTCTTTCAACTGCAAATAGCGCTCAGAACAAGCAGTAGTGCCCACCACAGACTGGACATGCCAAGCATTTGTGATCTTGAGCTGCTTGGTTTTTATAAACTCTGCTGCTGCTGCTACTAAAGATGCTGCTGCCAGAGCCTATCCCTCCCTCAAAATCTGATCTCCTTTTACCTACATCATAATGAGAACCAAAATCTCCTTTCCCGCCAAACAAAGGAAACATAGAGAAGCTTTCCACCACCATAGTCTGCTTTAGCTCCACATCATCCACACTCTCCCACCAGATACACCTGCTCTGCTCTCACCACCCATCACGTCTCCCACCCAGATACACCTGCAAACTAATAATGAGTTTGTAATGTCCACCTGGTGGTTTCTTTACTCTTTTTCTGCCAAGTAGAATGGGAGAACAGTCATTTGTGATTTTATTTTTCTATTGAGACACTCAAGACTGTTGAACAACATTCCCAGTCTTCTAGTTTCCCACATGGTAGCCAAGAGTTAGCAGCTTTTACCACCTTGAATTAGGAAACACCTGTTGTGCCATCCATAGAGGCTGAGCAAGAAAAACTATCTCAGTCCTCTTCACATTGACCGTTTCACTACTCTAGCTCTCTTGAGTCCCTTAGTTTGGGGATTGGGAAACCCACAAACAAACTCATCTTAATCTCCGCTATTTTGTCTTCTACTCTCTCCCCTTGGACAGGGAGATAGGGGGGCACATTTGCCTTTCAAAACATTTTATCATCTAAAGTGGATCTTGTTGTTCAGTCTTCCAAAAATAGCGTGACTCACCTTCAAAGTCAAGTAGATAGGCAGTCTTGTGGCTAAGAGTGAGCCCAGGCTCTGTGAGAAAGAATCAGTTGAATCATGGTTCTGTACTCACAAACTGCATAGCAGAGAGGTTGTTACTTAATCTTTCCAATTCTTAAATTTTCTTTGGTAAATTGGGGAAAAAAATGCACCTATTTTAAAAAGTGTGTATTATGAGTTTGCAATAATTTTTTATTATTGTTATTAGCAAAATTTCTATTATATTATATCAATATTAATTAAGATTACCTTCCATTACTTATTGGTTGGGGTAGTGATAAAGGAGAGGAAAATCAATCAGATCTCATGGTAGCAATATGTTTTGTTTTATTTGGATTTTAACATTTTGAACTCATGAGCACATTGACAGTATGATAATCTGCCAATGCTCCCCATATGTATACACCACAAAACTGAATATAAATTAAATATGATTGTGTATCTCTTGAAGCTCATCCACTGACCCCATTTACTCTAGATAAACTACTCCTATTTTATGCCCATAAGAAACTTGAACTCCCAAATTAAGGCAAATCATTAGATATTAGGCTTTAAAATCTTTTCAATATATCTTGCAAGTCTCAACAAATCCTTATTACAGAATGAGATTGAACTCTGGGATTAGAGAAATAGTTTTTAATACATTTGATGAATTTTCTTGGATGCTCTAGTTAAAAATGGTTAGTTCAGGGGCCCGCCTCGTGGCTTAGTGGTTGGGTGCGCGCTCCGCTGCTGGCGGCCCGGGTTCGGATCCCGGGCGCGCACCGACATACCACTTGTCCAACCATGCTGAGGCTGTGTCCCACGTACAGCAACTAGAAGGATGTGCAACTATGACATACAACTATCTACTGGGGCTTTGGGGGGAAAATAAATAAACAAATAAAATTATAAAAAAAAAATGGTTAGTTCATAAGCCTCCTTCAATAGTACTTATTAAGATATGTGCCAAAGTTTATGTTAAACATTTGCTCTTATTTTTTTCTTTATGTGGTTATTTGGTTTTTTTCATTCAACAAATATTTTTGGGGAACCCACTAAGTGCCTACTGCTTTTTTGGAAAGAGTCATTTTAATTCCAGAAGAGGCGTACACACACACACACACACATACAGGATGTTAACATGAAATATGATGTATATACATACATGTATGCCGCTGGTTTGGTTCCACTCCAAAGGCCAACAGGCTTGAGAATCATGAAGAACCAATGTTTCAGTTCAAGTACGACAGTAGGAAAAAGCCAATGTCCCAGTTCCAAGGCCATCAGGCAGGAAGAATTCTCTCCCATATGGGGGAGGGTCAGCCTTTTTGTTCTATTCGGGTCTTCGACTGATGGAATGAGGCCCCCTCACATTACGGAGAGTAATCTGCTTTACTCAGTCTACAAATTTAACTGTTAATTTCATCCAAAGACATCTTCACAGGCACACCCAAAATAATCTTTTACCAAATATTGAAGCAACCTATGGCCTAGTCAGGCTGACACATTAAATTAACCAGCACAATATATAAAGAGAGAGGGATTTATTTTAAGAAATTGACTCATGCAATTGTGAAGGCTTGGTGAGTCCAAAATCCAATGGAGTCAGCCAGCAGGTTGGAGACCCAGGCAAGAGTTGCTATCCAAGTTTAAAAGTAGTCTGTTTTCAGAATTCCTTCCTGTTCAGAGGAGGTCATTCTTTGTTCTATTAAGATCTCAAACTGATTAGATGAAGCCCATCCACGTTATGGAGTGCCATCTGCTTTACTCAAAGTCCACCTATTTAAATGTTAATCTCATCCAGAAACATCCAGAATAATGTTTGACCAAATATTTTTGGGGTACCATAGCCCAACCAAGTTGACACATAAAATTAACCATTGTAGGGGGCCAGCCCCGTGGCTTGGCGGTTGAGTGCGTGTGCTCCGCTACTGGCAGCCCGGATTCGGATCCCGGGCGTGCACAGACGCACCGCTTGTCCGGCCATGCTGAGGCAGCATCCCACATACAGCAACTAGAAGGATGTGCAACTATGACATACAACTATCTACTGGGGCTTTGGGGAGAAAAAGGGGGAAAAAAAAAGGAGGAGGATTGGCAATAGATGTTAGATCAGGGCCGGTCTTCCTCAGCAAAAAGAGGAGGATTGGCATGGATGTTAGCTCAGGGCTGATCTTCCTCACACACACACACAGAAAAACTAACCATCATAAATATCTTTATTAGTTGGGACATTCCTTTCTGCAAGAGATAGATATACAATTCAAACTAATACAAGAAATGTGTGTGTGTGTGTGTGTGTGTGTGTGTGTGTGAGAAACCCATGGAGAGTGGAGCCTAAGAATTACAGAGTTAAATGATGTCTTTGGCTCTCTCTATGTTCTCTTTCTTTCTGTGCATTGGCTCAATATCTGCTACTGTACATGGCTTCCTCTGAGTGTTAAGAAAGAAGAGCATGGCTGCAGATACATACCTGCTTATATTATCCTGAAGTTTTCCAATCCTGTATTAGGAAGAGTTTATGCATAGTTGCTACACAGAATCATTCAAATGCTTTGCTTATTTCTGGGAAATTTTCCTATATTGTGAATCCTACCTATCTGAGATAAAGCTGAAGACTCACCTTCCCAGTCTCCTTTGAAGCTAAGTTCTATCAAGCATGTATACAAAAAACATGGCTTCAAAAGAGAGCCATGTGAAGAAACAGGTCCTAGACAGAATATGTTTCTTGTTGTAGTGGGAGGTATAGATTCTGGCTTTATGGGGGCAGTATGGTAGATTCTGGTATCCATTAGTGTCATAGACATTTAGTGATTATTTACAGAGTGTCCACTCTTTTCCAAGCCTGTGGTAGGGCAATGAAAAGGGAGCTTTTGTGAGGTTCTGTGAGGTCTCTGCTAGAGTCGTCCTGTGACATGGTTTAGGCATTGTTCTTGGCTGTAGGTCGTCCAAATCCAACTCCCCGTTCCTAAGAGAGATACTTTAAAAGATTTATTTTCCCCTTAAGGAAAGTATGTTGTTTCTATTAGAGCTCTAAATGATGCAGAGAGCTTTTCTATTTTATTATCTAGCTGTTAGATTTTGATTAGACTGGCATAGGTTATATGCACAACCAGAGCCAAAATGGGTGGTCAGGTTAATGAGTTGAGTATTGGCTAGACTTTGGTCACTCCTTTGCCTCTGTGGTCAGGAAGGTTGAGTATTGTGATTGGCAGCTACACAAGAATTACATACAGGGAAGGAGAGGAAATTCTACAAAGAAGGGAGGGTTTTTGTTTCTAGAAGAATGGGGAAGGGATGGTGGGTAACAACAAACACGGAATATAGTATCTGATGAGAAAAGTGGCTAATTACCCATTTAAAGTTTGCCCTTACCTTAAGAATCAAGTGGGGAATTTGGGGGAAAACATGCAGGGCTGGCTGACTTGGTGCTTGGAGCTCTCAGAACTTGGGTGTTGAATGACTAAGCTTTTCATACTGTGCTATGGAGGTACAATGGTAAATACAGTACACATTACAGATCTTAGGGCCTCGTGCAAGGATACAAATAATTCAATAGATAACTACAGGTTAGAGTATAAGTGCTACGTTAATGAAAGTATAGACTGTTCTGGAAAAACAGACGAGGCACACAATACGATTTTTTTGTTACTGAGGTCACATTGGTTTATAACATTATAGAAATTTCAGGTGTACATCACTATATTTCAACTTCTGTATAGACTGCACCATCTTCACCACCAAAAGACTAGTTGCCATCCATCAATAATACCAATTTTGAAGTTTAATAAAAACTTTCTTTTTAAAGGAAGTGACATTGTTCTGAATTAGGAGTCAGGCAAGAACTAGGTTCAAATTCCTTTTCAAACACTAGCCAGGTGTACTTGGGCAAGTTATTTATTCACTATAAGCCTCAGTTTCATTATATGTAAGATGGGTGAAATAATAGGTCCTCTCATAGTTGTCATGACTAAATTAGATAAAATATGTAGAGTCCATAACCTGGTACGTGGTAGGCACTCAGTAAACATTTTTCTAAATTATTTTTCTTTAATTTTTCTGATTGAATATGATGGGGCTACTTGTGCTTAAGTGAAAGGGATGCACATGGACCTTTCCAAAGGTAACATGTGATAACAAAGATAACAGTATTCCAGGAACTAAATAAGTGAGCTAGAGTGAGGGCTGAAGTACAAGGTCAAGTTAAAGATCTGGACTTGAGCCTAAAAGCCACAAGAAATAATAGAATAACTTTAAGGAGGTAAATGACATGATCAGGTTTGTGTTAAGATAGATCACTTTGGATCCATGTGGTCACTGGACCAGAGGAAGACGAAGTTATCAGGCTGATCCACAAACTTCAATAAGACGTGATTTGGTCAGCTGGATTAGGGTAGTGGTATGGGACAAGAGAGCTGATAAATACGAGGGATATACGGGAGGTTAAATTGGTGGTTTAGTGATTTTATTGAATGTGGAAGAGTATTGGGATGAAGGAATAGTCAAGATCTGCTGGCTTCAGAAACTAATTGGATGGTGGAAGCATTCCTTAATGTAGAAAAACCTGGAGGACGTTGTAGGGGAAAAGGAGGCCTAAAAACAAAATAAAGAGTTGAATATATTGAGTATGAAGGTGCCTTTGCCCAGTAGGCTTTGGATGATTCTCATGCTCTGGAGATATATCTCCTTGGGGCACATAGATGGGGGTCATCAGTACCTGGATGGTAACTGGTGAGAATTCATGAGATTATTCTGGGAAGAACTTAAAGAATGAAGAGAAGACAGTGCCTGGGATAGAATCCAAAGAAGCAACGATATTTAGATGATGGGACAAGAAAGACTCCAAAAATATGACTGAAGAGGATCAAAAATTAAAGGAGAAAGATAATCAGGAGAGTATGCCATTATGGAAGCCAAGTCAAAGACCAATCAGTAATGTCTACTCTTGCTGAAGAATTCCAAAAGTTATGTATTTAAGGTGAATTGAGATTGATTTCTTGGAGAAAGCAATATCAGTATATTGAAGAGTAGACTGAAGAGTGAATGGGAAAGACAAATCTGGAAACAGGAAATATATAGCCTTTTTTTTCTTAAGGTTCATTTGTGATTTGGAAGGATAGAGTAGGAGCTTTGTTTTGTTTTGTTCTTTTAACATAGGAGAGATTTAAGTATAATTAAGAGCTGATTTGAGATCCAGTAGATATGGCCATGTTGAAAGTACAGGAAATTGAGGGGACCAAGCACACAGAAAGATTCCATTAAAAAGTCAAAGTGATAAGAATTGGAGAACAACTGGAGTGATTAACTTTAAGAATACTGCAGCCCTTTCTCCTGTAACTAAAGAGAAAAAGGAAAGGATGTATTGGAAGTAAGAAATCATTACCAATATGTAAGAGATGCTGGGGCATTTTGGAAGCCATAAAAATTGTTGCTTCAGAACTATATGTGCTTTGTGCGTTCAGATTTCTATGATTTAAATGTGAGTCAAGGGTAAAGTGATTTTTTAAAAAAGAAATTGCATTTTATTGACAACTTTTTGATAACACTTCTATTTTCATTACATGAAATATTAGATTTTTTATATTCCCAGAATCAATTATATCTTTGCTGCCACTGGTACTTTCAAATGATTTTAACTTGAGCCTTGAGGCATTCCAAGATAATGTAAACCACCATCAGGTTTCAAAAGTTTTACTGTGGTGCTGATCACAGAGGCTTTTTTATGTGAATGTTGAGGGGGTTGTGAAGTGATGGAAGGGGGAGGCCATTCATATATCAGTGTAATAATTTCAAATAATGAACCCTGAATATTAGCTGAACACAACAATGAGAAAGGACAATGGCTTTCTGTTAAACCTGGAAATGAAATCTGAAAAGCTCTTCAGCGTTTAATCTTAATTTTAAGCTTAATTGTCTTAAGTTTATTACGATAATATTGGGATCAGTGTTATGTTAATATTAGTGAAAGAAACTAGATTTTTAGCCACAAACTATTAGGGAAAAAAGGAGTTGATTTTAATGTTGGAGTATACAGTACCTTGCTCTAAATGAGAACAGAAACTTAGATTTGAATTGAAATGACATTGACATGAATATACCCCTATCAACTTGGGGTTATATCTGCACTCCCATACTCTTTTACAATTTGCAAAGGGGCTGTTATTGCAAATGTTATTTTTTCCAATAAAGAGACAGCTCATTAGATCTCATTACTAGTCAGCAGCTGTCGCAGAATATAGATTTCCAACTTGGAGCAATACATCTTTTCACAAATGCTTTCACTGGAAATGTGGAAAAGATCTATTTCATCGTTAACCTACAGCGACATTATACATGGCTGCACTTACACCTTTGGCTTTTCTGCAGAGCATTTCATAGTTTAGTAACTTTAAGTTGAATAATTCAAGTTTCTTCTAAATGTAATGCCTGATGCTTATAAATTCTAACAGGATATTGAAAGTTATTTTTTCCACCCCAACTAGAAGTATGTTATTCTGAAATCTAGATAAAGTCAATAAATCAACAAATATGTTTTCAGTATATTCTTTGTGTAGGATAGAATAAGTGAAGTATAATCTAATTTTTCCTGTGCTCAAAGAGCTTACACCCTACTTGGGGAAATGAAATATAGACAGTAAAATTGTGCGTAGGTATTGAGTTAAATAATGATTGAAAGCAAGTATTCAAGAAAGATTATAAAGTAATACACGATTCTTTGTTACATGTCTTGTATAAGGAATAAATTCTCAGAGAAGAAATAAATTCGTGGGGACATAAAATATCTAGTAAGTCTTCCCAGGGATGAGAAGATAGCTTCATTTTTGAATATTTTGAGAGGTAAAGAAGAGTGTGTGTGTGTGTGTGTGTGTGTGTGTGTGTGTGAGAGAGAGAGAGAGAGAGAGCAAGGGAGGGAAGGAGAGAGAGAACATGTGTGCAGAAGGAGGCTGTAAAATGGGAAGGGCACTCAGGTCAGAAGATCAATGCCATAAGCAAATAAGGAGATATTTTAAAAGATGTGTTTGATAACACACACCCTATAGTTAGACTGTAGGAAGATTCTATTCAGGTGAGAATTAAGGATTGTAGTTGGAAAGATAATGTGAGGTCAGGCCACAGGTTACTTTAAATGTCAGACCAGAGTGTGGGATCTTTACCTGTGAAGAATGGAAACTCTGGCTCACTCAAAGGAAGAACTGAAGAAGAGTGGCCTGGAAAAGGAAACTTTCAGCAATGGCTGAGGGAACAGAAAAAATTCAGTTTTGAAAATAGAAGACAATGGATATGTGAAAGTCACGATCATATCATATATAAGACATTCTATATATTCCATAAAGCAAGAATATGACAGGAATTTAAGGTAAGTAATTCCAAAGATACATTCCAATATTAATAGGAATTTTATATATATAAAATATCAAAGGTTGCAACCAACATTCTTCATCACTCTCCTCTGAGTTTCAAACCATTATGTTTATTATAAAATTTTGTGTATACAAATCCAATATATTCTACATTTGATTTTTTTTTACTTGATACTGTAAAGGCCTATCCAATTGTAGATTAAGTAATGACCTATAATTTTCTTCATTCATTCAAAAATAGTTATTTAATGTCATTTTTCACATGACTGTGCTACATTTCGTTTCTTCTTTTTCTTTCTACTACTTGATATTTTGATTCCTTAAAAATTAAACTCTGGAGTGAAAATCTATTTTTCCTCAAAGAATTAAGCAGTATGAAGGCAGCTTTTTAAGAAGACATGCACAAAAAGATTAAAACTTGTTCCACAAAAGCTGAGATTGATTGACTATCCTATCACATTTCAAGAGAAAAAAATAATAACAATAATGTAGTTGGGGTTAGATTGAGAAGAAATCATCCAGACTTTGTTCATTGCTCACACAGCTCTGCTCTTGAAATACTGGCTTTAAAAAAGAGAAGAGGGGCCAGCCCAGTGGCGCAGCAGTTAAGTGCGCATGCCCTGCTTTGGTGGCCTGTGGTTCGCAAGTCCGGATCCCAGGCATGCACCGACGCACCGCTTGTCAAAGCCATGCTGTGGTGGCGTCCCATATAAAGTAGAGGAAGATGGGCACAGATGTTAGCCCAGGGCCAATCTCCCTCAGCAAAAAAGAAGAGGATTGGCATCAGATGTTAGCTCAGGGCTAGTCTTCCTCACAAAAAAAAGAAAAAGAGAAAAAAGAAAGAATGATGTTTCTTGCTTCACCCACTACATGCGCTTTATCTAGAGTCCCCTAAAAGTCAGCTGCCTACAAGATGGGTACTGTTTCTTCAGGGGTTCATAGTAATAATCTTTTACGTGCTGATGACCCCATCTTTCTAAAATAAATCCATTTAGAAAGAGCAAACCCATAAAACAATGCAGAGAGTATGTGTATAATGGAGCAGGGGTTGGGAGCAAAGGCAGAGAGGGTAGAGGACAGAGTAGTGTAGGGCAGCAGAATTTGCCATCCCAAAATGTGTCTCTTTGGTTTGATTATTTTTAAGTACCAGAGCCTCAGGAAGAAACTTTGACCTTCCCCCTAACTGCCTAAAGGAATTTAAGATAGAAGGCTCATTTCAGGAAGGAGCTATCACCATAGATAACTATAGTATGATAGGAATTAGGTGTGGTAGATGGGGAGGAACCTAGCAAGGCCCATTTGATCAAAGTCCTCTTCACCTCTCATTGTCTTTGCAAGTCATGGTCAATATTTGTTTATCAAACATTTGCTTTGTAAATTGCCTTCCTCTTCTTTGAAGTCCCAAACCACTACCCCCAACATCCTCTTTTGTCTCCAGCTGAAAATAGTATTTAAGGTGGTGGTTTCAGGTATTCTGGAGAGTTACTCAGTTTTCCTGGGTTTCTTCCATGTATACACATTATTAAATTTGTTTGATTTTCTCCTGTTATTCTGTCTCATGTCAATTTAATTCTTAGACCAGTCAGAAGAACCTAAGAGGGTAGTGGAAATTTTCTTCCTCCCCTACAGTAGTGTACAGTGAGTTTAAACATATATAATACTCATTTATCGTCACAATAGATGACAACTTGTATTATGCATTTTCTCTTTGATTCCTCTCACTTTTTCTTTCTCTATATGTACAGTTTACTTGCTCTGGTGTTCTCTAGCAATTGGAAGAAATGTATTATTCTACTAATGTTACTTTTAATGTAAACTTTTCAAAATTATTCTTTTTAATTATCTAACCAATCCATATTGACTCACCACATGAAAGATATAAAACAACATAATTTACCTTTTTATAACTTTAAATATTCTGTTGACATGAGGTATATTTTAGATCCTAAGTAATATATTAATTTTGCTATTATATTTCCTTTTTTAAAATTTGTTGATAAATCCATTGAATTATATAATCATATTACATAAAATAAATCTGTTTTTTAACTTTGTTATAGTGTTCATTATTAGTCCTTTTATGCTGCCATTTATTTCTCATTTTTTATTTTGATTTATTTCTCAGTCTACTATGGTTTACTTTCAAGTATGTAAAAAGTACATTAATGATGTTTTTTCTAAACTCTTACACGTTTGATAGTATATATTTATTGCTATCACACCCAAACTATAACTTGTTTTCTTATAAACTTCTTGGATCCCTATTTTTTTCTTCATATCCCTATGTTTTTATCTACCTTTTTTCTGAAATTTATTAATTCAGTAGAAACTTTTTATCCAGTCTGAAATTGTTTCCTAATAAGCATCCTGCTTTTTCTACCTAAATATTTATAGGTTATATTTCATTTTAGAAAATATTCTTAATTCACTAAAATATGTCTAGGTATTGATCTTTTATTAAAAATTTCTGATTTTTTTACTCTGTGATCTATCATATATTTCTTTACTTCATATAATACATTTTTCCTTTATATATTGGCTGTATCTGTTTTTCTTCTGTTTATATCCTCTACTTCAGGAGCCATGGACTTTAATCTCACAGTAGTCTCCTTCACTGCTCCATTTTTCTCTTATTGCTTTTACTATTGTCCTTGATGTTCATTTACACTCTTTGAAACTGTATCAAGTTTATTGTCTATATTACTGATCTATTGTATCTACATTGGAGATTATATGCAACACTGCTTCCATGTGCAATTTTTTATTTATATGTTATAATCAGTTTTAATATCAGTTTACTTACAATTTTTCCTCATGTCAGTTAATTTTCCTTTTCTTTAGTCTTTTGTCTTGTTATCACATCTTTAAATTCTTTCCACATAGTCTATGGTTTATCGCATTTTATTGGAAGCAAAGTAGATACGTTAAAAAATATATTGTGTTCAATAGTAAGGCATTTTTAAAAATAAGCATATATTTGCTCTTAAGAATAAGTTCTGTTTTTTACAGAGAAAAATATTTTTATAGTTCCCACACTAAATCTTTTTCTGCTTTCCAGTTTACTAATCTGTTCATGTTTGCACAAACAGAGTTCTCTTTGACCTGGTATTTATCCCAAAACAGAGTGCGGAGATCATTTTGGGATTCTTTATTATCTGGAAGATTGTTAGAATTTTACTATTCCATGTTAATCGTGAGAACATGTGATATAGTTTACACTTCCTGTTACGTGATACAGCCAAAATCTCCCCCACTCAGTTTACGCAGTATCTACTTCGCAGTATCTCCTACTGCTTCTCAGTAGGAGCAGCTATTTTCTAGTGCTCATTGGTTTTCTTCAGTCTGGTCACATCCGCTACACATTTAGAAAAAAGTCCTCAACTTCTTAGCATGTGAATATCACTCTTTCTCAGTTTCTGGTACTGAAGCAAGATCAGACATGGGGAAATTGGACAAAGCAGCTCAAGCTGTCATCTGACCTAGATATCCTTTCCATTTTGTTTACTCCAATTTTACTTCTAAACTTTTTCATTCCATTGAAATACTTTTCCAATATGACAGACATTTATGTGTGAGTAGTATATCACAAAGATTGATGCTGTTAATAGTAAGAATTTTATAGTGGACAGTAATGCTAATCACACCTTCAACCACTGGATCAATTTTAGAATAAAACAATTCAAAATATAAACTTTAGTCAACCTAATCATTATCACAACTTTTTACATAACTTTATTACGAAAAAAAGGACAGCAGCAGTCTTTCCACTTGAGGAATACTGGGGGAAAATTTTCCAGAAACTTGTGTCGATTTAGATTACAGAGTTCCAGATCTAATGTATATAAATGGACTCCAATTCATTACAATAAACTGTTTTTTAACATCTGGTTGGTCATTCCTTTATTAATACAGATTAAGAAAATATATTTATAGGATAAGCAATTATCTCTGTCTTCTGAGACTTCAGTATGATGTATTTTGTAAATCTTGGGGAATCACTAGTACCTAATTCCACCTAACGGAGTTGGGGGTCTTAAATGTATGTCAATATATCTTTCATTTGGCCTGGTTTCAATCCTGAGATGTTTAAAAACAAAATTGTGTTTATTTCACACTGTTATAATTTTGCAAAGTAATGTAGATTCCTAGGGATATATTTTGTCTATATGGAGGACGTCATGCAATACATAAAAATCATTATATTCACTGAAATAAAATAGGATGAATAATAAAACACATAAGAATATTAAAATATTAATATCAATATTTAAAGTCTAAGTCTAGAAAATTATTTAAGAACTACTAACTGACACCAGAATTTTCAAAGTTGTAGTCACATTCACAAAGACAAGAGGTCAACATGTTTGTCAGTTGGATTGCTCTGCTTTGAGAAAGGTCTATTAGCCTAGTTAGTGACATTATTGTTTTCTACCAGTATCTTCCATAAACGAATGAGATCAATTAGACAATTATAAGTGCATTTGTTATACTAATTCTCTTTGAGTTTAAGCTCGCCATTTCTAGAATGCTATTTTAGCTTACTAAATCATCCACATCAGTATAATTAGAAGCAGATATGGCAGCGTGGTATATAACAACCTGCACTTTTGATATCTGTTACTTGAAACAAAGCTAGCCATTTATTTTCATTTGAAGGACTTTGTTGAGTTTTGGCTAATGAATAATGTATATTTTATTCCTAAGGCAAAGTTATTCACCTGTTGGAAATCACATAAATGCCAACCCCTTCTTATTCACAGCCTGATTGGAAATTATTTAATGACTTTTTACTAGTGTTTAACCAAACTGAGAAAATTGTATCTAATCTGTTATTCACTGTTGTTTTTAGGTATTTTGTATAACAGGAAAACACTGCTAATAAGATAAACATCATGTTTAAGTATTCATGATTTCCACTTCCTGTTTCATGCCAAACTACAAAACTAGTTTAAGGAAGATGGCCGTAGTCTTGTTTTACCTTCTCTTCCCTTCCATTCCCTTCCCTTCTGTTCCCTTCCCTTCCCTTCCTTTCCTTTCCTTTCCTCAAAAATTAGAGCATATTATCATTTAGTGCATGGGCATTTTTGTCAGTCAGAGTTAAGAAGACAAATTATAGAGCCAAATACAAATCTCAGAATTATGTCTATATCTATGTTCAGAAGTACTTGTAACTATATTGTCCATTTGACCAGACATTTCTTTTCACTTGTTAAATCATTGTAACCTGTAGTTTAGTAAGGCCATAGATTCTAAAAAGCATGTTCCAAGTTGTATCAAGTATACAATTGATCTATTGCTGGACTCCAGTGTGCTCCAGCCTTTCTATTTACAATTTAACTACTGATTTCCTAAATAAGTCCTTACAGCTCTCATTTTCAAACCAGTTTTTTTCCCCAGATCATTGAGAAACAGAATTGAAAGGAAGGTATATAGATCCTCAGATGCTGTTTAGACCGCATTTAGCTGAATCACATTTGAGGAGTTGATAACCCTAAATCTCTTAGCTCTTATTTTTTTCAAAACATCTTCCTGGTCCAGTTTTATTCATTATTACACACAGTGCATAGACTGTTAATAACAATCCATTAAGAGTCCCTTGGCCCTTTATGGTCCACATCCTAACTAAGAGCGGCCAAAATAATGCTGAGCATCAGCTCTGCCAAACAGACCATTAGCCACCAATAATTTGCTTCAGTTAAAACTTCTACTTATAATAAATGACTGGTTCCAACAAGACACAGTAATAACATGTTATTTACATGCCTTGGTACCTGTACTCATGCAGACTAATTCTTTTACTTCAAGTATTTAAGTTCTTACATAGATATTGACTGAATCTCAAGGTTAAATAACAAGAAATCGTGTAATAAACAATAACCAAATTATTCAAAGTAGGAAATCCTTGGCAGTGTAAGTACATTTTAAGAGAATGAGCTACAGGTGAAAACTAGTAAAAGCCACAAATAGTCATTTTATCATTTAATATAAAGGAATACTATCACAAAAAATTTCTCCTGCCAGATACATCCTCAAAAGAGCCTTTCTCACATAAACTAAATACAGGCATAGAATAAAATGCAAGAAATTATGTTGTCAGATAAAAAGAAGAGCCTTGTGAGTTAAAAGTATGCATGCATGAGCTAGGTAGGATCTTAAGACTATTAAGGGTTTTTTTTTCATTTAAATGAAATGGGACTGCAATGCATTCCCATAGCACTTGATCACGGTTTAGCATGCCTCTGTCTCTTATTAGACTGGGAACTTCTGGGGCAGGTACTCTGTAATATGTTTTACAGCATTTATTGTTTAGAGACACTTGGTATGCAACTTACACCCTAAAGAGTGGAATCCACCATGTGTCCTACATTCTATGTCTACAAGTACAATTTGGGAAGAATTAGTGAAGCAGGTCCATGTTGTGTTCCTTGGAGCTCACTTTCTGTGATATTTGACTTGTGTTTCTAAATCATATTCCTTGAGAAAATTTGGATTTTACTGCTCTTAAGATTAAAAATCGCTTAACATTTACAGCTGGTACAATTACAAATAAATATTCTGAATTGGAATCTTAACTTTCATTTGCAAATACAAAATTGCCTATTTCTTACAGGCAAAGTGAAGCAATGCTACTGTTGATTTCTTCTTTTAAAAGAAAATTGAGTGTTGAGCATTTGAAATATGGCCTCAACCACATTTGTAAATTGTTAGGTAATACCTTTAAGCAAATACTCTACAAACAACTGCCTTTCTGAGATCTTCACTTTGTGCATATTTACTTTCAAAGATCTACTAAACATTTCACCTTGAACGCCTCATGGTTACTTCAATCTCAACATCTTAATTTCATCATTCTTCCAACAAATATAATTTCCTGTACATACATCAGTAGCATTATTTTTCTTAGACATCCAAGGCCCAAATCTTGAGCTTTCCTTTATCTTCCCTCATTCTACATCCAGGCACTTGGCAAACTCTCCCTCTGCTTTGCAGTCTCTCTATAATTTACTCATACTAAAAGAACAGATCAAATTCTATCTACTTTGTCACATTTTTTCCATCGTCACAACCTATTTGGTTTTATTTTCTGTTGTAATTTCTTAGAATTCTAAAAATTTTGCAAAAAGAAAAGTTTAGAAGTCGTTTTAGGTTTCCCTCCAGAAAGATATATGGAAAAAAAATAGAAAATAAAAAGTTGTTTTGAGTTTGGATTAATAGTTAAATTAGAGAATAAAAGATGTCCTACATCGTAAAAATATATCTTGAATTTAACAACTAGTTTTTTTTAATGTAGGAAATGTAAAGAATTGTCTATAATATATCCATCTCTTCTATCTTTAAGAACTTGTACTTCCCAGAAAGTACTACACTTTCATGATTTCAAAGAACTGGCACTATTATCAATGGTGCTTGATTTGATTTTCCAAAACAATCACCATTGAGGAAATTTAGATGTCTCTCTCTCTCTTTCAAGATTGCAAAGCTTTTAAATATTACAGCCTGTATGATTACAAATAATAATTTAGAATTTGGTGTTTAAATTTCATTTATAATTACTAAAAAATATGCTTTCAAATTTCATTAGTGACAACTTCCAAAAGTCTCAACTTTTATAATTTTATGACCATAGGGTATTTATATTACTCCTTCTTCCTGAATATAATAATTAAATAATTCATAGTCATTTCAAGAGTAAGTGGGAAAAATCTGAGATTAAAAACTGAAGATATTAAAACTAGAACACCTTAAATCTAAAGCTTGGAAATAATTATTAAGAACATTCATTTATCAAATATTACAAAACAAGAGCTCTTATTTGAAAACTAAACTAGTTTAGGATATCATTAATATCCTTAAAAATGTTTTTGTCATGTCATGGGCCTCCCAGAGCCATTCAACTTGTATACTAATTATTTTTCCTTGGCTACATGCTGTTTTAATTACATTCATTATTTCTGTCATTCTGCAAAATCTTACGCATGGAAGTGCTGGTGGCCTGGTGCATAACCATTGCTTTTTCCTGCTGTGCTAATGGCTTAAGTCCAAGCTGAGGTGCAAATGAAATGAGTTTAGAAGGCTAAATTTGGCCCCCAGTTAATATGCTTCACAAACCTGATACCTATTTTTTTTTGTCATAAGCTGGCTCAATTACAAATTTATGTTCATAAAGAACCCAAAAGTTAGACTGAAATTTGTAAACTTTAATCCTTAGTGATTATCAATGATGTTGTCAGCAGGAAGCTCAAGGAGGAAAGATTTATGGAAAAAAAAAAAGGAGAGGAATTAAAATGTATTGTGATTCCTATTACAAATTAAATACATTTTAGCAAGGAGAAATAACAGATTGGGAGGAAAAAATTCAGTAGAATTAAAGAAAGAAAAATCATGTCAGAAGCATTTTTGACAACTTGTCATATGAGGAATTTTCAGTAATATTTGGTTAAAAGTATTCATCCTAACAGTTTTCTACTTTCTTTAGTTTTAGACAAAAAGAAGAGAAATATTTTCCATTCACACCAATTGTCTCTGCTCCTTGTATATACTCTGTCTTTGCTGTGCACCGTGATCCTTTCTTCTCCTTTCTATTTTCTAAATGGAATGGCAGCACAACCCAAAAATTCTTCTGAATCACAAATGGCTCATAATCATAACCAGTCTCCATGACAGAAAACATCTCAATAAAAATTAATAAATGTAATCACAAGAAAATATTTTAAATGAATCGTTTTTAAAACTGTTCATCCATATATTTTGTATCACTTTTAGACTGTGTAGGAATTCATAGTGTATATCTATATGTATCTATTAAATTTTACATTATTAGCTCTTTTAGGAATCAGACAATAATTGAAATATACAGAAGTTCTGTCCCTATGTCACATGATTAAAAACAAGCCCCAAAATTCCCTCTTATTGTGTCTCTAAGGCATTTTTATGGAAACCATAATATATGAGGGCTTTTTGGGTTTTGTTTCATTTTCTTTGCAAATCAAGACTTCAGTGAGCATTGTTTATTTTCATGGAAGAAGTTGCAAATTATGACCTCTACTCTCTAGAAATTAACTTTCAATGATGCAAGACAAATAAGCACACATATAAATCATACAAGATTCTTGTCTTTATGTTATGGTTATTTTATTTTTTGTTTGTTGCTATTTATAGCAAACAACTATTTCATGTATAAAAACAACAAAATAAAACAAAATTGGAAACATTTCTCAGAACAGTAAAACAAGTTCTAAGAAACTATTTTAAATAAATTTAAAATATTGGTGATCGACCTAATGAGTTGGGCAATGAGATTAACAAAGAAAAGGTAAATAAAAATCAAATATACCAAAGAAAATGTCCAGAGAAGACTTCAGAATTCTATTATTAGAATTACAAAAGAGTATATGTCCATTGCTTTTAAAACTTCAGGTGATTATCCCTGTCTTGGTAAAGTAGTCCATTGCATCCACCTTCTGGGACTTTCATTTATATGACTTAGAATGACTATCACATTTCAGGCAGGCAGCTGACAGACAGGCTTGACCCAACTATACAGCCTTAGAGTAAAAACTAAAATAATTTCTCTAGGTATGGTTAATCAAATATCAAAGCATGATTTTCATATCTCTATGCTTATTTAATAAAGGTTGAACTCTTTATGAAAGCAATTGAAAATAATAAAGAACATCATACTTAAATTCTACAGAATTTGTTTTACACTGTATATACATACCTACATGGGATTGAGTTTCCATTTCATTATCTTTAATTGCTGTCATTTATTGCTTAACTTAACCCTGATTTTCTCCCAGGCTATGGTGGATTTAATTCATTCTAATTTTCATTAAGGGAGCCTCTATCATGAATCCAGTATGCTTCAGCGTATCCAGTGAACTTGGTCTTAGAAGTCCTTGCTATAGGCTTCAATTCAAACTTTGATCTTGATCTAGAAAAAGAGACCATTATCTGTTTACAATCTCTTCGGCAAAGAGCACATTTGTTCTTTGAATTCTCTCCTTTTCTCTAGTTTCTCCTGTCTCACTACATAGAAAAAGAAAAAAATAGAAACAAAAACCAGATGGTAGTGTGGCATTGCTGTTGTTTGAAGATCTGTTGCTTGTCTTCTACCAATCAGTGTTTCCCAAAAGTTGATCTTCTAAGTTTGTTTGAGTTTTCTGTTTTAGGAGCATTTTGTTAGATTTCACTCTTTCGTCTTCTTTCTTTCTCTGTCTACAGAGAATGGCTACCTAATGGGTTTCTCTACCTAAAGTCTGTCCCCCTAAATGTCACAGAAGATTACCTAAAGTTTCTAGTCTGACACTGATTATTTTCTACCATAAAGATTTAAAGTTATGAAAATCTCACTTTAAACTAGAATATAACTTTTAAAATCCATATTCACTAGGTATTAAACATTTTTATAACAGAAATAGAAAATGACTTCCTTATACTCTCAAATTATTTTTTTCTTTTGATAGCAAATTGATCTGCGAATGCAATTAGCCGCACAAAAAAATCTGCTTTTAAAAGCCTCTATACACACGTTTTTCTATTTGATGTCCTCAGAAGAGATTATCATGCTTTATTACAACACTTTTACTTCCCTTGTACTTTCAAGTCTATTATCTAATTTTATCTAAAGCACTCCTGATAGGTAGGTAGAGAAAGGTCATTTAATCTCCATTTTATAAATGAAGAAAGGAGAGTACAGAGAAGCTAAATGACTTGCCCAAGGCCATGTACATCTCTGCGGTAATTCTGTACCAGAATGACTTTGGAAGAACCAGGCACGGTGCAGACAATGGTTAATCTAATCCCCCAGCAGGGCAATGGACAGTTAAGACTGATGACTAAAAATAAGCTAAAACTAAATATTTCATAGAAAACCAACCCTTTACGTATCATAATTTAATAAAGCTGACTAAAGAAGTGCCTCTCTAAATACTGTCTGTCATTTGCAAATAAATGGCTGCAGAAAAAACAACAAAAAACGGTTGTGATAATAGGTATAGAAACAGCACAAAAAGATGACTGACAATGCATAAATAGTATATGAAATTCTCAGTCATGTAAAACTGCATAATTGTCCTCTGACTTTATATTAATAAAGCAATGTAAGATTTTTTTAGGATTTAAGTTTAACATATTAGAATTCATTTTCAACTCCCAGCAAATTAAACATTTGAAATAGATTAGCCTTTTAGTACTTTATCTGTATTTCACTGTAAAGACAGAACACAAAACAGCTCCCATCTCTATTTTTATTGTCCTATCTGTATGCTTTATTTCAAAGAAAAATCCTACAATTTTGTTGCAGGTAAGAGATATTAGATGTCAATTTTTTATGTGTATCAAGATGCTGGGAAGAAATAGCTCCAACACTGGGTGAGGAATATATATGGAGATGACTTACCAATGGCTGATTTCACAAAATAAAGTGGAATAAACAAAGGTTCAATAAACAAGGGGAAAAAATCAGTAGTTACATAATATTTAAAAATGTGATGTTTGAAAAATTTTGTTTACCTTGAGAAAACATGAAGCATGAATCAAATAGCTTTGTGCTTTTGTAATATGGAAAATCAAAGACAATATGTGATTAAAGAAGAATAAATCTCTTCATTGTTTTTACTATGTCAGAACACTTCTTCCTGTTCCTCTTGGCCTCTTTCAACACTCTAAGGGAACTTGAGGAGTAACAAAATTTAAAAAGGTTTAGGTGGGAAAAAAATCTTGAGACTCATAAAAGCTATCACTAACTACTGAGCGCTCTGAATTTATTAATACCACTAAGTCAAATAAGAATCCTAGAAGACTTAAATTATTCATTCAGCAAATATTTCGATGTCATAAACCATTAGATGTTAATATGACACTTCCAAAATTGAATGTGAAGCCTACTCTCACAGAGCTTAAAATCTTTTTGGATTAACAGAATGAAAAAAATAATGATGTACATAATTAAATGTTAAAAATTGTGATAAGGCTATAAAGAAAAAGTTCAAGTGCTAGAAAAACATAGGACATGAAACTAATCTTGACTGAGGAGACAGGAGTTACAGCAGGCAAAGAGGAGAAGGATGGGGAAAAGGAGAGTGATTGAAAAACCTTTCCAGTAAAGGGAAAGCATATACACAAGCCCTACATTTATAAGGAGCTTGTGTTTGGAACACTGGAAGAATCTTAGGAGATGAGTTAGGAAAGGGTTATAAGCAGGTTGAGTGGCAGAGTCAGATTTCGTGTTTAAAGATCACTTTGACATCCTTGTTAACAGTGAGGGTACAAGGATAAGTGGGAGACCAGCTAGGTGCCTCCTGCAATAGTCTACATGAGAGATGATGGCCTTTTGAACTAGGGGAGGAGGTAGTCAAGACAGGTTGAAAGAAATTGATTTGAAATCTATATTGTACATCTTTTGACAAAGCTGGCCTCATAAGAAAAAGGAAATTTTTCTTCCTAGAATAGATGAAAAATGACTAAAAGAAAAAAGTGTGGAAATTTTAATTCAACAAAATAAGTAAAAGGTGAGATATACATATTACAAATTTTGAAGTACTCTAGATATTCTGAGTATGGAATTATATTTTTTTAAAAATATCATGGGTGGCCTACTCAAAATTTTCATTCATGAGCACTCTTCACTCCTATGTTCCTTTCTCTACTAATTTTTTCCTGGGATGGAAGCAAAAATTGATGCTGGAGCAGAAGAGGACACTGCATTTACAGCTCCTTTGAAAAAATAATATTGATCACCAAGATTTAGGGCACTTTATCCCACACACAAAGCCTAAATGTGTAAGAACTTTGAGCTACTTCTTTCTAGCATTGATGGTGCCCTCTCCATTTGTAAAGTGCCAGGCATCTTTCCTGAATTTTAGGGCTTTCTCCAAAGTAGGGGGCAACCTCTCCTTTCATCTCTTTTTACTCTCCCAATACATCAGCGCTCTGTGTGCAGGCATTACACAGGGGCCACCAGCCGCACCACACTCTGTGAGTGGAGCTATGGTAAGATTGAACAGAGAATCTGCCCAACAATGTAGGCTTTTTGCATGACAATTTCAACAAGCACAGGAAAGAACTGTGCAGAAATGCAGTTCTGCTATTGGAATTGTCCAAATACCAGCTCCTCTCCAGATCCCTTAGGCTAATGGATGACAGAGCTGATAATATGCAAATCTACATCAACCAACCATTCAGATTAATAACTGAGAACAATAATAATTCACATTTATTGAGTACTTTGTTCTTGGCACTGTTTGAAGTGCCTTGTCTGTATTCTTCCTCATGGCAATGCTATGAGAGAGTTACTATTATTCCTATTTGATATGTGGAGAAACTGAGGCAGAGAACAATTAAGTAAACTTCTACAGACACATAGGTAGTGAATGGTGGAGCAAGACTTTAAATCCAGTGGTCTGGTCTGAGCCCCACTCTCCACCAGCATCAGGAAATGCCTCTCTGAGGAAGGTTCGATGAGCATCCCAGAAAAGGTAAAAAAACATGATGTGGGGGGGGGGGAATAGACTACTGTAGATTTTAAACAGTATTTGGTAGTGGAGTGGGAGAGGAATGAATGAAAACATGAACTCAAGGAAATAAGAATCTGTTATTTGTCAGAGTTCTCCAGAGAAATAGAACCAATAGGATATATATAGATATGTGTATATAAGAGGAGACGTATTATAGGAATTGATTCACATGGTCTCAGCCTCATGGAGGCTGAGAAATCCCACGATTTGCCTCCTGCAGGCTGGAGACCCAGGAAAGCTGGTGGTATAATTCAGCCCAAGGCTGAAGGCCTGAGAACCATTTGGCTGCTGGTATAAGTAAGTCCCTGATTTAGAAGTCCTGAGAACCAGTAGCTCTTATGTCCCGAAGTCTGAGGGCAGAAGATGGACAATTATTATTCCTTCTTCCTGAAACACCCTCACAGACACACCCAGAGATGTTTTACCAGCTATCTGGCCATCCCTTAGCCAGTCAAGTTGACACATAAAATTAACCGTCATAGAGTCCAACAATAAAAACACTAAGATCTTATTAAGAACTAAAATTTAAGGTGACAGAAATAAAGAAAATGTGTATGAAAATAAATAACAGAGTTTAAAATATTAAAAACCATACAGAGCAGCACATCAAATCAGCACTGAGGAGGCCTTTGAAAGGTTTGTTCAGAATATAGAGGAAGAGGGAAAATAGATGATAATGTTTTAAGATAAGATGACAGCTTTGGAAGGGAGATAATCGAGATTTGATATTCTAATAATTTTTATTATAGTGAGGTAACAGAACAAATGACATAGCATAGAAACAATATTCAGAGATACAATAGAAGAAAGGTTTGCTGAACTTAAGAAGCATCTAAATATGTAGATCACAAGAACTCATCATACATGAGGCAAATTTAAAGTAAAGATATATATATATAATACGACATATATACAACTATGTTAACAGTTTTAACATTTCAGGAAATAAAAGATCTCATAAGCACTCAGGCAGAAGAAAAGGAACAGATTACTGAACTAACAAGAAAAACCAAATGGTAAAAATGAGTTTAAATGTTCATGTTCTGTAGAGCCATTTTTCAAAGAATGATTTTAGAAACCAGAATGATTGAGCCTTTATCCAAAGGACATGTCATCAGAGAAATGTGCCCGGCTTTACACAAAGAACTTTGGGGAAAGACAGCATACGACACTCATAAATCTGGCCAGAAGAAATATATTCTTTAAGTCTGTGTGAGAAGATTTTTTGAGCCAACCTTCTAGTTAGATTATCTTCTTATTTATGGGACGTGCAATTCAGGCCAAATTCTGACATTCAACACTCACAGAAAGTTCTCATGGGAGATAGGAAGGTGCTTTCTATTTGTAACTGGAGCAGAATTTAGCAGAACTGCTTTGTAAGTTTGTAAATACTGTATGCAAAGACAGAAAGTAAAGGGGTGTACTCACAAAACATGGAGTTGCCTATTTTTAACTGTACATCAGTCAAATCTTGTTCCCATTCTATTAAAATCAATAGCATCTAATAAAATTGCTTACTCTTAAAAATGTTTACAAATGCTTAATACATAAAGACTCACTGAAAGAAAACACTATTTAGGCAAAAGTTAAATGAATCAACGTTATGTTTCAATCTATGAAGAAAACAGGAAAAGGAAACAAGTGAAGGAATACACATTCTACTCCATCTTTTTGGGCTGGGAATTTGATTCCATTGTTGACTTTCCTGTTTTTTTCCCATCCCAAACTCATGTGGGCGTTTTTTAAGCTTCTATGGCTGTTCCTCCTCTGCTCTTTATAAATTCTCTTCTGCGCATATCTTTATGGCTTCCACCATTAGTACTGTAGACACACAGACACACACACACACGCACCACACATCAGCTCCCTTAGATCTAAATAGCCATTGGAGATCTCCATTTGAGCCTTTTACCATCAAAATAATGTACATTGACACAACTTAGTTCACTTTTTTCCCCCTGTCTCCTCCTGTGCCTAATCAACTCCCTACCACACATATGCCTAGAAATATATTTATTTTAACATTTTTAAAATGATTATACCTCTTAGAAAAAATTGAAACTTTTTCTTATCCTTCCTTCCTAAGAGGAATCAAGTTAAACAAAGTAATGATTTAACTTGATTTTTTAAAATTCTCCTGTCTCTTCCCATCACCACCATTTTGCATTAACCCACCGTGTGTTCCTTTTTTCTATAAAAAGAATTTTATGGCTTTTGGTCTCTAGAAATTCCAATGGATCTCAAAATGATGGACTCACCCTCTAAGCACCTGCATATGAAGCTAAGTAGAATCTATCCCTTGCGCCAGGTCCAAATTCTCCACTTGACCTTCATCTGCTGGCCCCATTTTACCTCTCCAATCCAAATCCTCCCACTACCCCTTAACAAGTAGTCTCCTCTTTGTCCCCTAAGTCCTTGTGACATTTTCACGTTATGAGAGTTCTATGAGACAACAAAGGCAAGCTGCTTAGCAATGGGCTTGTCACATAGGAAGCACTTAACTAAGTTTAGCTTTTATTTTTCCTTAGAGTTAGTGCCAAAAGGACTTCAGATATGCTAGGCTTGTTTCCCCACTTACTTCTTGACTGAGGTCGTGTCTCACCACACAGTATCTTACTAAACACATAATAGAAATTTATTTTCAATTTCTTCCCTTTATAAAGAATCTAATTAGCTAGATTTAAATGTGATTAATTTTTTGATCCTCTAGAGTCTAAAATTTAAAGACTGAAGGGAGGTGACTTCCAATTTCCCAAAGAAATAAAATTAAGTCTTTGTTGTATATGACGTATATACACACACACACGTATACACATATATACATACTCTCACATTATAAAATATATATTTTATATCGACATTTAGTTACACAATCTCATTTAAGATTTTTCCTTTTTCAATCCCTTTTTATTACTATTTTCTCCTTTAAAAAAATGAATACATCTCACCCAAAGATTCAATACACATTTTCACTAAAATACAGTAGAAAATGGGATTTATCTTCCCTAGAGATTACAAATCATGTTCATGTCTACACTAGAATGTTTTGATTTATAACTGAATTCAAAGAAATAGATTATAAATATACAGTAAACAATGAGGAAGAATCTAAGCAAATATCATAAAACTCTAAACCCTTAAAAAACTAATGACTGTCCAAAGCATTTCAGAGTGGATAAATGTAATCATACAATTACATTGATGGGCCTTTAAAGCACAGCTCTTTGTGGACCATAAACATTGAGAATGAAAGAAAAACATAGCAAAAACATTGCATCAATAATGAATGATGAGAACCAAAAGGCACTGGAGGATTGCATTCACAGTATCATTAGTATGCAAGTCAGTTTCCTAAACTAAGAAATGGAATAAAATAACAACCACAGGCAAGGTCTTTGTGAGTGCTACAAAATATAAATGATTTTTCTGTGTTTATTTCATTTGAGGTATGTAAGTAATTTTATTTTTCTGACTGAAGTTATGAAACAAGGCCATCAGCAAGTTATAAGCAATATATATGTATACAGTATTTTATCAAGCTATTGTTATCACTTTCTATGTATTGTGTTGGTATCACATTCCTCATTATTCAATAAAACAGCAGCAAAATGAACAGATTTTATACAGGTACAGATTTCAGTTTAAAAAAGTGGTTTATGTAATGATGGCTAGCTATGACTAAGGAAAAATAGTAAACAAATGACCAGTTAGTGACATGTTGCATCTTCCATAACTGGATTGGTTTTGAGGCAGGTTAATAGAGCGTGAGAAAAAGGTAAGTGGGTTCTGAGGAGAATTTTCTCCTAATTTAATCTTTACGCCTTACTGTTTGACCTTGGGATAGCCACTTTCCGTCCCTGGGACCAGGATTCTTCATCCATAAGATAAATCTGTTAGAATGGATGATCGTGGGATTCCCTTCTATGTAGAATGCCTTATTTTGATGTGGATAGTATATGATAGAAGTTTCTAATAACTATGGATTTCAAAAACTTGGGAGCTTAAGGCAGACCTACAGAGCCTTTTTTTTTTTTTTGGACACGTGACTTTTAAAAAATGAAATACATGAAAACACTTTAAAATCAGAGCACTTTACATTAAAGAAATGCAGATTTCATAATTCCTTTAAATAACTAGATCTGGAAACGCAGAACACACAGTCCATCACTCCAGCTCTCAGCTTTAGGTGATGGAAGAGAGACTTTTCCTATAAAATGGAGGTAATAGTACCTACCTGGCAAAGTCACTGTGTAAAAAGAAATAAGCACAAAAATCTCTTAGCACAGTATCTAGCACATATGAGTTCAACAAGTAACAACTTCTTCCTATTATTATTATTATTATCATTCCCATGAATTAATAATAAGAAAGTGTAAAAACGTTTGGAGTTTGGGGCCGGCCTGGTGGTGCAAGCAATTAAGTGCGTGCACTCCACTTTGGCAGCCCGGGGTTCACAGGTTCGGATCCTGGGTGCGCACCGATGCACTGCTTGTCAAGCCATGCTGTGGCGGCGTCCCATATAAAGTGGAGGAAGATGGGCATGGATGTTAGCTCAGTGCCAATCTTCCTCAGCAAAAAAAGAGGATTGGCACTGGATGTTAGCTCAGGGCTGATCTTCCTCAGAAAAAAAACAAAACAAAACATTTGGAGTTCAAGTCTTCCATTTCTTTATAACTACTATAGTACTTATAGAAGCAGTCATGTTTACAGAACACAAATGTGATTTGCTGCAGATTTATGTTTTATTATGATTAATTGGTAATATTGAAGTAGAAACCCAATTATTAGAATTAGCTTCATATCTGAATGAGGGGTACATACATCCTAAACTTTGCATAAGCATTAGAGGAATATGTGATACTATGATGTATTTTATGAAAGAAAGATAACTTCTCAGCTAAAGATGGCAGGATATGATCTCTCTTAGGCAATTATTCCACTGGGGAGTCTGTCTCAATGCCCTCAGGATGTCTTTCTGGTTTCTGATGCATAGTATTTTTCATACGATCCAATTAAAAACACAAGAGAAGGAATCCTCTAGAATTTAAATATAGGAGAATAGTTCACAGCTACTCAACTCCTCCAAAAGAACACAAACTAAGAAACACCTTTTGTACGTCATAAAGGGAAAATGTGAAATGGTAAAGGGTAATGGGTCCAAAGAACTTTTGAGAAGTTTCTGATGCCTGAGGATTTTTATTTTTTTGGATCATACATCTTGCCTGGCTCTTGCTCTTCTGTATCCAGTTTGCATTGTGTGATAAAGGTTCTGTGCACCTCGCTCTGGCTCCTCATCCTCATCTGAGTACTGAGGCATTTGGGAATGCTTCCCTGCTGCGATGCCCTACTTTGCCTTGGACCCCCTCCACTGCACCAAATTATGATAAGTTGAAGGAACTTAGGTGCTCCTGTTACACTGGCCAAATGAATAGCTTAAAGGAAACCACACGCCACTAATTGCCATATGCTGTGTTTTAGTTCACTAAGTTATGGCTTAACAGCTCATACCACGAAACCTCCTGAGTCTCAATTGCCTGAGGTTGCTTGGCACGAACAAAAAAGGAAAGAAAAGCTTAAAGTACCCCCTGAAAAACTCTCAATTCAACAATTTTCTAATAACCCATACCCTTATACTTAGTCACACCATTAAATATTTATTTTCATCAATTCTAGCATTTAATTATCAGCTGATTCTTTTTATTCTTTTCTTTTTCCCATTTGTTTTTCTGAAGACATGGTAATTTATTAGAAAATAATGGTATAAATAAAACAACTTCTCACACACGGAACATTGTGAGAAAGAGAGGTACACGTTAGGTTGATTAGACCTTCAAAAGTCCTTTATAACTAAGAAAAAGGTCACATGGTATTCCATTAGCTTACAAAGATTTTCTTTTCTACGTGTTTATGATACCAGACAAAAGATTTTTTAAAAGAATCTGTTTTTAAAATTCAAATGAGCTACTATGAAAAGCTTCTATTTAGTGATATCCCCTAGAATGTAAATTCCACAAGAGCAAGGGCTTTATACGCTCATTTCCCACTATGTCCCTTGAAGAGTGCCTTAGTCCATTATCAAAAATTATTGAATGAATAGATGAATATATGAGTCTTTCTGGCCTTGATGCTCAATAATATGTTAAATTATGATCAAGAAAGACTGATTTTATTCTGCTCTTGTATTCTCTAGTCACTGTAGTTGCGAGCAATTCTGGTAACCTCTGGTAAATTCACTTACAGAAAGAAATTTAACCTCTTGTAATAGTTTCCTGTGAATGTTGTAACAAACTGGGTGTCTTACAATAGAAATTTATTCTTTCACAGTTCTAGAGGCCAGAGGTCTGAAATTAAAGTGTCAATAGGGCTGTGCTCCCTCCCTCTAAAGGCTCTAGGAGAATGCTTCCTTGCTTCTTCCAGCTCCTGAAGGATCCAGGTGTTACTTGGCTTGTGGCTGCTTAACTCCAATCCCTGCCTCCGCCTTCACACGGCCTTCTCCTTTTCTCCCTGTATGTCTCTCCTCTTTGTGTCTCTTCTAAGGACATTTATCATTGGATTTAAGGTTCACTTGGATAATCCAGGATATCTTGAGATTTTTAATTACGTCTGCAAAGACCCTTCTTCCAAATAAGCTCACTTTCATGGATTCCAGGGGTTAGGATGAGGGCATATATAGGGGGCCACCATTCAACACATTACACTAGCCTAGTATCAAGAATAGTAAAGCTGTGCTTCAGCTAAACAGACAGTAGGCTTGAAACAGCACTCTAATGGAGTTCTAGAACTTCACTGATATTGTCTCAGTGCTAAGCTGGAGATGGAGAGAGAAGGAAAAGCCCAGTAGCTGAGCTCGGGGATCCTACTCTGCCTTCACGTCCACATCACACACATCTCATCTGTCTCAGCTTTTCATATTTTAGGCTTCTTTTTAAAATCTGGTTTGGAAGGTTCTAATCAACAAATATTTTGAAAACTAAGAATAATAACTTTATGGAGACAGAGTTGATACTCCTCTTTTCTTTGTCCCAGACCATACCCATGTCAAGTGACTCGACAATTCTGAAATATGCAGGGGCTTCTTGTAGTTGAAGAACAATTTTTTTTCCTTGAAGTAAAACAGGTAACAATGTTTAAGTACACTGACATACTCTAAAGTTGATTAACATCCCTAGGGATTTGCAGATTTGTACCTTTAGGGAAGCTGGAAATACTTTTTTCAGCTCCATTTCCCTTAGAGTCTACAGAGGTACAAAAGACTTATGAAAACACATACAGTGATTAAGGTCTTAGCCTCCATTTTTAAAGGGTATGGAGGAGATAAGATTTTTAAATTGCTCTTTAGAATCCTTCATCACCATTCCCTGGCAGCAAAGGTATCAGTTTCCCATGTGGAACATGCCTCACTCACTAACAATGCCCAAGGCAGCCAAGAAAGTTATCGTAATCAGATAAGAATCCTTCCTTTCAAGTGGCTTTAGAATATTATAAAGTGACATGGAAAAATTACCAAGTCAATATCCACCACAGAGATGTAATAGAGACCATATTTTCTGATAAAAATGCAATGAAATAAAATGAATACCAGAAATAGAAAACAAACAAACAAAATAAAACACATAGTTTGGGATGAAAAAAATCTCTATCATTTAAATTATGCTTGGATTAAAAAGGATATCAAAACCAAACTTTTAACATGTATAAGAACTGTGTTTAAAACATTATAACTCAAAAGTTTCTTATTTTAGAGAAGACTTTTCAAAGTAAGGACTAAAATCCAGAAGCCTAAAAAGAAAAATAAATTTCGCTACATGGAAACCAAAATTTTTTATATAGAAATATTAAAATAAATACATAAATATGTAAAGTCAAAACACAAATGGCAAATGAGGGAAAAATAATATAACAGACAAATGGCCAGTTTCCTTATTACATAAAAATCTTTTGTAAGTGTAAAAAGATCAACACACAAATTAAACAAAGAGGAAATAGTATGAACACGCATTTCATGAGCAAAGAAATAGAAATGGTTTATAAACATATGAAAATAAGCCTAATTTTAATCATAATTTTAAAATGCAAATTAAAATCATAATGACTAGTAAATTTTACTTGTTTGACTGACAAAGATTACAATGCCTAATGAGACACTGTTGATAAAGAATATGGGTATTGGGCCGGCCCAGTGGCTTAGCAGTTAAGTGCCGGGGCTCCGCTACTGGCGGCCCAGGTTTGGGCCCGGGGTTCGGATCCCAGGCACCCACAGACGCACCGCTTCTCCGGCCACACTGCGGCCACATCCCACATACAGCAACTAGAAGGATGTGCAACTATGACATACAACTATCTACTGGGGCTTTGGGGAAAAAAAAAAAAAGGAGGAGGATTGGCAATAGATGTTAGCTCAGAGCCGGTCTTCCTCAGCAAAAAAAGAGGAGGATTAGCAGAGATGTTAGCTCAGGGCTGATCTTCCTCACAAAAGAAAACAAAAGAATATGGGTATTCCCTAGGTAGTAATGAAAAATAACCCAATGCCTTTGGAAAGTGATTTGGCAATATCTAAAACACGCAAACTTTTTGATCTAACAAGTCAAGTTGTTGGCATTTATCTTGAAAATATGAGTATGCAAATATACATATTTGTGCATCAATATATGCAAAAATATCTTTCTCTGTGGCATCAGTGAGATAGGTTTGGGGGCAGGAGGGAGATTGACACATTTTTGTTCTCAGTTTAAATGTTTTTTACCAACTGCATGCCTTATTGTCGTGGTATAAATAAACAAGCAATTAAATGAATAAGCAAATAGACAAGTAAGTCAGAAAAAAGTGAAGAAACAATAACTGCATCTCTTGTGTGTGGAAAGCAAAGTAAGACCATACATTCAGTGAATTTCAGGGAAAAGGCTAGGGCAATATAAAGTCAGACCTGGCAGGGCAGTAGGAAATAGTCTCCTCAACTGGAGTAGCTTAATGGAAAAGATGGAATTTCACAAGCTATTTAAATAATCTGAGAGAGATTTGAAGATTCTTCCCCCACCACAATACACACACACACAGTCATGATGTCTTAAACACAGAAAAGACATGTAATCCAAATTAATGTATAAATGTCTATAAAAATTATATTTTTTTGTGAGAGTTATAAAAGCTGTCATTCAAATAAAAGAGGAATGTGCTTGGATTATTGAAGATTGTCTCCTTTCCTCTGCCCCATGTCCAACACACAAAACAAGAATGACTGAACTTGACTAATACTGGCCGTATAGAATTTTCCATGCTAAACAAGCCTTTGACAAATGGCATGTCTTTCAAGGTAGATAAATCTAGACCCAATGTTAGCAGGCACTAAAAACATCAGCCCATCTTTATCTTTGATGGCTCTATGTTCAGCAGGAAAACGTTCTTTTTCAGTTGAATGCATTTAAATGATAAATAAATAGCTGTGAACTGAATCCTAGAAGGAAAAAGAAAAACAAAATCAATCACTTTTGATTTTTTGATATGACATATTAAAGATTTTCTTGAACTTCAAAACAATATATACCATATGCTTTATAAGCTATAGCTGTGGAGACGAAGTTCTTAGTAAATAAAAATGAAAAATAAAATAAAATAATGGAAATAAGATGGCTTCTAAACAGTGAATTTTCTATTCAGAATCAGAGTTGAAAGTTACGTTAAAGATTAGCTAATTGCATATCCGAATTTTTCTGTTGAAATCTACGCTGAGTTGATTGTCCAGTATGATTGAATGCCTAGTGATGATCAACAATCAGGGCCCTACATGTAACACAGTAGAACCACAGGTAGCCCATGTTATATAGATTACATATGTTCCTTGATCCCAACAAATATAGAAATTCTGAAAATACTAATAAGGGTTAACATGAGAAGTAATATAAAATTAGGGACTAGAGTCTGTAATTTACTTGTCAATTGATTTTCCTATTTACTTAGCCCACATCAATATATTAATTTATACATTTAAATATTATAATAGCTTATTATAGTTTCAGCAAAAAGAATCTCTGTTGTTAATAATAACAGATCTGTTGTGTCTTTTGTATAACTCTGCAGGGAGTCCAGATGGAATTGGAAAAAGAAATGATGGAGATGGATTTAATAAAAAAGGGAACACTGAAGATGACTGGTGGTACTGGACAAGGGAAGGAGAGAAAAAGAAAGAAAACAACAGTGAAATAACTAGATAATTTTATCAACTACTCATTTTGGAGTTGAAGGAACAGCCTCTTCAACATCATTTTTTCATTTCTTTGGCCTCAGTTTTCTTATTTGTAAAATGAGGGTGATCACAATTTTTGTTATCGTTCTTGTTAGTAATTAAATTACACGTCCCTCAAAATATGTTGTGAGCTTCTTACAGGTATTGAATACTTGATAATAAATTAATTCTTCTTATTATCATTATCATTATCATCATCATCATCACTACTGAGAATCTCTCAATCTTCTCCCTCACTTAAACATAAAATATCCCGAAAACCATTGAAAAGTTAGTTTATTCAGTCCAGCTGTCCCCAACTTGTCCTGAAATACTCAACATGGAATGACCATCTACACTAAACAAGTGGATTAATTTTAAAAACTCAAAGGAAAAAAAACCTAAAATTTCATTTTTTCTTATTCTGCCCTAAATCCTCCCTAGTCTGCAAACAAATCTCCTAAAAAAAGTCTGCTTTTCTACTTATTTTCCTCTTCCTTTTCATTGATTCTGACCAAATGGAATGTGCCGTTTTGTTTTTTTTCAAGAATCAATGCCTAACACTTCATAAGTTTGTGAAAAAATATCAACTGATGAAGAAGAGCACCTTTTAAATTTTTCAATAAAAATGCAAAAGGACAAAGTTGATCCTTTCTACAGGCCGGCTGATCTGACCCTGCTTATTTCATAGGAAGTGTAGGAGCCCATATCCTTCACCCATTCTTTCACAGCACGCCCAGGAGACAGGCAGCAATTACTGAAACCATGTGCTGGTGCATTTCATGCACTAAAAGAAAAAATTTAAAAGACCTGTTTTTATTTTTTCAGCCCCCTCCTTCAAGATATTTAAACATAAGCTCATAGTTTCCTGACAAAAGTTCAAAGTTTGCTTTAAAATGACAACATAGTAGAGCTGGCCACGTGTGTGTAACATTTTGAGTCCTCTTCTTCCAGGTAACCTCTGGTAACCTCTGTCTAAGGTCCTGGCTCAGAGTCCCAGACAGGGTTTTCAATAGCAAAATGAGTCAGTGTGGCTTTCCTGCTCCCCACCTTACCTGTCAGGGACAATTAGACAAGAAGTAAAATGTATACTCATGTGGAAGAGCCCCTTGGATGAGGTGCCCCACCTAAGTGCCCTCAGACCTGGTATCTCTTCCCTTGGAGGCATTTTCCAGGGAGTCTCAGGAGGGGACAGTTCTGCTGGTATTTTTTCCAGAGGAATATTCTGGCAGTTTTCTCTGAATTCTCCCTTTTAAAAGCTCTTTCAAGACTTTGAGTTACATAGGGGAGAAAATTCAATTAGATAATAATGATCTTCAATATCCACTAATCCACATTTTTACCAAGGCATGTCTGCCCAGGCTGAAGGTAGCCTTCACCATTTCATTGTTCAAGCTTGGAATCTCTTGATGGGGAGACAAAGCAATTAATACGTTGAAACATTGAGTAGCCTCAGACTTTCATTTTTTCATTTACTGAAGAGCTTTTCTTGAATTATCCCATCTCTGTCTGTCTCTCTTCATTTTCTGGGTGCCAATCTTTGACCTGATGTTTGAGGCTAGGAAGTGATGAAGGAGGAGGGGTGTCCTTGGCTTTTTGACCCAACCAAAAACAGAATGGCCTTCTTTATGCAGCTTATGTGAAATAGGGAGTTTTGACATTTTAACCACAGAAGGAATCTTTTTCCAGATTTTCTAGAAATGATCTGAAACAACTTAAAATTTCTTGGAAACACAAAAGCATGAAACAAAATTATTTACTTTGAAAACGTTCTTTGTTTATTTATTTGGGTAACTATGGACCACATTGCTTCTTCATAGTTATGTACTGCAGAGAAAAATTCTACATGTTTGGATGTACAGTGAATGACAGCTGGAACTGAACCTTATCAAATCATACTTTGTTTAGAAAACTTAAATAAGAATTTACTAAAAATGAAGAGTAAAAAAGGAGAAAACCTCCGAGAACAGCACACAGCTAGATGTTTCAAATACTCATGCTTTTCAGTGCCTGTAAACAAAAACACTGTGACTAGTACTGTGTATTCAGCCTTTGTCTATAAATGCTAAGTTTATTATATTTCATTCTAATACCATTGGACTGTTGGATGGTTAAAGCCATATCTCCATATGCTGCAAATTATCAGGGGAAAAGAACGTACTGAGACCAGAAAGCCTAGAAGCTGGTGCTTAGAAAAGCAGGAGAGAGAACTTCTGACTCTCTCTGGGCCCTGCTTTTTATTATAGGAAAGGAGGAAGACAGAGACAGACAGGGACAACAGATAGAGAGGAAAGAGGAAGAGACAGAGAAGTTATCCTGGACCCTTGCTACTCAGAATTGCGGTTCCTGATGTAGTAATGTCATCCTCTTACAAATACAGAATCTCAGGTCATAGGCCCTAATGATTCAGAATCTGTGTATATACACAAGTGATTCACATGCACATTAAAATTTGAGGTGTATTGCAAGAAGAAGACAAGTCAGGTATATTTTATTGCGAAATTAACTAACCGTGTGTTACGCTATGGATCAATTCCTTTTTTTTTTTTTAATTCTTGAGACTTTAAAAAATCTGATTTGAATTTCATAGGATCATCTCAAATCTTCAAACAATGAAAGAAAAGGTTATTGTTCGGAAAAAGCAGCTTCCTAAGGTCATGATGGTGAAGCAGCAGTAAATACGGGGGCAGTTCAAGAGCCCAGTGGATCTGAGAGAATAAAAGATGAGGGTCTGAGGTTTGGCTGTTCTTCTTCCTGTGGAGATTTTGTTTGACGTTGAAGCAGAACACATTAAGGTTTGATTTTATTAAAGATCACCTCACGGGTGGTCTTTAACGTCCAGGAGTGTTCAGGCTTTGAGTAATCAAAACACAGATAAAATCAAGATAGATTCCAGAATGCCAAATTATTTGTTCTTTTACAATGAGAAATACAGCCATCATCTTCAAGTAGGCAAGGTCAGTCCAGTTGAATATGAAGCCAATGTACAATTTTGAAAGAGGTTTGTATATACCAGATTCCTCCAAAAAGGAAAGTAGACAACATCGCAATTAGGTAGTTGAAGGGAAGTCCTTTCTTTTGGATAACTTTTGACTATGGTGCCAGAGACACTTAAGACAGTTTTGATTAACTTCTATATCTCCTTTGGACTCCTGCATCTCCATAGGACAGTCCTACAGGCACATCCATTTTTGTATCTTTTTTTTCCATTCACCACTGAGCTGTGCTGTCTTTTGTTAATGCCTTATTTTACTTCCTCTGTAGATATGTTAATATAATTTTCTAGGCCACAGGTTTATTCCAATAAATGTAACTTAAATTTGGGGGTCAGCCCTGTGGCATAGTGGTTAAGTTCGCGCACACTGCTTTGGCGGCCTGGCGTTCGCAGGTTCAGAGCCTGGGCACGGACATATGTGCGGCTCATCAAGCCATGCTGCAGCAGGTGTCCCACATACAAAATAGAGGAAGATGGACATAGATGGTAGCTCAGGGCCAATCTTCCTCAGCAAAAAGAGGAAGATTGGCAAAAGATGTTAGCTCAGGGCCAATCTTCCTCACCAAAAAAAAAAAAAAAACCCCAAAATTGGCTTAGATCAGTATTTGTTAAAATAAAGTCATAGTTACCTGCATCAAAATCACAGAGATGTTAAATAATTCAGCTTTCTGGCCCCACCCAGAACCACGAAAGCAGAACTAACTGGGAAGGTGCCTGGGAATCTGCATTTTTAAAACCCCTCAAATGATATTTATCTATGCAACTAAAATTTTTAATCATTGGCTCGGTCTCTACTCTGATTGCTGAATTATAAAAAACCTATACCTAACAATTTAAAAGTTGCTTGAGGCTGGTGCTTTTAGTGTAGGCTGACTTTTCCGACTGAAATTCATCATTTAGTTTAACTCTCAGAGGAATAATTTATTTGAGGTTCTTAGAATATTCTTCACTCTGAGGCCTTCAAATAGTAATTACAAGTATATGATCATTTTACATCACCAGAAAATTTCAAACCTGAATCTACTTCCACCTTTTTAAAACATGTCCATATACTATCCATACATGATAAAATGTAATCCCTCTATACATTCTTTTACCAACTGTTTCAAGTAACTACTGTATGTTAGACCCTTTCAGATGTAATTTTTAAAGATTTTTACTAAAGTTTATACCTTAAGTTATTTCGTATCCCTTTTCGTGAATTTCATTGACCAAATCTTTTTTGAGGATCTGTGTCATATATCAGAAATTACTGTATGTACCAAAAATTCACTGATGACTAAAACAGGATGCTGGCAATAAGAATTTAATGCATGATCTAGTTGCTATTTATAGCATATTTGAATGGAAAGAAATTTCTCCAAAACACAACTTTGTAAGAACTTTGGTTTCACCTAATTCTAATCAGCAAATCTTGCAAATAATAAGTGAGGTTAAGTTATAGCTGTTTCAATTTCTATATTTAGCAATATCTGTAGGGCTATTCCTAAAAATGTCTAAAAATTGTTTTAAAATTTGTTAGAAATGACAGGCAGCAACTTATAAAGAGAAGTGCATTCAGTTTACTGGGCAAATTAGAAATGATCAGCAATAAATTATAAATACATGATTCTAATACCAAGAGTTGTCTCTTCAAGACAGAGAAACTAGCCATAACCCTTGACCAGTGTAACCAAGGGTAAGTTCTACCGCTGTCTGGGTCCTCATCTCTTTTCCTCTTTTCCAACCCAAGAAATCCCTGCTGAACTGTTGCTTTTCGCAAGTAGTCAGGGTAAGGCTGGGAGAGGGCTGTAAGACGAAGTTTTGGTATGAAAAGTCATATCCTGCTTGGGATCCTGGTTAAAACGGATTTCTACTTTGAGGAGAGCTTGTATGCCAACATATATCCTAATCAATCCTACCGATACATTCTCTCCACTCTTCCCCCAGCTCCTCTCTGGAAGGCATTTAGGATAACCTCAGGTTAATTACATCAGGTCTAATATTCCCAGGGCAACCCAATGTTAGACAGAATACATACAATAGAAATCCAATTACAGTTTAGCATTCCATTTGATTTACTTATTTTTAAATTCTAGCAGATGTTAAATGGGTTCAATAAACTCAACAATAATTTAAATTCTCTACATTATATTTAAAATAGTTCTGAGGAACTAAGTAAAATGTCAATTTCCCCCTGATTTGTTACTACATTGCATATTGCTTTCTGTGAGACTATTAATTTTCCTGCCTCACAGCCACTGTCCTCATCAGTCCGCATTTATGTCCCCTAATTCCTTCAGATGCGGCTCCGAATGGGCTGAAGCTCCTTCTGACATTCCCAAAGGCATCGAGAGAGCCAGATCCTGACAGGAAGCCAGGAAGATGGACCAGCCATCCATTTGTTAATGTGTCACACTCGAATTACACATGGCTGGCTGCAAAATTAAATTGCTCTTTCAGGATATCAGCAGAGACATAGATACAGCATTATAGCTCTGTGTTCCTATTGTTTTCGGATCAGAAAATGCTTTACTTGTGTACCCTTGCTAAATTGTGTTCACTGAAAGTGCAGATTGAAAAGGGTATTGATTGCAGCTTTCCCCATGCCTGGAGTGGTTCTGTGGTTTCAGAATTGAACATTTAGAAGGAAAAAGTGTGTGTTTCCAGACTTGGCACCTGGAAAATTCCGGAAACCTTTAAAGACAAGGACTGATAATGAGATGATGTTGTTCAACTTCCTGGTAGTGATCTGTGCAGCTGTGCCCATTCTCCCCTTCCTAATCTAAAGTGCTGCATTCAACCTTAATAATACTTCCCTGTATAATACTCAGGCCTGCAAATACAGTTGGTGCATCCGTAATAATGGCTGCTCTACCTACAGCATGATCAAGAGATGGAAAGCAGCGGCCTAATAGCTAGCACATTTTGGCAACAGATCAGCACTGATAACTTCAGTGATTCAACTTTCCCTACGCGAGGTAAATACAGATGAAATTGCCATCACTTGCAAGGGATTTCAATTATGCTTGAAACAAGGTCAAAACCAAATTATTTAAGAATGTGGAAATAAATAAAGACCACCCAAATGAGAATAAAGGGAGGCTATTTATTCATAGCTAGCTATAGCAAGGGAGTTAGTCACCATGACTTGCCTTTGGCAGAGACTCCAAGGCAGGCAGAGGGATGAAAAAGCTTAATAATCAGAGTGGGGAAAAAAGGCTTCAGGTGTGCTCTGTTTGGAGGACATTGGCATGGGGAGGTGGGAGGCAGGCTAACTAGAAGAGGGGCAGCCTAGTAGAATATTTGGCTTTCTCTGGTTGGTCCTGAGTCGGAAGCAGGGGCAAAAAGCAGGGAAGTTGGCAGTCATTGAGCAACTCCTGAGCATCCTGGGCCAATTGCTGCAGAGGCTGTGGTCTGGCTTCCTGGACTAGTTCCACAGAGGTTGTGGGTCAGAGTCCTATTGTTATATACGATACCTGACCATTGTCCATTTGTATATTCAGCCTCTCAAGAGTTTTTTCCATTCAGGAATTAAATTCAAGCAGGCTAGTTACTGCCGTGATAGCAGCATTGTTAACTCCTCTTGTCCGAAGATGGTGGGTAAACATAACGTCAAATACTTCTTTTTAGGGTTTAGGATCACTCATCTCAGAGGCTCATGATATCAACATATTGAAAATGAGCAAAGTGTTCATAGTCTCTTTGAATTGTCACTACAGAGGCAAGCAGTCAAAACAGCTCTGAAAATAAATGAAGTAATCTTGAACTGTGAGAAACTGCACTCACCAGGGCTTTAGGGGCCAGATGATGTGCTGCTTTTTCAGTAGGTTGTGGAGGGCCTGTCTATTGTAGGAAGGACTACCAGAGTTGAGAGGAGGAAGGGATCAGTGCGAACTAGCATGATCAAGGAAGACTTTCATGGGGAATGTGTGGGTGAAGCAAGGCCATCCAAGACGACACCTGGGCAGGGAGAGATCACAGTTTATGTAGTGCAGATAAAATTGGTCAAGTCGTATACTTAGAGATGAGATGGTAAATTTGATACAGATTCCGCTATGGCAGAGTAATGGGAGAAAGAACAAAATGAAAGAAAGGCGTAGAAGATATCATAAAGACTGTGAAATGCAGTGCTATTGACAGAAAAAAAAAAAGGAAAGAAGTTGGTTTAGGAGAATGTTGTATTCAAATTTGGATGTGTTTTTTGGAGGTGACAGAAGCAGGATATTCAAAAGGAATTACCTTTAGGCAGCTGGACATGTCCTACTGCATTTTAAAATGGGATATCATGGCAAGTATATATTTGAAATACCCAGGGAAGTAATATTCCGAACTTGTAAATACATTCCTTTAAGGGAGAGATTATATAGAAAAAAAGCACAAAACTCTTGAAACTTGAGTAATGGTCATGTCACTGACTAGGTGCCTGGAGAAACTCAGAGTGGGGTTTGGAAGCAATTAACTGCTTTTCCAGGTTGTTTCTTTTCCTTTTCTGTGTTAAGGAGATGTAACCACAGGCCATCCTGAAACTGACCAAGTGAGGCACTCAAAGGAGATGTAACCAGCAGCCATCCTGAAACTGACCAAGCCAGGATATAACCACTAGCCATCCTGAAACTGACCCAGCCTCACCACAAGAGCTATGCCCATGACCTTTGCCTTATCTTTAATGCAAAGATCTCTCCAAGAGGAGTTTAGGTCTCATTATGTGGAAGCATGTTCTCCAGCTGAGCCTGTCCAAGCCAATACCTGCCTCTCCCTTTTGAATGTTCATTCCCCAACCAAATAAAGTTCCTGTTTTCCTTTGTTCGGGGCTCCATGACTTTGGAAATGATCCCTCATGGCCTCCTATTTGCTGCAAATACACTTGGCGAGACAACTTCCACTGGTGTAGAGCCTTGTTTAACTCACCAAGAGGCGAGCCCACTTGATTTGGTATCAGTCACACAAGGTGAAAGGAGAAATAAGAATTTGTGAAGGATTCAGAAAGGTAGGACTAGAAATTCACATATGGTAGTAGTACCAAAGAATCTTGGGAAAGTCCATAAAGATGATGGGGGTAGGGGTCATGTCACATGATTTGAAGTAATCAGGACGAAGAACCACTCCAGAAAACACTGTATAAAATGCCCTGACATAATACTTTGAAATGTTCTTTCATTAGCTGATAAACTAAAAATACTATATTTTAAACACAAAATGAATTTTAAGAGTATCACTGTAAAGTTTACAGCTTTGCCTCACATGAAAATTGAATACACAGAAAAGGAGGACTGGCTGTCTCTGTTTAGAAGCCTGCAAGCTAAATTATTTATACATAATTAAAATGAACAAATCAACTGAAGAAGTTACTATTCACACATCCCCAATAAATAAATAGCTGGTTATGTGGGAAGATGGGAAAATATATTATAAATACCAATGATTTCAAACCAGTAGCAATTGACTTCAATTTTTTTTAATGTATAATTACTGATATCAGAGGCAATTTGTGTAAATTTTACTGAAACACACTGAGTTGGGAAGAATTATGAAATGTATAAGCACGGAATAATTAGATTATATATTGTTGAGAGAACTAGTGACACAATTTTTCTAAGAATGAATCTTCTTCCCACACCTTTCAAAAAGGGACACTCCTAAGCATTGAAACTCTGGCTATTTTGTTAGAGCCAAGCGGTTTGATTTTTATTTTATCTCTCCCACCAAAATCTACATAATAAGAGATTAGGAAGGAGTTTAAAACAAACGCTTCTTCCAACCCATTCCAGGTATCTCAGACTCTTCATTTTTTTTTTTTTTGGTAAGTATATAGATGACACTCATAAACTAAATATGATCACTACATGAGAAAAGCTATAGTCTAAATCTGTTGGTGAATATGAAAATTGGTAGATAAGAAGCAAAAGGTGTCACAATTTCAAATATGCATACTTACGACCTACTATTACACTGTTAGAAATTAACCGTGCAAAATGGTTTGTGTGACTTGCTTATGCAAAGTAAAATGTTGAAGGCATCTTAAGCATCTAATAATAAAAAAAATAGTCAAATAGTAAATTATGGCATATCTACATTATTCAGTAGTTGTCAGCTATTTAAAAGAATGAGCCACTTAGAAAATAAAAGTATGATACATTGTAAAAATGAAAACACAGGCCTGGACACCCCTCCAGGCCCCCGTAGAACTCCCGTGATCCCGCGAGATCAGACTTCCTCCAGGAAGAGCGGGAGCGGCAGCGTCGCCTCAGGCCCCGTTCCGCCGTCCTCGCAGCTCTCGGATGCAGAGTGCGTTCAGCCCCGTCCTCTCCCTGGTAGCGGCTGGAGAAAGGTATGTAGGCTATGATGCCGTGTCAGTAAATATTATTATACATACGCATAGAAAATTGAAAAGTAGGCCTTGGAAAGATACTTATCAAACTGTTAATGGTGGTTTCCTCAGCAGTTCTTTAAGGATGGTCTAGGAAAGATTTGAGGAAGTTCTGCTTGTTCATTTATGCAAAATCTGTATTAGTTTAATTACTTACATTTTTATAATTTGTTTTTATTATTGTCTTATTCCTGTCTCTTGTTTACAGTTTTTTGAGATAATTTTTATGTATACTAATATAGAAAACTTAAGTGTTCAATTATGAGTTTTGACAAACACGTACGTCCAGGTAATCCACACCCTTATCAAGATAAGGAGCATTTCCCTCAGCTCCCTACCCTTTCTCAAACAATTTTCACCTGTCCGAGGCAACCACTGTTCTGAATATTTACACTAAAATTTAGTTTTGCTGTTCTATATATGAAATCATACAGTAAGTACTAATTTGTGTTCAATTTCTTGAGGTCAGCATAATGTCAATGAGATTCTTCCATCTTGTTGCATGTATCAGCAGTTTATTCCTTTTTATTGCTGAGTAGTGTACCATTATATGAATGTATCCGAATTCATCAGTCCACTCGCATGCCGATAGACGAGGGTTATTTCCAGTTTTTGACTGCTGAATAAAGCCTCTTTGAATAGTCTGATATAAGCCGTTTTTGGAGGTATATTTTTATTTCTCCTAGGCAAATGCTTTGGGCATATTTCTCATTGGAAATATATATATATATTTTTCCTCCAAGTGGAACTGCTGAGTCATAGAGTAGGTGGATATTTAATATTAGAAATAACTGATAAGCAGCTCTCCAAAGTGGTTTTAAGATTTTACACTCCAAACTGCAGTGTTTTAGAGGGTTGTAGTTGTTTATATATTTATGAACATTGTTATCATCAATTTTTTTAGCATTAGCCATTCCAGTGGTCTTAATTTGTATTTTCCTAATGATTAGTGATACTCTGTACTTTTTCATGGGCTTATGGGCCCTCCTTGAGTCTTTCTTATGAAGTGTTTATTGTCTGTTTCTTTTGGTCTTAGGAATTATATATGTATTTTGGATAAAAGTCCTTTGTTACATATACATTTGCAAGTATTTTCTCGCAGTATGTGGCTTAGCTATTTATACTTCTTAGCAGTGTCTTTTGACAAAAAAAGATTTGTTTTTCATGAAATCTGTTTTCACTTGTTTTTCTTTTAAATTTATCACTTTCTGTGAACTAAGAAATATTTGTCTATTACCATGTCATAAAGATATTTCCATCATGTTTTCTTCTAGAAGCTTTATAGTTTCAGCTTTTATTTTAGGGCATGATCCATCTTGAGTTAATTTTTCTGTATGAGATAAATGTCAAAGTTTTTTTTTTATATTGATATCCAGCATCATTTGTAGAAAATATTCTCCGTCTCCCACTGAATAGGGGAATTGACACTCTATTTCTTGATATATTTGCTTATTCTTATGTCAATCTCATACTGTCTTTATAATAACTTCATAGTAAGCCTCAATGTTAGGGCCTATTTCTTTTCCAACTTACTATTTGTTTGTTTTTCAAGATTGTTTTTGACTATTAGAGGACCTTTGAAATTCCACTTATATTTTAGAAATAGCTTGTAAATTTCTATTTAAAAATATACTGGGGTTATGACTGGGATTGCATTGAATCTATAACTTTATTTGGAGATGTCAATTTAAGAGTATTGAGTCTTCTAATCTGTGAACGTGGATATCTTTCAATTTATCTAATCTTCATTAATTTATCTTATCTGTTTTATTGTTTTCAATAGGGATATTTTAGGGATATTAGACAGCTTTAGTTAAAATTATTCTTAAATATTTTATGTTTTTTGGTGCTATAAAAATAAAAAGTTTTTTTTCCTGAATTTCACTTTCATTTGTTTGCTTGTAGTATATGGAAATATAGTTGACTTTTGTTTACTGATTTCGTGTTCACTTATTCAGATACCCATGTGCTACATTCCAAGCACGTGCCCAACATTCTATACCTCTTGAGTTTGTGCTCTTTATAGCACTGGGGGTTTCACATCCATATTGCTATGACTTATGGTGCATTTTTTCCTGTGGTTCTGATTAAGAACTTAGTTGACATGGTTGAAAGAATATCAATGCTATGCTATTCCAGTCTTGGTGAAACCTTCCCAATTTAATAATTGTGATTAATTACATTGCAATTTTTTTTAGGTACATCCTATATATATATATATATATAAAACGTATAATACACACACACATATATAAATATATGCATACATTCATATATGTACATTCATATAAACATATACATATACATGCATATAATATAGTTGTTATATATACAGTTAAGTATATATATGTATACGTATTCATATACATATAGATACACACACATATGTAATAACCACTCAGTTAATCAGTAATTGTGATTATGGCTTACTGGGTAGCTCTGGGAAAACTGCTTAACTTCTCTGTGTTTCACTTACCATGTAAATAAAAATAACTCTGATCTATACTGGGAGGTTTACTAAGGTGAATAAAGATAGTTAAATTTCTTAGGGAGAATTTGAGCTAAATTTTTATGTACGTATCATACCAGTTGATATCGAAATATAATTTCTTACTCTCTCCCCCAAAGTGTGGCATTATTTGCTGTTTGTTTCTTCTAAAATAGTTCAGTGAGAACTGAACTTTTTTAAGATTGACCTTTATTAAGATTTATTTTTAAAGGCGGGAACATTAGAATTGCATATTGTTTTGGCCTGGAATAGAGCTTTGGTGTTTTATATTGTTATTATTTTGTGTAAATACCTTGCATGGTAGGGAGTCTTAGAAGGTTTTGATATGATTAGCTGTAAGGTTGTTTTCATAATGAAACAGAAATGTAAAGTCAAAGGCTAAAATCCTGGTTGTAAGGTTTTTCTGCTTTTGTTTTCAAACGTTTTTTATTTTATTAAGAGGATTTGTGCTTGCCCAAATATCTTGATGTCTAAGTCTGTCAATTGCCTTTTGTCAGATTCTAAGACCACATAATTATAAATGGGAAAAGTTCTTATCTGAATAGCTTTCTGATCATCAGTTTGTTTACTGTATGGGTAACCATTCTGAATAATGTAATGAATATTGTATTTCCTGCTCTGCTCTTCCTTTCTTGCATGCTGTGATGATCCCAAAAGAAAGCAAAAATGTGTTGATGTAATTACACGTTCAGGGTAATATCTAGATGAGTTGAATGCAGTTTCTTATGCGTCTAAGGATATAAGCCTCTCAGTTAATCACAGTTGGAGTTATCCAACTGGTTATTTTAATTTCTTCTTATGCATTGGAGATTTTTTTCCTCCTTTGTTAGTCTTAGAAATAGAAAATATGCTCAGTGGACATCTTACCTCTTAACTCAAAAGGTATATCCCATTCTTACCCTGGTGTAAAATTTCAGTCTCTTTTTGTGAAAAATGAGGTAGTACTTTTAATATGCAGCTAGGCAATCAGTACTGAAACAGAGACCTAGATCTTTGTGAACTTCACAAGTCATGACTCAGTTTTTAAAATGCAATGCCATCATTAATATTAAACACTTTGGAACCAAAGTAATGTTATCTCTGTGTCATTTCTTACCCGCTGAACGTTGTATGGTTATGAGTAGATAGTAGATGCAGACTGGGAAGTGACAGTGTAATGTCATTCCCTGCCCTCCACCGTTTAGTGTGGTTGGCTTCTCTGGGTCTGTTCTGTTTTGGTTTATTCACTTTTGTTCTATGTCCCCTCTGGAAGGTTTGTAACCAAGTATGGATTTAATTATTGTTTATGCACAGACCAAAGTCTATTTTCCCTGGTGGTTAGTTCCCCACCCCCCACCCCACTATATATTATTGTTGTTTCTCTTTTAACATTCAACTATTTTTCTTTAAGATTAAAAGTGAGAAAATATGTCTTTTTTCATTCATGGAAATATTAGCCATTTATATGGCTTTTCATTTTTGTGGGAAGATGTAAATCCTGTCTGATATCATGTTATTTCTGTCTGAAGAACTTCCTTTAACATGTCTTGTAGTGGAGGTCGGTGGCAGTAGATTCTCTCAGCTATTGATTTTCAGAAAGAGTCTTTATTTTGCTTTTAATCTTAGAAAGGTATTGTTCTGGGTATAGTATTCTTTGCTGGAAAGTTTTTTTTGTTTTGTTTTGTTTTTCAGAATACTTAAACACATTGCTGTAATTCTTTTGTCTTGCAAAGTTTGTGACAAGAAGTTGGCTGTAACTTTTTTTGTTCCTCTGTACATAATATGTCTTTTTTCTCTGGTTATTTTAAGGATGTTTCTTCTGGAAATTTGATTATGATGTGCTTTGGTGTCTTTATTTGGAGTGATTATTTGAGCTTCTTTGTTTTTGTGGGCATATAGTTTCCATCACGTTTAGGAAAGTTTTGGCCGTTATTTCTTCAAATGTTTTTTTCTGTCCCTGCCTTTGTTCCTTTCTCTCTAGACTGCAAAATATTAGACTTTTTGATCTTGTTCCACAGATCACTGATGTTTATTTATTTCAGTCTTTTATTTACTCTGTGGGTTTTATTTTAGATGGTTTATATGAATGTATTTTCAATTTCACTGATCTTTTCTTCTGCAGTTAATCTAATTTGCTATTATACTATGACTCTCTTTTTCATTTCAGACACTATTTTTCTTCATGGACATTCCATTTGGGTCATATATCATTTTCATGTTTTTCTCTTTCTTCTTAAATATACGGAGCATATTTATAATAGCTATCTTAAGGTCATCTCTGTCATTCTGAGGTCTGTTTGTATTGATTGAGTTTTATTCTGGTTATAGGTCATATTTCCCTGCCTCTTGATAACTAAAGTGTTCTAGACATTGTGAATTTTACATGTTGTTCTCTGGATTTTCTTGGATTCTTTCTACCTAGTGTTGAACGTTGTCTGCCATGCAGTTTAGTTACTTGAAATTGTTTGATTTTTCAGGGCTTAGTGTTAAGCTTTTTCAAGGAGGGACTGGAGTATCCTTTAGCCTAGAACTGATTTAACCTCACTCCTAAGGTGATATCCTTCTAGGGGCTCTTCCCAGTGCTGTGTATGCCCTAAGATCTTTTCACTTTGGATAGTGAGAACTTTAAAACTATTCCAAGTGCAGTTTAACTACTGGGTTTTTTGGCTACTGCTGTCTAGATTCTTTGTCTGGCCTCAGGTAGCTTCCTCTGATACAGGCAATGATTATTACTTAGCCAGAGATTTGAGAAAACTTTTCTTCAGATCTCCAGAACTCTCTTTCTGTAGCTCTCCTCTCAATGATACTCTGCCTCCAAAATTCTAGTTGCCTTGGCTCCCATGACTTTCAATTTCTGTTTCCTCAACTCAGCAAAACTGTTAGTCTTGGGGCTGGCCCTGTGGCATAGTGGTTAAGTGCACGCGCTCCGCTGCTGGCAGCCGGTCCGGATCCCAGGCGCACACCGACGCACCGCTTGGCAGGCCATGCTGTGGCGGTGTCCTATATAAAGTGGAGGAAGATGGGCACGGATGTTAGCCCAGGGCCAGTCTTCCTCAGCAAAAAGAGGAGAATTGGCATGGATGTTAGCTCAGGGCTGATCTTCCTCTCTCACACACACACACACACACACACACACGCAAACTGTTAGTCTCTGGATGCCCCTTCTCTGCACTGTGACAGTTGCCTCCAGACAGTAAGCTGGGACAATTGTGGGGCTCACTCACCTCCTTTGTTTCCCTCTTTTCCAGGAAACAACGCTGGTGCTTTCTGTCATCCAGTGTCTGGAAACGTTGTTTCATATATTTTGTCTAATTTCCTAATAGTTTAAAAAGAGAAGGAAAATCCACTCCATCATTTCGGAAGCAGGCATTCTCCAAGAATTACATTTTAAAATATGTAACTGGGGCCCAAGCAGAGCTCTTATTAAAATTACGTCTGTCTCATTAACTTCCGTTAAAGCTGGAAGTTTGCTCCACTGCTTTGTAAGTTTTTACGTGAGATTTTTCAGAGGTTTTAATAAGTCCCATGTAGTTTTACTTACAGACAAAACTTTTACATTGAGATTGTGCTGCCTCAAACCTGCAAACTCTTTATCTGTTCTGAATGTTGGCACTTAACTGGTTTTTTTCTGAAGAGTACTTAAATAGAACTATTTTAAGGCAAACAGAGCAAACAGTGCCAAATATTTTAAAACTTTTTTCTCTCCTTAAATTTTCCTCTGAAAACTAAATCAAGAGCTGAGCATGGGAACATCATAATCTACACACCATTTTTGACTGTTCTTCTGGCTTCCCTGCGTTTCTGGGGGTATTGCTATACTTCATGCTAGAGCCCCACAGCCAAGCTCACTGTGAGCTTGATGCGTTGCCTTTGTATTAGAAAACGAGCTGTCACTGTGAGGATGGCAGACAGTGTCTTAGTGCTGAGCAGAAGATGTTCTCTTCCTCCCAGCTAATGCTGCCCCTGCTCCAGGGAGCACAGCTAAGAGTGTGACCCAGGCGCCTCTTCAGGTCCTTTGTATAACTGTATGTGGAACCCTTGTCCTTAGCTTTGTAGATGTAGAAAATTTGTTGAGGAAGATTTCTTAAGGTAGTCTTCTTAAAAAATCCTAACACTTAAAAAAATTATAAAACACTAAAAATAAATAATAAAATAGCATAAACCTATGTTTTAGTACTACATAGTTTCCCCGTGTAGAATGCCAGTTTTTGGTTCCTGGGAGGAGATAGGTTGAAAATTGTCTACCCACAGCCTACAGAAAACTGAGTCTGGGCCTGCAATAAACGTTCTTGAAATCTTTGATGTCTCAGGAAACTAGGTGTGAACCGTTGGTCACAGAGAGCCTCAAAAATAATGAGTAGCACCAAAGTGTGTGCAACACTTTGGTGTCAAAAAAACAAAATTATGATGGAAATATTGTGTAGTGGTTGAGGACATGGGCCTTTCTAAACACCCTGATTGATATCCCAGCTCTACTGCTGCTTTTATAACGCTGCCCATCTCTAAGACTTACTTATGATGCCTTCCAAATCGAATTGTTAGAGGAATTACATGAGGTAATTGGTTCATATTGTGCTTAGTACAGTACCGGTCACTGCTAGTTCAATAAATGGTAGCCTTGTGAATAGAAATCATCATTGTCATCATTGTGATTATCATAATCATCATGGTCATCATAAATGCTAAATAGATGAATTCAGCACTATTTGTTGAATGTTTAATATATCTACCACTGTGCTAAGCACTGGATTAAGCTCTTCGAGTTAGGATCCAAATCCAAAATATAAAATTGAATATTTACAAATATGTAGACATACACATACAGTTCAGCAAAACTAATTTTTTTTGAAATCGTAAACAATGTCATAGTAAACTATTTTTAATAAAAGAAACTTGTTTGAAAATTTCAGTAAGGGATGTCATATGTCGATGGAAATTTTTTAGCTAAAATTAATTTTGAGGATTTTGTCTTTGAGTATTATCTTCCTAAATAGAGACACTCTATTTAAAGTCCGTAAGGACAGAGTTTGGAGCTCTGGGAATGGAGGAACATGCCCTGTCACTCCTTTTCCTGAATGAGGTATGGGGAGTAGACCACCCACGAAGGTGGCATATCTGTTGAGAAGGGCTGTCAGGCTGTGTGACTTGTATTCCTCTCTTGGGCCCAGAAGAACAAGTGATCATGTGATTGATAAGGCTCATTTTGGAGTTATGTTTTGTGTGTGTGTGAGAGGAAGATAAGCCCTGAGCTAACATCTGTCGCCAGTCCTCTTTTTGCTGAGGAATACTGGCTCTGGGCTAACATCCATGCCCATCTTCCTCCACTTTATATGGGACTCCGCCACAGCATGGCTTGATAAGCAGTGCGTTGGTGTGCGCCCGGGATCCGAACCGGCGAACCCCGGGCCGCCTCAGCGGAGCGCATGCACTTAACCGCTGTGCCACCGGGCCGGCCCCAAGGAGATAGGTTTTTTTCTCAAATGTTTGAGAGTTCACAATTACTTCTTCCCTAGGAATGGAGGAATACGTTCTTTTGCCCAAACCCTTTTCCCCAATTCTCTACCGACAACTTTTCCTGGGGCTCTGATCCTATTAATAGTTATCACTTATCACTGCAGTTCACACTTTTCTTGCCTTTCTCTCTCCATGATCCATAGCCTGAGGAAGAGTGAAACTTTGGATGAACTTAAACTTTATTCATTTGTGACAAAATTATTAACACCACGCAAATCATGATAAAAATCTAATTAGATACCAAGATTGATTATACTTTTAGTTCTGCCTTCTAGTTGATTACAGATCTTAATTAAGGCCTTGCATGGTGTTGAAAATATAATTCGTTGTATACGTAGCCGAGAATCCTCGAACACCGTCTCTGTTTTTTGTCCTGCAGAGTGATCTGGACAATCTTTCATAGATGGGTCTAACTTTTCTATATGGGTGTAACTCTCTAGGACCTATGTCTTGGGATGTCCTCGTGGGGTCAGAGGAAAGCAGGGTCTTGTAACTACCCATTTACTTCCTTTAGTCACCCTCTTCCTTTTTATTTCTGTCTCTCAGAGCCTAAGACCCATTTCCCCCTTCTCTATTACTCCCAAATACTGTGGTCCCCCTATTTTATCCTTACTCCTTAAGGTGTACTGTTATTGGTCAGAGCTACTGATCATAAAAAAAGATGAGAAGATCCTTTGAGACAAGCTCCCTGCAAAATTGCACCTGCACTAGTGAGCACACCTGAGGATTCCCTTCAGACTTATTCACTAAATCCAAATATCTCCCCATTCTGATTTTTCCTGCAGCAAAACCACATGATATGTACCAAGCTGTTGTCTTATATTTTGTGTCCTTACTCTTTGCTCCTGAAATTAGTCTAGAACTTCAGGTAGTTGATAAACTTTTAACGAGTATAAATTGCAATGAACTACCATTAGAAAACAACTTGCACTTCTTCAGAACTTTGATGACAAGTAGTCACTACTAATTTTATGATCAAGGCAAGACTTACATAGGAAGTCTTGCATAGGGAAAATATTGATTTTATATTAATAAAATCTCTTCTCACAAAATTTTTAAGGAAAAATAAGAATCAATAAAATATGAAAGAAGAAATAGGACAAGAAATGTGCAGGACCTGAGTTAAGATCATTTGAGAGAGGAATGAATCTTACTGTGCTTCTGGGCACCTTAATTCAAGTATCACTTGCCCTATTACATACTCTTATCACTATCTGAATTTAATTTATTTTCTGCCTTTGACCACTAAAATATAAGCTCTGTGCAAGCAGGTACTTCACCTATCTTGTTTACTCAGCACCTAGCATATAAACCAGGTGCTCAATTTAAAATAGTGTTGAAAAACTGAATCTTTAATATGTAAAGAGTTCTTATAATCCAATAAGTAAGAAAAACATCTGCTGTAGAAAAATAAAGTCATGAAGTGGCAACTCCAATATAAAGAAATACAGCTAGCTAATAACTAGCTTACCTTCAAGAACTAGTCGAAAATACAAATTAAAAAATTATAAGGCACAATATTGACTGTTTTTTAAAAATAATTTAGTAATATGGATCAAAAGAGTTTAAATAGTTTATGTCTTTTGACCCAGAACTATATTTCTAATGAAGGAATAAAAGATGTAAAAAAAACATATGTATTCTCTGATATGAAAACTTGAAAAAACAACCTAAATATCTAGCAGTAGGATATGTATTAAACTATGCTATCTCCATAGTAATAATTCTATGCAGACCATTAAAAATTGCATTCTTGGGGAATATGAAAGGATTTTGAAAAATCCACAGAATAATGTTGATTGAGAAATGCAGAATGCAAAATTGTCTACATAGAATTATTTTAATTTTTATTATGCATAAAGATTTGCAAATATGCATGTTTGTATAGAAAAATGATTGAGAAAACACAGAAAAAATTAACAGCAACTGCCTCTGAGTGTTGTAAATTTTGTTTCCCTTATGCTTTTCGGTATTTTCTGTATATATTCTACACTGATAGATGCACTACTTTTATAATTTAAAAAGGTAATAATATTGTTATTGTTAAATTTGGAGACAACACTTGGTGATTTGGAAATATCAGAGTATGGATATTAGGAATACTAGTTCGAGTAAAGAACCACCTACATTTTTATTATAAACAATAATTATTTTAATGGATAGAAAAGTAAGCCTGAAACCACTTTTGCAGAGAGGAGAAGGCCTCAGATTGTGGGAGCATGCTCTAAATATTTTCAAAAGTTCTCAATCCTTCTTGTTAAAGGAGTATTGTTATTAGGTTTCTGAAAACAACTATGACACCCTTGGGGGAAAACAGAATTTTGAAAGGAATTACATATCTGTGTAATAGCAATCTTCTAAATTGTTCTATATTATTCTGAGGTTGGCTAGCATTCACAGAGTTAAAGAAAACAACCACAAAAGCAAACATACCACGAAACTAGTCCGTCAACATGCAAGAAATCAAAGACACCCTCTTGTTACTAGGAGCAAAAAAATGGCACAATTAAAGAAAATTCCCCATGTAAAATCATGTGTAGTACAAATTCTCCACAAATAATGAAGGTTACTTTTCACAAACTGAAGCTATAGTTGTAGCAGCCTCAAGACTCAAGCTAAATATAAGCACAAAAACAGTATACTTGTAAATGCAGCAATCAAGCAGTAGCAGCACAAATTATGCATAAGAACCACTTCAGTCAAGTGAGGCAGAATGTGAAAAACCACCAACTCTCATCATCTTCAGACCTAGGAGACAGCAAGTTAAAAGAAGATAGAAACAAAAGTGGCAGGATCATTTTGAAAAATCAATTATTAATGGGTGAGGCAAATAACCTTATATAAATATTTATCTAATGGATAGCTTTCCTAGGGGTTAGGTCATCATCATTAGTCTTAGTATTACCATAGTCTACTCTGCTTTGGCAGGAGAGTAGCCATGTGAATTCTTTACATAAATACCAATATTGTGGTGGTAGTAGAGTTGCCAGATTTAACTACTATTAATATGTATCTAGATACCCTAGGTGGAAGGGAAGAGGGAGGGAATAAAGAGAGTTGGAGAAATGTAAAGAAGATGGTTATAGACATGGGCTGCTTTTATAAAGTCCCAAATTCTTTGTTGTAGTATTCCTATAAATGAAAGTTACCCTCTGGAACAGCAGATCTGCTAACCACCACTCTTGCTATTATGACGACTGCCTTTCTAAGGCTCAGCTGTACAGTTTCTCTTGTCCCTCAGATTCACTTTCAGCTGTCATTGAGAACCACTGAAAGATTCAGGGACAGAAGGTTTGGGTGGAGAAGACGATCCGTGTTCAGAAACAGACTTAGAGCTACCTCCAGCATATATCATTCAAGATTCCAGTGATGGAACCATGCTGCTGGTATTGAGCTCTCAATTTGGGCATGAGAGGGAGGGTGGAGGGAGAGGAGCATTGGGAGCAGAAAACACGTGATTCCCATCATTTATGTAATTGGAATTTTTCTGCCAAGTTGATCTCACGTTTTTTTCCCCCTTTGTCTTCTGTACCTTCTCAAACAAATATCTTTTAATTATTCCGGGTTTCTACCCATCTCCTTTTCTTCCAAACAATAACTTTCAATAAATAGTAATTAAATTAATGAGGAAAAAGGAATTCCAGTCATCCTAATATTTATGACATTAGACATCCCAGGGTCATCTAACTGCTGACTAGGTGTTTGGGAATCTCCCTTTAAGAATCACTTAAGTGTTCCTATTGCCTTAAAATCTCACACTCTCTTTATTAACTTGGTGAGAATAACATTGTTTTTTCCTGTACCATACAAAATCAAAGTAGCCATATTTCTACTTAGCCATTGAAGAAGAGAAAAGTACCAAATTAGGAAGAAAATTAGAGTTTATGAAGCCTAATCAAGCATTTTTTAAAATTAGGGAACTCAATATTAATAATATACACTAAGATAAAATAGGCAAAACAACATAATAGCAAATCATTCAACCAGTACTTACCATTATGTTCCAGGAATGTTCTGGATGCTGGGAGAAAAAAAAACATAAGACACAGTTATTACTGTAATGGAGCTTGTAGTCAAATGAGAAGACAGACCTGTAAAATTCCATTATGGTGAAAGCTACCAAAGGGAGTGGGAATTCCAGTAAGGGGGTCAGGGAGAGCTTCAAAGAGGAGCTGACAGCAGAACAGAGGGAAAGCATTCCAGGCAAAGGGAATAGTGTTAAAAATATTTATGGTGGAATTGAAACCACTGTTTAGTTCTTAAATATCATCTTTTTCTCTATTTTGATTCTTTTTCTTTCTTACTAGACAATAAGATTATTACTCATTTATATTCTGGCATAAAGTTATATTACGTAGCTTCCAAAAATTGTAAATGGAGTCCCTATTGGAATGTCATTAAATTTTATTACCTGGACTTGGAGGTTAAGGAAGAGAACAGAGAATTGAGGACAGAATGATGAAGTAGAATAATTCATACAGTATTCATTCGTCTCTGGTTAAGACTCCACTGCCCAGTAGCTTCAGCTTCTTAGCTTTAGCCCTTCACTTTCTGCCCCTGCAAGCCCAGCTAAAACCCAGGTGCTTCAAAGTGTAATTTGTTTGTTTTTCTGCTAGTAAGTTTCTCATCTCAAGATTCCTCTTCTTCTAAGCCAAGTCCACATCCACATATTTTTTGGTTGACTCCTCCTAGATCAGAACAAAGTGATGAAGTTGTCTTCAAGTTTATATTCCCATACCTTTTCCTTCCTCAATTACGACAACTCCCAGCCCTCTCAGATGATCTGTGCCCTTTAGGTTTAAGGCGTGTGCTTCCTCTTCTTAGGGTCTTCCTCTCCAAAGTTTTCTCTTTGATAATGGAGTCGAAGATTCTGTCCTGAGCTGACTGCGTCTTATGCACAGAAAACAGGAAAGGACAGGTAATTTGGATGTAGGAAATCTTCCAGTGCTCTACTAACTTATACCATATGCCTGAGCTATCCATATATGATATATATCCCTGTTCTGTATCTATCTATATGTATAGATTTGTATATATCTATACATATAGATCCGTGCTTTAAGCTCCAGCTATTCTTGTGTCTGTCGTTCAGGAAGACCTTTGGATGCCAGTAAACTCTTCTTTAGCTCGCCTCTCTGGCAAGATAGGTGAAAGGGAGAGAGAAAAAGGGGGATACGTTTCAAGTGGTAAAAAGTGGGTAATACTGGATGCCTTTCCTCTTCATCATACATTACTCATACTATAATATATGGATAGAATTCAAGGAGGTGTAGACTGTGTATGTGATGTTCATGTTTGTTTTTATTTGTAGAGTATAAAATATACAGAATATAAGAATAACAAGCAAACTAAAAAAAATTTGGATCATAATGCGTTCCCTGATTCACAAAATAATGCCTTTTGTTACCTCCTGATACTAAACTATGCTAAGTTAAAAGTCATAGGAACTATATCAACAATGCTCCTTTTCTATGTTATTGATACAATTGGAGAAAGCCAGGATGGTGACTTTATTAGAAATGGCGAACTAAATATGATAAAAAGATAGAATCAACACACATTTACAAAACTGTAAACAGTTTACAATAATTTCCATTAGTCGTTCATTCAAAGTGTGTTCATGAATATGTAGCTTCTTGCAGTTTGATTAAACCCTAGAGGCCAAATAAAAGCAAAGCATGGGATAACTAGATAGAAAATGTTCCAGTGTTTCAAATTGATAAATTTTGAATCAGATTATTTTGGTCTTCACTGAAGTTTGTATTTTTTTTTTTTTGTGAGGAAGATCAGCCCTGAGTTAACATGCATGCTAATCCTTCTCTTTTTGCTGAGGAAGACCGGCTCTGAGCTAACATCTATTGCCAATCCTCCTCCTTGTTTTTTTTTGCCCCAAAGCCCCAGTAGATAGTTGAAATGTTATAGTTGCACATCCTTCTAGTTGCTGTATGTGGGACGCGGCCTCAGCATGGCCGGACAAGCCGTGCGTCGGTGCACGCCCGGGATCTGAACCTGAGCCGCCAGTAGCGGAGCATGTGCACTTAACCTCTAAGCCACGGGTCTGGCCCATAAAGTTTGTATTTTAAAGGCAAACTATTTTATCAGAGATTTATTTTATAGAAGCAAAAGACAGATTCAATAGAATCCTATCTAGATTGCCAAAACCAAAAAACTATCTTTAAGTATCAAGAGACAACACATTTTCAATGAATAGATTCAAGGTCTTATTTTTTGCTTGCTTGCCATGGTTGGTGGCAGATATGTGACTAATAAAATCTGAAATCCTGAAGTTGCTTCTCAATTTTTTTTAAATAGCTACGTAGTATTCCCCTGTACAAATGTGCCCAAAGCATTTAACCAATATTTTACCCATGTAAGTCAGCTTTTTCTTATTTTTAGCTATTATAAACAAATCTAACATGAACATTTTTATGCATACGTATTTGCTTACATGTATGAATTTTTTAAGATGATTTCTTAGAAGGGTTATTACTGGATCTAATGACATCTGCGTTTTACATTTTTACAAATTTTACCAAACTCAATAATGAACATTTCAACATATTTTAGCCAGTAATACCCCTGCAACTGCTACTTTGCTGAGGTGACATTGAGTAAAGGAGTTGATTGGAGAAGGGAAGAATAAATAGGAAAATAAGAAAGTAAACAGAAAGATAAGAACAGGACAAAAAAATTGTGGCAGTTCGGAGGATTGGGGTCAGAAATGCATGTTGTACCATGAATTTAGATGCCAAATCCGTAACCCAAGCCTCCATACTTTTCATGAGTCTCAGATGAACTATTTGCACATTTAGTGTATGTGTTTATGTGGATATCTCATTGACAGTGAAAGTGGAATATCCAACACAAAATGAAAACACCAACTTCCTCTTTCAATTGCTTATTTCATCGTAACAAATGGCACCACCCTTTACCTCAAACATCAGGACAGAAACCAGGGTTCTTCCCTTGACTCTTGCCTCTCCTTCTCCCTTCTCTTTACAATCCATCACTCTCTTCCATCATTCTTCTACCCAGATATTTCTAGAATTTGTTCAGTTTTCTCCATCCTGGCTATATTACCCTAGATTAAGATAGTCAAATTTTTCACCTGGATCTCAGCTATAGTTTCTTTGTTTTTTGCATGCTTGTAGTTTCTTATTCTCTTCTACCTTTTGCTGGTTTGGTAGTTTTAAACTTAATTGTTTCACAGTTAAACTTGATATCATATATACTTAACAAATTCCCAAATTTATTAAACATTAATCCTACCCTCTGAAAGATGCAAGGGCCTTGAAGAAAACTTAAATTTTGTTGAATCTCTTCCTGACATATGTAATATATTGGTGTAGTATTTTAAATTCATTTTAACTTCATAAATTTGACATTATTATTATTTTATGTAGATAATATTTGTTTTACTTAAACTGTATAAGTTATATATTTACCATGTTTATTATTTTCTGTCTCCCCTCACTATAATGCATGTTCCAAAAATGCAGATTTTTTTGTTTTGTTTTCTTTAGAACTGTTCCTGCTACATAGCAGATATTCAATATGTATTTTGAGGAAACAAGTGCATTTGCTATATGTTTACCTGTTCCTTGGCTCATTATTCTTTTCTGCTTGCAGCTAACATTTTTGGGATAATATTTCTTCGTAATACATGCCTCATAAGTTTGCCATGGTGAGGATTTGTTGATGATAAAATCTTCTGTGTTTGTTTATCTAAATATAAATTAACTTATTTTTGCCCTATTTCTGGAAGTTATAAATCTAATTTGACAATCTTTTGTTTTCCCCTCTTAGCACTTAGAAGATATTTTTCCACTGTCTTCTGGCTTCCATTGATGCTATTAAGACATATGTTGCTAATCTAATTATCCTTTTTGGTAGGAGAATCTTTCTGTCTGTCTGCCTTTAATGAAATATGTCTAGTTGTGCATTGATATCTCTCTCGTTCACTGTCTCTCTCTCTTTCCACCCTTCTTCTCTCTTTCATAAAATTCTGCATATCTGCTGTTTGTTTTGGATATGAGGATTCATATTTTTATCATTTCTGGAAAATTTTCAGACATTATCCTTGAAGTATAAATATAACCTCTGCTCCATTCTCTTTATTTTCTCCTTCTGAGACTCTAGCTGGACATATACTACCTCTTCCCTTTCTGTCTTCCATGTCTCTTCCTGACTTCCCATTTTCTTGCCTCTCTTTGCTGTATTCTGATTAGATTCTTTAAATTTATCTCTTATTTGCTTTTTTTTTGCCTATAGCTGTGTGTAACTTTCTGTTTTACTCATTATTTTCCATTTTTTAAATTGCATTTTTCTTAATATGTACTTGATCATTTTTAAAAATCTCTTATTGCTTGCTCATTTTCGTGATTCTATCCTTTATTCCTTAAATACTTCATTTATAAATATTTGATATTTTGTATTTGATAATTCCAGTATCTTATGTCCTCGTAAGTCTAAATCTGTTTTTATTTTCTGCTGATTCTTATTTGTATGGCTTAATTATTTGTGTTTGATGTAATATTATATTTGATTTTAATCTATGGAAATCATGAGGGCCCAGCTGGGAATAGTTTATTCTAGAGAGATTGTTTTACCTGGAAGCAAGGGGGTGATGTGGACCAGGGACCATCTTAGTTCCTTTTTAGTTCCAGATCCCAGGCTTAAAACAGAAGGCTGAAGTTAAGATTCTTCATCTTGTCAATGGCTCAAAATTGGTCTCTAGAGCTCTGGTATTGTCACCTGCTCTCAGTGCATCCTTTTTTTTCTTGTTCGCTTAGAGCTCTCAAATCTATGATCCACATTTTTTCTGCTTACATTTTCTTTTGTATTTATCATTGGTGATTACCCTTCCCTCCTATGAGCCTAGAAATTCCTTAAAAGTCCCTGAAAAGAAGGCTAGCTCCTGATATAGTTTCTTAATGGCTTTTTATGTCTTCAGTTGTGTATCTGTCTTGTCCATTTTTCATATTGTAGCCAGATTTGTTTATTTACTAGAAATTCCACCCTCCTCAGTTTAGTATCCCACATAACATTGCTTTTCAGATAAAATTAAAAGAAAAAATTCTTAACATGTTCACCATATCCTCAATAATTTGGTTCCCTCTCTACTCTAGCATACACATGTTCCTTCAAGTTTTTAAGTGTGTCATGTTGATTTCCACTTGTGTACTCTGTTCTCTGTACTTTAATTTGCCTGGATACATTGGTCTTGAAGGAAGTAAAAATTATATTAAAAATTAAAAAGTTACTACCTTAGAGACAGGCACCTCCACGCCCTAAGGATTCCTGGTATAAGGGGGAACGTTTATCGATCCTGACTGACTCTATTCATGAAAGACCCACCCTAAACTGTTCGGGGAAGAACTGAGAACAAGAGAGTGCTCCAGAGGGATAAGTTTGGGAGGGTCGGGGTGGAGGGGGTCCAGATGGGGACGCGTGTGTGTAACCTGATAATCGCTTCGCGCCATAAAATGTAACTGTTTAAATGTTTTAAATTAGCCAATCATGTAAGACTGCGCCAACCTTTTCCCGCTTTGTGCTCCCAAACCCTATATAAGAATTTACCCTTTAAGGTCCGGGGTCGACTCCTCTGTCTCCTGTGAGAGATACGTGTCGACCCGGAGCTCCGCTTAATAAACCTCTTGCGTTTGCATCAAGCTCGGTCTTCTGTGTCTGTGGGTCCGCGCCTTCCCGAGACTGGAGTTGGGGTTTCCTTTTTGGGATCCTACAGTCTCTATGAAGTATATTTAGATATGCAGTCCATGCTTTCATTCAGTATTTAAGATATTCAGTGGACGACATCATTACTATGATATAAAAAAACTTTAAATATTTGTTTATTTTTAAATTGTGTTTTCTCATTTAATTTCTTTGCTTTAAGTTCTCAAGTAAAAAATGATAATTTAGCCATATTGACATATAATAAATATATAGGTATATCGATAATATGCATTAAATACACGTATATAATCTACCTGTCTCTGTACACATACGTGCGCACATATATTCACACACGCAATGAACACTTGGATGTGGCATAATACATTTTTTGGAGGGGCCGTGTTTGCAGTGATGCAAATTGCTGTTTCAGTTGTCAGTATCAACTGTTAAAGTGATTGAAGTGATTGATCAGCATGAAGAAAAAGAAATTGACATCATTAATGTGTCTCTGACTCTGAGATCTGTGGGAAGTTAACAAAAGGAAATTGAAGCTGCAAAACCTATTTAAAGATGTCAACACACACACTGGGTCTCTGTTTTTATGCATAGCAATTGATGTCCCCTTAGGCTAAACCTACTCAAGCTTTCATCATAATGGTGATGTACCTACAATGGACCTTAAGAGCTTGCAGTGGTGAATCTGAGGGGAAAGAAGAGCTCTTCATTACCGAGGCTGTATGTGACAGTTCTTTGTTCTCTTGCAGCTGGTGGATTTGCTCCTCACTTTGCAGCAGGACAGTAGAACTCTCGTGAAGAAGTGGTGCTGTTTTTATTTTCTAATCTCACTTTCTCTGTCCTCAGCTGCCTTATTTCCACCTGACATTCAAACGATAAAAAACACCAAGTCACCACCAATGCAGCAGAAAAGGAAAAGAAAGGCTAATGTTACCCTAAAGCACTATTGCAAACACAAAGAAAGCATAATTCCGTGTCATGGGTATAACCGTGTCATGACACAATCCCATGAATTACCTTTTTGAGTTTTTGACAGAAGAGAACAAAAAGTGGCTAATGAAGTCAAGAGAGGCTTTAGGAGTTCAACTTATGCAACCTTTGGTATGACCGTGTCAGGACAGGTCAGTCCTACTGTTTCACTCACAAGATGCAACATACTTGTGACCTCAAGGAAAAATTAGACATTTGAAAAATTGTAGACTCAGGAGTTCTCACACTCTGTTATCATAACTTTCCTATCTGAATATATATTTGGTTTTTCTTTAATTTTAATGAGTGTCATATTTTAGCACAGTCAGTAATGTGTTACATTATTTTATTTTCTCAGTTTATGCACCTTTCTTCTAAATACAATAAAATAAATATTTCTTGGCTGAAAGAGAAAATTAAAACTGAATTTGCAAGATACCATGTAAATTTTCTACATCTGTGTCATTGTCCTGTGAACTCAGAGCATAGACCTTGATGCAATACCAAGGAAACCGGCAAACAGCCATTGATGATTAAGCAGCTAGTAACAATGGGGGATCAGAATTGGCCTCCAACTCCACTAACTAACCAAAGGAGTTTGGGATGGGAGGCCTGCCCCCAGAATAGGACATCACCATAGACATCTCAGGTAGCTGGGTGGGTCTGTGCTAAGCCCATTCTTACTTCTGGTTGCCCTTTATAAAAGACATTTACATTTGTAAAGAAAATCTCCGTTTGCAAAGGTATCTTCTTCCCTGTACCAGGAGGAAGGGGGGTGATGGCCTTACCTAGAATTTATCAGAAGTTAAGATGAGGACTTAAATCTGCATGATAAACTTACCTATTGTTAACTGTGCTGTTTAGGCAATATACTATCTGACTCCCACTGGGTTCCTATAGGTAATATCCCCCTGGAGCCGGGGTCACTGTGGTAATGGGTGTTTGAGCTATTTTTGTAAGGAACTGAACCCCTTGTCCACTTCAAGCTGGATTGAGACCACCAGCCCATCAACTGGGCCCTTGCTACGGCAAGACATTGGAACTCCACCCTCAGGGCATGCTAATGCCGCCATTCTGTGAACACGCGTCCTATGAAGAGGCATGAAGCCTGACTACACTTGCGCAGATCATCAGTTACCTCATTTCTCCTCACCACCAATCATTTCAGACCACCTTGCCCCCTTCCCTGTAAATACTCCTGAGTCCCTATTTTCGGGGAGGCGGATTTGAGACTTGTTTTCCCGTTTTCCTCACTTGGCTGCCTTGTGATTAAACCCTCTCTCTGCAGTCTTGTCACCTCAGTGATTGGCTTTCTGGGCAGTGGGCAAAAATGGACCTGGTGCGGTAACACCAATTGTTATCCATGTAGCTTCACAACAATTCTGGGCTCTTCAACAATAGGACCCAAATCAGTTCCTGTTCCCAGTGCTAATTTTGAAAGGTAGAAGATGGTTAGTCACTTACAGTGTGACATTTAGAGGAAAACAGAAAGTTATCTTCCCTAAAATATGTTCCTCATCATTTTATCAATATCTGAAATATGACATCAAATTAACACAATATAAAATTTCTAAATAATTAATGTTTCTATAAGATTTAGAATCTTAAAATTGATTTCACAAACTGTATTTCAGAACTGATAAAGTAAGCAGGACGGGTCATTACAATCATTTTTTTTCAGAAAGGCAAGTAAATTTTCAAGGTTACATAGCTGGTAAGGGAAAAGCTGGACTCAAATATCAGGCCATCTGATTCCAGAAGGTCCTTGTATTATACTAAAAAATTATGGAGTTTTAGGTTTAAGTCATTTCTCTGTCTTAAAGTGCAAATAAATCTGAAAAGAATAAACCTATTTAAATCCATTAGCAGCGTAAATGATCTAAATATATTCTTTCAAATTAAGAAGATAGAAAGGAAGAAATGAAGGAAGGAATATATGGCAAGTAGTGTGGATAGAGCCTTAGAATGGAGAGGCTAGTGAGGACCAGAGCACTGGTAAATTCGTCATGACTTTTGGTTGCAAGTAACTGAAAATTAACGCAAACTAGCTTTAGGTTAAAGGGAAGCTCCCAGAATATACAGAAAAGGTGAACAAACAAATATCTGAAATGGCAGGAAACCAGAACAGTTCTGGAACCAGAGCAACTGAAACTAGAGAATCAACACATAAGGATTCTCTATCTCTTCTTGTTTTCGGCTTTCTTCAGCTTAGCTTCATTCTCTCTTCTGTGGATAAAATTCTTTATACTTGAGGGCATATGGCCACCTGTAGTTGTAATTTGCATTCTCAGGGTTTCCTTACTAGAAGAAAAAAATAATTTACCCACCAATTCTAGTTCAAAAATTCTAGGCAAAGCCACTGACTTGGTTAGGTCACATGCTCACTCCTTGGTCTAATCATAACATTTAGCGGTAATGTAAAACATTTGGCTCACTTTGACTCAAGCGCTACCTTTAAAGCCCATGAATTGAAAATAAAGTAACTCAGTTATGTGTTCCACCTCACTAGCATGAGTGGTAGACATAGCACAGGATTGGCCTCAGAGGAGGTGTTTGTGAGTTGAGGCAGCTACTCTAGTACAACTGGATGAGCTGGACAGGAGGGCAAGCCTTAACATGTGATGTACATCGTTTTAGACATTTAGGAATTAGTAAATGGGCCCCTTGGGGGATCTGTGGGATTACAGAGAAACAGAGGTAATAGAAGAGAATGGTGGGAAGCAGTTGAAGATAAATTCACTACTTATAAAATCATTTCAAGTGTCGTACTGACTTTAAGGAATTAGCTGAAAAGCAGAACAAAACAGAGCAGGGTTAGAGAAAAGTAGTTTGAGAAAGTTAGGGCACTGTGGGAGTTCCTGTGTGGAAAAAAAGTTTCTCAAATTCTATGGATCATTACAAGTAGAGATGAAGACCAAGAAGGTCAGATGAGAAAAAGCAAAACATGAATACACTAGGACTAAGTATAGGAGGGAACCAGAATCCAGGAGGAGATAAGTTCCCTGAAATCTTGCCCTCAGATGGAGAGTCCTCAGCCATCAGAGTGTCATGGTGGTAAGAACTTTGCTTTTGGATTCAGAGAGACCTGTTTTTGCACATTGGTATGGATGTGAGGTAGTGGGAACTCACGTTCATTGTTGGTGGAAGTATATATTGCCAACTACTTTAGAAAATAGTTTGCATCGTCTGACAAAGACAAAGCTATGCAAACCCTATATATATACTCTGGGTATATACTCTGGGGAAACTCATGCAAATATTCATCAAGATATACGTGCAAAAATGTTCATAATGGCATTTTTCATGATAGCTAAAAGCCAGAAACAACTCAAATGTCTATAAGTACGTAAATTATAGAATACTGAATAATTTACAAAAATGAAAATAACTAACTTATAACTACATGCAGTAACATGAATGGATCTGATAAACAAAATGTTGAGCACAAGAAGCCAGACACGAAAGAATACAAATGATATGATTTGATTCATAAACATTTCCAGAACAAGCAAAACTAAACTGTGTTATTTCGGGATGTGTACGTAAATAGTAAAAATTGAAAAAACAAATTATCTCAAAATAAGGATTGGGGTTATGGCTGTGATCAGGAAGGGGTACACTAGGGTTTCTTGGATGCTGGTAATGTAATTTTTCTTTATCATTCATGAATAATTTGTCTCACATTTATCTTGTTTATGAAAAAGAACTCAAGGTGTTGTTTTATATGATTGTAAGTTAGAAGGCCTCCAATATTAAGGTGCTTTTATAATCCACATTCATATCTATATTATATATTCTCTATTTTCCCTTCTATAATCATTCTCCACCTTTGTCCATCCTGGGAGTCTGACCTTTTTGAATAGATAACAGTCTCTCTTGCCTTCTAGCTTCCTGCGAATTTGACCAATGACAGTTTCCAGCAGGAATGAGGGCAATGTCACGATACTTTTCCCCTTAATTTTTTATGACCACAAGCTCCTAATAAGTAATTCTCTCCTACAACTGCCCACTTTTCTTTACTGGTTAATTGCTGTTCCCTTCCTTTGCCAATGGGAGCAGTAATGCCACCCTCTGTTTCTAGCTCTAGAATATTGCATTGCTCCTTAATGGTTTTCCTACTCATACCATTATAAATAGACCCTCCACTGAACTCGACTCAAATGCTGTATTTGAGTGTGGTAATCAGTTTCCTGCCAATCAGTTTTCTGACTGATAGAACAATACCTTTTCTTTTTCTTTTTCTTGGTTGAATCAAAATGAAAAAATGTTTCTAATCACTTTAGCAGAAATTCCAGATTCCAATAACACACATTGTTAATGCTTTATGATTTAGCAATCCAGTAGTTCCTTTACTGATTTTTATGTTCTTCGTAAGATCATGCAGACCTTGAGAGCAGGACCGTCTTGTGGTTCTCACACATAGCATTTGGCAGAGTGCTAAATAGTACATGGTAGAAGAGTTCAGCATACACTTGCTGACTGATTAATCTATTATGTTTGATCTAAGATGGTTTGACAACTAACTAGCAGTTGAGGCATATGTTTCTCACAAATAAAAAAGTTTCCCCCAAGTCTATCACTTAATAGATGGCTTCTAAAATTTTCCTTTATGATCCTCTCATTTGTGTAATTATACGTTGATGTTTACATGTTGTAACAGAATAATGCTATTAGGCATCTTTTACATGCCATTAATATGGAGAAAATTATTATTTTTACTTATGCTATAGGAAATGACAGGAATGTAAGTATAACTTAAACATCCATTGTGAAAAGAAAGTGATATTTCCATTATTTTATCAGGATATAATAAGCCAATATTTAGTCACAGAAGCCCAGATAGTATCAAATAACTGTAACTGAGTAGAAACAGGTTTTATTTCTACTATGTGGGGTATTGAATAAAATTGCGTGTTGGGACTTTTAAATTAACTTTTAAAGTTCCTTTAGTAAGGCCGAATTGCTGCCAATCCAATCCCCAAGGCAATGTTATTTAGCAGTTCTTTGTGTTTTAGTTTTGTATTTGCAGAAATGCCACACTACGAGCTGTAGTTCCGATTTGTTCAATAGGACTTTGTTTCCATATTCAGGCAGTCTAACAGAGACAAGGAAAAGCAGTCTTCAAGCCAGTGACTCTATCTGCCAGATGTAAATATTGCTGTGATTTGTGTGATAATGTATTTATTTGATTTTGTTCCTATCTTTCAATCAGGTTATAAATTGATGGATGGCAACATCTATGAATTCAATTTTTTTTTTTAACTCCCCTTTGAATAGTTGCAGAACTAATGATTTGGGGAAGCTAATATTGATTTGTGGTTTCTACTGTGGCTATCACCTCCTTTCCATCTCCTTCTATCTCTACTATAATATAGTATAATACAGTTCTTTGAAGATTCTCCATACAAAACTTTACATTTGTACAACTGATTATAGAAAAAGTAAAGGATTTGGATGTGCTCATGTGAATTAAAAAATAATGAAAGAGCAATTTGAGGGAAAAACCCAAAAGATTGGAATTTGCCATAGTCTGTCTTCTGAAATATGAACTCTACTTAAAGGATATTAACCTTTCATTATGATTTGTTCAGAATTTTCATGCACTGATTAAATTTTTAAATTCGAATTTCATTTTGAAAACAATTTCCTCCCCATTTCCAAAAAAAAAATCATAATGAAGAAAGAAATGCTACTTTCCTCCAGTCAAAGTACATTAGAATTCTCTCAGCAGTGAATGGCCCAGAGGGAATCATGGAACACCACAAGGATTGCATATATTTCCTCTTGGTGGTCAGATGTTGAACTTCTAAGTTGTCCTGTGTGTCCTGGAATCTGGGCCAGAGTGAAAGATTTGAGAACAAAGCAGAATATTGCCAAGTCATGCAGCTTTTAAATCTGTCAAAATCTGGCATTCTCTTTTACAGCCGTTTCAATGTGAAGGCACAGGTTATCACAATAGGATGCTAATAGTATTCTGAAGTAGCTAGTAATGAGTACTTCCAAATAGATATTTAAGAGAAAAATGGACAAAACCAACTTCTGAAATAAGAAGAAATGCTAACACACTTAACTAAAAGCCAGGAAGCTCTTTCTTTTGCCAGCTTGTTCTTTTTTTTAATTAATTTTTTTTAGGCAGCTCACTCTTCAATGACTTTTTGCTTTGAAAGATTAATAAGAGGCAATATATTGTCATATGTTTCAGGAACATGTTGTATAGAATAATGAAGAATATGAAGTAATAAATGATTTTCTTTGAAGAACAGCCATGTAAGTACAAAGATTTTTTCCCTTGCTTGTTGGCCATAGCTAGCAAGATTGTGGAGGGCAAAGTAATTAGGTTGAAAATTAGAATCAACTTCATCCACTTTGAAAAGAAATTAAATGTTTCTATTCTTATAAATTAATGTTATACACTTTCCCACTTTTCTAAGTATTTCAACAAAACAACTTTATAATCATGGTTGTGTGTGAGTTAATATTCATGTTTCAGTATTTATAGGTAGTAATTTATTGCTAGATAGCGAACAATCTCTAAATTGTTTAGCTAGTGATTTTGCCAGTCAGCCAACAATTTAGACTGTCCTCATCCGGGAGATTTTTCTGGTCTTATCTGGACTTCTTCATGTATCTGCTGCCACCTGCTAGGTTAGTTAGGTAGGTCTGCTTCTGGAGGTTAGCTGGCTGTTGGCTTGGTTCTCCTCTACAAGGTCTCTCATCATCCAACAGACCTTCCTTTCATGGTGGCTGGGCCAGTTTCCAAAAGGACAAGCAAAAACATGCCACCCACCTTGAAGGATAGGCTCAGAACTGGCACATCGTCGCTTCCACCACATCCTGCTGGCCAAAGAAAGACTTATGAGGTTGGGGCATATATTTACCTCTTAATGGGAAAATCTACAAAATTGCAAGGGCATAGGTAGTGGGAGTGCAAGGGCATAGGTAGTGGGAGAGGAATAATTAAGACCAATTTGCAATCAAACAACCCCACTGTATAATGACATAGTTAAGGCCTTTAAAAATAGATTAATTCTCAGGGCCGACCTGGTGGTGCAGTGGTTAAGTGCGCATGCTCTGCTTCGGCCGCCCGGGGTTCCTAGGTTCGGATCCTGGGAGTGCACCGACTTGTCAAGCCATGCTGTGGTGGCTTCCCACATAAAGTAGAGGAAGATGCACACGGATGTTAGCCCAGGGCCAGTCTTCCTCAGCAGAAAAGCGGAGGATTGACATTGGATGTTAGCTCAGGGCTGATCTTCCTCACAAAAAAAAAAAAAAAGGTTAATTCTTCCTTCCTTTCTTCCTTCTCCCCTCCCTCCCCCTCCCCCCTCCCTCTCCCCTCCCTTCCTCCCTCCCTTCCTTCCTTCCTTCCTTCCTAGATCGGCCCTGAGCTAACATCTGCCAATCCTCCTCTTTTTTGCTGAGGAAGACTGGCCCTGGGCTAACATCCGTGCCAATCTTTCTCTACTTTATGTGGGATGCCGCCACAGCATGGCTTGCCAAGTGGTGCATTGGTGCGCGCCCGGGATCCGAACTGGCGCACCCCGGGCCGCCGCAGCGGAGCATGCACACCCAACTGCTTGCACCACCAGGTGCAGTCACACGATCATATCTAACTTCAAGGCAGGCTGAGATATTTAGTCTAGTTGTGTATCCAAGAAGGAGGGGATTCGGGTTTTCTCCTATTTGTCATAAAAATAAAGAATTAACATCCCTGTTTTATTTGAATTTTCTTACATTCTTTGGCTACAACTACCGTCATTTAGGGACTCTCCTTCAGAATTTCATCATATTATATCTAAATTTTGTGTCATAACCTTTAGACCTCAATTTCACTCCATATTCTGACTAAAGATAATGTTTAAGGTTTTGTGACAGTGAACTTTGTGAGTTTTCCTTGGTGTTCTGAACTTGAAACAAATGGTTTCTTCTCTCTTCCTTAACTGTTAACTGTGTTTTTTGTTAAAAAATAAACTTTTTTATTTTAGAGAAGTTTTAGATTCACAAAAAAATTACAAAGGTAATACAGAGTTCCCATATATCCCACACTCAATTTCTCCTATTGTTAACATCTTACCTCAGTATAGTACATTTGTCACCATACAAATTAATGAACCAGTACATTATTACTAACTAAAGTCCATACTGAATTTATATTTTCATAGTTCATACCTAATGTCTTTTTTCTGTTCCAAGTCCTATCCAGGATTCCATATTACATTTAGTCATTATGTCTCCTTAAACTCTCTTCCTCTGTGACAGTTTCTCAAACTTTCCTTGTTTTTGATGGCCTTGACAATTTTGAGGAGTACTGGTTATGTGTTGTGTAGAATGTCCCTCAACTTGGATTTATCTCGTGTTTTTCTCTTGATTAGACTGTAGTTGTGGGTTTTTGGGAGAAAGACCACAGAGTTAGAGTGATATTCTCATCACATCCTATCAAGAGTATATACTATCAATATAACTCACCGCTGATGATGTTAACCTTGATCACCTGGCTATGGTAGTGTCTCTCAAGTTTCTCCAATGTACCATTAACTCTTTTTCCCCCTTTCCATAGTGTACTCTGGAAGTAAGTCATTATGCATAGTCCATTAAACATGCTTTTTAATTAATAAATAATTAATTTTTAAAATGTAGATCCATCTACTTGAAAATTAGTTTAAGTAGCAGAACTATGATATTTCCTATTCTAATTTCATTTAGGTTTTTGTTTTCTAGGACTACCTATATTTCTGAATACCTGTTATAGAGTCATAGTGACAGGTTGTGTCTACATTATTTCGGGATAGTGCATAAAATGTAAATCATCTTTGTGCTTCAAAATACTCAGATGTTAAGTGACCCAGAAGAGTGTATTCTGTTGAAGTTTAGTTTTGGCCAAGGGTGTGCCAGAGAATCAGTGGATGGGTCAGGATTTATTGATTATTTATAAGGTGAAGTTATGTGGCGGTTAGGATCTTAAATAGGACCTAGCAACAAAGAAGGTACAAAAAAGCTCCATCTAATTTTTGTGATGTATTTTATGTGTAAAATATAGTGAACTGTAAAAATAACCTGCTTAAAGGCAAAGGACAATGGGATGAGAACTGAAGGACCATGAGAAAATATGGCGGGGAGATTCCAAACATCTCATTGACCTTAAGGTGCTTAACACAGACAACAGACTGCCTTAAATTCCCCTCGTTTTACTCTGAGGATATGTGAGAGTTTGAGTGTGATTGTTGTTTGTGCCTTTAAAACAAACCATTTTATTAGACTGCAGCCTTAAGAGCGGAGTATGATTTCTGGAGGAGAATATAGAACTGACAAGTGCAAGCCCAAGGCCTCTGGTTTTCCAAAGACTAGAAGTGTGGTGGGTTACCAAGTCAGGGCTTCAGTCACAAGGAAACAATTCAATTTTCCAATTACTAAACTGAAATAAAATTTGAATGTTAAAAAAAAAAATTAATTGTAGGAATGTAGACTAGAGGATGCCTAGAATTTCACGTACAGAAACCTCTGATCTTTTATGTTAACCACAAATTCTGTATGTCAGTATTGTGAAATAGGTGCTAGAATTTAGTGCAAGTTAGACAACATTAATAGAGAATAGAACAATGTTTCTCTTCCTCTAGTCTGTACTAGTCAAACCACACCAGAGAAACTGTGCTTAGTTCAAAATGTTATATCATTAATAGTAATAATAATGATAATAATAACATATTATTATACTTGTAAGGTACTTAATAGTGTAAAGTTCACTTTCCTATACATTATCCCATTTTAGGACAGATGCTAACAAAATTTTGTATGTCTAGGAGGGCATCTTAGAATAAGTGATGTGGAAACCAAAAAAGCAAACAAACAAACAAAAACTTTTGGTAGCAGTTTCAAGGCAGCAGTTTGATTTTTCAAGTGTGGTCCTTGGACCTCTTAGGGTTCCCAAGATTGATTCAGAGGATCGAAAGGTAAAAGGAATTTTCATAGTAATCCTAAAATTATTTGACTTTTCAATATATTGACATTTTCACTGATAGTGCAAAAACAATACTGGGTAAAATTTCTAATGCTTTTGCTGAATCAAAGCAGTAGTACAAAACTGTACTAATAGTCATTGTATTCTTCACTGCCAGGCACTCACAGGGAGAAAAAAGGCCAATTTCATTTAAAAATTTTTGTCCTTGATGAAGCAAAAATATTGTTTGTGTCAAATATCAGCCCTTGAGTACATGTCTCCTTAATATTCTGTGCAATGAAATGGGAAGTACACGGCATTTCTGCTGCATACCAAAGTGAACCAGTGATTTCCAAATGAACAACACATGATGTTTCAAAATTTCAAAATTATGCGTGAGTAAAAGACCCATTCAAAGTGCAAGTTAGACCAATAGATTTTAATGGAACAGAATAAAAACGTTTATTGGACAGTTTTAGATTCCACATTGCAACCTTTAAGAAACTATTTGTCAAGATTGGGTGTAGTATCAAAGATTAATATCCACAGTTACCTGAAAAAGCTGTTAAACTATTCTTTCCCTTTTTAACTACGTGTCTGTGTGAGGCTGGATTTTCATCAAAACTACACAGATTGAAGGCGGAGAAGATGAGAATGCAGCCATCTGAAGACATAAAAGAAATTTGAAAAGTGTAAAACAATGCCATTCTTCTCATAAATTTTCTTTAATATATAGTTATTTCTCATAAAAAATATACTAGTTATCTTAATAGGTAATAGGTTTATTATTGTTATTTTATAGGAATTACTAATGAAAGATTTTTAACTTTTCTGTTTTAATTTTCTAATATGGTAAATATCAGTACATATAACTCACATTCACAAAAATTCTTGGAGGTTCTCGACAACTTTAGTTTAAAGGAGTCCTGAGACTAAAATGCTTGAGAAGTGCTTGCTTAAGTAAATCTAACAGAAGAAGAATGAGGCAACATGGTAGCTGTCATTAAGTGTTTGAGAACACCTTGGATGTCTTGTTTTTACCTGCTCAGCATGCAATTCCTGTTTTTCTGATAAAAGCATACCAGTTTTCCTTTAACAAATCATATTACTCTTCTGTTTTAATTGAGGTTTAATCTAACTCCTAGCTGCAGGGGTAGATATTCTACCTAGGCATTGCCAATAATTACATTTTCTTTTTTTTTTTTGTGAGAAAGATCAGCCCTGAGCTAACATCCATGCCAGTCCTCCTCTTTGTGCTGAGGAAGACTGGCCCTGGGCTAACATCTGTGCCCATCTTCTTCCACTTCATATGTGACGCCGCCACAGCATGGCCTGACAGGTGGTGCCTTGGTGTGTGCCCGGGATCCGAACCTGGGCCGCCAGCAGCGGAGCGCGTGCACTTAACCGCTACGCCACGGGGCCGGCCCTCCAGTAATTCCATTTTTTATAAGCCCCATTTCCTCATCTTGCAGCCAGAGTGATAAATCAAAAATGGGTATGAGCCAATGAGACTCAATTCTCAGACTTGTGCAGGAAGCTTTGGAGAAGAGGCAGTTTGGAGAAGAGGCTGGGGTTGATAAACCAGTAGGCTATTTGGCTACAACTGCGGCTTGGCATTGTTGTCATCATTTGGAGACAACTTTCTCAAAACAAAAGCAATGCAAAGGAAAATAAAGTAGAAATATGGAGAGAGACATAGCTTTGATTATACCATTTGAGCACCTGGCTCAAGCCGTGTCAGTTTTATGAGGCAGTAAATTCTCTATTTGCTAAAATTAGTTTGACATGGATTTCTCTTACTGGTGTCTGAAAAGATCCTGTTGAGTATTACTCCAGAAAGAATAAGAATCATGATTGACCAGGTTTATTCTTAATATAAGGAAGAAATTTCAGACAATCTGTGCTGTTTCGGTTATGGCACAAACTGCCCCATAGAATTATTTTCTTTTTGAGTTGGAAGGAAACTTAGAGATGAAAGGGATAAACACCTTTATTTTAGGAGTAAAGAAACTGACATCCGGATTTTTTAATGTTATTTCCATATACTTAATTAGTGGTAGATTAAGAAATGAGCTCAGTGTCAGTTAAGTATTTGTAAACATCCAATGACCATTTTTCAGTGATAATGGATTCCAGAAAGGCTGCTTGGGACCTATATAATTTCAAATATATAAGTCATATCAAAAGAGACAAAATAAAGTGGGGAGTTAAAGGAAGTATCCAGAAAATCTAAAAGGATAGGACCAGCTGTCAAGAAGGAGAGTGGTCGTGACAATGTCTGTTATTGTTGTTTACCATAATTGAGAATTAAAATACAATGATTTTGTTCAACAGTCAATTCTTTTTCTTAGGTCTACACAAAATTACTTTTATATTATTTCTCTTAGTCATTGAAAAATCAGTTCTAGGGATTATTTTTAAGAAAGTTTTCTGAATATTCTCAAGAAAATTATCACGATTAATACAATATATACTATAATGCACATTTAGCTAATTTAGCAGTTTTCTCAAGTTTATTCTCTTTATTGAACCAGATTTCCCAATATATAAGCTTTTCATTTATTGTAATTTAGGTGGAAATTTAGGAAATATTATTTTACTCTACTAGTGTAATGTGTACTGTGTTAAATCAACATCAGTGTAACTTGAATTGTGTTGGGTATGTGCACACAAGTCACTTATTACTGGGCTAAAATATGGGGTAGTTTGAAGATTTTGCCCATTTGTGCACTAGGGAGTGGTTTTCTAGCATACATTATTTTATTACTATTCTGTTGTCTTGTACTTTTCCTTTTATGCTCTGACTTGAATGTAGTTTTCTTTAAAATATGAAACAAACTGGTTCATCTTTTGACAAATATACTTTTTTCCTTTCAGATACTGATCATTTCAGATATTCTAATTAAACTGTTACTAAATTATCTTTATTCTCTTGGAAGGAAGGGCCTTAAATTCTTAAAAGCCCAGTATAGACAATTTCTCCAATCACTAAAATATGATATCCTGTAAGTACAAGTATGCTAATCTACAAAAAAACCAAGTGAATTTCCTATTTGGAAACATAACACACATAACAAATTCAATGAAACAAGAAAAATAAGGCTTAATACCTTAGGGCACAAATTTAATTTATTTCAGATTTACCCAGCAGTGCTGTAATTCTGTTGATGAAAGGTGAGGCTCAACTTCGAAGATACCGTTATAGCAAACCAAGTTGAGAAAAGAAAAGAAGAAAAGCCAAATGAAAAGGAAAGGGGGGGAAAAAATGTCAGTAATTCCATGTATTCAGCTATTTCTTCGTTTATAGCAATGTTGGTTCTCAAGCTTCAGAGTCACTTGAGGACCTTCTTAAATATTCAGGTGCATAGATTGTGAACATTCTGATTAAGTTTTAGTCAGAGCCTAGGAATCTGTGTTTTTGACAAATACCTCAGGGAATTCTGATAGGTATCATTCAACTGTTACATCAGGCAAATCAAATTAGTCCATATATTAATTCCAGTTAAATTGTGTGAATTATTTAAAGCAGTTTTTTAGCTTTCAAAAGAGGGAGTAAAGTGCATTTGGGAAATAACTCCCCAAGTGAACGTCAATTCTGTATGTTCGATTTGCCAAAAATCCCTCAATGAAAATACAAGGAAAAAATCAAACTAGATGAGAGAAAGAGAGAGACATGGAGAGCCTCTTTTGCCTGAAAAACGGTGAAACACCTTTTTCTCATCTTAGTGACTTCTGTCTAGGGCTGAATCCCTGATAAATTGTAGTTGTACTGTAATTGATTTCATTCTTAACAAAACATCAAATCCTCTTGGGAAAAAACAAAGGAAAGTAGATTAGCTAAGGAAACAGAAAAAAATTCTATTTCAATGATTAAAATTTATGCCTGAGGAATTAAGCAGTCTTGATGGTTTCCTGGATTTACAGCATTTCATTTGTTACTGCCATTAGCTTTAACTGCTTTGGGAAAATTTAACAACAGAGCTATAGCATGGCTTACAACCATCATGAGCTTCAAAGATTCAAGAGCATGCGAAACATTTCCTTGCAAACTCTGCTTTAATAGGATTACATGGGTAACGTCTTTAAATATATTTATTCCCTCTACAAATCAGGTAGGATGCATTTTAATGACATATTTAAAATGTTGTCATTTTATGGTTGAAGACAATGACACCTAGAAACGTGTACATTTTTGAAAAGAAATGAATCACAAGCCTCAAAAACTTTCTTGAAAATAGGAAGCTAATTCCGGTATGCATAATGTCATCTTCATTGAACAAACTGAAAAGTAGAATTTATGAAATAGTAGTGCATATCAGTTCAGCAGTGAATTTGGAAAAATGAGATTAAACACAATCATACAAGCATAAAGCTAAAGTGATGCCCCTAATCTTTCATAATATTAGCTGTGAAACGTTTTTCGCTTCTGAAAGGACAATTATGGTACACAGTTGGATTGGTATCTCTCTGAGTTCTCATGCATAAAAAATAAACTGCTAATACATAATTAATACAGATAATGAAACTGGAAACAAAATCTGAGGACTTGTTCAGATTAATGACAGTTGCTTGAATTGCACATGTTCTTATAATTTATATTGAATTTTGACTGAATTTCCTTAGTATCTTCCTATTTAAACATTTTGAATCTAAAAAATTATGATATCACTTGAATTTAGGCATTCTGTTTGTGTGTATAATTTTAAAGTCAGAAAACTTGTTTGAAGTTTCTACAGTCAGCCTGAGGTGACTTGGATAAAGTTGTTAAGTAATGAACAAAGTTGTTAATATTAGTCTGCATATGCTCATCACTCTTCTGAGGGACATTTATTCAACTTTGAGTTTCAAAGCTAATTGAAAATCATGGTAGGTTGATAAATATTGGAAATAAGGCTAATATTGTCATAGAATTTATTCCTATTTCATTAATTTTGTAATGAAGAAATATCTGAATGCTTTCTCTCTATAAATAGTACATTTCTCATTACATGACTGAACTACAATATTTATGGAAAATTTGCCACTATTTGAATAACATCCCTATTTCCTTATAATTAAAATCCTGCTCATAATTAGAATTGGAGGAATCGTTACTCAGGAGTTTTAATGTAAAGAAAGAATTATTAGGACTAAATAGAATAAAATATTTTTAGAAACAAAACAGTAGTTAATGTGTGTTTATTTTAGCTTTTTCCTGTTACTAAATTATACTTTTAGAAGAGATATCTATTCATTTATTTAACCAATGCTTAAGTTCCCACTTGTATTGGTCAGCTTTGCTGCTAAACAAACAACCCACATGCTCATTGTTTTACAATAACAAACATTTAGTCCTTGCCTCTGTAGGTGTTGATGACTGTTAAGTTATTTGTGGCTGCTGTGACTCAGCTTCATTCAGGTTGGCTTTGCTTAACAAATCTTCCATTTTAAGACCAAAGCTGGCCCGGCGGGCCGGAACCGGCCAAGCGGCTGCCCACTGGGGCTCTGAATGGCGCGGCGGGGCCGGGAGCCAGGGACCCGCTGAGGAGAGCGGCGGCCCCTGACGGCTGCCGGAGGGGCGGCTGTGCGTGGATGCGGCGGGAGCCAGAAGCCTCAAGCAGCTGGCGCCTTCTCTGCCCCTGGGCGCCCTATGGCCCCGCTGCCCCAGTGGATCCACTTAACCTGTCCTGGTACGATGACGATCTGGAGAGCCAGAACCGGAGCTGGCCCTTCAATGGGTCTGATGGAAAGGCCGACAGGCCCCACTACAACTACTACGCCATGCTGCTCATGCTGCTCATCTTCGTCATTGTCTTCAGCAACGTGCTGGTGTGCATGGCCATGTCCCACGAGAAGGCGCTGCAGACCACCACCAACTACCTGATGGTCAGCCTCGCGGTGGCTGACCTCCTCATAGCCACGCTTGTCATGCCCTGGGTTGTCTACCTGGAGGTGGTGGGCGAGTGGAAATTCATCAGGATTCACTGTGACATCTTCATCACTCTGGATGTCATGATGTGCACAGCAAGCAACCTGAATCTGTGTGCCATCAGCATTGACAGGTACACGGCCGTGGCCATGCCCACGCGCTACAGCTCCAAGCACCGAGTCACTGTCATGATCACCATCGTCTGGGTCCTGTCCTTTACCATCTCCTGCCTGCTGCTCTTCGGACTCAGCAACACCGACCAGAACGAGTGCATCATCGCCAACCCCGCCTTTGTGGTCTACTCCTCCATTGTCTCCTTCTACGTGCCCTTCATCATCACCCTGCTGATCTACATCAAGATCTACGTCGTCCTCTGCAGGCGACGCCAGCGGGTCAACACCAAGCGCAGCAGCCGGGCTTTCCGGGCCAACCTGAAGACCCCACCCAGGGGCAACTGCACTCACCCCGAGGACATGAAACTCTGCACCGTTATCATGAAGTCTAATGGGAGTTTCCCAGTGAACAGGCGGAGATTGGACACTGCCCGCTGAGCCCAGGAGCTGGAGATGGAGATGCTGTCCAGCACAAGCCCACCCGAGAGGACCCGGTACAGCCCCATCCCACCCAGCCACCACCAGCTGATCCTCCCCAACCCATCCCACCATGGCCTCCACAGCTCTCCTGACAGCCCTGCCAAACCAGAGAAGAATGGGCATGCCAAAGACCACCCCAAGATTGCCAAGATCTTTGAGATCCAGTCCATGCCCAATGGCAAAACCCTGACCTCGCTCAAGACCATGAGCCGTAGGAAGCTCTCCCAGCAGAAGGAGAAGAAAGCCACCCAGATGCTCGCCATTGTTCTCGGCGTGTTCATCATCTGCTGGCTGCCCTTCTTCATCACCCACATCCTGAACATACACTGTGACTGCAACATCCAGCCCTTCCTGTACAGCACCTTCACGTGGCAGGGCTATGTCAACAGTGCCGTGAACCTCATCATCTATACAACCTTCAACATCGAGTTCCGCAAGGCCTTCCTGAAGATCCTACACTGCTGACCCTGCTGCCCACTTGCACAGCAGCCTGCTTCCCACCTCCCTGCCCAGGCGGGCCTGGCCTCGATCCCTGGGAGCCGTGGGCAGGAGGGCGCAGGGCGGACTCGGCCTTCTCTTTGCCCCAGCAGGCCCTGCAGTGTTAGCTTGGAACCATGCCCCTCACTGCCCACATGCTCTCACTCTGCCAGGGTAGTGCCAGAGAGCCAGGCACCGTGCAGCCCTTGGGCTGGACCCCTGGCTCAGGGCAGCTCACACAGCCCCCTCCCACTTCCAGGCCCCTTTCCTTGGCACCAAAGATGCAGCCGCCTTCTTTGACCTTTCTCTGGGCCTCTGGGGTTGCTGGGGCCGGAATCAGGGCTCAGAGGTCAAGCTCTCTGTTGGGCTCAGCCTGGTCTTCACAGGCCTGTGCTGGAACTGGCGGTGGGGAGGGATGGACAGTTCACACCCCACAAGGCCCACACCGAGGAAGCCAGAGCTCTTGCCAAGGCCCCAGGCAACTTCAGTCCTGGGAGACCCATGTAAATACCAGACTGTGGGATGAACCCCAGAGAAGCCCAAGCCAAAAATCTTTGCTCCTTCTCCCACCCGACAGGGGCCTCTACTTTCCACAGCAGAGGGTCCTGACCCGCCCCACCCACTCCAGCTTCCCGTGTGGTTTCCACACCCCCTGAGGGGAGGAACCCTGGTCTCGAATGGCCCCAGGAGGGTCTGTGTGGAGAGAAACCCCCACCCTGAGCCCACTCTGCCGCCTCCTGACAGACTCGGTGCCTCCTTTATCGTAGCAAATGTTGGCCAGCCCGGGGGCAGGCGGGGAAGGTGGGCTTGTGACCATGTCTGGGGCCTGGGTCGGGGGTGTCTGAGCTTCTTTAGGGGGCTGCCTCCTGTCACACTCTGCCATAAAACCACTTTCCTTTTCTCTTCCTCTTGCCTCTTCTCTTCCTCTTGCCTCTTCTCTCTCCCATTCCTTTTCCCTTCCACTGCCTCTGCTTTAGAGGAGCCCAAGGCTAAGAGGCTGCTGAATACCATTTGGCCTGACCTGGCCCTGCCCTGAGGGAAGAGGGGAAGCTGCAGCTTGGGGAAGCCCGCGGGCCCCAGACTCTGTAACATCACTACACATGCTCCAAACTAATAAAACTTTGACAAGAGTCAAAAAAAAAAAAGACCAAAGCTGAAAGAGAGGACCCTATTGAGGACCTGCCCATTCTTCTGACAGTGGGAATTAACATGAGACTCTGATAAACCCTACTATCACATTTAAAGCTTCTGCTTAGCTGTAGTGTGTGTCAAATCCACTTAGAATCCATTGATCAAAATAGGTCACTGATTAAGCCTAATATCAGTGGGATGGAAAGTGTACTCAAAGGGTGAGGGGGACAAGGGGGTGTGAATAAATATTTACAAACACTAGTAAATCTACCACACCACTCTTCACATGGCCATTGCCCTCAAGAAAGTTTCATTGTGGAATAGGTGTTTGCAATGAAAGTGGATATGTATTATTCAAAGAGGCCTCCATTTAGGTTCATTCTGTCATACCATTTGAATTTGGGACATGTTTGTTTAAGAAAAAATGTAAATCTTATTTCTATCTGGGATTTCATTTAAGCTATATATTCTATCAAATTCCCCATTGCAAACACTTTGTATTGCTGATTCAGATTTTCATAAATTATTTTAATTCTATACATGGGAGGCAACCCAAATTTAGAATCCTAATCAGAGAAAAATCAAAGCTGGTTTACAGTAGTCCCCACTTATCTGCAGGGGATATGTTCCAAGACCCCCTGTGGATGCCTGAGACCACGGGATAGTACCGAACCTAATATATACTATGTTTTTCCTATACATACATACTTATGATAAAGTTTAATTTATAAATTAGGCACAGTAAGAGATTAACAACAATAACTAATAATAAAATAGAACAATTATAGCAATATACTGTAATAAAAGTTATGTGAATGTGGTCTCTCTCAAAATATCTTTTTTTTTAAATAATTTTATTTATTTATTTATTTTTACCCCTAAGCCTCAGTAGATAGTTGTATGTCATAGCTGCTGTATATGGGACAAGGCCTCAGCATGGCCGGAGAAGCGGTGAGTCGGTGCGCACCCGGGATCCGACCCCGGGCCACCAGCAGCTGAGCCCACGCACTTAACCGCTAAGCCACGGGGCTGGCCCTCTCTCAAAATATCTTATTGTGATATCTTATTCTTTCTTCTTGTGATGATGTGAAGTGATAAAATATCTACGTGATGAGATGAATTGAGGTGAATGACATAGGCTTGTGACGTAGCTTTAGGCTGCTATTGACCTTCTGACAGTACATCAGAAGGAGGATCGTCTGCTTCCAGACCATGGTAGACCATGGTAACTGGAACTGTGGAAAGTGAAACCATGGATGAAGGGGAACTACTGTATAAGAGTGAAGACTTATGTATTGTCACAACATTAGGGGAAGGCTGAGAGACATTAGATCACTCCTAATTCTGATTGAGTCTCTTTCTTGCTGCTCCAAGATAAGATACCTTGTTGCCTCCAGGCTAGATACAACTTTCTCCCTCATCCAGATCAACCAGCTCGACAAGTACCTTGCACCTTCCGAGGTTCCTTCCTAAGGATAGTAATGGTTAAACTAATTAATTGGTCTATGTGTTGGCATCTAGGTGGAACTATAAATAATAACACTGTCTAGGGCCATATTTTGTGAGGTTAACTGATGGCTTTCTAATGCCATAAACCATTCCTTTCTTCTCAGAGAGTACTACTGCTGTTTTTCACCTGGAAATGAGAAACAAGGAGTCCACAAGAGCTTCCTTCTCCAGTATGGGCCCAAATCAATCTAATAATATCCAACTCTGTCTGATATGCCCTGCTTTTGTCTTCCTTGATGAGTTAGCACCTCTGCTTCTTATTTGATTTATTCCGTTCAAATTATCAAGATCACACCCACATTTCTTGCTTTATTTATTTCAATTAAATTAATAAACTTATAGATATAATTGAAAGAAATATCATCCGTAAAACCTGATGAACATCATCTTAATAAAAAGAATATTTTAACTCTCTTCTCTGGCTCACAAACCTCAACTAATAACAACTATCCTCTATTTTGGCTTATGTAAAGGCCGTCATATTGGTGACTCACCCACTGATGTAGGGATTCTCCCCCTACTCTATTTACAGAGTTGGCAGGGCTGGCTCTCACATACCAGGACAGAGTGATGGGACAGGGGTTTGCACCTAGTTCTACATGCATAAGCTTTATTGATGCCAAGTAGACTTGCCAGAGTCTCACAGATTACCAAAAACTTCAGAGCCATCAAGTTTTGTTAGTTATCGATTGGTCATGCCTTCAAATTGACTTCATTATTGTTAAAAATATGCCTCTTGCTGCCTTATATATAGTAAACAAAAATATCTTGGCATATCATGTCTCTCTCTCTTTTCATACATTACAAATATATTCATACACTTACATTTTTTTTTTCACGACGTAAAATTGGTTGCCAGGTTTAATGGATACAATTTTATCCCTTGACATTGATTTTTTTTAATTTAGTAGGAATAATTGGTCATGTTTAGGAAAATATTGCCAAATATATTATTTTTGTTTAATGGTGTCTTCATAAAATGTTAAAATTATTTTATAAAAATGTTTAATACTTAGGCAAAAATCTTAAAAAATAATTAAGAAAAGGAGAACATAAATGCCTCACTAGATTTCTTAGGAAAAGGAATTAACATTAAAGGCATATCTTATATCAAATTATCAAAGAAAAGCCAATTCACACCATAAAATGACTAATTTTGCCTCTCTAATGATAAAGTATATAGTACTTAGTGCTGGTGATGATGCTATAAAATGTGTGTTACTAGTGTGTTGAATAATTTTAATATCTTTCCTAAAAACGATTTGGTTATACGTATCTAAAGTTTGAAAATGTTTCTACTTTTTGTCCAAATAAATCTACTTTGAGAATCGTATTCCAAAGGAAGTATTTATGTACATCATCTTGACTATAGATGGAATGTTAAGTTAACAAAGCAAGATACAAAATTATGAATTCGTAAGTAGATGGAAGTTGCTCCATGAAACTGGAGGTCACATCATTATTTGTGTATTTAACATTAAACTCATCCAACTGACTAGAAGAAAAGCCTGGTATCAGCCTTTTTTCAGGGTTTACTCTTCTTGCCTTGCATCAGATCAATAATAAGCCTGAGGAATTTTGGATCCTGGAAAAAAAGACAATGTTCCATCTGCCTTCAACTGCCTTTATTGCTGTTACCTTCATTCCTTGCAAGCACAAGTCCTCAAGGGAGAAATATTGATTTCAGTATTTCGGAGTCTAGTTTGATCAGCTCCTGATCCAAGCTAGCAAGTTTTTTTCAATATGGTAGCTGCAGTGACTCACATACCTCTGTTCCAAGCTCAAACTTAGGAGTCCTCCTGCAGAATCTTTAGGTAGAAGTTTCTGTAGCTGATTCTTACCAGCACCCCTGAAACCAAGCCCAAGGCCATGACCTCACCAACAAAGAGAGCTGAATCTCATCAGGCTGAGGTCTACTCTGTCTCTATCCTATTCCATTTCAGTCCTGGGAATCCAAATGCCAAGAGATTGTACTGCTTCCTATTCAACCATTATAGCTCTTTAGGGAGCTATATTGCATAACCTGGTCTATATGACCAGGCCTAGATCCTGGAACCCTTTACGCTTCCTCAGGAGGAATATTAAGACTCATTCTTAAAAGCCCTGTGATTGGACTCCCCTTCATTCATTCTGTTCCACTTAGTCACTATCCCCTAAAAATGTTTGAAATATTTCTTCTAAGGTATACTAGTTTTCTATTGCTGAGTAACAAATTACACAAATTTAGCAGCTTAACTCAGCATCCATTTATTATCTCACAGTTGCTGTTGACACAATGTAGTTGAGTTTTCTGCTCCGAGTCTCACAGACAAATCAAGATTGAGATTTCATCTGAAGCTTGGTGTCCTCTTTCAAGATCATTCAACTTGTTGGCAGAATCAGTTCCTTGTGATTGTAGAATTGAGGTGTGTTTTTGTTTTTCGCTGGTTGTTGCCTGGGGAATCACTTTCAGCTCTAGAGGCTGCCAGCAAGTCAGCTAGGTGGCTCCCTCCACAGACAGTTCCCAACATGAATGTCTGCTTTCCTCCAGGCCAGCAGGAGAGATTCTCTTTGATGCCACCTTCTTTTAAAATGTTCATCTAATTAGGTTAGTTCCTCCAGGATAATCTCACTTTGGATTAACTCAAATTTAACTGATTAGTAACCTAATCATGGGAGTGATAGCCCAGCATATTCACTGATACCTACCAAAATTAGGGGGAGGAGGTTATCCAAAGTGTGCACATCAGGGAGGAGAAATCTTGGAGGCTATATTAGAATTCTGGCTACTCGAGTCTGTCCTGTGTCTGAATCAGTTATTTCATTAGAGTTTGCAAATTTTTTTTTCCTTGAACACAGAAATTTTTATTATATCACTTTATAGAGGGTTATATTCACTAAAATATTAACAGAGATAATCCCTAGGTGATGAGATTTGAGAAGAAGTTTTGCCAGTCTTCATTATATATTTCTATTTTATGTACTTCATTTTTGAGCTTTTATCAACAATGTGCTGGTAAATATTTCATAACTTGGTCTCCAAAAACAAACGCCCTTATTTGTAGCATTTGTTGATCTGTGGTGTAAATACTCCCACCATGGCCATTTCCAAGCTACCAATTTGATGTTACTGAATGAAGAGTTAGCAGGAAATGCACGCCATTCAACTGGCAAGCTCGTGCGGCTAGCTACAGAACACCTATTATTATTATGTTTATTATAAAAATGAGCTCTTTACATTTTAGAGGAAATGGACATTTCCCTTGACAGCATTTGGATATGATAGAACTCTGTATAGGACTGAGAATCACTGCAGTAAAATTTAGAAATGTCTCAAATGAGCAGCACTAGGTTTTACACATATTCGATTTGAAAGACAAAATATTTTTACATTACATTGACCCTTGAGGCAGTTTAAATCCATAGTAATTAATAGTCCGATCATAGGAGTCTTCTGAGAACTCAACTCCCTTGTGATAGTCCAGTGCACTTAAGAGAAAGTGCAAGCCCTTTGGGGGTCAAAGCAGTTTCCCTTTTCTATCAATATAATAAATAGAAATATTATTTTAAAACATTAAACATTCTTACTCATATTAAAGGTAAATTAAAATTTATTTTAAAAATTGCAGTAGTATGACATCTCAAAAGGGAAAAACTGGAGGTAAAACCTAGTTTAAAAATATATAGAATTTGAAATAATTTTATAAGCACATAAAGGTAACAATCAGGGTAGCAATGAGTATAATGCTTAGATATAAAAATCATAAACTAGTTGGTACAAATGTTCAGCTTTTGTTTTAAAGTGTTATTCTTTTTTCTGTGTCTTACTTTTTAGGAAATAGGTTTTAAAAACATGGAAGGAAATAACTAACAGTAAAAGGCAAATTGCAGTTTCATTGAATTTACTCAATGAGTTATATCAATCTTGTGCTAATGTGTCAGATTTACTTTAGTAAAAGTAGTGTTCTATTGATGGGAAAACAGATAAAGAATCAAAGAGTAGTAGGTCTGTACTCCTAAGTAGAGACATCATCAAATCCCTGAAGTAGAAGCTTAGCTATATGTAATCATTTGTAAATTAAAGAGATAAATTTCAGGAAATGATAAGATCAAATATTTCTCCCTGAAGGGTAAACAAGTTTATAGAACTGTGACTGGCATACCCGGGATTGCTTCCAGGAATGGAAGTATAATCAGTCATTATATTCAAAGCACTCTAGACTCTACAACTTGGTACGATCTATAAACAGGAAGTAAGTTGGGGAAAAGTGGATAAACAAATGTCCAAAAGTGAATAATGAGAATGTTAAGTCAGGAAGGACCAGAAAAGAAGCTACTCAAGGGAACTGAGAAGAGAGAAAGAGATGACTTATTTCAGATAAATGTTGGTTTATTCAAACCCTTTATAATTCCATTGGGAGAAATGGTATGATTGGATCAGTTAATATTTACTTAAATCATATATAGATTTCTAAAGTTTTAAAAATGGACATGATTGAAGTTATCTGTGCTGTGATATATATCTGGTCACTTGAAATTGGGAGGAAACTTTTTGTCAGTACCATGGACTGACGGCCATTCAGGCAACTGTAACAAAAAATGCTCAGTCTTATCTACTATGAAGACTATTTAGTGGCATTAATTCAAGGTCATCTCTGAGTTTTCTTTACCTTGAATTTCCTCTCCAATTGCCTACTTTTATAAATTGAAATCACTTTAGCATTTCCCTATTGTAAATGCCCCCCTCTGTCACAGGAAAATGGAATACACATTTGAGGGCTTTAGCTCATTGGTCCAGCATCAGTTCAGTTTCATTGCTGCTTTCTTTTAGATCATTTATTATCTGCTTTCTTAGGCCAAACTTGTATTTCAGTTAGTGGGTCTCAGCCATGTCCTCTAAGGCCTGAGCCATTTTGTTGGTACTGGGCTAGATATCTTTCCCCTGAAAGCCAGCACCTATTGTTGTGCTTTGTTCTCCTGAAACTCCTGAATGATGTGCTCTGGATGCTTTCTGTGAATTATACTAAATATTTATTATAGTAACTTTCTGTGCATGTGGCCCATCTAATTGTACCTTTCATATTATTCATGTTTGAACCATCCCTTCTCCTGCCTCTGCAGGTTTATCTGGCCTTCAGGTGCCATTTATTCTTGGTCTGGCATAATATAGCCCCAACCAAGGATGGAATACATCATGAGTTAGTAGTATATCACAATTTTCTTTATCAATTTCCCCCCACCAATTCTAGAAACAAATCTTGGATTCAGGATAGTAACAGTGGTTGGGGTATGTTCACATTTGCTCTTCACAGCACATTAAAATAAGTAGATTTACTAGGGAATATTCTGACCAAGCTCCTTTTAATACAGACACATGTTTCAGAGGCAAAAGTTGGTATAAAGATTTTAAATAATCTCAGGATGACAGGTGAATGATCGGGATCTCATGGCATGAAAAACCATTATACTCAAAGTGTCCTCCTTGAATACCAACAATATAATCCCAATATTTCTAACACTGAACAAAATCCTGAAGTTGGCGAAGTTACGTTTGGCTTGTTACTCCTTTTTCACAAACTTTCAGCCCTCAAGATACCTACTGCTCATGAAACATCTATTCTATGTCTCATTCCTTTATTTTAAGGCTCTTAAATGCAGAGAATATGAATCCCAGTAAAATAACATTCTTCCATGGAGTCATGAGGGGCACTGGAATGAAGGGTAGAGAAATATTCAAACCTAAGAGATTGGCTGGCATCCTGTACTTCTGCTGTCATTCGCTGTACCTTTTCTATTGGTTGTATTCCTGATTAATGGTTTGTGAAGATCTGTGTCTGTTTTGTTTACTACTTTATCACCAGTTCCTTGCGTGGTATATGACGTACAGTCTGGTATACAAAGAAACGTCAAGTCCAACAAGTCCTTTAGCCCTAGTCCAAGAAATTTTGAGAATTCTTTATGCCATTAGTAATGAAAATAAAAAGTTCCTATAAAAATGAAGCTTGAAATTTGGGGGGAAAAAAACTTTATCAAAAACTTCATCAGCAATTATTTGTGAGGGGATACATAAAATATATTTGATAAAGTGAGAATTTGCTTCATTTTTTGATAAAGTATTTTATTTCAGAGGCACAAATATAAAGAGAGTCGAGAAAAATCCTCATGTAGTTAGAAAACATCTAGAGAATTAGAACATTACTGAACTCTGCAGGGTAACAAACGATAACCCCAAGGATATAACTAAATGTGAATAAACAATACCTCAGACAACTTTTACAGTGGCACACCAGAGAAAAGGAAGCTCTGATTACATTTAATGTACTTTTATGGAACAAATGCATAGGAATGTGTGATATGGGTAATTAAAGCCAATGAATGTTTATATGCCACTGTTTAGCAGATCTGAAATTGATAGAACAAAAGTAGTGGGCAAATAAGTTAGGGTCTTGTATGGCACGGAGAAAAAGGAATTAGAATGAGATTATACTTTGAGAACATAAAGTTGTGTTAGTGAGGCCCAGTACAAAGTTTATGGGCTGAAGAGAGAATATCATCAGTTGGATTTTAAACTGTTGGACTCAAGAGACAAAGACCTTAAATTGTTTGTTGTGCTTGGTACTGCCTATGGCTTTGGAAAAGAGAGATCAATAAAAGAAGCAAACAACCAGGGAAAGAATCAGTGGGGTTGTTAAGGAATCTAAGTAGAAAGTTAGTGACAGATAAAGTTGATAATGCTGTATAAAAGCTAAGAAAAAATTTCAGCTTCCACGTCTACTAAATTCACACGTGTAAAGGTCTTGAAAATAATGTGGTATATCTTGTGTGCAGCATACCCAATCTCTTTTCACAAGCCAAGTGAATATAAAATGTATGGTAGTAAAAGTATCTTAGCTATGATTACTGTGAATCTTGGAGGAAAGAATATAAGAGCAATGGCTGGTTCGCTACCATCAACATCCTTGAAAGAATAATGAGCTCAAGGTCTCTTCTCCAACTGGCTTCAGTTCTGTAACTAAAACATTGTTCCTGTTACAGCTGGCAGCTGATTCAAGCTGTTCATTGCTAAGTTACCCATAAGGACACTGGTGCCCGATGCCCTGGTGGAGTCCCAGGAATTGTGCATGCCAAGAACATTTTGATTCTATGGAGGGAAGGAAGTAAAAAATGGATTGTAAAATATTGTGCTCATGGTGAACAAAGCTGAATGACTCACAAAATACTCTCATGAGCTGTCGATCCAAACTACCCGGGGAGCCAGGGACCAAGTAAAGATATGACCATTCTCAGAGGCACAGTTGAGAAATATTAAGAAGTAAACTTCCTATCTAACTTCAAGGGAATTTCAGCTATCTTGGCCTCATAGTGTACAGCTCTGCCCTTTGACCTCTTGGCTCTTGAGTCACATAGGCCATCTTACTATTCCCCAAATGCTCTGAAGCCAGGATATGCACACCAGCTTTGCCACCTGCCTAAAATAATTTTCTGAAGATCTGTCTGATTTGGATTCCCCTGTTCCTCAGGTTTCAGTTCGTGAGGCCTCTCCTGATTGTCATAAGTAAAATACCACTTCCATTATACTTTTGAATATCTAATAGACTACATAGCCACATACTTATTTCTTTATTATCTATTTCCCACACTAGAATTAAATTTTGGGAGGGCAAAGAGTTTTTTTGTAGTTTTGTTTTTTGTTTTTCTATTTTGTTCCCATACCAGGGATAGTATCTGGTATATAACATGTGTGTTTATTCAATAAATAAATGGATGAATGAATCTATCACCTACTTAGCACAAGAGTGAAAGTACTCACCCTCTTCATCCCTTCATTTGGTTCAGTTTTCTAATAATAAATGTTTAAATTAATAATATATGATTTCATTAATTACAAAGGAATTAATGAAATAATGAAATCATTAAATACAAAAGAAAAAACATATAAAGAATAATAAATCAAATACCATTTTGCCTTCTACTCAAATAGATATTAAAACATCATCTCTATCTTTAGAGTAACTTGTGTCCCTCTCTTCAATTACATTCCCCTCTCTGCACCCCAAAATAACTACTACTCTGACTTCTGTGATTATCATTCCTTTGTTTTCCTTCATAGTTGAACATATATGGATGAGTTGCTAAACAACATATTACAGTTTTCGTTTTTTCTGGTTTATGTAAATGGAATCAGATAATACGCATTTTCTGCAACTTGCCTTATATTACTCCACATGCTTTTAAGATTTGTCCATCTCTCCATTCTTGGATTCCTCATATATTTTGTTAGCATCTTTTTATGCCGCATATCATTCTGTGCTCTTAGAATATGTCAATGAACAAAGCAGACAAAGATTCTGTCATCATGGGGATCATATTCTAGCAAAGGAAGACAAATAGTAAGTAATAAACATGAGTAAGTAAAATAAGTTAAATATGTAGCATATTTAAGGTAGAATATATAGAAAAAAAGGAAAAAACAGGGCAGAGTATGAGGAATCAGCAGGATTGTGCAGGCGATGGTGGGGGGGGTTGCTGTATTAAATAGGGTGGCCAGGGGAGGCCTCATTGAGCAGATGACTTTGAGCAAAGACTTAAAGAAAGTAAGGAGAATAGAAATACGGATTTTTAGGGGAAGAACATTCCATGCAGTAGGAACAACTGGAGCAAAGACCTTAAGGCAGGACCGTGACTGGCGTGTTTGAGGAAAGCAAGGAGGCCAGTATGGCTGGAGTGGAGTGAACAAGAAGCAGATCAGGAGATGAAGTCAGAGATGTAATGGGGACCCAGAACCCAGAGAGTTCTGTAAGCCGCTTTAAGGACTTCAGCTTTTTCTGTGAGTGAAAAGAAGAACTACTGCAGTATTTTGAGCAGAGGAGTGACATGGTCTGCCTTATGTTTTAAAAGTGTTTCTCTGTTGCTACAATGATAATCAATGGTAGAGGACAAAGATGAAGGTAAGAGAGCAGTTTGGAAGCTATCACAGTAGTAAAAGCCTGATGGAATTTCTTGATAAATTGGATATGTATGTGAAAGAGAGAGAGAAATCAAGAATGATTCCATAGTTTTTGCCCCGGGTAACTGGAAGGATGCAATTTCCATCCACTGAGGTGGTTATACTCATCACAATCCCATTTAACTTTGGCCTATGTAGAAAGCTGATGGATCATAATGATAGTGGACTATCATAAGATCAATCAAGAGGTGTCTCCAATTGCATTTGTTCCTTAATGGAGAGAGTGAACATAGACCCTGACACCTGGAAAATTAGCTATCAAGCTGATTGATGCATTTTTTTCCTCAATACCAGTAAACAAAGAACATCAGAAGTCACTTACTTTCAACTGGCAGACTGTCACTGCACTGTTTTGCCACAAGGCTTCATCAGTTTCTGGGCTTGGCTCCATAATTTAGCTCAGGGGGACCTTAATTATCTTTGTTTCCTATAGAAAATCATGCTCTTCTGTTACATTGATTGTCCATGCTGATAGAACATATTGATTGGTAAGTAGCATGTATCCTAGATACGTTGAAAGATGATACATACATACCTGACAATGAAAAATAAAATGAAGGACTTTTAGGTGCTTGCCCCTGAAATAAATTTTCTGGTGGTTCAGTTGTCTGGAGGGTGTTGGAATGCCCTTTCCAAAGTGTCAGATAGTTGTGTCTTGGGGCCCCTCACTGTGAAAAAGGCACAGTGTCTGCTGGGCCACTTTGGATTTGTAGATGACATATGCCAAAATTTAGTGTGTTGCTCAATTGATATACATATTTGGAAATGCTACTCCTACTTATTTACTTAGTAATCCATAATATTGAGAGCTTTGAGTGGGACTCAGAGCAACGTAGGCCCTCCAGCTGGCTCAGGTTGTAGAACAAAGAGTGTTGCCACTTGTGCTTATGATCCACTGAAATCATGAGTGTTCAAGGTGACTGTTGTCAGATTGCAGTGCTCCCTGGAGACAGCGTCAAGTGCTGATGAGGAATTGCAGTGTAGAACAATGGCACTTGGGAGGAAAACTCATGCCCTGTGAATAAAAAACCTGATCTGCTCATACTGAACTGGATATTATCACATCTACCAAGCCATCAAGTTGGCATGCCCAGGACTATGTGGATTAATCATACAGAAGAAGCCTAGGGAGTAAAAATATTTGATTCCAGGGGTCGGCCCGGTGACATAACGGTTAAGTTCGTGTGCTCCGCTTCAGCGGCATGGGGTTCGTGGGTTGTGTTCCCGGGCGTGGACCTACACACTGCTCATCAGGCCACACTGTGGCAGCATCCCACATACAAAATAGAGGAAGATTGGCACAGATGTTAGCTCAGTGACAATTTTCCTCAAGCGAAAAGAGAAAGGTTGGCAACAGATGTTAGCTCAGGGCCAATCTTCCTCACCAAAAAAAAAAAAAATTTGTTTCCAATATGAACACTTAGTGTGCATTAGGAGACACTAAGTGATCAGGTATAGAGAATAAAGACTTATTTTATGGATATTCTTTTTTACTGTCAGCTTCAGTGCCTGCTTGTTGGACCTATTAAGGAAGAGCCCAAAAGAGATGTTTTTCATGATTTTTTCAACAAGTTAGCCCCCTTCACTTCATATTTGATCTGGCTATAACCACTGCTGAATGCCTTATCTTTCAGGGGCAGAGAGCAGTGTTTAGCCACCTGGTGACAAGTCAATTATATAGACCTTGTCTGTCATAGATAGAATTTGTCCCTAGTGGAGTAAATACTTAAACTGGATATGGATTTGGTTTCCCTGCTTGCTTCTGCCAGAAACAACTCTTGAGGAATTAGAAAGCTTTATTTATTGTTACAATATTCTACACAATATTTCTTCTAAGGAGCTCAGCATATAACAAGAGAAGAAAGGCAGTGGGCTGATGCCATTTAGTGAACTTTCCCTGTTATGTACTCCATCACCCAAAAGCAACTGACCAAAGAGAATGGTGAAAAGGAATATTAAGAACTCACTTATGGCTCACAATAAATACCTTGGCAGGTTAGGCTAGTGTGCAAGAGAATGCAGGTTCCACTATGTGATGCTTTTTCTTCCCTAGCGAAATTAAAGGGATCTAAGAACTAAAAGGTGAAAATGGGAGTGGCACATTTGACTGTTTCATCTAATGACCCACCAAGGCTGCTGAATAAGTTTCTGCAGGGTGTATTCTGCTTTGTTTTTAATCCTTCTGGGAAAATCTTTTTTTCTGCTTTAAACTGATGTGGTATAGTATTTAAATTTTATACATTTTCAAGAGTAAACCAAGCATTCACTTTTATGATAAACATAAATGTCACAATTTTGCTACTATAATTTCTAGGATTTTACTATTTTAAGAAATCGTAGCTATGTCCCTAAGTGAGATTGGCTAAAATTTTTTACTTTTTTATACTGCCCTTGTTAGAAGTTTTACTATTAAGGTGACACTAGTGCCATAAAATCAGTTGGGAAGTGTTCCTTCATTTTCCATTCTCTGGACAAATGAGGTTAAAGTTGAAATTACAACTTCTTGAATATCAAATATTCCTATAAAGTCATATGAGCCTGTTTTATTTGTTTGGGATATTTTTAAATTATTTATGTAATATCATTAATAATTGTATTATTTAAGTTTTCTACGACTTCTTGATCAGTCTAGGAATTTCTCCTATATGTTAAAATTTCTCAAATTTGTTGGCATATAGTTGCTTTTAATAACCTTTTACCTTTTTAATCTCTTCCACATAGATAAGTATATCCTCTTTTCATTCCTAATGATGCTGACTCAGACCTTGTTATATTTTGTTCCATCTGCCAAATGTGTCCCAGACTTCCCCATTCTAAAATATTCACATACACAAACATACATCCATTGATTCAACCTACCTTTCAAACTAAAACCTTAATTCTTGCCTTTTGCAAACGCCTTTAAAAGTTAGGGTACAGTAGTGAGCAACAGTTTTACTATTTCATTATTCATTCATTATTTATCAGTTATATAATTCTACATTTAAAAAAAATCACTTCAAACTTACTGGGCTAAAACGATTGTACCTTAGATTCATTCTGTGGGTTGGCTAGGAGGTTCCTTTTGTTGATTTCTCCCAGTCCACTCATGTGGCTACATTTAACAAGAGCGTTGGCTAGGCTGGATAGTCCAAGATTTTCTCACATGCCTGGCAATTGACTAGGACACCTTGCTTCTCCTCCGTGTGGGTTCTCCTCCTATACTAGGCTAAACTTGCTTTCTTCATTGGGGTGCCTGTGTAGCATTCTAAGGGGGAAAGGTGGAAACTGAAAGACATCTGTGGCTTAGACTCCAGAATTTGTCACTTCTAGCACATTATATTGATCAAAAAGGGTATCCACAACAACAGCCTAGATTCAAGTAGTGCGGAAACAGCCCCCACCTCTTGATGGGAGAGGCTGCAAAATATTTGTGGCACTGTTTAATCTCCTATAGTCTATCTTCTGGCCACAATTATTTACACATTTCTCTGTGCAAAACGTATTCACCCTTCCAAAGACCCCACCAAAATCTCATGAAATCATGGCATCAGGATTGAAGATTTTGATCTCAGGATCTGTATCAGGTCTGGATGGGGATTCTCAGGTGTGAGTTCTCTTAATCCAGGGACCTGTGAAATAAAGAGATAATTTATCTACCACCCCCCCTCCCCAACATATAATGGTTAAACAAGTACAAGGATAACTACGACAAACATTTCCATTTTAAAAGCAAAGAAAAGGAGGAACATAGCAGTTAATGATCTAGGGAAATTCTGGTGATTATGAATTCTAGATGGGTACATGCCACCACTTCCCCCTACTTCTAAAACAGGAAATGATACTTGATGATGATTCGTTTCCATTTCCTGGGTGTGGTCCTGTAACCTATTTTTCTCCTCAGCTCTTGGTTCTGCCTTCTGGGCTTTTAGCTCAAGACCTTGGACTCATGGTCTGTCCTAAGCGATTTTCTTTCTTTCTTTTTCTTCCTTTCCTTTCCTGTCCTGTCCTGTCCTGTCCTTCCCTTCGCTTCCCTCTTTTCTTCCTCTCTTTCTCTTTCTCTCTTTCTGTGTCCTGTTTGTCTCTCTCTCTCTTTCTTAATAAGAAATGGCCCCCGTTTGCAGCTGTGTAATTTTCCCAGAGGTCTCTGTTCCTTTTAATCCATCACTGTCCCTTTTAGCTCCAGCTAGTAGTGTTTTTGTTGATAACTTGCTCTTAAAGCTTTCTAGTTTCCTGTGAATCTGACTGATGTTTCCTGCATGAGCTAAAAGATAATCCACAATTCATTTTAGCACAGACCTCTATTTGAGGAATGAGTGAAAATTCTAAGGAATAATGCCCTTGTGATTTTTGGAAGACCTTTTTCTTTTTTCCCAACTGAGAGGGTCTACTAGCAGCAACTTTATTTTCTGAGATCCTAACACCCTGAATTTCATGTTTACTTTGAGGCCAATTTTTATTTTAAAAAATATTTTGTGGGGAGAAGATGGAGAAGAAAAACAGGATTTGTTTTCCAACCTATAATATATACTGAGTCTTCTATAATTCCTGGAGATTTTTCTTGCTCCATAAACTTCAGTTTATCTCTACCTTCTTATACCTTATCATATGAAGCTATAAGAACCCAACTGATAATTTTGACATTCTGTCTGGAAATTTCCTTGGCCAGATTCACAAATTCATATTTTTATGAAGGTATATTTTTATCTTCCAATTTTTTCAGATGTTGTTGCCAACTGTTTCTCCCCTAATAATTATGGGTCACCCTTTCTCAAGCCTTCAATAGTAATTTCTTCATTGTTCTCCCAGAATTCACTAACATTCTCCATGCTGATTTTTAATTTCTTCCTGCTACGTGGTCCCAAAACTAATGCTACATGTTTTAGATTTTTGTTATGGGAGCAACCCACTTTTAGGTACCAATTTCTGCATCATTTATTTATTGTTGCATAGCAACCCACTCCAAAATTTAATGTCTTAAAACAGCAATTGCCTGTTAATTCTCAGGTTTCTGTGTGTCGTCTGGGTGTTTCCTCTGCTGGTTTCTACTGGGTTTAGTCATGTGGCTGCATGTATCTGCATCTTTGGCTGGGTTAGCTTATTCATATGTCTGGAAATCAGTGCTGATTTTTTGCTGGGGTACTTCAATTCCGCTCCAAAGGCTAGACTAGCATCCTTTAATGGTGTCTCAGGACAGTGTTTTTAAGAGGGTGAAGATGAAAGCTTCAAGGCCTCTTGAAGCCTAGGTTCTAGAACTTGAGCAGCATTACCTCTGCCACATTCTATTGGTTAAAGCAAATCATAAGGCCAGCACAAATTTATGATTGTGGCAAAATTGACTCTGCCTGGATGGGGGAGCAGCAAAACATAATGCAAAGGGTATACACACTGGGAAATAATTTGTGATTGTTAAGAGGAAAGGTTTTGGAGCTAAGTGCCCAAGTTTAAATCCTAGTTCTATTATTCTTGGTTCTGTATTTTTGGATTAACTACTTTCTTTCTTTCTGGTTCAGTTTTGTTATCTATAACGGGGGACTAATAGTTATACCTTCCTTATATGGATTAAGTGTGTAAAAGTAGGTAAAGTGTGTGCAGCAGGGCCTGGTATATGGTAAACTCTATATAAATGCTGGCTCCTAGTCTTTCATTTGCTGCTTCCACTTCATTACCTCCCATTCACTCTTCACTCTTCTGTAGTATGATTCCTGCTTCTACTACTCTACTGACTCTGATTCTAGAAAGATCATTGGTGGTCCTCAAATGTATTAGATTGTTTTATCATATGTTTTTATTAATACTCTTTTCTTTTGGAACCTCATTAGTGATTTTCCTGAATATTCTTTAACAGGACCCTTCGTGATTTCCTTTTACTCTTCCTACCTCTTCATTTTAATTGTTCACCAGTGGTCTTCCCTTTTGTCCACTTCCCTTATTTCTCGGTTCTGCTCCCCCACCCCTGGGGCAATCTCATTGTTTCAATATCAATACATATTAATACCATTGAAATATGCATCTTTATTTCTCAAATTACTTCGATTTCTAGCTGTCTACTTGGTGTCTCAACCAGTATGAACCACAAGTTCTTCAAAGCCAAAACTTTGCTATCAAACTTCTGCATTCTACATTTTAGTCATGGGAAATTGCATTATCAACAAACCTTACACCTAAACTTGGACCATCTTGTACACTTATTCCTGTCACTTATATTCTATGTAGCTGCCTTATTCCACATCCAAAACTCCAGTGGTGATAACATGTCTCTGTTGGACTGTTATAGTAGACACTGTCGTTGGTCTTCCTGTTTGCATTGGTAACTCCTCCTCCCCTCTGTTGCCTCAGTTACTGTTGTACACACAGATCCGTCAATACCTCTAGTCAAAAAATTCTGACTACAACTTACTGATTATACAATCAGAATTAAAATCCGTAGGAGAATTCCATTTCCTTCATGGTGTTTTCTCACCCTATGTCGAAACATTCTTTTTCTACTCCCACCCCTGCCCCTGCAGGGGTATACACATACCTGGTTCTCAGTACTTCTAATCATTTCATAATCCCAAGTTTCTTTTTTTATGCTCTTTATTCTGCTTGAAATGTGTGTCTCTGCCTCCTTCACTTCCTCTTTTTTTGAGTGTGTGAAGATTAAATATCAATCACTAGAGTTTAAACTCCATGTGAGTAGAAGAATTTGTACTAGACATTTTTGTTGTGTATGACGCCTAGCAATGTGTCTATTTTGTAGCATCACTTAATACTTGATTTTACATGGATGAAAAACTTGGTAAAGATTTCTCTCATCCTCACTTGTCATTTGTTTCCTCTCCTTATTTTCAAAGCACTTTATGCTTCTTTCATAGTTGTTATTATAATGTGCCTGAATTATGATTAGTAGCATATTTTTATCTTTCCCACTAGCCTCTGATTGTGTCTGTGGGCAGAGGCTGTGCTTTACTCATCCTGACATCTCATTTAGTATACAATACCACACACACAATATTGAATGAATGACTTCCCACCCCCCCGTCCTGTGATTCATCTTTCGTTACTTTAGTCATTGAGTTATAGCCACCACATATAGCCAGCCACAATCCTCATGGTGACCTTCTTTTTGAACCACTGATGATAATAAATAAAAAAGTATTGAATAAATATATAAATATATTAAATGATAGAATTTCACAGAAAGCGTCTTTAAGCATATGTTAGAATCATCAACAAAAAGTTATTTAGTGAAAAAGTCAATGTCAAAATCAAAAAAGCACATAATGATAAAAATGTATGAAAGAGTAGTTTCTTTTAAGTAAAAATACCAAAAATATCTAGGAATATCCAGTTAGTAGTATTTTTAAGATATGGGAAAAATAATTATAAAACCAGAATCAAAATAATGTATTTTGCATTATAAGCTAAAGAATAC